>NW_028187318.1:0-635000 GCF_964204655.1 Triturus cristatus
CAAGGTGTGCTAAACCCTCTACACACAACTCCAAGTTCAGTAGAACTTATTGTATTCTAGCTTGAATTTATATGTACCTTTGGTACCTTGTGGCTTTCACTTTAGAAATTCAATTTGTTATCTGGTAAAACAATGGCAAGCTTGAATCCAACCGCTGCACACCAATGTGAGAAGTTGGCCTGGCATATGCTGTTCCTAGTTATAGGGACACCTTGCACCAGTCCAATTCGACTCCTATTGATGATAGGTTTAAGACAACCTTTAAAGAAAGCTATCCTAGTGGTAGCTGTGGAGAGCAGCCTTCAGGCTAAGTCTTGAAGGAGTGTTAAGCTTATTGTTTTACCATAATAACCTCTTGAATAACCAAATGAAAGAGTAGCCCACACAGGTATATATATAAAATATATGTATTTATTCTAGACAGAATCCCATAGTCACTTTATGTGGCTAGTGGCAAAGTTACACTTTAAACAAGCATTTATAAACACAATAAATAGCACAGAAATCAATGGGCCCCAGGGGGGGACCAAACCATATACTAAAATAGTGGTATAAGAACCACGACAATTCTACAGGCAATGCCTAGGGCATTCAGGATCGCTGGCCCCTTAAGAATCCACCCACAGTTAAGAGAAAGGGGACCCACGGGAGGCGTGTGCAGTGCGAGAAGTTGCTATCAGGATCGCAATGTTAGCCTATGGAGAATGTCGCGGTTGAATAATTAAGGTTTAAGGACACTTCTAACAACAGTACAAAGTTAAGGCTGGAGACTTAAGGCTTTGGAGGGCCCACCACCACGGAAGTACCGAAGTACCACTGTTACCTGCCCCAGGGAAGCCGGGTGCATAGGTCGATTCTGGTGTCGGGTCGCGGGCTGATTTTCTATGGAAAAGGAGTCCAAACTGCTGCTAGCTGGAAGTGTCATTGAAGTCGTGAAGATTAAAGTTGAAGAAAAGACAAAGAGGAACCTGAAAGCAGAGGGGACAGAGTCTGGGTCACAGCACAGTGACCAGGGAGCTCACAGGAAGGAGCTCGTGGAGGTCGGGTGCTTCAGGTGTGGAAGGTACAGCTGGGCTCTGCAGTCACGGGCTCCGGGAGGCTTCAAGGAAGGCCAGCTTCTGGAGGGCGACTGTCCCACGTCGGCTGAGGGTCGCTGCGGTGTTAGTGTCCCGATTGGATCCACTAAGCATTGGCAACCGCAACCCACGCAAGATGAACAAAGCAGCTGCTGGTGCAGACCCACGAGGTCTGAGGGTGCTCTCCTTTGCAGGGAGCGTAGAGCAGCCCTGGAGCAACCAGGGGAACTCTTAGAAAAGAAGATTGTCCTCCGTCAGGGCCCACAAGTCGAGAGACAAGGGACCGCGGAAGGCAGCAAAATGGAGTGCGTAAAAGGGCTCCCACGGGCCACCGGAGCGGGCCAGGGAGCTGGGAGTCGGCACAAATGCTGCTTGAAGGTTGGCTCAAGAATGGGCCAAAGCACAACTTCCCCACTGGTCGGGGTCGTGTGCTGGACAAGAGGTGGCCGGTGTCTCAGGGTATGCGGGGATCTCGACACCCACGTGGTCCAGGGTGCTCAGACTTGCTGGGCACACTCACAGGACGCTGGGATGCACTGGAGACCCACCTCGAGGTTGCTGGAAGGCGTCGAAGGTCGAGAGAGCAACGAAGTTCCAACCGGGTATCTTGTAGTCTTTTAGGTGCCTGCCAAGCAGGGGGATAACTCCTTTATCCCAAGGGAGATTTCTTCAGTCAGCTGGGCAGCAGCTCGTCGAAGGTCAGTTCTGTGAAGTCCTGTACGAATCTAAGGCTCTAGGGCAAAGTTATTCCCATATATCCCCAAGATTAGGGGATGGTCCAAAAGAGAGCCTACCAATCAGAGTAGAGGCGGGAAAGGGTGGCTACACCCACTCCCCTTTGTGTGTTTCCCGCCTGGGCGAGGGGCAGGACGCCCCTGAACCGGTTCCAGGCGGTGTATGCAGAATTGGGGCTCTGCAGCTGCCTACGTGCAACTCTGAAAGGACATTTGGTGCACCCACCCTGTTCCAATCCACATATCCTGTCTGGGGAGGTGCTGGCACCTCCCTGCCACAGGAGCCCTATTGTCCAGATGGCGAGGCTGGGGTTTTCCCCAGCAACAGCCAGCCAGAGTCGTGTAGGTGGCGAACAGTAGCCATTTTGTGGTACATGTGCACTTTTAAATTGGTGTCCAAATTCTACCGCTTTTCCCATATCACCCTCCTAGCAAGGGGGAATCGTGCCCCCATGCCCATGGCTGGACTGGGGGTATGATTCCTTCATGTTTGACACCAAACACGATATGGTTCTGTGTAGCCATTCCTTAAGTTACAGCGGTGACGCAATAACTTATAATGCGGTTAAGAGTATATGGTATGGCTACACTACAAACAACCCAGTAACGATTTTACGAAGGTTGCAGAGAGGTCCTACTCACGTAGGGGTCCCCCCTCACACATACCTCAGCACCCAGCCCTGTAGGATTACCAGGGCCTGCCATAGGGGTGACCTATGAGAGTATATGTGTTGTATGGTATGGGACTTAGGGTACCTACATCCCTGTAAGGGGTGCTAGCACCACCTTACCCAGGCTACAGTAGTGGCCTGGTGGTGTCAGTTTGGGTGGCTGTCCCAGGGTGGCACAATAAGTGCTGCAGCCCTGGTAGGCCTACTGGGGGACCCATGCCCTGGGTACCTAGGGTACCATCTACAAGGGACTGGTAGGGCATGCCCAGCATCCAATTGGGTTTGTACCTAGAGTACTCACAACAGTTTTAGGGAGAAAGCAGATAGGCTGGGGTCCTGGATAGCAGGATCCCAGCCAGACTAGTCAAAAACCACTTAAATACCAGGCAAAAAGTTGGGGGCAACCATTAGTCAGATTCCACTCTCCTACACACGTGGATCGGGGAAAGGCCCAGAATAGACACTAACAGCATCTTTATTAGGCCAGTCATTTCTTGGTACCTCAAGACAAACAATACGACAGGGTGACACAGGCATGGAGTAAGAGCGCACAAAGCACCCACAATACACAGCTCAGGTCGTAAGTAGAAAATCCTCAGTCAATCTTTATTTATCTAAAAACTGGAGATGCAGGAAGGTTAGTTAAATGTTCACCATTAACATTTTATGTGCTGCCATCTCCTCTTACAGAGGAGCGAACATATCCCCATATGCGTACATCCAGGATTAGGGCTGGGACTGCACTGATAGAAAGAGGAACGTGAGTGCTGTGTGGTAAATAATTTAATTACCGGGACTTAATTTGATACAGAATCTTAATAAAATAGCTCAGTAAAATAAGAGGCAGAATCCGTGGTATAAGAGGTTCAGAATGGGCTTTATTCCAATGGACGATTCGAATCGTGGCCTCCAAGTTCCATCACCACGGGGGTTCAGGAAGTGAAGTACATATTTTATTGATAAGTAATCACTTTTATACAATAGGCATTACAGTGAAGCAAATGCAGGAGGCGGAACAATTGATAAGGAAGATAACATTATACATGCGTAATGAAAATGGGCGTGATTGAGAGTAACAAAGGAACGTCATTGGTTGTGATGTCACACAGGGTGGATCTATGAAATAATTTCGCAAAGTCAGCAGAAATACTTGGCAGAGATGCGCACGCAGCAGCATGACGTGTGATTGACGTGCAACTAGGGGGTGAAGGGGACTTGACATTTAGCTCTACATGTGGAGACAAGAAGTCTGGGGGGTCAAGTCAACCTAATCCCAAATCATATCTAACATCCTATGTTTAAAGAACTATGTTATCCACAAAGGAAGGACTCTTGGACAAAATCTATTCTATACTGACTGTGTGTGCGTGCACAAGCGTCTAAGTGTCTACATGAGATGCAAGGGGCAGAAGCCTTCCATGGTAACAGGGCTATGAATTACTTGCATGAGGACAGAGAAGCCGGGCCTTTTGCTCGGTAGCTGGAAGAATGTTTACTTAAACTACTAGACAGGAATGCATTGGGCAGGGAGCGGAGCAGATAATTTCGAAGGTGAAATACAGTTTTTGGCAGGCTACAAGCTGATGTCAGGCACCGTTAGCTGCGCAGAGAATGAGGACAAAGTTCATGGATACAGATGCAGGCTCAGACTGGAGCTCTCAGAGGCAGAAAGCAGGGAAAGGCTTGATGGCAGAATCAGGGCCTACTCGCCTGAACTGCAAAAATGGAGTAACTAAGCCATATAAAGTCGGTGGCCTTTCGTACTTAGGAATCGAATATCCAGCCCATTCATGGTGGATCTGAAAGAGGACATGTTGACGGTGGACGCACATGTATTTGCGTCTTCATAACTGGAACTGGAGGGAACATACATGTACTTGTGATTTATACATGAAACCGTTGGGGTCCAAGATAGGGGACATAACTGATCATAAAAATCCATATTTCCACATTCCCTCCTTGTCCCCTACTTGCCCGTCAAGAGATATCAATCTTCATCAATCCATTGATCTGTTCATATAGCATCATTTGTTCTTCTTTTTTCTTCTGGGACGAACGAAAATCTTGATGTGGAATACACGATGTGGCACACAGACCACAAATCGCTGGTCCACATTGCAGGCATAAGCAGCAACTGAATAGTATGAGAAAGCCAATACCTAGGAAGGATAGGACCTTCCATCCAAAGGTATATAATACACTCCAAAACCAACCGGACCAAGTCCAGGTGCCTGGATTCTGGTGTATCTGGCTTACAATCTTCTGAAGACGAGTTATGGCTTTATATACAGATGGCGAATTTTCTGGTATGAAAATGCAACAACTTGATCCGATGACCCTACAAGCTCCGCCCCTATCGGCCAGGATGACGTCAAGGACAAGACGATTTTGAAGCACAACAATCCGCATAGCAGACTGCTCTTCTGTTAAATTGCCTAAAGCGGAAATAGTTTTGTTCACTACTGCTTCAAGGGTTCTAGTTAATCTACGTATCAGCTTACTATTAGTGACGGTACCTATATAGGGAAAGAGACCTTTATTGAAATCTGTGTATTTTTCCCATGCTGTTTCAGTGTAATCGACTATTGGGAGATCTCTCCTTTCTCTATTCTGTACTAAATGAATATTTCTGTGATAATCAGGAGGAGCTAGAAAAACAGGTGGCAAAAGGAATGCTATATAACAGGTACCATCCCAATCTAGAGGTAGGCGTATATATGCGGTCTGACCACATATAAAATAGGAATGGCGGTAAGCTCTAAATGTCGACTTGCCTTGATCACTAAATTCTATTACAGTGGTGCATCTACTATGGCCCATATGTATGGAACCATTCTTTCTTACACATAATTCACCTTTTACTCGAAATACTGACATGGCGGGCAAAATTGGAGTAGCTTCGGATTCGACATTTAGGATCATAAGATTAAGCGTAAAATTACCTAATCCATACACTTCATTTTCTAGATCAGTTCCTGTTCTTTTGGGAAGTCCCTCCTTGTTGGGGTGGCAGACTTTAAGTAAAACTAAGTTCAGATTTCCCCATACCCCGTTGTCTTGGTAAACTGCGGAATTAATTAAACTAAACCATGCTCCACAGGAGCCGTTGTGTGTGAACGGGTATGGAAAGAGAGGTAGAATTCCTTTATAATTCTGATAGGGAGGGAGTCGGCCACATATCCAACAATTTGTAGCATTGCTAACCTGATGGGAATGATGTAACATACTAATGAAAGTGTTATTGCGCAGCGCAAATCTATAGGACAATTCATGCGGGGGTAGGTCACTAAAAGAATGTTCAGCAGTAACATTATAAACATGTTTAGAAATAGGATAATATATGTGCAACAATATACTTGCAGTGATTATTATAAGACTCAAGAAAAACAAAATTAATAACGTCACTATACAATGACTACGCAGTGATTTACAGTACGCATGTCGTTTCAACATTTTTCGGGTTTTTCCTCTATTCAGGTCTAAGGGATACATGTCAGAGACAAATTCAACCGCTTCACCTTGGAGAGGACTTAAACAATCAAATTGTCTGACTTATTAGACCTGAGTTTTAATTTATATTGTTCCGGGCTACTGAGTTCAACCAAAGGGAGCTTTGAGTCAATGGGCGAAGACACACGAGGTGTGGTATTTACATCCGATGGTAGTCCATGAAATTTCTTGACATGACTTGAATGTACCCAGCCTTTTCTGCCCTCGATCTTCACGGCTGTCCTTGTGGTGAGCAGGACCAATTGCGGCGACTTCCACCTAGGATCCAGCTGAGTCTTCCGATCAAAGTTCCTCACTAAAACTAGATCCCCCGGAACTACGTCATGGGGTTTCACCTCAGTGTTGTCAGGAAAGGCTGCAGCTACCTGTGAACGACAAGATTGTAGTGCAGACATCAAGGAAGCCAAGTAATCTGTCAGCATATTACAGTCAACATCAGTTATTTTACGGGGTATAGGCGTCCCCCACATATTCGGTGGTCTTCCAAAGATCACCTCATAAGGGGATAGCCCTGTTCGAGAGTGTGCTACCATTCTCATGTAAAAGAGTGCAACTGGTAAAGCTACTACCCAGTCGACACCTTTCTCTCTACATATTTTGGACAATCTGATTTTCAAAGTTTGATTATGTCGTTCCACGAGACCTGCTGCCTCGGGGTGTCGGACACAATGAAACTTCCACTGATATCCTAGCAGAAGTGAAACATGTTTCATCAGTTCGGATGAGAACGGCTGGCCGTTATCTGAATAGACAACACGTGGTAAACCGTACCGTGGGAAGAATTCTCGAACTAGCTGCTTGGCAGTGGTCGGGGCAGTGTAATCTGATACTGGGTAAGCTTCGGTCCAGCGGGAAAGAGCGCAGACAACTACGAGAACATATTTGAATCCTCGACATCGTTCCATCTGGATATAATCCATCTGGAGGACTTCAAAAGGGTGATCAGGAGGCTGAAATCCACCCTGTTCTACGGGAATGCTTTTTCCTGGGTTAAACTGACAACAGATCATACAGGTACGGACTTTTTGTTTAGCTGCTGCTCGTAAATGTTTGTTGAACCAAATGTGTTGGATGCTGTCTAGCATAGCTTTTTCTCCTAGATGTGCTGGACTATGTACAGTGTTAATAATGACTTGGACCATTGAATCAGGAAGGAACCACACAGATTTTTCCTTCGTCATCCATCCTTGATCCGTTTGGATCCCTCCTAATTCAGTCCATTTCTTTATTTCGTCTGGAGTAGCATGTGTCTGTATGTCAATTACGTCAAGAGCGGGATCCTTAACTGTCATACAATGTGTTGGCGTCGGGACTATTGTCTTTGTCATGTCGGATGTTTGAGTTTGAGCAGTCTGTTTAGCTGTTCTGTCAGCTAGATCATTGCCGTGAGAAATGATATCAGTAACTTTCGTATGAGCTTTACATTTCATAATTGATATGGCAGTGGGTAGATGTATTGCATCTAATAAGGCATGAATGAGGGGTCCGTGCTGAATGTGGGCACCGTGAGAAGTTAAATAACCTCTCTCTCGCCACAGCACGCCGAAGTCATATACAACTCCGAATGCATAACGTGAATCAGTGTATATGTTGACTTTCTTATTTGTGGCTTGGATACAGGCTTGTGTCAGAGCAATAAGCTCTGCTGCTTGAGCTGACAAGGTATTTATACAGTTTGTTTCAATGACTTCAGTATCTGTTGTGACTGCATATGCGGCCACTAAATCTCCTGTACTTGTTCTCATACATGAACCATCTACATACAACGTCAGGTCTGGATCTGACAGTGGAACGTCTGTCAAGTCTTGTCTAGGTTTCGTCGTGATAGTGATAACTTCAATACAATCATGTGCAAGTGGGTCTGTTCCCTTTACAGGTAACAGTGTGGCAGGATTCAATGTACTACAACGTCTGATTTCTATATGTGGCTGAAACAATGTTAATTCGTAACCGGTGAGTCGTGCTATAGTCAAGTGTTGTGTCTGTGTGCGGTTCAAGAGAACCTCTACTGCATGTGGTACTTGTACTGTCAATGGATGTCCTAATACTATGGCATCGCTTTGTCTGATTGCTAAAGCTGTTGCTGCCACTGATTTTAGGCATGCAGGCAAAGCCTGAGCTACGGGATCTAATGTACTAGAAAAATAAGCACACGGTTTGTGTGATCCTGCTTGTTCCTGAGTGAGTACTGACAAAGCAGTACCTTCGCGTTCTGTAACAAAGAGTGTAAACTGTTTATTGTAACATGGTGTTGCTAGGACAGGTGCTTGACATAAAGCTTTCTTTAAACTTTCAAAAACGTGTGTATGTTCCTGAGTCCAAGGGAGGACAGTCGATGTGGCTGCCTCCTGTGTTGTCAATTGAATGAGTGGTTTTGCTAGAAATGCATACTGAGGGATCCACTGCCTACAATATGAAGTGAGGCCTATGAAAGCCCGCACCTCCTTTTGTGTCTTGGGTATCGGCATATTTGCAATTAGCTGGATGCGATCTGGTGTAAGCTGCCTTCCCTCCTTGGACAGCGAGTGACCAAGGTAAACAACTCGCTGGACACAGAATTGCAGCTTAGAAGGGGACACCTTGTGCCCCTTTTCGGCCAAAAATTGTAATACCGTCAGTGATGCTTTCTCGCATTCAGGTTCGTTTCTAGCGGTGATCAGCAGATCATCGACATATTGAAGCAGTGCAGTGTTGACTGGCATGTGGATACTGTCGAGTTCTCGTTTCAGTGCTTGGCTATAGATGCTGGGGCTTTCTGTAAATCCTTGAGGTGCGCGTGTGAATTTAAAGCTACGTCCATTTAAACTAAATCCGAACAAGTATTGGCTTTCCGGATCTATTGGGACGCTGAAAAAGGCATTCTTGAGATCAATTACAGTAAAGAATGTTGCTCCGGAATCAATAGCTGTCAGTAATGACGAGATATCTGGGACCACAGGGAATTGTGGCACAATGCATTTGTTCAATTCGCGCAGATCAATAACCAATCGATACACTGGCGGGGCCTTTGGATCTGTTCGTTTAAGAATCGGAATTATCGGGGAATTACATACATTGGAGTCTGTTTCCACAACCACTCCTTGGACAATGAGCTCGTCAATAATTTGCAGTAAAGCCACTACAGCATCTGGTGGTAACTTATATTGTCGCATTCGTGGTAGTACCACTCCTGCCTTTAGTGTAACTCGGTATGGTGTAATATTCATGCAACCAACATCAGTAGGGCCTTGTGCCCATAAATGTGTAGGTAAAGTCTGCAATCGGGGATCCATGTCTCGAGACACATAGTGACCTTTGAAATCACGTAAAAACAATCTTACTCCTTCCGGAGAACAACATATTATAGCTCCTAGAGCTTTCAGTGTTTTTATACCTAACAGGTTTTCTGGACATGATTTAGTAAGCAATAAATCTGTAGTTCGGGTCAAGGGTCCGATCGTAAGTGGAAGAGGCTGTGATACTTCATTAACAATAGGTTTTCCTGAAAAACCAAGGGAAATATTCTGTGAGCCTGAGAGGGGTGCCTCCGGAACTTCACTACGTTTTATAGTTGTTCGACTTGCCCCTGTATCAAGTAAAAATTTTCTATCTTGGCCTAATAGTTCACTATGTACATAAGGTCCTTCTTGGTCTACAGGGACCTCGATAAGGGGTAAGTCAACTTCCCTCTCTAGGCTTGTTCATGCGTATCGTTGATACTCAGGATATTCATACTGTGCGGTCTGATACATTTGTCGTGTCGTGGTTTGTGTGGCAGCAACAGGCAGCGCTGGTGCGGCTGGCACAAACTGTATAGACTGTTGTGGAGCTGGCATGGACTGTTGCGGAGCTGGCATGGACTGTGCCTGCTGCGGGGCTCCTTGTTCATTCTGATCCTGTCTGAGTGGCCGTGGCCTTTCCTTTGCAATACCTATGGCGATATTACGTTTCAGGACTGGACAATCGTGTACATAATGACCTGGTTGTTTGCAATAGTTGCATGTCCCTTTTACAGGTCCTGCTGAATCACCGGACTGTGTCGTACCCTTTTTATGACCTTCAGCTGGAATTGTCTGGGAGACTAGCATTTTCATTTTTGTGTCTTTCATGCGTTTCTGTTCATGTTCTTGTTCCTCTCTAATTCTATTGTAATGGTACTGTAACATTTGTAACATTTGTGATGGGGTATTACCTTGCCAGGTACTCTCGAATTTTAATACTCTGTTCTTCACCTGGGGCAAGGAATTTTCAACTAATTTTGTCACAAACAGATGTGGGTATGACTCGCTACTTGCTTTTATACCACTATTTATACCAAAACATTTTTCGAATCGGGCATAGAAATCACTAGTGTCTTCATCTTGCTTTTGTTTACAGGCTGAGATTGCACCCCAGTCTTCCTTTTTCGTGGTTAATAAACGTGGCAGTACCTGTACTAGTAAACCTGGTAGTGCTTTAGTTTTATCCCCAAGCCCCGAACCTGGACCTCGGGCCTTTTCTTCATTTTCTAATGCTGTCCAGTCTATCTTTTGGTCTCCCACCTCCCACTCTTTTTCCTTGAGTTTTTCATAAATGCCAGCAGGCATTAATACCTTTAATATTGTCATAATGTCGGGATAGGTATACTCTCCCATGAGTAACATGTCTTTAATTTCTCGGTGAAAACCCGCTGGGTCTTTGTCATGACTGGGTACCACTTTCTTCATTTCTAACAATTCTATTTTAGATATGGGCGTATATACAAATACGCGTTTAAACTGATTGTCTTCGCCTTTTATTGGGTGCACTTCTCGCAAGGGATTCTGTCTATCTATGTAATACGGCGTTCTTTCCTTGATGGGCAGTGAGACATGTTCTGGGCATACAAAGAGAATGTACTGCTTTCTTGATTCTAGTATATCTCTAATTAACTTAGTACCTGAACCTCTCCATCTATTCGAGAGTAATTCGGTCAATATATCTGGTAAAGGACCAGGATCGGAATGTTGACTTTGATAAAGTATAAGGAGTTGTTGAATCATATAAATCCCAGCTAAACGCTGTTCATCTGGGGTGAGGTTCAAAAATGTGTGTGCTACTGTATCATCACCATATTTTCCGGGACTGTCAACCCAAAGAACGGCTGACCTGGCTAATTCTTGTTCATCCATAGAATCGAGTAAATGATAACCCCTTCGTTCTCGGAGTAATTTGTCAGCGGCTTGGAACGAATGCTCGGGGGACCTTATATTCATTATAGGTGTTTGGAAATTCCTGTTATTATCTGAACATATCGGACGTATCGGGTCAGTGAAACATCTAGTACTATTACAAGATCTTCCTCTACCTACATAGGCTATGGTTTCTGACTGTCCTGTGGGCAGTCCTGCTCCTTCCTCCTCCTCATTTTGTTCAAACTGATCTACCACTAATCTCTCTTCGTGAAAGCGTTCTATTTCTTTACGGATCTTTCGGCACATGGCTATTATACATTTTTGCCTCTCATGTCTCCCCTCTGATATATTCTGGCTCCATCTGGTAAGGGTTTGCATTATTTCCGGATCTACCCCCGGTCGGTCTTGATTTCTGATCACACAGTTTATGAGGAAACGTAACAGTTCCCCCTGTATTTCCACTTTCTGGTATTCCATAGCTCTGTTAATACATTCATAATCTCGCCCTGTTTGGACAAAATGATATATATTATCTAGATGTTTAGTCATTCCTGGTAGCTTCCCTAAATACACCGCAGCTCGTCTGATACGTAATGATGCCAGGATCATTTCGTCCTCTTTTCCGGGCACAGGGTCATATCTACAATCTACAAGAAGTTCCTTAAGTGTGCGGGTATTTATAAGTTTGGGCGTACGTGGATGTGCTGATTCTTGAAAAGTAAGTTTATTTATTCTGGGTGGCGTAGAATACACGCTGGTAGCACCTCCGGTAGCCCCATCTGGGGTATCGGGCGTGAAAGGATTCGTTGAACGCGATACAGCAACTATAGGTGTGGACACAGCTGTGGAAGCAGCTGTAGGAACAGATGTGGAAACAGATGTGCTTGCCGGAACTTGTGTCAGGATTTGATGCTGTAGAGATACAGATACTGGATCTTGGCGTTGAACCTCCCCAGCAGACGGTCTATGTGGTGCAGGGTTAGCATACTCGGGAGCTGCGTCATCTAAATTTGAGGAAAGAAAAACATCTTCTGCGGTTCTGGGATGCCCCTTTGGATGTGCTTTTATTGGAAACAATGGGGGTGGCAAGTCTTTTGGTATCTCCGGAGTAGCCTTAGGTAATCCTTCGGCCAGAAGGGGATACATACCATTCATAAGGGCATTTCTTTGTCTGTCTACTTGTTCTGATTTCACTCGTGTACCTTCTTCAATTAATAGATTTTCTCGGACTTTATTTGAATTTTCCTTACTCTTCTCTTCCTGTTTACGTGCTTTTTCTGTGCGTCTATACGATTCTTTACGCCATAATTCAATGGCGTCTTTCTGTGACTGTCTGGCTTTCCTTTTCCATAATTCTTCCTCTATTTTCACGATGCAATCTGCATCCCAGGTCCCAGCTGCGGGCCACCTCTGACTTTCTGGTAATTCCTTAGTGTAGTCTACCCATAGATCAAGAAATAATATGGCGTCTAGGCCATGCTTATGATACATGAAGTACCCTGGAGTGTCCCTAGGAGGAATGGGAACAGCTTCTTCGAGTACCCCTTTTCTAGTTGTGATCTGTCTTAGTTTCGAGAAGAGCGGCATATTGAGAACTGATCTGATACTTGGTCTTGAACAAACTTAATACAATAAACACAATAATGAACAGTCATTCACACCACAATATGCAGGACGTATTAACACATTTAACATTTAACGTTTTAAATGAGCAACAATGATGATGACGATCTAAGAAAACTTAATCACAAGACATAATCCTCGACATTAACGGAATTATTCTGAATTTATATACTTGATATACTAGATATACTGCTAAACAGTACAGATACACTGCTAAAACAGTGCAGACCGGATTTGTGTACCCAAACCCGTCTGGACCGGCACAACTTATGTGCACGCCAGAACGCCTCCCCAGTAATGGTACTCACCGGGTAGCTCGGAACGGAAGGCCTCGGAACGGAACTGAACTGAACTGGACTGGACTCGACTCGAAAACTTCGGAAACTTCGGAAACCTCGGAACTTCGGAATTTCGGAACTTGGTGGGCCTCTGTATACCTCGGATCTTGCTCTCTCAGCTAGGCTCTGGTTGGGATACTTCGCACTTCTCACCGCCTCGTCTGGGTGTTGATCGCAGCCTCAGTCGCCCCCGCTTGACCGGAGTGAGATACAGGAAATCCTGCTGGTACGCGTTGTTGTCCGTCCAGCTGTGGCAGGAGACCGGGCCTGCAACGCACCGCCGGCGCGTGAGATGAGAAAGTGTCCCTATTCGGGCGCCATTCATGTGGTAAATAATTTAATTACCGGGACTTAATTTGATACAGAATCTTAATAAAATAGCTCAGTAAAATAAGAGGCAGAATCCGTGGTATAAGAGGTTCAGAATGGGCTTTATTCCAATGGACGATTCGAATCGTGGCCTCCAAGTTCCATCACCACGGGGGTTCAGGAAGTGAAGTACATATTTTATTGATAAGTAATCACTTTTATACAATAGGCATTACAGTGAAGCAAATGCAGGAGGCGTAACAATTGATAAGGAAGATAACATTATACATGCGTAATGAAAATGGGCGTGATTGAGCGTAACAAAGGAACGTCATTGGTTGTGATGTCACACAGGGTGGATCTATGAAATAATTTCGCAAAGTCAGCAGAAATACTTGGCAGAGATGCGCACGCAGCAGCATGACGTGTGATTGACGTGCAACTAGGGGGTGAAGGGGACTTGACATTTAGCTCTACATGTGGAGACAAGAAGTCTGGGGGGTCAAGTCAACCTAATCCCAAATCATATCTAACATCCTATGTTTAAAGAACTATGTTATCCACAAAGGAAGGACTCTTGGACAAAATCTATTCTATACTGACTGTGTGTGCGTGCACAAGCGTCTAAGTGTCTACATGAGATGCAAGGGGCAGAAGCCTTCCATGGTAACAGGGCTATGAATTACTTGCATGAGGACAGAGAAGCCGGGCCTTTTGCTCGGTAGCTGGAAGAATGTTTACTTAAACTACTAGACAGGAATGCATTGGGCAGGGAGCGGAGCAGATAATTTCGAAGGTGAAATACAGTTTTTGGCAGGCTACAAGCTGATGTCAGGCACCGTTAGCTGCGCAGAGAATGAGGACAAAGTTCATGGATACAGATGCAGGCTCAGACTGGAGCTCTCAGAGGCAGAAAGCAGGGAAAGGCTTGATGGCAGAATCAGGGCCTACTCGCCTGAACTGCAAAAATGGAGTAACTAAGCCATATAAAGTCGGTGGCCTTTCGTACTTAGGAATCGAATATCCAGCCCATTCATGGTGGATCTGAAAGAGGACATGTTGACGGTGGACGCACATGTATTTGCGTCTTCATAACTGGAACTGGAGGGAACATACATGTACTTGTGATTTATACATGAAACCGTTGGGGTCCAAGATAGGGGACATAACTGATCATAAAAATCCATATTTCCACAGCTGGAAAATGAGATAGGTGGGGTGTTGAGCCAAAGATGAAGAATTACTTCTAAGAGCAAATTGAAGAAGAAGGTACAGAGACAGGAACAGTAAAGGATGAGGGAATGGATGAGGGAAAGAAGGAAATAAAAACACATTTTTTATTAGCATTGGAAAAATCCCCATACCCGTGTTTTTGCGGAGTATAAAAGAGTAAACATCAATGACCACGATTTGTTAAAATTTTTGAAACATTGGAAAACACTGGGAAAACTCTACCTAAATTCACAACACATAGACACTGAAAAAAGGAAAGCCTAAGTATAGGATCATTCGGTAATCTTTAAGGTTACGAATTCTTGGGATGCTGGTGTTGTCCAGGCCCTTCCTTCAGGCACCAGAGCTATCTCCAATGTTACAAACATCTTCCAGCTTTCAATAGAAAATGTATTCTTCAGGTTATGGTCTTATAGAAAGGAACTACTCATTAAATTATCCAGATCTCACAGTTATATTCCCTAGGTTACACATCTTACAGACTCGGGCAGCAATCCCCCATATTACAGAAATATGACAAGTCAGTCCTGAGAGATGTCTTTAGGCAGTGGCGGCTGGTATTAAGGGGCGTAAGGGGCGTTGCGCTCCCAGCTTCGGAGTGGAGAAAAGGGAGAAAATAATTAACATCACATGGAGCATTTTGACAGCTTTAAATCATGGCATGCTCACTGCTTCATGCTCCACTTGACCACTTCTACCCTAAGAAAGTAACATTTTAATATCGTTTTTAGAGGTCGGACCCTCGGACGAGAGTCCTCTCCTGCGCATGTGCTGAACTGGGCGAGGATAATTCCTCGCCCTCGAGGCACAAGCGAGGAAAGTCACATTATCCTGGGGGAGTGGCTGCACCAAGCAGCAGTGAATGGGCTTCAAATGGGGCGCTTCTGACGTGGCCCTGGGCGCGGTCAGCAGAGCCTCATGCACTTTAAGGGGAAGGGGTGGGGCTGGCCGACAGCAACACAGTGTAGTGGGTGGGAACGATTAGCACTGCTTTCGTCTTTGCACTGATAGGCGGCTTTTTCATTGGATAATGGAAGCTGCTGGGAGGTGGTTACTGAGTTTAGTTCAGCTCTTCCGGGATTTGTCACGTTTTGACTGACTGTTTATTATGGTGCGCAACGCAACAAACGGACACCATCAAGCTGCTCCAGTCGATATAAATGAACCCACAGGGCTACAGGCACCAGTTGCAGCAGTTTGAAAAAGAAAGGCCGCGCCTGCAGCCACGGTAAAGGAGCGCACAGCACGAGGGAAAGGAATTTAAAGAAACGCTGCCGGTAAGACATGTCTTTCACTAATAGAAGGGCCTATTTTTGTGGTGTGGCACGTTACTTAAGATGTTGCTGTTCTGGACACCTGCGAAAGTTAATGTAGGTGGAAGCTTGGGGGTAAATTGTCTGATTAAAGAGAGTGAAAGCGACAGTTTGTCTCATGTCAAACGGGCTAGCTAAAATGTATATTCAGGTTTTCCCAGTGCTTTCTGTAGTGCAGTGAGACTAGTGTAAATGGCTCTGTAGATATTTAAATGACGAAATAAAGGGACATGACCCGAAGGGTAGTTATGACCGAACCGAGAGCCTTTACGTCCATCACGCGCCATAGTGTGTTTTACATGCTTTAAAATGGCCTTTTCATCCCCACGTCGCAGGTATGCATACACACATGCGCGCTAAAACCTACAACACTGTTCCAGTCTGTACAAATTCGGTGGAAACATTTGTTGGTCTCCTGTCTTAGTGTCTCCATATCGCGGTGCAGGTTAGCGCGGCGTCTCACGCTTCCTTTAAAACGCTGTAGCACAGGCACCGGGTGGTGTCTCCAGGGCCCCCCCCCCCCCCGGTGATGTACGTGACTCATGAGGCCCTCGGGTCAAAGATCTTTCAGGGAGAGTGGCCGTTCTAAATTTCACCCAGCCCTACTTTACGACTGGCAAGTGGATGCTCTGCACTTTTTCATTATGGATTTTTAAATATACCTAGCATTGGCACGCGGCCTCAGAAACCTTTAATTTGCTCTTAGGAGAGAGTTAAAAATGGCAAGATAAACCATAAATTCTTTACTTCAGTGACCCTCCGTAGTTGTGAGGTTGTCAAAGTCAGATCAGGTATTGTATTTTATTCATAGACAGCAGTGGGCTCGGTTTCCCTTTCTGTCAATCAGGGGGTGTGAGCAGTATTCGTACGCAGTTCAATCTCCTGTTTCTGCCATAGCCCCCTAATCGTGTCGTCCTTCGTTCCATGCTGTATCCACAGCCTGCATTGGGCCCAGACTCTGGCCTGTGAGGAGGCACCCATTTCTGTGACGTTTGCTTCTATCGAGGGCCAATTTTGACCTCTGTAAACTATAAATTTGGCCCAGCCACATGGAATTACAGCACAAGTGAGATGATATCTTTTGGAAGATACCTTGAATAAATTAGAAGAAAACTCTTTGAGTGAATAAATATGTGAGATGTCTGTGTTCAGAGTGAATGGTGTAAACGACCAAACTTCCTTTCCAAAATTGTACACACATAGATTTGTGTATCCCAGTCCTATGTGTTTGGGAAGAAAATGCTTTAGCTGTTGTATATTTGTATGTGTGAGAGGGAGCGAGAGAAGATTGCACTACCGCATCTGCTTGTGCTGTTCCTTGCTGTTGGTGATGTTTTGTCTGCTGCTGTGCTCCCTGTTAGTGAATCTAGTTAAAACCCTTTGACTGATGTAGGGTTTTTGCAAACACCTTGCCCGCTATATTTTTTGCCTTGCTCGTTATGCTCCCTCGCCATAAGGGACACATCCCGAACCTTTACGCCCTACCACTTTCAAATGTCACCAGCCGCCACAGTGAGAGCTATTCCTCATGTTACAAAGATAACTCATGCTTCGGAGGGCAGGTTTATGCCTCAGTTTAAAGAGATTTAACAGGATAAGACATCATAAGGAAGAAATACGTTACAATGAAGAATCCAGTCGGTAGGATAAATACCTCTTTATTTTCTTGACTGAAGAATGAAATGCAGCAGCAGGTACCACAACAACACTCTACACCCTTCACCCTGAGCTCCCGCTCGTCAACTGCAATCCATGCAACGTAATCCGAACGCTCGTCACATCACACCGATTTACAAATGGAACACTAACCAACAAGCCCACAACAAAATAGTCAACAGATGTCACAGGCTCAGAAGCAGCCGCGGTCGGTAGTAGGAGTACCTGCAGGGCGGTGACGTGGGGAGGGGCAGGGCGGGGGGTAGTAAACTGTGGATTACGGAGGTTTACAGGTAAATTAACATATAAATTAATAAAATGAATTTCGTTGCGTGCACTGCATCGCATTTGGGGATGCAGTGCACGCAACGAAATTTGTTTTATTAATGTATATGTTTACTTCCGTAATCCATAGTTTGCTACCACCCACCCTGCCCCTCCCCCTCCCCACGTCACCGCCCTGCAGGTACTCCTACTACCGACCGCGGCTGGACTTTAGATAGCTAAATTATCACTTAGTTTACACAAAGTGTAAATTTTTAGGTTGGAGACAAAAGAACTATCACTCAGGATGCGGTGATTGTACATGCGCAGCTTTCTCCCATTAAAGCAACACTTTATGTTATATAGATAGTAAAACTTCAGGTGTCTGACAGTAGAGCAATCCGTCAGGTTAGACTGCCATTACAGGAGCATGTATCTGTCAGCAAATATATCCCACAGATTACACAGTTGTTGCAGGTGCAGGCCCGAGACAGTTGAGCTATCCTATAGCTTTATAGCCTGCTGCTGAGGGATATACTGGTTATTAAGGGCCTTAAACCCAAGTTATAGGCCCAAGCTGCAGACGAGGGCCGATAACGAGGTAGAGGGCTTTTAGCAAGTGGTGTGGCCCAAGGCATAAGTGCTATCAGGCTATTAAAACACCCAACCCACTGAGGGTAGAATGTTCTAATTAAAAAGGGAGAAATAAAAAGACAAACTTTGAAATGTTGGAGCAGAAGGCCTGTACCAGCCACTATTAGCCCAAGCCACTTCATTGTCAGGACGCGCTTGCAGAGTTCGTGAAGCACTGCCTGTTGCTTGGGACTTCATTGCCCGCAATCCTGTACTCCCTGGAGGGAGGAGAAACCATCGCCCACGCACTCAAAAGGCGCCGGAGAACACCGCAGCGCGGGACGCGCCTGCAGAGTTCGTGAAGCACTGCCTGTTGCTTGGGACTTCATTGCACGCAATCCTGTACTCCCTGGAGGGAGGAGAAACCATCGCCCACGCGCTCACAAGGCGCAGGAGAACACCGCAGCCTGGGCCAAGGGCGGGCCCGTCCTTGCCCATCAGAGCCCGGAGGAGACTGGACTGGGCCACAAATCGTTCATTTGAAGATAGGCTGAGACAACTCCCTAGGTGAGCACAGACTACTGTCATATATTGCTATTATTGTTTGTGTTATCCCCCACAGTCCTATTGCTATCTTCGTTGGAATCATGGGGAAGCATACGATTGCACAAGCCAATAAATCGGCCACAACGTG
The DNA here is from genome assembly GCF_964204655.1 of Triturus cristatus. NCBI lineage: Eukaryota > Metazoa > Chordata > Amphibia > Caudata > Salamandridae > Triturus > Triturus cristatus. Next base: position 19,127 of record NW_028187318.1, read on the forward strand.
TATTGAAAATATGTTGGAGAGGGCTGCTAGCATTGTGAGTAACGAAATTGAGCTCACTGAGAGGCGATTGTCTCTTGGACTAGGGCAATCTGTTCCACTTTCTGGTCTTATCGCCGAAACAATTGACTTGATTGTAAGCGACTCTGATGTTCCTGTTGTGGCCCGTGAAGAGGCTCATGATGTTATCACAATTGATCCATCTGAGTCAAACTCTGCAATAAGTAACATTCTCACCTTAGGGGCAAAACGTAAAAGGAAACTAGGAAAGCCAGCGAGTGTGAAGAGGAAACAACCTATTCGCCCATGTTCCACTCGCTCGACTATAAATTTGTGGATTCATTCTACAACAAATCAAACATTTGTTGCGGCTGTTGAGGCCCTCGTGCATGCCCCACAGGTTGAATCGCCCTTTTACACGACTGGAACTCAGACTGAGAATGACTTTTTGTCTCCTTTTACTGAACGCAATAATCAAAGTAGGGCAATTGATACCAGCTATCTAATTACTGCTATCACTGACTGTATCAAGCCTGTGCTTGATAATTTTCTTTCCTCATTACAAGATCGCATTTTTAATTTTTTATCTGCTCAACAAGTATACCCTGTATTGCAAACTACGAATGCTGTGCCCCAAGCTGATGCTAAGGCAATTGATTCTACTAGTGTTAGTAGGCTAATTTTAAATGCTTCTACTAATAGCATACCTACCTCACACCAAAATACTCACGCACCACATAATTCAATCCAGGGAACTAGTGAATGTGTGACTTGTAATAGTATTCGAACATGTTTTGATATGAGGGGTACTAGGGAGGCAAAAAGGCCATCGGACCATACCATTAAAATTAATGAAGGTAATTTGATAAATAATATGATACCTGCCACTAATGTACCGATCAATATATCTCATAGTGATAGCCTGCCAAAAATTAATCAAGAAGCTGATATTGATCCAAGTCCCATAAATTACACCGAGGGCAATAATGTGGTATTAAATCTGCCCCTTGAGGGGTGCCCATATGTTGTGATCTTAGCAGGTGTCCCTCCCCTAAGAAGAGATCAAACTGAGTCTTGGGAGCAACTACGCTGTAAATGCATTGATTGGCTCACCAAACATAGGAGATTTAGACCTTCGCTAATTGAGAACATCATTACGACGAGTGGGCTGGTTGGGCACATCCCCCAAAACCATCAAGGGGGATTGTATAGTTATTAATTGGCGGAGGCAATCTGTGGCAAAAACTATTTTAACACCACATATGGAACAGACAGGCCAAAATACTAGTATATGGGCCCTACCCTTAGGCTATTTTTATAAACCCACATTTGAGACACCATCTTGCAATCTGTATAACCACATTCCAACATTCAATAGATTTACTCCATTATCTGGTTTGGACTGCCAAGACTGACTGTCCACCCAGGCAATGAATGAAGTAAGAACTGATGCATCAGTTTCAGCACCAATCCTAAAAAGCTATCAGGCCACCAAACCTGACACATTAAGTATAAGGAAAGATGATGAGACACTTAAAATATTGAGTTGGAATGTAGCCGGTCTGGCATCCAAGCTAAATTTACCAGACTGGAAAGAACTAATTAATAGTCAGGACATTGTGATGTTCCAAGAGACTTGGGCAACTCAGGAGCTGTATATGGAAGGCTTTAAATGTTTCAATATTTGTCCCCCATTCCCACACTAGGCAGACCTGCTGGCGGTCTTTCAACCTGGATAAACATTAAGGCAGGCGGTCGTTCCAGAATCTTGTCTACAAATAGTGACAAATTTCAAGTAACCCTCTATACTCGGGGGATTCAATTTATTTGATTAATTTTTATAATGATGATTTTAAAACTGTGCCTAATATGAACTTTTCCTCATTGTTTAATTTTATTTTAAAATTACAATTAGACAATTGTGGTACCCAAATTAAGGGTATATGTTTAGGCGGTGACTTTAACGCCAAGATCTCAAGGGACATCTACTCTGCCGTCCGGCCTGTTACCAATGTATCATTGAGTAAAAGAGGGGAACAGTTGGTGAATCTTTTAGGCTTGCATAACTTCTTGAATGTTATGCAGATTGCAGCTGTTCCTCTTCCCGACGGATGTATAATTCCAACATACAGAAGTCGAGGCTCCACCTCCACTATCGATTATATTTTTGTAACTGCCCCCTTAGAAAGTTATGTACTAAGGGCTGAAGTAATCTCAACATTACAAGGTGATCATAACCCTATTAGTACTATTCTAAGTTTCTCATGCCGCCCAGTGTATGATCGTACGCATGGGGCATGTGATTTAACAGCATCAACTGATAAACTTAGACTTATTTGGCGTAATATCGATAACAACGCCCTATTTGAAACAATGATAAAATCCCATTTGAATTTGGTCAACACCTGTTTGACATTTAGCACATGTAATACAAAGGTAGTTGACGCTTTCTCAGGGTTATGCTCCGGCATTAAAAATATATTGTCTAAACCGATTAGGACGCCAAATCCTGATCCTGGTTGGTTTAATGCGGATTGCTCTGCGGCTAACAGAGCATTAAGAAAGGCTCTTGTAAGCAAACCTAGAGTAAGTTCTCTAATATCATCACTGAGGGGAAGCTACAAAAAAGCTATTAAATGTAGGAAGGAGGAGCTCATTAATGATCATTGGGCAAATCTAAAGCAGGCAAATGTATTGAAAAATGGTAAGAATTTCTGGCGGGCTGTTAAAAACATGAAATCTGTGGGTAATATTTCCTCACCAATTAGCTGTAATATTTCTAGTGAATCTTGGGAGGCCCATTTTAGCAAGATTTATGCTGCCCTGATTTCTAATGAACCCAATAAAGAATATACACACACCATCGGGATTCAGATTGAATTAACCGAGGTCGAAGAAGCTATTACCCAAAGTCTGGGGGGTAAAGCCCCTGGACCAGATGGTCTACCGATTTACCTCATTAAAAGTAAACCCGATGTTTGGGCACCACTTCTTACTAATGTTTTTAACAACCTTACTAATCTATCTATTCCCGACACATGGTCCTATAGTACCATAGTCCCAATTTTCAAGAACGGGGATCAATCAAATCCGAGTTGCTACAGGCCAATTTCACTGATCGACCATACTTTGAAAATTCTGGGTAGGGTAATATTTAACAGGATCAATTCATGGGCTGAGGAAAGCCAGGTTTTGCATCCATCTCAGCTGGGGTTCAGGAGCAAGGTTGGCACTGTGGAACATTCTCTTAACCTCCATTTGATTATTAGCAAATATACTATAGCTAAGAAAACACCAGTGTACCTGGCATTCATGGATCTTACGTCAGCCTTTGATTTTGTAAATAGATCACAGCTGTGGCAAACTCTTTTAAATCTTGGCTTAGATGATCCATTAGTCTCCTTCTTGGCATATCTGCGACCTAAAAGCCAGAGTGCGCATAGGTAGAAACGGTGAGATTTCGGAGGCTATTGAAATTGGAAGGGGGTTCCTCCTGTCGCTTTGGCACTGGGTTCTGATTCCGACTCTGTTTCCACAGAGGAACTTAATTCAGAGATTGAGGACGCCGGATATACTCCTCTACTGGGACCAGCTGCAGATCCTTCTTCCACCCTTCTGGCGATTCCCTTTTGCGCTGCTTTCGCCGCATCATACTTGCGAAAAAAGGTAAAAATGTGTCCCTGCTCATAGTCATTTTTATCACGTTGAAACTTAAACGTTTTCCGTTTTTTGATGGTTTCTTCCTCTTTTTTCAAACGTGAAATCATCTCTTCTCTCCTTTTTGACATCGCATCACTTCCTTCTATTTTTTCAATTTGTTGATTAATATCATCTATTTGTTTCTACAAGTCGTTCCTGTCGATGTCAGCATACTTAATCAAAATTTTCACCAGTCTCCTAGACAACTCTAAATTACACTCCCCCCCACTCCCGTAACATATAAGGGGGTTAGGGTTGTCGTAGCTTGGAGCAAGCATGATGCGTAGCCCTCGGGAGATCCTGCCCACCTCCAGATATTTGGAAAGTGATCTATGCTCCCACCACTTCGCCTTTTTGATACGCTTCAGTTTCTCCAATTTCTTATAAAGTTCTTTAATGTTATACCTATCCCCGCCATTCCGGTTTCTGCTGGGCTGCAATTGACTCGGGGCACTTGCTGTATCTGAGAACATTTCTTCCGCCACCTCCTCCCTTCCTCGTGGCATGTCAGCGGCCATGTTTTTTGCACTTAATTGAAATATATGCGATAACACTGCATACTAAGTAGTCTCTCGCTCTCGCACACCTCTCACCGGATTATTGTGAATGTTTCCTACCTCCGTGCTCCCACATGCGTTTTCTGCGTCCTCCGACACAAATCCCACCACTTGGCCGCAATCAGGTGTCATTCCATCTTTCCATTATCCGGGGGCTTTGCAGCTTTCTCCTCCCGAAGAGTTTTGTTTATCCGGTTTGCACCAGAATCGGCTTCCTTCTGCGCTGCCCTAGTTGAGAGGGGGTCTGTGATTTCCAAGGAAGCCACCTTGGAACGAAATAGCCATCACATTTTTTCTTTTTCGATCCTCTGAACCCAGGATTCAAAAAGGCACGGACACCTCTTATGTAGTGCAATAGTTCATTTATTTTACGTGCTCTGCCGCCATGATGCGTTTCAACCCACTAGGGACCTTGATCACACGACATGCTACATTTTTTCACCCCATTTTTTAAAGTGACAAGTGCATGATTAATTCATGAATCTAGAAAACAGACTACCCGTCTGTGAGAAGTTGGCCTGATATATGCTGTCCACTAGTTATAGTGGGCACCCTGTATCAGTCCAAACAACCCCTTATGGTGATAGGTTAAAAACAACCTTTATTGAAAGCTATCCTAGTGTAGCTATGAGAGCAGCCTTCAGGCTAAGTCTTGAAGGAATGTAAAGCAGCTTGTTTTACCAGTCTATAATCTCTGGAATGACCAAATGAAAGGACAACCACACCAGGTATATATTTAAAATATATGTATTTAAGATAAAACACACCCCTCTAGTCTCTTTATTAGACTGGAGTTGGAAGTACTTAAGTTACAAGTTAGCAATCAACAGTAATAGCACAAATACACATTTGGGCCCTAGGGGCATACCAAAACATATACCAATAAAGTGGTATAAGAACCACGACTGGACTAGACACAAGGCATAGAGCCTGTAGAATCACTGGGACCCCAAGGAACCACCCAAGGTAGTGACACATGGGACCCACAGGCGCCGTGTGCAGTGTGTAAACACAGCCATGGGTTCCTGTTAGCTTATATGGGCAATGTCGCGGTTGGAAATTTAAAGATTAGGGACACTTAGAAATGAGTCAGGACCAAACCCTTTTGGACTTAGGAAGTTATAGGGCTAGCACCCACAGGAGCACTTGAGTACTTGTGTTACCTCACCCAGGGAAGCCGGGTGCATAGGTGTCTTTTGGTGTCGGGTCGCGTCGTCGATTTCAATGGAAGCTGGCGAAGAAGTGCTGCTGCCGTGAAGAGGAGAAGTGTCCGAAGCAATCCAAGCCTGGATCTAGGATGGAAGGAACCTGAAAGCAGAGGGGACAGATTCTGGGTCACTTACCAGTGACCAAGGGCATGATAGACCAATGCCCACAGACGTTGTGTGCTTTAGGTGAGTTGATGGGTGTCTTTACTCTTCAGCCACGAGGTCCAGGAGGTGCCGATTACAACCAGAAGCTGGATTCGAGCTGTCCCATGAAGTCTGTCAAATTCTGCGGTGTCGGCGACCAGATTGGACCCAACAAGCCTTGGCAACGGCAAGTCACTTGGAATCAGAGAAAGGATGGCAGTGCAGAGCAGCAAGGTCTGGGGGACTCACCCAGCAAGGGTAAATCAGGGCACATCTGGAGCAACCAGGAAAGCCCAATCAGAAGAGGAGTTACCTTCGTGGGGACCTACTATCCAACAGGCTAGTGATCATGAAGGAGCCTCGAGTGGTCGCACTGGAAACTGGCCCACGGGTCACTCGTGGAGTGGAGGCCAGCAATCTTCGGTGCAGGAGGTGCTCAAGGCTGGGCCTACTCGGAGACCAAAGCACACCTTCGAGGAGGACCAAGAAGGTTGTGTTGCTGCAAAAGTTCACTGTGTCCAGGGGTCACGGTTCCACATCACCCACGATAGCCACAGGCCTCAGCTTTGCTGTGGACTCAGGGAAGCCTCGGGGAAGTCTGGAAATCCACCTCTGGTGATGCAAAGACTCCGGAGTCCAACGGGAGCTTCAGCGATGCAGACCAGTCAGTTGCTTCTTTGGTGCCTGCCAAGTAGGGGAGTCACTCCTTCACGCCAAGGGAGATTTCTTCAGTCTTCTAGTCAGGATATAACGTCGATGGTCCAGGATGTACATTGCAGAGTTTCGTCCAGGGTAATCTAAAGTCCTAGGGACTGGATTCCTATACTTATAGTAAGTTTAGGGCATGGACTAACTCTAAGGCCCCACTTATGGGTGGGTCTGGAAAGAGGGGTGGTTACACCCATTTCCTTTGTCCAGTTTCAAGCCAGAGCAGGGGCAGGCGGCCCCTGCAACCGGTTTGAACTGGACTATGCACAGGGACACCAAATGTGCCCCCAGTGCAGGACCTCAAAGCACCAGAGAGTGCTTCCACCCAGCCCCAATACACATCTGCCTGTCTGGGGAGGTGGTTACACCCCCCTTCGACAGGAAACCTATTGTCCAGGCCTCCCCTGCCAGAGTTTCCCCCAGCAGCAGGAGGCCAGACCCGTGTCTGTGGCAGTGGCATCCATTTTGTGATGCCAGGGCTTTGGAAAGTTTTAACCGGGTTTAGCCAATGTGAACATGTCTCTCCCTCTAGAAGGGTGGAATGCTACCCCCGCTGCCAGAACTGGCGGGGGATAGTATTCCAGAGCGTTTGACACCAAACACGACATGTTTTGATGCAGCCATTCCAAAGTTAGCATTTACCGCGAGGTTATAATGCACTTAAGTTGTACACAACCTATTCCTTAAACGGAGTAGTTTTCCGGAACTACAGATTGCAGCTGTTCATAACCAGAGACCCCCGATTCAGGTCAAACACAGAGTTGCACCTATGTCAATTTACTATCTTAACACCCGCTCCCTGGCCAAGCATCAGCTGGATATTTTTCTACTCCTGACTACTGATAAACCTGACGCTCTGCTATTGACCGAGACATGGCTTACTGCTGACTCTGCCCCAGATATACTCGCGGCACTTCCCCCTGACTACTACATCATTTCTGCCAATCGGTGCTCGGGCAAGTCAGGTGGGGGAGTGGCTGCCGTTATTCACACTGATTTTATTTTCTGTTCCTTGACATGCCTTCCTCTCACTGACACCGAGAATATAGTTATAAAATTGGAATCAGCTAATGATTCTCTGGTTTGTGTCTTATTATATAGACCACCTAAGCAGATGCCACTCTTCCCGTTAGCTCTTAGCGAACAGATAGCTAAAGTGGTGACGGAGCATGCCAAGGTCCTCCTTGTGGGTGATTTTAATTACTGGTACGGTGATCCTAATGAAGGGCCCCAATCAGCAGAAATGTCTGACTTGCTCAGAAACTTAAACCTCTCCCAGTTAGTTTCATCCCCGACTCATTCAAAGGATCGGATCTTGGATCAAATATGGGTAATTGGCGTGACTACTTCTATCCCTATTGCCTCACCCTGCATCTGGTCCGATCATTATTTGTTAAAATTCACACTAGTACGATCATCTTTTAAGAAAACCAATGCGACGGAAGGAGGTCTTGCTAGAAGGTGGAATCTCATTAATAAAGATGACTTTCTCAACACACTAGCTGATACTGCTCCACTCCCTGGCCATGATGTTAATACCTCGGAAACAAAGGTATCCAAATGGCTACTTGATGCCAGTAACAAACAGGCCCCATTTAAAAAAGTCAAATTAGCACACCGGGCGGAGGCACAAAGATGGTTCTCTGACGATCTTAAGGCCCAGAAATTGGCCTTGCGCCAATTGGAGAGACAATGGCGTTCTCTGATCTTATCCTGAAATCTAATAAAAATTCTAAAGAAATATTATCTATAATAGATGAACTTTCTAATCCCGAGCGTACTCTTTTGAAGGCTGTCCCCTCTCAAGACCTATGCAACTCATTAAATGACTATTTTACTGACAAGATTGCCTCAATAAAAGCTAGTATTCCCACACATCTCTCTCCTTTAAATTCCACTGTGGCACATTGTAATAACAGAACTCTTAGCTGCTTGTAGGAAGGTGGAATCTGACTATATGGTTGCCCCCACTTTTTTCCTCGTGTTTGAATGGTTTTTGACTAGTCTGGCTGGGATCCTGCTATCTAGGACCCCAGCCTATCTGCTTACTCCCTTAAATGATTGGTGTGCATATTAGATGCACTAGTGATTGGATACTGTGGTACCTTATGAGCTCCTAGTATATGGTACCTTAGGTACCTAGGGCATTGGTACTTCACAGGCCTACCAGGGGCTGCAGCATGTATTATGCCACCCCTGGGAAGCCTTCACAATCTGACACCACAGGCCTGCTACTGCAGCCTGTGTGAGGTAGTGATAGCACTCCTCACCGAGGTATAGGTTCCTATATCTCACCATACACACACATATAAACCTATCAGTCACCCCTATGGTAGGCCCTATCAATCCCAAGGGCAGGGTGCATGGTTTACTTTGTGAGGGGGTGCTTCTGCCTGAGCAGGACCCCTCTGCAGCTGGCAGAGTCTATTCTCTGCTGCTGTTTGTGGATGCGGTTAAACCATATACTCTTAAGTGCATTGTAACCTCGCGGTAAATGCTAACTTTGGAATGACTGCATCAAAACATGTCGTGTTTGGTGTCAAACAACTTGGAATCCTACCCCCACACCAGTAACTGGTGTGGGAGTAGGATCCCACCCTTCTAGAGGGGACGACATGTACACACTGTACTAACCGGTAGAAATCTTCTAAGGCCCTGGCATCACAAAATGGATGACACCAGCACAGACACCGGGCTGCCCTCCTGCTGCTGACCGAAACTCGCAGTGGAGGAAGCCCAACAAAGGGTTTCCTGTCACAGGGAGGTGTCACCACCTCCCAGACAGGATTTAGTGTATTGGAGCTGGGTGGGTGCACTCTTAGAGTGCTTTGAAGTCCTGCACTGGGGGAGCAGTAGGCTCCTCTGTGCATATGCCAGCTCAAACCGGTTCAGGGGCTGCTTGCCCCTGTCCTGGCGCGAAACTGGACAAAGGGAAGTGGGTGTAACCACCCACTACCCTGGCCCTCCTAGAGGAGTGGCCATAGAGCTAGTCCCTCCCGTCTTTTCACTATAAGATACCAAAGCTTGCCAATGCAACTTAGATTACACCTGGACGACGCTCTATGAAGAAGAATCCTGGCCCTTCAACTTTCTACTATCTTTAGAAGACCGAAGGATCTCCCTTGGAGTCAAGGAGTGACTCCCCTGCTTGGCAGGCACCAAAACTACTGAACTACGGTTGCAAACTTTACCACTCCCGCCGGAGCCCGAAGTCCCTGCGTCCCCTGAAGCAGATTTCCTGACCACTCGTTGGCCATTTTGAGTCCCCAGTGAAGCTGTGGCATCTGGACCCCACGAGTGACGAGGAACGGCAATACCAGGGAACCGTGCACTGATTTCAAGTGCAAGCCCTGAACGACAAGCTACAAACTTGTGCTTTGGACCACTTGTTGTCCAAGTCCCTAGCAGGTCTGGAACCGAAGATCAGCGGCCTACCCCATCCCGAGTGACCGTGGGCTGTTGGTGAAGTTTCCCTGCAAAGGCGTCTTTGCGGTTGCTTGCCCGTTGGCTAGCGACTCTCCAGAAGACTTTCTTATCCACTTCAAGGGCTCGCCTAGTTGCTCTGGGCCTGCCCTCACTTACCCTTGCTGGGTAAGTCCATCGGACCTTGCTGGTCTGATCCATTGACAATCTTCCATCCACACAAGACTTGCAGTTGCCAAGGTTTGTTGACTCCAATCCGAGTGCCGACACCGCCAACAGCTGCAGACGTCGTGGGACCTCTGGAATCCAGCTGCTGGTCTTCATCGATCTCTCCTGGATCACGTGAGTGAAGAGACAAAACGACATCAGCGACCTGAAGAGACGCGACAGCTGTGGTCATCTATCCTGCTGGCCACCAGTCACTGGCAAGTGACTTTGAACTCTGTCCCCTCAATTTCTAGGTCTCCTGCAACTCCAATCCATCGTCGGATTCAAGCGGACACTTCTCTCGACGACACAAGCAGCAAGACTTCCCCGATCTCCATTGAAAACAGCATCGCGACCCGACACCAAAGGACACCTATGCACCCGGCTTCCCTGGGTGAGGTAACTCTGGCATTACGGTGCCCAAGTGTGCATTGGCTATCGAAGTACTTACCCTGTAAGTTGTTTGCTTGTTGTCCACTCCGAAGTGCCCTAGAACTGTAAATTACAAACCGTGACATTTGCCATTGAAACGCATTGAAACCCGCGTGTGTGTTTAGACACTGCACGCGTCTCCTGTGGGCTGATTACTTACCTGCTAACACTGCAGAAGTGAAGCCCCAGCGATTCCCAAGGCCCTAGGCCTCTTCATATTGCAAGTCGAGTTTGTTAAACCACTATTTTAGTATATGGTCTGGTACGCCCCTAGGGCTACAGCCATATTTGTGCTTAATTTATTGAGAACTGTTGATCTTTTGAATGTTTACCTGGCTCTAATCTCATAAAGAGATTAGTAGAGTATATTTAGAAATAAATACATATATATTTGATATATGTACCTGTGTGGTGTCTTTTCATTTGGTAATTCAAGAGATTATAAGGTAAAACAAGCTGCTTTACATTCCTCAGAGACTTAGCCTGAAGGCTGCTCTCCACAGCTACCACTAGGATAGCTTTCTTTAAAAGGTTGTCTTTAAACCTATCTACCAAGAGTCGAATTGGACTGGTGCAAGGTGGCCACTATAACTAGTGACCAGCATATGCCAGGCCAACTTCTCACACTGCTTCCCTATCATTAGCGATAAGATCATTCAAGATCTATTAGTGGAAATGAAATCAGGCGCTCCCTCTGACTGCTGCCCCCCTCGCATTCTGAAAGAGTGCCTTGCAATTCATTCTGGTCCTGCACTTACATTACTGAATGAATCCATTACATCTGGCACAGTCCCCTTGGCTTTTAAAAGAGCAATAGTGGTCCCTCTCCTGAAAAAGCTGGGAGCTGACCCTGCGCTCCTTTCCAACTACCGTCCGATCTCCTTGCTACCATTTTTGGCCAAAATCCTAGAGGGCCACATAGCAAAATGTCTCTCTAACGTTTTAGAGTCTTCAAAATACTTGGACCCTCACCAGGCTGGCTTTCGACACGCCCATTCTACCGAAGCTGTGATCCTGACGGTTGTGGACATCTTGCGGGATAATGCTGATAGAGGCTGTCCCTGGGCCCTGGTCTTGCTGGATCTTTCTGCGGCCTTCGACACGGTCGACCATAGTATTTTGGTCGACCGAGTAAGGAGGGCAGGTGTTCAGGGGACCGCGGCTCGTTGGCTCACTTCCTTCTTGGAGGACTGCTCACAGGCTGTTCGCCTGGGTCAGTTTCTATCACCTCCACATACTACCACCTGTGGGGTACCCCAGGGTTCGGCTCTCTCTCCCCATCTATTTAACATCTATATGGCACCCTTGATCCAGTCTCTTAAAGACAGGAACATGCTGGTCCTTAACTATGCTGATGACCTTCAGCTCATTCTTAGGGTCGATAGTTCCAACAATTCTATCACTGAATTCCAGGATACTATGTGTAGGAGAGTGGCATCGACTGCATAGTTGCCCCCAACTTTTTGCTGATGTTTTGACTGTTTTATGACTCTATCCAGGCTGTGGCCCTGCTATCCAGGACCCCAGCCTATCTGCTTCCTCTCTTAAACGATGTGAGTACCCTAGGTGCAAACCAATTGGATTCTGAGGATGCCCTGACAGTCCCTTGTAGATGGTACTCTAGGTACCCAGGGCATGGGTCCCTCAGTAGGCCTACCAGGGCTGCAGCACTTATTGTGCCACCCTGGGACAGCCATACAAACTGACACCACCAGACCACTACTGTAGTCTGGGTAAGGTGGTGCTAGCACCCCTTACAGGGATATAGGTACCCTATATCCCACCCCTTTACAACACATATACTCTCATAGGTCACCCCTATAGCAGGCCTTGCTAATCCTACAAGGCAGGGTGCTGAGGTATGTGTGAGGGGGGACCCCTACCTGAGTAGGGCCTCTCTGCAACCTTCGTAAAATCATTGCTGGGTTGTTTGTAGTGTAGCCATACTGTTAGACCTGGCACCATTGGCGTGGGTCACCCTCCCATTTTTGTCTGTGCCTCAATGTATTTTTGTGCTGGTGTTAGCTGCTCAGGGCCCTGTGCCACTGCCATCCAGTGCCACAGGGCAAGTGCTCCCTATGGGAAAATGTATTATGTGAATTGACTTCCATTTTTGGCTTATTTGGTTTACTACCAGTCCCTAGTAGAGGGCACCAGGGGTGCCAAGGGCTTGTATATCCAAATGCTGCTAGTGGGCTTGCAGCACTGGTTGTGCCACCCACAGAAGCAGCCTGGTAAAATGTGTCCAAGGTCTGCCATTGCAGAACCTGCATGCAGTCTGGTACTGTCATGCTGACTGGGCAAGTGTCCCCACTTGCCAGTCCCTAAACCTTCCCTTACCTTCATGTTAGTCACCCCTAAGGTAGGCCCTAGGGCAGGGTGCATTGTAAGGATAAGGTAGGACATGCCCTGAAGTGTGTGGCATGTCCTAATAGTGAATTACAGCCATTTTCGTTTTTCACTATTGTAAGGCTACCTGCTCTCCATAGGCCAGAATGGGCTGCTAGATTATAACACTCTATAATCCTAGCAGGCTCAGGAAGCATGGTAGAAATTCATGTTTAGTATGCCTGAACTCAGAATAATAAAATACATCTTTTAGCAAAGGTTATTTTAATATCCTGGCTTAGCAAATGCTACTTTTAGAAAGTTAGCCTTTGCGTGCCTAACCATTTCAGTCCGCCTCTGCTGGGAGGGGATGTCTTCTTTGTGTGTAGCTTGAGTGACAGGGCTGGGAAGTTCCAGGAGACAGGCTGGGGCTGCCAGGTGGTGAATAGAGAGATTACACCAGGATGGGTGGGAGGAGTGCACCTTGACTCTGAATAGGGCTGTGCTCGGCCACCACAATGCTGGCTCCACCCCCTGGGGAGCGTCTGATGTCTCTGCCCTGCCTGCTGAAAGAAGAAGCCAGAGTCCCAACAACAAAGTGCTCCTCACTGAAAAGAACTGGACTGGGATTAGGCAAAGGCCCCCCTGGCCTGTAAAGACAAAAGAAACTTGGTATAAATGTAGGAGCCCTGCTCCTAAGAAATCAGATCCTGATTGAACCACGAAGAAACTCTGCCTGACCAGAAGGACCTGGAAGAAGCTGAAGGAGGAGTAACTTTCCCTAAACCTGGGGGATTGGCCTGCAGTTGGTGCCTTGCTGAGAAAGGAGAGGAAAGGACTGAAAGAGACTTTGCAACTTTGTTTCAACAAATCTCCAAGGGGTTGGAAGAAGAGCTGGCCCCCTGAACTGAGTCCCAGGTCCATTGGACTCATCTGCCTTCCAAAATTGAGTTGCCTGGACAATCCTTGCTTGTTTCCTGCTGGATTTGGCCCCCAGTACGACCCGTACCCCATCTGCCGGGAAAGCCGTGTCTTTGCCGCCCGGCACCGTGTGTCTACGCTGATTTAAAAGCGTTAGTGCACACCGTATCCCTCCCGGCCGCATCACACCTAACCTTCCCCGCCGATTCGAGTTGTACAGCCCTGGCTGCCTAATCCTGTACGCCGGACTCAAGCTCCATTGTCCCGCAGGTACGGTCCGTACGCTGCAATACGTACTGCACTGTGCCGTGCTCAGAGCTGAGAAGCCGCATCACACCGATCCTCCCCATACGCAGTACGGCTCGCCGAGAAGTGTCGCCGCCTATCCGCACCGAAGGTACGGCTCGAACGCTGAACGCCACGGACTCTGCAAGCCGATCCGGGCCATCCGCAACGTATCCCTGAAGGTCCCGTATCAACGCCGCGTACCGACGCCGCGACCCGACCAGCATCCGAATACGCTGCCGAGCCACGACCCGGACCCCTCGACTTGTCCCGCACTGTCCGTCGCGGACCCTATGAAACCAAGGTACTTTGTTCTGTTCGCTCCGCAATGTGCACACCACGGACCCCGGAGTCCGCAGCAATTGTTAGACTCGTACTTGCTTTATTTTTAAACGCCAACGAGCCGCACATCCAGGCACGAACCGTACAGTGCCTTGAAAGAAAGCGTACTTATGTGAAAGAAGCGTGTCTAACTAAAAGAAGCCTATTATTGTGTTTTAAGCCTTTCTACAAGAACATTGAACGTTAAAATAATACTGTGGTCATTTTTACTCGTTATTCTGGTCTTCTGCTAAGCCTTATACAAAGAAAACTATTTTTATACAACCTCGACTGGTGTCCATTTGTGGTGGGTCATTGTATTACTGTATGTGTTCACAAATGCTTAACCTATGACGCCCTGAGAATAGTCTTGACTGCTTGCGCCACACTACCTAAAGGGTGAGCAGGGATTATTTGAAAGGGTGATCCCCTTACCCTGACTTAGAAATAAGAGTCCCTGCTTGTCACAAGTACATACCTGTGCCAACCAGAGATTCCCAATTCTAACACATACCATATACTCTTAACCGCATTATAAGTCTATCGCGATAGCATGAGAACTTGAGAATGGCTACACAGAACCATATCGTGTTTGGTGTCAACCATGTAGGAATCCTACCCCCAGTCTGGCCATGGGCATGAGGGCACGATTCCCCCCTGCTAGAGGTTCGATATGGGAAAAGCGGCAGAATTTAGACACCAATTTAAAAGTGCACACGTAGTAAAAAATGGCAACTACCCGCCACCCACACGACTCTGGCTGGCTGTTGCTGGGGAAAATCCCAGCCTCGCCAGCTGGACAATATGGCTCCTGTGGCAGGGAGGTGCTAGCATCTCCCCAGACAGGATATGTGGATTGGAACTGGGTGGGTGCACCATATGTTGCCTTTCAGAGTTGCACGTAGGCAGCTACAGCACCTACATTCTGCATACACCGCCTGGAACCGGTTCAGGGGCATCCTTCCCATCACCCAGGCGGGAAACACACAAAGGGGAGAGGGTGTAGCCACCCTTTCCCGCCTCACCTCTCATTGGTGGACACTACTCTAGACACTCCCCTAATCTTGGGGATAAAGGTGAATAACGTGGCCCCAGAGCCTCAGATTAATCTTGGACTTCACAGACTTGACCTTCGACAAGCTGCTGCCCAGCTGACTGAAGAAAGCTCCCTTGGGGTAAAGGAGTTACCCCCCTGCTTGGCAGGTACCTGAAACACTGCAAGTAACCGGGTTGGAACTTTGCTGCTCCTATGGACTTTGTCGACTTCCAGCAACCTCAAGGTGGGATTCCTAAGCATCCCAGAGGCCAGTGAGTGTGCACAGCAAGTCTGAGCACCGTGGACCGCGTGGGTGCCGAGATTCCCAATACCCCAGGACACCGGCCACCTCTTGCATAGCACACAACCCTGACCAGTGGGGAAGCTGTGCTTTGGCCCATTTTTGAGCCAACTACCAAGCAGCAATTGTGCCAAAGATCAGCACCCTAGCCCCCTCCGGTGGCCCGTGGGCTCCCATTTACACACTCCATTTTGTTGCCTTCCGCGGTCCCTTGTCTCTCGACTTGTGGGCCCGAGCGGAGAACAATCTCAACTTCCAAGAGTTCCCCTGGTTGCTCCAGGTCTGCTCTATAGTCTCTCCAAAGGAGACCTCTCACAGACCTCGTGGGTCTGCACCAGTAGCTGATTTGTTCATCTTGCGTGGGTTGCAGTTGCCAAGGCTTAGTGGATCCAATCCAGACACTAATACTGCAGAAACCCTCATCCGATATGGGACAGTTGCCCTCCCGAAGCTGGCCTTCCTTGAAGCCTCCCGGAGCCCGTGGCTGCAGATCCAAACTACACTTCTTTCCACTTGAAGCACCCAACATTGAAGGGCTCTTTCCTTTGAGCTCCCTGGTCACTGTGCCGTGACCCAGACTCTGGCCCCTCTGCTTTCAGGTTCTACTCTACAAGATCTACAACTTCAATCTTCACGGCATCATCAACGCTTTTGGCTAGCAGCAGTTTTGTACATTTTCCCATTGAAAATCAGCCCGCGACCCGACATCGAAAACGACCTATGCACCCGGCTTCCCTGGGGCAGGTAACAGTGGTACCTCGGTACTCTCATGGTAGTGGGCTCCTCAAAAGCTTAACTCTAAGTTTTTAACTTTGAACTCCTGCTAGAAGTGACTTTAATCTGTTTAAATCAAACCGCGACATTCTCCATAGGCTTTAATAGAGATCCCGATAGCAGCTATTTCCACTGCACGCGCCTCCCGTGGGTCCCCTTCCTCATAACCTGGGGTGGATTCTTAAGGGGCCAGCGATCCTAAATGCCCTATGCATTGTCTGTAGAATTGTCGTGGTTCTTATACCACTTTTTTAATATATGGTTTGGTCCCCTCCTGGGGCCCTATGATTCCAGTGCTATTTATTGTATCTATCAATGCTTGTTTGAATTGTAACTTTGCCTCAGCCTCATAAAGAGACTTGTGGGATTCTGTCTAGAATAAATACATATATTTTATATATATACCTGTGTGGGCTACTCTTTCATTTGGTCATTCAAGAGGTTATCTATGGTAAAACAATAAGCTAAACACTCCTTCAAGACTTAGCCTGAAGGCTGCTCTCCACAGTAACCACTAGGATAGCTTTCTTTAGAGGTTGTCTTAAACCTATCATCAATAAGAGTTGAATTGGACTGGTGCAAGGTGTCCCCTATAAGTAGGAGACAGCATATGCCAGGCCAACTTCTCACATTGGTGTGCAGCGGTTGGATTCAAGCTTGCCATTGTTTTACCAGATAACAAATTGAATTTCTAAAGTGAAAGCCACTTGGTACCAAAGGTACATATAAATTCAAGCTTAGAAATAATAAGTTCTACTGAACTTAGGAGTTGTGTGTAGAGGGTTTAGTACACCTTGACTACAACTCAAGAAAGGGTTCAGTAGGCCACACTTAGTGTAGGTAGATACACCAGTACCACTACACTAGAAAATGTCTTTAAATGGAGGTGCCCATAAGGCTCTGGAAGGATCCCCAATCGGATGATATGCATTGGTATATCATCGAAAAAATCATAAAGAAAGTAGGAACTAATATGGACAGTATTAGAAAGTTCAGAGAAGTGTACTGGATTTTTACTTTGGGTACGGCTATTAAGGGTTTTAATTTGTCTATTCCATGGGATCAAGCGATAAAGTAAAATAATTTTTATACAGATAATCCATTCAAACTTTTCTGTTTAATTAGCTTTGATCCCTTGATGTGTTGAGATTAATACATGTATTCTTTACCATCTGTTCTAGGTTATATGTGTCGAATCATGTGCTACTTGTCAGTCCCAGCTGATATATTGTTAGGGAAGGACATACCTTAAAATGGATAAGGCCCCTACGGTATATATTCGCCTTTTATTTACGAAACATTAGGGGATCAAGCTACGATAGACTTTTGTTTTTCCTCTTCGAGGATTTCATCCTTTTATATCTTAGTATTATGCAGTTAGGGTCTGTTGTAGTCTTTCTGATGCGTATCTTATGCACAACTTTCCACTTCAAGATGGCCGCGAACTCTGTGACCGTACTCGTAGTTGAACCATAGACGCAACATATCATCATAATTGTTTCTTTAGCAACTGTGGCATGTACCTTACTAGTACTGGTCTACTCTTACACGATCATGAAGTTGGTCCTGTTTAGTCGTATTTGAGCATAGTCGCGTCTTATTATGCAGAATGAGTCCGGTCTTTCGTTAGCTTTCATGTGTAGCTTTAATACGTTTTACCATTCAAATATGGCCGCGTAATTAGGGCCTCAAGATCTCAGTTACTTACACACGCGCTTTCTAAATACGTCATCAATTAGGCTTTGTGTCTCGCCCCCTCCATATATAAGACATCGCAAGACGTTTGTTCACTTCCGTATGGCGACACAGTGGAACCAGTTACGTTACATCTTTGCCGTAATCTCGGTATGTATCAATAGTTAGACTTTCTGTGATTAGATTAGTTAGTTTCTGTAGGAGTCTCTCCCTTGTGTATTATCATGACTGGGCCATTAGGTTTGTAGATGATGGTTTGATGGACTACATTATTTGACCTAAGGGTAGATTTATAGGTGGTTTTATAAGTTCTAGTTTGTTTGCAATTTATAATCATCTTTGCAGACATTTCACCCAAAGTACAGAGGCAATTTTATGTCTTGTATGCGTTAAATTCAGATGAATCATTAGCGGGCAAACTTAAAATAGAATTTCGGGCCAATCTGTGCTAGGTCCTCGATTATGTACTCTTTCTTTCATTATGGATAATTGAGGCCTGATTATATTTCGCTCTATCCTAAAACTTGAATTTGCTTTGTTTACAGAAACACTCGTGATTGCCCTTTGAACCCCAGGATATCGACTGTGGGTATTACTTATATAATCACTGATCATCAATACGTGAGAGGGCTCCACAATTATTAATCATGTTAGGGATGTGTAAAGTTGGAGTTTCTCTTCGATGATATTAGAAAACCCACAAATTATCAATATCCAGCATCCGATACACGGGGTAAGTATGATTAGCTAGGTTATACCTATCAAAGGGAATCTGAATTAAAATACTGCATTGGTTGATTTAGAAACACTAGGGTAACAGCGCTAATGAGGATTTCCATTTCCTCATCTTTTCCAGGCTTCATATGTAGTGGATAAGAGTCAGGTGTTATCTCACTTATACTTATAACGGCCATCGATTTTTGTCGCAATCTACTTCTATCTGGTAAGAGCTTGTATCACCCCCCTTTCTGTCTCAGATTTGTGGGATCCTAATGATCCTATTCTATGTAATGGAGTGAACCAGTATTATATATTCCTACATTTTCTTTTTGAAGATCAATTTTGACCGTCAGATGGCTTCTTGATCAAGCATAGTTATGAGTTTTGAACGAATAACCAATTATCCCATAGGTAGGAGACATATCATATTTTTCCTATTCTGTAGGACCATTCTTTAGTTCTTTTTTCTTCACCTTTTTCCTTCTTCACAATAGATTTTTGTGGTTTTGTTATGTATTAGTTATTAATTACCTATTGGTATGTTTTAATTTCACAACACTACTTGGGTGTGGGTTCCCAGACGTGTACAGTGGTTGATATTGTTTTTAACATTAATAATGAGTGAGTCGTAATTGAGTCTCTTGACTCATTGATTCGTCGTCAACGAAACTAAGTAACTTCAGAGTGAAACAATGTATATCAACATTTTTTTGTTTAATTGGGTTTCTTTTTGTTGCATTATATAATATATATATATATATATATATATATATATATATAAGAAAAAAAATTCTTGTTTTTTACAGTAATCACTGACAAGAATATTCTGAAGAAGGCTTTGCCGAAACGCGTCATTTCATATTTCTTTGAACTTGTTCAGTGTTTTATCTTCTCACAATTTTGTATATTCATTTATTGTTCCCATATGATTGAATGAATTATTAATCAATTGAATCATTTCACTTACTTCTGTGATATATCTAATGGTTGATTATTGATTGTCTCATGTATGTGTTTTCTGTAACAAAACTGATTGTCTTATGTATGTGCCTTTTGTAACAAAATTTATCTTTTGATTTAATTATAATAATCCTGTAATAATAAGTATTTATCATGAACATTAGTATGGTAATGAAACCAAAAAAAGAATATTAAAATAAAAACATTAATTCTAAATGATTTAGGTCACATTATTTTTGTGGTGTCTCTGAAGTTACTACGTTTTGTGTCATTTTACCTTCGCACTTAGCCTGGTGCAACTGCTATTCTTCTATTCATAGGATCCCCAAAGATCCCAGTCGACAAATATGATGATCTCTCCTTTGCTGAGCTTAGGGAGATGTGCACCACTAGGAAACTAAAGACAACCAAAGGTGCCAACACCCAACGCCTCAGGGAAATCCTGCTCATAGCAGACTTTAAGCAGACTCTAGTGTCTGATGGGGTTGGCAGGTCGGGTGGGCATCCCTCAGAAGAGGACACTCCCAGAGTGGACTCTGATGAGGACCAGGAAGAGGAAAATTATCCAGACCTGGAAGAATCAGACCACTCACAACATGGAGGTGATGGCCCAAGAGGCCCTCTCTCCATCCCTAAAGGGAGGGTGGTGGATCCAAATAGAAGGAACAGATCCCCATCAGAGGGGTCCAACCATTCTAGGAGATCCAAAAGGACCTCTGCCTCTCCTCAGAGGAGAGAATCCTCCCAAGAGAGGAAATGCAGATTGCTCCAGTTTGAGCAGGCAAAGCTTCAGCTCAGGAGAGAACAGTTAGCATTAGACAGGGAGTCCCTGGAGCTTCAGAAAGCTTCAAGAAAGTGGGGTCTAGAGACCCCTGGTGGCAGTAATGAAACCCCTAGAGTTAGAGAGAAAGTCCCTGACAATAGGAACCTCCACAAGATTGTGCCCCCCTATCATGCAGGGGATGACATCCACAAATTGATCTCTGCTCTTGAGAGGGCCTGTAAAGTACAAAGGGTCCCAGTAGAGCAGTCGGCAGCAATCCTGTGGCTCTCCTTTGCAGACAAAGGAAGAGACAAGCTCCTCTCTGTAAGAGAAGAGGATGCAGATGATTACTATATCTTGAGAGATGCTTTAATAGATGGGTTTGGCTTAACCACTGATCAGTACAGACTTAAGTTCAGAGACACCCAAAAAGCACAGAATCAAGATTGGGTAGACTTTGTTGATTGTGCTACCAAGGCACTGGAAGGTTGGTTAACTGGCAGTAAAGTAAATGATTACCAAGGATTGTATAATCTCATAATGAGGGAGCAGATCCTTAATAATTGTCAGAATCAGCTCTTACATCAGCACCTGGTAGACTCAGATCTGACCTCTCCCCAAGAATTGGGAAAGAAGGCAGACAAATGGGTCAGAACCAGGATTAAGCAGAACGTCCAGCCCTTGGGGGTGCAACTAAAAAGGAAGATGTCAAAAACTCTGAGAAGGGTGGGGAAAAGGGAAAAGACCAGCAGTCTTCAACAGGCCCCCAAAAAGCAGCATCTGAGAATACCCAGTCCAACAAGGCTAAGCAGCCAAGGAAGCCATGGTGTAAATTCTGTAAACAGAAAATCCATTGGACTTCAGATTGTAATAAGGCCAAAGACTCCACCAGTACCACACCTGCCCCTAAGGCACCTGTTCCCCCTAGTCCAGCTATAGGTGGTGGTACACAGAACAAGGGCATAGTAGGGTTGACCCTGGGATCTGGAGAGGACTCTGGCATAGTCAGAACTCCTACTCAGGCTGTTCTAGTTTGTGATGGGGACCTGTCCCTGTTTGTGAGCCCCAGTGGTCTGGGCAAATACAAACAACAGCCTAAAATAAATGGAAGGGAGTCATTAGCTTACAGGGACACAGGAGCCAGTGTCACAATGGTGACTAAGGACCTTGTGGACCCTAACTAGATCATACTTGGGGAAACTTACCAAGTGACCAATGCAAGCAACGTTAGTACTAACCATGCTCTAGCAGTTGTGAACTTCTCCTGGGGAGGGGTAACTGGCCTCAAGAAAGTTGTGGTGAGTGCAGACCTACCTGTTGAATGTTTACTAGGGAATGATTTGGAGACCTCAGCATGGGCTGAAGTGGAGCTAAGTACCCATGCAGCAATGTTGGGTATACCAGCAGAAGTGTTTGCCCTGACAAGGTCAAAAGCAAAGCTGACATGAACTGAACAGGCCTTGGATCCTGGAAAAATGGACCAAGGACCTTCCAAGAGGAGGAGTAGCAGGGGTAAAGCAGAGCCTTCCCCCCAGGATCAGTCTGTAGAGACTCTTTTAGCAGAAGAGGATCTTACTCCTGAAGAAGGAACTGCCCCAGATGAACTGGAACCTGATCAGGTTGAGTTCTTGGGGGCAGGGGGACCTTCTAGGGCAGACTTGAGCCAGGAGCAGCAGAACTGCCCCACTCTTGAACCCCTCAGACAGCAAGCTGCTGCTGAGGCTGCAGGGAATGCCAGTGGGACCCATAAGATATATTGGGATGATGGGCTCCTTTACTCTGAGGGTCAAGACCCCAACCCTGGTGCAGCCAGGAGGTTGGTCATACCTCAAAAGTTTAGGGGCTTCCTGCTCACACTGGCCCATGATATTCCCTGGGCCAAAACAAGACTTGGGACAGAATTGTCCCTCACTTTCATTGGCCCCAAATGAGTGAGGACTGTAAGAGCTTTTGCAGCTCTTACACTACCTGTCAAGCCAGTGGCAAGGCAGGTAAATCCACAAAGTCCCCCCTGATACCATTGCCTGTGGTGGGGGTGCCCTTTGAACGGGTGGGGATTGACATTGTTGGTCCCCTAGACCCACCAACAGCATCTGGGCACAGGTTCATTCTAGTGGTAGTGGATCATGCCACTAGATACCCAGAAGCTATTCCACTTAGGACCATCACAACACCTGTGGTGGCAAGAGCCCTCCTGGGAGTCTTTTCCAGGGTGGGTTTTCCTAAGGAGGTATTATCTGACAGAGGTACAAACTTTATGAGTAGCTACCTCAAGGCAATGTGGAAGGAGTGTGGGGTTAACTATAAGTTCACCACCCCTTACCATCCTCAATGCAATGGCCTTGTTGAGAGATTCAACAAGACCTTAAAGGGTATGATCAAAGGTCTCCCAGAAAAGCTTAGGCGAAAATGGGATGTTCTTCTACCCTGCCTTCTCTTTGCATACAGAGAGGTACCACAGAAGGGGGTTGGCTACAGCCCTTTTGAACTTTTGTTTGGCCATCCTGTTAGAGGGCCACTCTGTCTAGTGAAGGAGGGATGGGAGTTACCTCTCAAACCTCCTAAACAGGATATTGTGGACTATGTACTTGGTCTCTGCTCCCGGATGGCTGAGTACATGAAGAAGGCAACTAAAAACCTGGAGGCAAGTCAGGAATTACAGAAAGCCTGGCATGACCAAAAGGCTGTACTGGTGGTTTACCAGCCAGGACAGAAGGTGTGGGTGTTGGAGCCAGTGGCCCCAGCAGCTCTCCAAGATAAGTGGTGTGGACCCCATACCATTTTGGAGAAAAAGGGAGAGGTTACCTACTTGGTAGACCTTGGCACTCCCAGAAGTCCCCACAGGGTACTTCACGTCAATAGGTTGAAAGCATATGTGGACAGGGCTGACATGGGCTTGCTCATGGCAACAGATGAGGGACAGGAGGAAGAGAGTGACCCTCTCCCAGACCTGCTCTCTCAGAACCCTGACGATGGGTCAGCTGATGGAGTAGCCTTGGCAGGCAGCCTCACTGACCAGCAGCAAGCAGACTGTAGACAAGTTCTTCAGTCTTATAGACATATGTTTTCTCTGACTCCAAGTCAGACCCCCTGGTGCACTCATGAAGTGGACACTGGGGACAGTCTGCCTGTCAAGAATAAAATCTACAGGCAACCTGACCATGTCAGGGACTGCATAAGGACAGAAGTCCAAAAGATGTTGGAATTGGGAGTGATTGAGCCCTCAGATAGCCCTTGGGCTAGCCCAGTAGTCCTTGTACCAAAACCTCACACCCAGGATGGTAAGAGAGAGATGAGGTTCTGTGTTGACTACAGGCGACTCAGTGCAGTCACTAGGACTGATGCTCACCCAATTCCCAGAGCAGATGAGCTCATAGATAGATTGGCCTCAGCCAAATATCTGAGCACATTTGATCTGACAGCTGGCTACTGGCAGATAAGGTTAGCTGAGTCTGCAAAAGCCAAAACTGCATTTTCTACCCCTGGTGGGCATTATCAATTTATTGTGATGCCCTTTGGTTTGAAAAATGCACCTGCCACTTTTCAAAGGTTGGTGAACCAAGTCCTCTCAGGCCTGGAAGACTCTAGTGCAGCATATCTAGATGATATTGCTGTCTTCAGCTCCACCTGGGAAGATCACCTGATCCACCTGAGGAACGTTTTGGAAGTCCTGCAAAAGGCTGGGCTCACTATCAAGGTTACTAAGTGCCAGATAGGGCAGAGTCAGGTTGTGTACCTGGGTCACCTTGTAGGTGGAGGCCAGGTTCAACCACTTCAGAGCAAAATCCAGACCATCATGGACTGGGTTGCTCCAACCACCCAGACTCAGGTTCGAGGTTTGTAAAGGGATATGGATCCATTGTGACCCCCTTGAATGACCTCACCTCTAAGAGGATGCCCAAAAAGGTTCAGTGGACTGTCAGCTGTCAGAAAGCTTTTGATGACCTAAAACAGGCAATGTGCTCTGCTCCAGTGCTCCAAAGCCCCAACTACTCCAAAGAATTCATAGTTCAAACTGATGCTTCAGAGGTGGGGGTAGGTGCTGTGTTATCACAACTGAATGAGGAGGGCCAGGATCAACCAGTAGCTTTTATTAGCAGAAGGTTGAACCCCAGAGAGAAACGTTGGTCAGCTATAGAGAGGGAGGCCTTTGCTGTGGTCTGGGCCTTGAAGAAGCTGAGGCCATTCTTGTTTGCCACTCACTTCATTGTTCAAACAGACCATAAGCACCTCCTATGGCTAAAACAGATGAAGGGTGAAAACCCCAAACTACTCAGGTGGTCCATTTCCCTACAGGGGATGGACTATAAACTGGAACATAGACCTGGGAGCAACCATGCCAATGCAGATGGCCTCTCCAGATATTTCCACTTAGAACATGAAGACTCAACTGGTCAAGGTTAGTTTAATGTCCCTGCGTTTTGGGGGGGGGGGGTTATGTAGGAGAGTGGCATCGACTGCAAGAAATCTCCCTTGGGGTAAAGGAGTTACCCCCCTGCTTGGCAGGCACCTGAAACACTGCAAGTAACCCGGTTGGAACTTCGCTGCTCCTACGGACTTCGACGACTTCCAGCAACCTTGAGGTGGGTTTCCTAAGCATCCCCGAGGCCAGTGAGCGTGCACAGCAAGTCTGAGCACCGTGGACCATGTGGGTGCCGAGATTCCCAATACCCCAGGACACCGGCCACCTCTTGCATAGCACACGACCCTGACCAGTGGGAAAGTTGTGCTTTTGCCCCTTTTTGAGCCAAGCAGCAATTGTGCCAAAGATCTGCGCCCTAGCCCCCTCCGGTGGCCCGTGGGCTCCCTTTTACGCACTCCATTTTGCTGCCTTCTGCGGTGCCTTGTCTCTCGACTTGTGGGCGCGAGCGGAGGACAATCTCGACTTCCAAGAGTTTTTCTGGTTGCCCCAGGCCTGCTCTACAGTCTCTCCAAAGGAGACCTCTCACAGACCTCGTGGGTCTGCACCAGTAGCTGATTTGTTGATCTTGCGTGGGTTGCAGTTGCCAAGGCTTAGTGGATCCAATCCGGACACTAGCACCGCAGCCACCCTCATCCGACGTGGGACAGTGGCCCTCCCAAAGATGGCCTTTCTTGAAGCCTCCCGGAGCCCGTGGATGCAGATCCAAGCTACACCTCTTTCCACTTCAAGCACCCGACATTGAAGGGCTCTTTGCTTTGAGCTCCCTGGTCACTGTGCCGTGACCCAGACTCTGTCCCCTCTGCTTTCAGGTTCTTCTCTTCAACTTCTACAACTTCAATCTTCACGGCATCATCGACGCTTTTGGCTAGCAGCAGTTTTGTACATTTTCCCATTGAAAATCAGCCCGCGACCTGACATCGAAAACGACCTATGCACCCGGCTTCCCTGGGGCAGGTAACAGTGGTACCTCGGTACTCTCGTGGCAGTGGGCTCCTCAAAAGCTTAACACTAAGTTTTTAACTTTGAACTCCTGCTAGAAGTGACTTTAATCTGTTTAAATCAAACCGCGACATTCTCCATAGGCTTTAATAGAGATCCCGATAGCAGCTATTTCCACTGCACGCGCCTCCCGTGGGTCCCCTTCCTCATAACCTGGGGTGGATTCTTAAGGGGCCAGCGATCCTAAATGCCCTAGGCATTGTCTGTAGAATTGTCGTGGTTCTTATACCACTTTTTTAATATATGGTTTGGTCCCCCCCTGGGGCCCTATGATTCCAGTGCTATTTATTGTATCTATCAATGCTTGTTTGAATTGTAACTTTGCCTCAGCCTCATAAAGAGACTTGTGGGATTCTGTCTAGAATAAATACATATATTTTATATATATACCTGTGTGGGCTACTCTTTCATTTGGTCATTCAAGAGGTTATCTATGGTAAAACAATAAGCTTAACACTCCTTCAAGACTTAGCCTGAAGGCTGCTCTCCACAGTAACCACTAGGATAGCTTTCTTTAAAGATTGTCTTAAACCTATCATCAATAAGAGTCGAATTGGACAGGTGCAAGGTGTCCCCTATAACTTGGAGACAGCATATGCCAGGCCAACTTCTCACACTATGTTATATATCCAAAGTTGGATGGATCTCAATCATCTTAAACTGAATCCTGGTAAAACAGAGATAGTCCTTACTGGTGATAGCCATAAGCACTGGGGCCCTTATTACTGGCCCTCAGAGCTCAGCTCTCCTCCCACCCCAACCACGTCAGCTAAAATGCTAGGAGTATTTCTGGACAGTGACCTCTCCTTGAAAACTCAGGTTGGAGCTGTGGTGTCCAAGTGCTTTTTCCGAATGCGCAAAATTAGGAAAATCCACCGTTTCCTCACCCACGACGCCTTGAATCAAGCCATGATCTCTACGGTCCTATTGCACCTAGATTATTCCAACTCTGTCTACTTGGGTATGTCCCATTACTTGTTCAAGCGCCTACAAATGGTTCAGAACCAGGCAGCGCGACTGATCTATCATCAACCTAAATGGCACACCGCCACCCCACTGTTGAGGAAACTACATTGGCTTCCAATATTACAGCGCTGCGCTTTTAAGACTGGTTGCCTCATTTTTAAATCTTTGCATGGCACCAGTCCTGAGTTCATTAATACCTTGATACTCAGGCACTCTCCTACACGCAATTTAAGGTCATCTCTCACTTCTTGTTATCCCGGGCTTTAAACGGGTACGTCAAGGAGGTCGCAGATTCGCTACTCTCGCCCCCAAACTGTGGAATTCCTTTCCGCTTGAAATTCGATCTTGTACTGACCTTTTCCAATTCAGGAAATCCATGAAAACATGGTTGTTTACACAGGGTTAGCTTCTGCCTTTTCTGTCAACCTCTGAGCCTTAGCGACATGAAGCCAATTGGCGTACGTGCGCTCTACAAATTCCTACTAACATTAACATTAACATTAAGAGTAAATGGTATGGCTGTGTCACAGAACAGCCATAAGGAAGTATTTCCGAAAGCTGCAGAGGGGCTCAGCTCATGCTTGGGCACCCTCTCACACAAAACCAAGCACACTGCCTTCAGGATTGTCAAGGCCTGCCATAGGAGTGACTTATAGGTTTATATGTGTCTGTATATATATGTGGATATAGGTAGCCTATACCACTGTAAGGGGTGCGAGCACACCCTTACCCAGACTGCAGTAGCAGACCTGTGGTGCCATTTTGGAGTGCTTCCCAGGGGTGGCATAATACATGCTTCAGCCCCTGGTAGACCTCTGAGGTACCTATGCCCTAAGTACATAGTATACCATATACTAGGGGCTTATAAGGCACTCCAGAATCCAATTAGATATGTCCCTAATATACATGGAAACCATTTTAGAGAGGAAGCAGCTAGGCTGTGGGCCTGATTAGCAGGGCCACAGCCAGACTAAGGTTGAAAAACAGTGAAACACCAGCAAAAAGTGTGGGTACCCATGTGAAGCAGATCCTACTCTCCTACACAACCCCCTCCCAAATGCAGGGACATTAAACTAACCTTGACCACTTGAGTCTTCATGTTCTAAGTGGAAATACCTAGAGAGTCCATCTGCATTATCATGGTTACTCCCAGGTCTATGTTCCACTGTAAAGTCCATCCCTGTAGGGAAATGGACCACCTAAGCAATTTGGGGTTACTTTCCACCCTTCATTTGTTTTAGCCATAAGAGGGGCTTATGGTCTGTCTGAACAAGGAAGTGAGTACCAAACAAGTATGGCTTCAACTTCTTCATAGCCCAAACCACAGCAAAGGCCTCCCTCTCAATGGCTGACCAACATTTCTCTCTTGGGGTCAGCCTTCTGCTTATAAAAGCTACTGGCTGATCCTGACCTTCTTCATTCAATTGTGACAGTACAGCCTCAACCCCGAATTCAGATGCATCAGTTTGAACAATGAACTTCTTGGAGTAGTCAGGACTCTGCAGAATGGGAGCAGTACACATGGCCTGCTTCAGGTCATCAAATGCCTTTTGACAGCTAGCTGGCCACTGAACCTTTTTGGGCATCTTCTTAGAAGTTAAGTCATTCAAGGGTGTCACTATTGATCCATACCCTTTGACAAATCTCCTATAGTACCCAGTCAGGCCTAAGAAGGCTCTCACCGGAGTCTGGGTAGTTGGAGCAACCCAGTCCATTATGGTCTGACATTTGCTCTGTGACACTTAGTAGCCTTGATAGTTAGGCCTGCTTTTTGCAGGGCCTCCAAAACATTCCTTAGGTGGACCAGGTTATCCTCCCAGGTGGAGTTAAAGACAGCAATATCATCTCGATATGCTGCACTAAAGGCTTCCAGGCCTGTGAGAGCTGTATTCACCAACCTTTGGAAAGTGACAGGTGCATTTTTTAGACCAAAGGACATTACCACAAACTGATAGTGCCCACTAGGGGTTGAAAATGCTGTCTTTGGCTTTGCATCATCAGCTAATCTGATCTGCCAGTAGCCAGCTGTCAAGTCAAATGTGCTGAGGTACTTGCCTGAGGCCAAAGTATCTATGAGCTCATCTGCCCTTGGTATTGGATGGGCATCAGTCGTAGTGACTGCATTGAGACCCCTGTAGTCCACATAAAACCTCATCTCTCTTTTCCCACCACTGGTGTGAGGTTTTGACACAAGGACCACTGGACTAGCCCAAGGGCTATCTGAGGGATCAATAACTCCCAAATCCAAAATTTTCTGGACTGCTGTCCTGATACAGTCCCTGACATGGTCAGGTTGCCTATAAATCTTATTTTTAATAGGCAGACTATCCCCAGTGTTCACTTCATGAGTGCACCAGGTAGTCTGACTTGGAGTCAGTGAGAACATGTGTCTGAACTGATTGAGCACCTGTCTGCAATCAGTTTTCTGTTGGGCAGTGAGGCTGCCTGCCAAGGCTCCACCAACAACTGACTAATCATCAGGGTTCGGTGATAGGAGGTCAGGGAGTGGGTCACTCTCTTCTTCCTGTCCCTCATCAGTAGCCATGAGCAAGCCCATGTCAGCCCTGTCCACATATGGTTTCAGCCTGTTGACATGGAGAACCCTGTGGGGACTCCTGGGAGTTCCTAGGTCCACTAAATAAGTAAACTCTCCCTTCTGTTCAACAATAGTGTGGGGTCCACTCCACTTGTCTTGGAGAGCTGCTGGGGCCACAGGCTCCAACACCCACACTTTCTGTCCTGGCTGGTAAACAGTCAGTACAGCCTTTTGGTCATGCCAGGCTTTTTGCAGTTCCTGGCTAGCCTCAAGGTTTTTATTTGCCTTTTTCTTATACTCAGCCATCCTGGAGCGGAGACCAAGTACATAGTCCACTATGTCTTGATTTGGGGGCTTGAGAGGTAACTCCCACCCTTCCTTCAGCAAACACAATGGACCCCTGACAGGGTGACCAAACAAAAGTTCAAATGGGCTGTAGCCAACTCCCTTTTGAGGCACCTCCCTGTATGCAAATAAAAGGCAGGGCAAGAGCTGGTCCCATTTTTGCTTACGCTTCTCTGGGAGTCCTTTGATCATGCCCTTTAAGGTTTTGTTGAATCTCTCAACTAAACCATTGCATTGTGGGTGATAGGGTGTGGTGAACTTGTAGTTCACTCCACACTCCTTCCACATAGCAGTCTAGTAACTAGACATTAAGTTGCTCCCCTGTCAGATACGACCTCCTTAGGAAAGCCTACTCTTGAGAACACACTCAAGAGAGCCCTTGCCACCACAGGTGCTGTAGTGGTCCTGAGGGTAATTGCCTCTGGGTACCTGGTGGCATGAGCCACCACCACCAATATAAACCTGTGCCCAGATGCTGTTTGAGAATCCATGGGACCAACAATGTCAATCCCAACCCTCTCAAAGGGAACCCCCACCACAGGTAGTGGTATCAGGGGGTCCTTTTTAGTGCCACCTGCGTTGCCACTGGCTTGGTATGTTACACAGGAGTGACAAAACTCCTTGGTGTCTTCAGACATGTGGGGCCAGTGAAAGTGAGGAACATTTCTGTCCCAAGTCTTGTTCTGGCCCAGGTGTCCTGCTAGGGGAATATCATGGGCTAGTGTCAATAGGAAACCCCTAAACTTCAGAGGTATAACCATCCTCCTGGATGCACCAGGCTTGGGGTCTCTACTCTCTGAGTATAGGAGTCCATCATCCCAATAAACTTTATAGGTGCCATTAGCATTCCTAGCAGCCTCCTCAGCAGCTTGCTGTCTGAGGAGTTCAAGAGAGGGACAGGTTTTCTGTTCCTGGCTCAGATCAGACCTGGAAGGCCCCCCTGTCCCCAAGAACTCAACCTGGTCAGGTTCAAGCTCCTCTGGGACAGTTCCTTCTTCAGGCTTAAGATCATCTACCTGAGGAGACTGATCAGCCTTCTGAGTCAGATGGGAAGGCTCTGCCTTAACCCTACTGCTCCTCCTCTTTTGAGGCACCTGGTCCATTATTCCAGAATCCAGGGCCTGTCCAGTGTTAGATATTTTAGCCTGTGACCTGGTCACAGCAAAGACATGTGCAGGGATCCCTAACATTTCTGCATGTGTCCTGAGCTCCACTTCAGCCCAAGCTGAAGTCTCTGGATCATTGCCAAGCAAGCACTGTACTGGTAGGTCTACACTTACCGCAACCTTCTCAAGGCCAGTTACCCCTCCCCAGGAGAAGTTAACAACTGCCAGAGAATGGTCTGTTCTGATATTGCTAGCATTGGTCACTTGGTACATTTCACCAAGTATCATCTGCCCAGGATCCACAAGATATTTTTTCACCATTGTGACACTTGCTCCTGTGTCCCTGAATGCCCAAGCTTCTACTCCATTTAATAAAGGCTGCTGTCTGTATTTGCCCAGGTTACTGGGGCTCACAAAGGGGGACATATCCATGCCCCCATCACTGACAAGCACATCCTGAGTTGGTACTCTGACTAGGCCAGAGTCCATCTCAGAACCCAGGGTCAACCCTACTATACCCTTATTATGTGTATTCCCACCACCAATTGTAACTGCACTAGAGGGAGCAGGTGCCTTAGGGGCATTGGTGGTAGCTGGAGTATTTTCTTTGGACTTTGTGCAGTCACTAGTCCAGTGAGTTTTCTGTTTAGAGATTTTGCACCAAGGTTTCTTTTGGCCTTTCCCTTTGTTAGCCTGTGAATCCCCACTTGAAGAAGATTTTTGTGGCCCTTGTGAAGACTTCTGGTCTTTACCCTTGTCTCCACCCTTATCAGAGTTTTTGGAATCTTGCTTCTTTGGGTCACCACCTTGGCTCTGTACCTTCTGCCTCACCCTGGTTCTGACCCACTTGTCTGCCTTCTTTCCCAATTCTTGGGGAGAGGTCAGATAGTGCAACAGCTGATTTTGACAGTTATTAAGAATCTGCTCCCTCATTATCAGATTGTACAATCCTTTGAAGTCACACACTTTACTGCCCAATAATAACCAACCTTCCAGAGCCTTAGCAGCACAGTCAACAAAGTCAACCCAGTCTTGATTTTGTGCCTTTTGGGTGTCTCTGAACTTTAACCTGTATTGTTCAGTGGTTAGGCCAAACCCATCTATTAGTGCACTTTTTAAGACCTGGTAATCATCAGCATTGATGTGGAGGGTGCAGGCAGATAGTCTGTTTTCTGTGGCTGTTGAGGGCGGAGCGCCGCGATCAGCGCCGCGCTCTCAGCCCATATCTGCCACAAGCCTCCCTGTTCGCGCAGCGGACGCGTGCTGAGAATCACAGCGGCTAAATAATTAATTATGTCTCGTGAGAGGCCCAGCATTAATTACCTGCACACCGCTTGTACTTCCTTTTAAAATTGCTCATTTGCACTTTACTGCTTTTATATTGAAAAACACTGTGTTTACCTTGATTTTACTTGCCGCCTGCACCTCGGTCCACCACGGGGCTCCCCGATTGATGTGGAGGGTGCAGGCAGATAGTCTGTTTTCTGTGGTTGTTGAGGGCAGAGCGCCGCGATCAGCGCCGCGCTCTCAGCCCATATCTGCCACATGTCTCCCCGTCGCGCAGCGGACGCGCGCAGCGGGTGCGCCGAAGGCAAACCCGTCTGCGCCCGCCCGCGGCCGGCCGGGGCCAGGGGCCACACACTATGCCCGCACCATCTGTTACCCTGCTTCAGAGTTATATTCCCTCCAGGGATTCTCGCACTTAAGGACCCTGTCACTAAATTACCCACTAACCCTCCTGCACAAAAGCCTACATCTCACCCTCTTGGCCCCAACATTAATTCTAAAATCTCGACACCCCCTATTTGCTCAGGACTGGACAAATTGTCCATTTACTACCTTAACACACGTTCGATGGTCAAACATCAATTAGAGATCTTCTATCTCTTAGATACCATCAAACCTGACATGCTTCTCCTGTCAGAAACCTGGCTCACAGACGACTCCAGCCCTGACATCTTGGCAGCTATCCCTGATAACTACTACATTCTCCAGTCCAACAGGCCGGGGAAAAAAGCAGGGGGTGGAGTTGCAGCTATAATATCGCAGTCACACAAATTTACCTCCTTGACTGCATCGACCATACCCTTCGTTGATAGTCTTCTTCTTAAGTTCGATTCCAACTTCTACTCTTTTATCTGTGCGCTTTTCTATAGGCCTCCTCTCTATATGCCCACTTTCTCGCAGTCATTTGGTAACTTAATAGCGGAATTGATCATAAATCACGCCAGAGTCTTGATCATCGTCGACTTTAACTATTGGCCCCACGATGTGCGGGAAAGCCCATGCTCGGCTGAATTCACTGAACTATTCACTGGTATGAACTACTCCCAGCACATCAGGGTGGCTTCACATATAAAAGGACACACCCTTGATCAGGTTTGGACATCCAATCTTGGGGTAGTCGACCTCCAAATTCTGCCCTGCACTTGGTCCGACCACCATTTTATTTCCTTTTCTATTCCCTTTACCCCCCCTGCCACAGTCCCTCCCTCTGACACCGCCAAGGTCAGAAACTAGAGCCGGATCGACCCCTCAGCACTGTGTACCACTCTAGCCTCCCCTATGCTCCATAACCTCACGCTTAATGACCGCATTGTTTCCCCGCACACTCAAGCGGAAAACATTAATGCCTGGCTAGCCTCGGCTAGGGACAAACTAGCCCCACTGAAGAAGATCAGAAACATGAGGTCCCACGACGCTCAACGTTGGTTTACTATTGACCTAAAGGGAAAAAAATTAGCCCTACGCCAACTTGAACGGAAGTGGAGACTAGATTACTGCCCTTTGAAAAAGGCAACATTCACTATGGCTCTGAAAGACTATAAAAACGCCATCCTCCTAGCCAAATCTGAATATTTCTCGTCAAAAATCCTCGCGTCCTCGAAACAAAGCTAAAGAAATTTTCTCCATCATGGATGAACTTGTCAAACCTGACCGCGTCACCGCTAAACCCATCCCCTCTCAGCTCCTATGCGATTCTCTTAACTCTTATTTTACTGATAAAATCAATATCATCAAAGCCAGCATTCCCAAGGTTACCCTACCCCCAGATTCTGACTGCCTCTATCAGAATCCCCATTGCCTAGACCTAATATCACCTATTACTCAGGAGATCTTCTTCTCCCTTCTCACTCAGGTGCGCTCCGGTTCCCCCGCGGACAGTTGTCCCCCTCACATCACGCGGGAAGCCTTCCTTCACTTCCCCGAACCCCCCCTATCGCTCCTCAATAGATCCCTCACGGAGGGTATGGTCCCCAACCTCTTCAAGAGCGCAGAAGTTGTGCCTATCCTAAAACAACTGGCGCTGACCCCCTAACACTCAGCAATTTCCGTCCTATATCGCTCCTACCTTTCCTTGGTAAAATCCTGGAGGCCCATGTCACCAAGTGCTTGAGCACTTTTGTCGAGCACATCCATTACCTTGACTCACATCAAGCGGGCTTCAGACCCAAACATTCAACCGAGTCTATTGTCCTGGCAGTCCTCGACGAACTTAGGAAGGGGGCAGACCACAACATCTCGCAGGCCCTTGTGCTCCTGGATTTGTCGGCGGCTTTCGACACCGTCGACCACGATTTGCTGGTCGATCGGGTTGATAGTGCCGGGATCCGGGGGCTCCCTTTGAAGTGGATCTCCTCTTTCCTTAGCGACCGCTATCCAGCAGTTCGCCTTGCTAACTTCACCTTGGAGAAGAAAAGATTGTCCTGTGGAGTCCCGCAGGGCTCCTCCCTCTCCCCTCTCCTCTTCAACCTGTACATCTTTCCTCTGATCTTTGCCCTCCGCAAGAGAGATGTCGTCACTTTTAACTATGCCGATGAACTCCAGCTAGTCTTCACCATTGACTCTTCTCCCTCCTCAATGGAAAACTTTCAATCCACTATGAATTTTATCAGTAACTGGATGAACTTAAATCAGCTCAATCTCAATCCTGATAAAACTGAGCTAGTTCTCACCGGGGCTTCTGCCAACCCCTGGAACTCCAACTTCTGGCCCAAACCATTAGGTTGTCCCCCCTCTCCAGTTAGCTCCGTCAAGAGTCTTGGGATCATTATTAGCAGTGATCTTACCATGAAGGCTCAGATAAATTCTGTGGTTTCCGCCTGCTTCTACCATCTAAGAAGAATTCGTAAAATTAGCAGATTTCTCTCTACGGAGGCGCTCATCCAAGTGATCCTTGCCCTTGTCATATCTTGCATCGATTACGCTAACTCCTTGTACTCCGGCATTCCAGCCTACCAATCCCACCGCCTACAATTAGTACAGAACCAAGCAGCTAGGCTTGTCTATGGCCAGCCTAAATCTCACCACGTCAAACCGCTACTTAAAAGCCTCCACTGGCTCCCCGTCTCGCAAAGCTGTCTCTTCAAACTTGGCTGTATGATCCATCAAGCCCTTTCATCTCATGGACCAGTCTTTATCGCCACCAAACTCCAACATTATGTCCCCTCTCGAGAGCTTCGCTCCTCCAATATGAACCTTTTGACCCCCTGCCCTGTCAGAAGGAAAAAACATGGTGGTCTACGATTTTCTACTTTAGCTCCACAGTTCTGGAATTCCCTCCCGAACCGAACTGCGCCTTACCTCCTCTTACTTTAAATTTAGGAAATCCCTCAAAACATGGCTCTTTACCTTGGCCTACAATTAATTGTTTGTCCTTCACTGTGATTGTTCTACCTCGTCTCTGCTCAAGCACCAAGAAACCGTTGGTGAACTTGCGCTCTAAAAGTCCTTTTAACATAACATAACATAACATTTTCTCTTACAGTGAGGAGCTTATCTCTACCTTTGTCTAAAAAAGGAAAGCCATAAGATTGCTGCCCACTGACCTTGAGGGACCTTCTGTACTCTACAGGCCCTCTCCAAGGCAGTTATCCATTTGTGGATGTCATCCCCACTCTGGTACATAGGGACAATCTTACTTAGGTTTCTGTGGTCATAAGACCTCTCCCTATCTGTAGGGAAATTGCTGCCACCAAAGGACTCTGGTCCCTCCTTTTTACTAGCCCTGTAGCGCTCTAGGGCTTCCCTATCTAGGGCCATCTGCTGCTTTCTGAGGTTGAACCTATCTTGCTCATACTTCAGCAGTCTCTCTCTCCTCTCCTTGGAGGTTTCCCTCCCTCTGTGAGAAGAAACAGAGGTCCCTACAAATGAGGTAGACTGGACAGATCCCCTTTAGAGAGATCTATCCCTTCTAACCCTACTTTCAACTCTTCCTGGAGGAACAAAGAGGGGAGCATTGTTGTCATCCTCCTCATCCAGGGGAGCTGGGTTCACCAGATCTTGATCATTGTTATCCGTCTGGTCAGCAGTAGAGGTGGGGTCAGGGGAGTTTCCACCCCTAGGCTCATCCTCAGCTGCTGCCCCACCCACTCTGCCTACCCCTTCAGGCACACTAGGCCCTGAGAGATCATCCAGTCTGAGTATCTTTAAGAGATGCTGAGTGGTTGGGCGTTTGCCTGTCTTCAGCTTCCTAATGGAACATAAGGCCCTAAGCTGTGCAAAGGAGAGATCCTCATATTTATAGGGGAGAAGCTCACTTGTTCCTGGTAGGGACCCACCGGTTCCTGGCTGATTAGACGTTACTAATGTGGTGTGGTGTATTGCACTACCTACACTAGTGTGGCCTACAAAACTCTCTTGAGTTGTAGAAAGGGTGTGCTATCCCTTGACACACAACTCTAACTCTAACAATAGCAAGCTGGAATCCCACACGCTGCACACCAATGTGAGAAATTGTCCTGATATATGCTGTCCAATAGTTATAGTGGGCACCCTGTATCAGTCCAAACAACCCCTTATGGTGATAGGTTAAAGACAACCTTTATTGAAAGCTATCCTAGTGGTAGCTATGGAGAACAGCCTTCAGGCTAAGTCTTGAAGGTATGTAAAGCAGCTTGTTTTACAAGTCTATAAACTCTTGAATGATCAAATGAAAAGACAACCACACCAGGCATATATTCAAAATATATGTATTTACGGTTAAACACACCCCTCTAGTCTCTTTATG
Source organism: Triturus cristatus (assembly GCF_964204655.1). Taxonomy (NCBI): domain Eukaryota; kingdom Metazoa; phylum Chordata; class Amphibia; order Caudata; family Salamandridae; genus Triturus; species Triturus cristatus. Next base: position 55,991 of record NW_028187318.1, read on the forward strand.
AGACTGGAGTTCGAAGTACTAAAGTTACAAGTGATCAAGCATCAGTTAAAGCACAAATACACATTTGGGCCCTAGGGGCGCACCAAACCATAAACCAAAAAAGTGGTATAAGAACCACTACTGGAAGAGACACTAGGCCTATAGCCTGTAGAATCGCTGGGACCCCAAGGAACCACCCAGGGTAGTGACACAGGGGACCCACGGGGACTGTATGCAGTGTGTAAACACAACCGCGGGTTCCCGTTATCTTCTACGGGCAATGTCGCGGTTGGAAATTTAAAGATTAGGGACACTTCTAATCAAGTCAGGACCAAACCCTTTTGGACTTAAGAAGTTCTAGGGCTAGCACCCATGTGAGCACCGGAGTACTCGAGTTACGTCACCCAGGGAAGCCGGGTGCATAGGTGTCTTTTGGTGTCGGGTCGCGTCGTCGATTTCAATGGAAGCCTGCAAAGAACTGCTGCTGCTGCCGTGAAGAGGAGAAGTGTAAGAAGAGATCCAAGCCCGGATCTAGGAAGGAAGGCACCTGAAAGCAGAGGGGACAGAGTCTGGGTCACTTGCTAGTGACCGAGGGCAGGATGGACCAATGCCCACAGATGTTGGGTGCTTCAGGTGAGTTGATGTGTGTCTTGACTCTTCAGCCACGAGGTCCAGGAGGTGTTGACGAAGTCCACAAGCCGGATTCGAAGCTGTGCCATGAAGTCTGTCGAGTGCTGAGTTTTCGGCGACCAGATTGGACCCAACAAGCCTTGGCAACGGCAAGTCACCGGAATTCAGAGAAAGGACTGCGGTGCAGACCAGCAAGATCTGAGGGACTCACCCAGTGAGGGTAAGTCAGGGCACTTCTGGAGCAACCAGGAAAGCAAAAAGCAGAAGAGGAGTTGCCTTTGTGGAGACCTGCTAGCCAACGGGCTAGTGATCGCGAAGGAGCCTCGAGCAGTCACACTTGGAACTGGCCCACGGGTCACTCTTGGAGTGGAGGCCAGCAATCTTCGGTGCAGGAGGTGCTCAAGGCTGGGGCTACTTGGAGCCCAGAGCACAACTTCGAGGAGGACCAGGAAGATAGTGTTGTTGGAAAAGGTCATGGTGTCCAGGGGTCACAGTTCCACGTCACCCACGATAGCCACGGGCCTCAGCTTTGCTGTGGACTCAGGGTAGCCTCATGGAAGTCTGGAAATCCACCTCTGGTGATGCAAAGACTTTGGCGTCCGGCGGGAGCTTCAAAGCACCAGAGAGTGCTCCCGCCCAGCCCCAAAACACATCTGTCTGTCTGGGGAGGTGGTTACACCTCCCTGGGACAGGAAACCTATTGTCCAGGCCTCCCCTGCCAGAGTTTCGGTCAGCAGCAGGAGGCCAGACCTGTGTCTGTGGCAGAGGCATCCATTTTGTGATGCCACGGCTGTAAAAAGTCCTACCGGGTTAGACCAGTGTGAACATATCTCTCCCTCTAGAAGGGTGGAATGCTACCCCCACCGCCAGAACTGGTGAGGGGGTAGTATTCCAAAGCGTTTGACACCAAACAACATGTTTCCGTACAGCCATCCCAAAGTTAGCATTTACCGCGAGGATATAATGCACTTAAGAGTATATGGTCAGGCTGCACCACAAACAGCATCATAGGAGGTACTCCGAATGCTGCTGAGGTACTCTGCTCATGCAGGGGCACCCTCTCACATAAAAACCAAGCACTCTGCCTTCAGGATTGTTTATATGTGTGTGCAATGGTAGTGATATAGGTAGCCTATACCACAGTAAGGGGTGCAAGCAACAACTTACCCATGCTGCAGTAGCAGACCTGTGGTGTCATTTTGGAGTGCTTCCCAGGGGTGGCATAATACATGCTTCAGCCCCTGGTAGGCCTCTGAGGTACCTATGCCCTAGGTACATAGTATACCATATACTAGGGGCTTATAAGGCACTCCTGAATCCAATTAGAAATGTATCTAATGTACATGGAAACCACCTTAGAGAGGAAGCAGCTAGGCTGGGGTCCTGATTAGCAGGGTGTGAGAATTTGGCCTGGCATATGCTGTCTCCTAGTTATAGGGACACCTTGCACCAGTCCAATTCGACTCTTATTGATGATAGGTTTAAGACAACCTTTAAAGAAAGCTATCCTAGTGGTAGCTGTGGAGAGCAGCCTTCAGGCTAAGTCTTGAAGGAGTGTTAGGCTTATTGTTTTACCATAATAACCTCTTGAATAACCAAATGAAAGAGTAGCCCACACAGGTATATATATATAAAATATATGTATTTATTCTAGACAGAATCCCACAGTCTCTTTATGAAGCTGTGGCAAAGTTACAATATCAAACAAGCATTGATAGACACAATAAATAGCACTATTAACATTGGGCCCCAGGGGGGGACCAAACCATAAACTAAAAAAGTGGTATAAGAACCACGACAATTCTACAGGCAATGCCTAAGGTATTCAGGATCGCTGGCCCCTTAAGAATCCACCCCAGGTTATGAGGAAGGGGACCCACGGGAGGCGCGTGCAGTGCAAGTAGCTGCTATCGGGATCTCTCTTACAGCCTATGGAGAATGTCGCGGTTGGAAATAAACAGTTTAAAAATACTTCTAGCAGGAGTACAAAGTTAAAACTTCAGACTTAAGCTTTTGAAGAGCCCACTACCACGAGAGTACCGAGGTACCACTGTTACCTGCCCCAGGGAAGCCGGGTGCATAGGTCGTTTCTGCTGTCGGGTCGCGGGCTGATTTTCAATGGGAAAATAGTCAAAAGTTCTGCTAGCCAAAAGCGGCGATGATGTCGTGAAGGTCAAAGATGTGAAGATTGTAGAAAAGAACCTGAAAGCAGAGGGGACAGAGTCTGGGTCACGGCAAAGTGACCAGGAGGCTCAAAGCAAGGAGCCCTTCGATGTCGGGTGCTTCAGGTGGAAATTGGTGTAGCTTGGATCTGCAGCCACGGGCTGCGGGAGGATTCAAGGAAGGCCAGCTTCGGGAGGGCAACTGTGCCACGTCAGATGAGGGTCGCTGCGGTGTTAGTGTCCGGATTGGATCCACTAAGCCTTGGCAACCGCAACCCACGAAGAATAAACAAATCTGCTACAGTGCAGACCCACAAGGTCAAGGAGAGGTCTCCTTCGAGGAGACTGTAGAACAGGCCTGGAGCAACCAGGGGAACTCTTGATTGTAGAGATAGACCTCCGCTAGGGCCCATAAGTCGAGAGACAAGGGACCGCGGGAGGCGGCAATTTGGCGTGCGTAAAAGGGCACCCACGGGCCACCGGAGGGCACTGGTCTTTGGCACAATTGCTGTAGAGTGGTTGGCTCAAAAACGGGCCAAAGCACAACTTTCCCACTGGTCAGGGTCGTGTGCTACGCAAGAGGTTGCCGGTGTCCTGGGGTATTGGGGATCTCGGCACCCACGCGGTCCACGGTGCCCAAACTCGTTGAGCACACTCACTGGCCTCTGGGATGCGCTGGAAACCCACCTCAAGGGTTCTGGAAGTCGTCGAAGTTTGTGAGAGCAGCGAAGTTCCAACCGGGTCACTTGCAGTGTTTCAGGTGCCTGCCAAGCAGGGGGATAACTCCTTTATCCCAAGGGAGATTTCTTCCGTCAGCTGGGCAGCAGCAAGTCGAAGGTCAGTGTAGGAGAGTAGGATCTGCATTTGTGTTGCCCCCACTTTTTTTCTGATGTATACACTGGTTTCTGGCTATAGTCTGGCTGGGTCCCTGCTAATCAGGGCCCCAGTCTAACTGATCTCTCTAAACAACTTGGTGTGCATATTAGATGCACTAGTGATTGGATACTGTGGTACCTTATGAGCCCCTAGTATATGGTACCTTAGGTACCTAGGGCATTGGTACTTCACAGGCCTACCACGGGCTGCAGCATGTATTATGCCACCCCTGGGAAGCATTCACAATCTGACACCACAGACCTGCTACTGCAGCCTGTGTGAGGTAGTGTTAGCACTCCTCACTGAGGTATAGGTTCCTATATCTCACCATACACACACATATAAACCTATCAGTCACCCCTATGGTAGGCCCTATCAATCCCAAGGGCAGGGTGCCTGGTATACTATGTGAGGGGGTGCTTCTGCCTGAGCAGGACCCCTATGTGAGGTGGTGCTCTGCCTGAGCAGGACCCCTCTGCAGCTGGCAGAGTCTATTATCTGCTGCTGTTTGTGGATGCGGTTAAACCATATACTCTTAAGTGCATTATAACCTCGCGGTAAATGCTAACTGCATCAAAACATGTCGTGTTTGGTGTCAAACAAATTGGAATCCTACCCCCACACCAGTAACTGGTGTGGGAGTAGGATCCCACCCTTCTAGAGGGGACGACATGTACCCACTGTACTACACGGTAGAAATCTCTCAGAGCCCTGGCATCACAAAATGGATGCCACCAGCACAGACACCGGGCTGCCCTCCTGCTGCTGACCGAAACTCGCAGTGGAGGGAGCCCAACAAAGGGTTTCCTGTCACAGGGAGGTGTCACCACCTCCCAGACGGGATTTAGTGTATTGGAGCTGGGTGGGTGCACTCTTAGAGTGCTTTGAAGTCCTGCACTAGGGGAGCAGTAGGCTCCTCTGTGCAAATGCCTGCTCAAACCGGTTCAGGGGCTACCTGACCCTGCTCTGGCGCAAAACTGGACAAAGGGAAGTGGGTGTAACCACCCACTACCCTGACCCTCCTAGAGGAGTGGTCATAGAGCCAGTCCCTCCCGTCTTTTCAATATAAGATACCACACATTGCCAATGCAATTTAGATTACACCTGGACGACGCTCTACTAAGAAGAATCCTGGCCCTTCGACGTTCCACTATTTCTGGAAGACTGAAGAATCTCCCTTGGAGTCAAGGAGTGACTCCCCTGCTTGGCAGGCACCAAAACTCTCTCCAACGGTTGCAAACTTTACCGCTCCCGCCGGAGCCCGAAGTCCCTGCGTCCCCTGAAGTAGATTTCCTGACCTCTAGATGGCCATTTTTAGTCCCCAGCGAAGCTGTGGCATCTGGACCCCACGAGTGACGAGGAACGGCAATACCAGGGAACCGTGCACTGATTTCAAGTGCAAGCCCTAAACTACGACCACTTGTTGTCCAAGTCCCTAGCAGGTCTAGTACCGAATTTCAGCAGCCTACCCCGTCCCGAGTGACCGTGGGCTGTTGTTAAACTTTTCCTGCCAAGGCGTCTTTGCGGTTGCTTGCCCGTTGGCTAGTAACTCACCTGAAGACTTTCACATCGATTCCAAGGGCTCGCCTGGTTGCTCTGGGCTTGCCCTCACTTACCCTCGCTGGGTAAGTCCATCAGACCTTGCTGGTCTGCACCATCACCAATCTTCACTTTACACAAGACTTGCGGCTGCCAAGGCTTGTTAGCTCCAATCCGGGTGCCGATACCGTCGAAAGCTGCAGACGTTGTTGGACCTCCCGAATCCAGCTGCTGGTCATCGTCGAGCCTTCCTGGACCTCGTGAGCGAAAAGACAAAACACCATCACTGACCTAAAGAGACGCGACAGCTGTGGTCATCCATCTTGCTGGCCACCGGTCACTGGCAAGTGACTCTGAACTCTGTCCCCTCAATTTCTAGGCCTTCTGCAACTCCAATCCATCGTCGGATTCGAACGGACACCTCTCCAGTCGTCACAAGCAGCAAGTATCCAGTGATCTCCATTGGAAACAGCATCGCGACCCGACACCAAAGGACACCTATGCACCCGGCTTCCCTGGGTGAGGTAACTCGTGCACTCCGGTGCCCAAGTGTGTGTTGGCTCTCGAAATACTTACCCTGTAAGTTGCTTGCCTGTTGACTTTTGCGAAGTGCCCTAGAACTGAAAAATACAAACCGCGACATTTGCCATTGAAACGCATTGAAAACCCGCGTGTGTGTTTAGACACTGCACGCGTCTCCTGTGGGCTGATTACTTACCTGCTAACACTGCAGAAGTGAAGCCCCAGCGATTCCCAAGGCCCTAGGCCTCTTACTTTTGCAAGTCGAGTTTGTTAAACCACTATTTTAGTATATGGTCTGGTACGCCCCTAGGGCTACAGCCATATTTGTGCTTAATTTATTGAGAACTGTTGATCTTTTGAATGTTTACCTGGCTCTAATCTCATAAAGAGATTAGTAGAGTATTTTTAGAAATAAATACATATATATTTGATATATATACCTGTGTGGTGTCTTTTCATTTGGTAATTCAAGAGATTATAAGGTAAAACAAGCTGCTTTACATTCCTCAGAGACTTAGCCTGAAGGCTGCTCTCCAGAGCTACCACTAGGATAGCTTTCTTTAAAAGGTTGTCTTTAAACCTATCTACCAAGAGTCGAATTGGACTGGTGCAAGGTGGCCACTATAACTAGTGACCAGCATATGCCAGGCCAACTTCTCACAGTCAAGACTGTAAAGTTCAAGATTAATCTAGGACTCTGGGGCCACGTTATTCACCTTTATCCCCAAGATTAGGGGAGTGTCCAGAGTAGTGTCCACCAATGAGAGGTGAGGCGGGAAAGGGTGGCTACACCCTCTCCCCTTTGTGTGTTTCCCACCTGGGTGAGGGGCAGGATGCCCATGAACCGGTTCCAAGCGGTGTATGCAGAATCGGGCTTCTGCAGCTGCCTATGTGCAACTCTGAAAGGACATTTGGTGCACCCACCCTGTTCCAATCCACATTATCCTGTCTGGGGAGATGCTAGCACCTCCCTGCCACAGGAGCCCTATTGTCCAGCTGGCGAGGCTGGGATTTTCCCCAGCAACAGCCAGCCAGGGTCGTGTAGGTTGCGGGCAGTAGCCATTTTGTACTGCTTGTGCACTTTTAAATTGATGTCTAAATTCTGCCGCTTTTCCCATATCGCCCTTCTAGCAGGGGGGAATCGTACCCTCATGCCCATGGCTGGACTGGGGGTATGATTCCTACATGTTTGACACCAAACACGATATGGTTCTGTGTAGCCATTCTCAAGTTATCGCGTTATCGCGATAGACTTATAATGCTGTTAAGAGTATATGGTATGGCTACACTACAAACAACCCAGCAATGATTTTACGAAGGTTGCAGAGAGGCTCTACTCATGTAGGGGTCCCCCCTCACACATACCTCAGCACCCTGCCTTGTAGGATTACCAAGGCCTGCTATAGGGGTGACCTATGAGAGTATATGTGTTGTAATGGGGTGGGATATAGGGTACCTATATCCCTGTAAGGGGTGCTAGCACCACCTTACCCAGACTACAGTAGTGGTCTGGTGGTGTCAGGTTGTATGGCTGTCCCAGGGTGGCACAATAAGTGCTGCAGCCCTGGTAGGCCTACTGAGGGACCCATGCCCTGGGTACCTAGGGTACCATCTACAAGGGACTGTCAGGGCATCCTCAGCATCCAATTAGTTTGTACCTAGGGTACTTCACATTAGTTTTAGGGAGAAAGCAGAAAGGCTGGGGTCCTGGATAGCAGGATCCCAGCCAGACTAGTCAAAAACCACTCAAATACCAGGCAAAAAGTTGGGGGCAACCATTAGTCAGATTCCACCTTCCTACATAACCCCCCCCAAATGAAAGGCGATAAGGCTAACCTTGTCCAGATAAACCTTTTTTTCCTGAGTGGCCATATAAGGAAGAACCTGCACTAGCATGGTTGCTCCCTGTCTCATGGTCCACTTGGGAAATCCTACCCCAAGGGGTTCTAGAGTTTCTCCAATGTCTATGGGAATTACCTGTATTGGTTTTTGGTACAGAGGTGGGCTGGTGGGGTGTCTGAGTCTGGAAGTGAGGCCCTATTTGGGTTGGTCTCAACCTCCTCAGGTCACTGGTCACCATGGAAGCCTTTCTGCCCATGACTGTGTCATATCTGGCCCTAAGGGTCAACCTCTGGCTGCCTACAGTTGGGGGTTGGATCCCTTTGGTTGGAATAGTGGAGGGCACTGGAAGGTTTGGGGCAACTATGCCCCAGGTTTCCCTGTGCTCAGCATCATCCATTTGAGGAGTACCTATACCTAGGGGTAAGGGGGATCCCTCAGTTTGTAGAGGAATATTCACCTGGCTGAAACTACTCTGCTGGGTGTCCCGAATCTGCTGGTGAGAGGGTTCCTCTGGACAGGGGCCCATTAAGGGTCCACTGACCTCCCTGACCTCTGCAGCCCTGGTCTGACTGAGGCAGGGTAGAGAGGGGCAGGATACCTGCTCCAGATTGGGTACCACCTTGGAAGGATCCCCTGCCATCAGAGAGGTGGCCAGGCCAGGCCTGTCCACTTCTGGGGCAGTTACTTCACAAGGGGCAGGATCAGTTCCCTGAGAAACTTGACCCTTACCTTTAGTCTGGTGGGGGGAGGGCTGTTCCTCACCCCCTATGCTCTCTGTTTGTGTGGAGTGATCCATAGTTTCAGGCTTCACTCCCTTTATTTTCTCCTGGGGTGGAGGTGAGGCCCTCAGGGTCTCATCCACTCTCTCAGGGATTCCTACCATTTTCAAATGGGCCTTGTGGTCTACCTCAGCCCAGGCTGAGATTTCCAGATCATTCCCCAGTAGACAATCTACAGGCAAGGTGGGGGACACTGCCACTCTCTTTGGGCCAGTGACCCCTCCCCAGCTGAGATTTACTACTGTCATGGGATGGTCTGTCCTAACTCCATCAACGTTGGTCACCTGGTAGCTAAACCCAGGTAAAAGCTGATCTAGGGGCACTAGTCTCTTGGTCACCATGGTGACACTAGCCCCTGTGTCCTTGTAGGCCACAGCCTTCTGACCATTGATCATGGGCTCTTGTCTGTACCTGCCCAGGATACTGGGACTCATGGTAAAGTTGGCAAACCCCATGCCAACATCACAGACTAGAGTTGCTTGTGTAGGGGACCTGGTTAGGCCAGAGTCCACCTGAGTTACCCAAGAAAACCCAACTAAGTTTTTCTGTGCACTCCCACCACCTGGGGGATTACTACTAGTAGCAACAGGAGGTGTTGGAGCTGCAACTGGAGGAACATTTTCTTTATTGCCATTCTTTGGACAACTGGAGTCAGTTTTCCAGTGGCCAGGTTGCTTACACACATGGCAATATGGTTTCTTGTTAGAAGAGGAAGGATTTTGGGACCCACCCCCAGCACTGGGTTTTTGGGGCTCTTCAGGGGACTTTTCTGTTTTATTATCCCCACCTTTCTCTTTGGGCTTGGTAGAATCTTTCTTCTGGTCACCACCTTGGTTCTTGGGCCTGATCCTGGTTCTGACCCATTTGTCTGCCTTCTTTCCCAATTCTTGGGGAGAGGTTAGATCAGAGTCCACCAGGTGCTGGTGTAAGAGTTGGTTTTGACAATTATTAAGAATCTGCTCCCTCATGATGAGATTATACAATCCTTGATAATTATTTACTTTACTGCCATTTAACCAACCTTCCAATGCCTTGGTAGCACAATCCACAAAGTCTACCCAATCTTGATCCTGTGCTTTTTGGGTGTCTCTGAACTTAAGTCTCTATTGATCAGTGGTTAAGCCAAACCCATCTATTAAAACATCTCTCAAGATATAGTAATCATCTGCATCCTCTTCTCTTACAGAGAGGAGCTTGTCTCTACCTTTGTCTGCAAAGGAGAGCCACAGGATTGCTGCCCACTGCTCTACTGGGACCCTTTGTACTTTACAGGCCCTCTCAAGAGCAGAGATCCATTTGTGGATATCATCCCCTGTCTTATAGGGGGGCACAATCTTGTGGAGGTTCCTATTGTCAGGGACTTTCTCTCTAACTCTAGGGGTTTCATCACTGCCACCAGGGGTCTCTACACCCCACTTTCCTGAAGCTTTCTGAAGCTCCAGGGACTCCCTGTCCAATGCTAACTGCTCTCTCCTGAGTTGTAGCTTTGCCTGCTCAAACTGGAGCAATCTGCATTTCCTCTCTTGGGAGGATTCTCTCCTCTGAGGAGAGGCAGAGGTCCTTTTGGATCTCCTAGAATGGTTGGACCCTGTTAGACCTGGCACCTTGGCGTGAGTTTCCCTTCCACTTTTTTGATGGTGTGCCTCAAATGTTTTGCTGGTGTTGTCTGCTCAGGGCACTGCGCCACGGCTAATCCGTGCCAAAGTGCAAGTGCTCCCTAGGTAAAGTGTACCTGTAATTGATATTCATGATTGGTTTATTGGATTTACTGTCAGTCCCCAGTAAAGTACACCAGGAGTGCCAGGGCTTGTGAATGCCAATGCTGCTAGTGGGCCTGCAGCGCTGGTTGCGCCACCCACAGAAAGTGGCCGTGTAAAAGGTGTCTAGGGTCTGCCACTGCAGACCCTGCGTGCAGTCCGGTACTGTCATGCTGGCTGGGCAAGTGCACACACTTGCCAGCCTCCAAACCTTCCCTTTGCCTCATGTTAGTCACCCCTATGGTAGGCCCACGGGCAGAGTGCATTGTGGGTGTAAGGTAGGACAAGCCCTGAGTGTGTGGCATGTCCTGATAGTGAATTACAGCCATTTTCGTTTTTCACTATTGAAGGCTACCTGCTCTCCATAGGCCAGAATGGGCTGCTGGAGTCACTACACGCTGTGACCCCAGCGGACTCATAGAGCATGGTAGAATGTCAAGTTTAGTATGCCTGAACTCAGAATAATAAAATACTTCTTTTAGTAAAGTTTTTTTTAATATCCTGCGTTTGTAAATACTACTTTTAGAAAGTTAGTATTTACTGACCTGGCCATTTCAGTCCGCCTCTGCTGTGTGTGTGTGTTCTGCCTAGCAACAGTAAGGAGCAGGGTTGGGGAATCCCCAGAGACAGGCTGGCTGCCAGGTGGTGGGTAGAGAGATTACACCAGGATGGGTGGGAGGAGTACACCTTGACTCTTGAATAGACCTGTGCTCTGCCACAACAAAGCCGGCTCCGCCCCCTGTGGAGCGGCTGATGTCTCTGCCCTGCTGCTGAAAGGAAAGAGCAGAGTCACCATAAAAAGTGCTCCAGAACTGGACTGAGCCAGGCCCAGGCCCCCTGGCGCTAAAGAACAAAAGAATCACTGTATAAAAGTAGGAGCCTGGCTCCTAAGAAATCAGAATCCTGTTTTACCACAAAGAACCTCTGCCCGACTAGAAGGAGAAGAAGACGCTGGAAGGACTGGCCTGCTGCTTGCCTTGCTGAGAAAGGAGAGGAAGAGACTTGCTGAAAAGACTTTGCTGCTTTGTGCTTTAAACATTCTCCAAGGGCTTGATCTGAGCTTGCCCCCTGAACTGAACCCCAGGACCAGTGGGTTCTTGGTGCCTTTGCTCGTCCTGAAACTCGAGCTGTGTGTGCATGCAGCCGGAGAAAGACTGCGCCCCTCATCGCCCCCTCCTAGGGCCGTGACACTCGGGAGCTTACCTGCCTTTATTCCCGTGAGAGCCTCGCTCCGACCGGAGTCGCTCTCTGCCCCCGGGCTAGGCTACCTGCTCCTCTGCCACCGTCTGCTACTGGAGCGCGCTGAAGCGCTATCGCCCCTCCCGCCGGAATTCCTCTCCGACGATAGTGATCCCCGCCGGGTCATCAGCTGCACGGACCGTGCCCTGTGACCCCGCTTCGCTATCCCGGACTGGGACCAGGCCGCGCCGCCCCCACTGTGGAGACCCCCGCACCGCCGTGCTGAGGGTCGTGGGCCGCGCCTGCCTGACTGCACGCACCAGCTGACGTAGGATCCAAAGGTGCCCCCATCATCACCGAGTCGCACCGTCCCGTGCCGACTCCCAAAAGCAACTACAACGTTTCTTAAAGTTCCAGCATCAGGCTCGGGGCCCGCAACGCCTTATTTCCCCGTCATCAGGAGCCGATCGTGCCAGAGGGCTGTGCTATCTTCAGAGTCTCCCCGGGTGAGTGAGAGCGAGTGTACATTCCCGCCGTCCTTCCTGGGACCTCGAGCCCTCTGACAGGCGCCCTGCTCCCCGTCGCCCCCACCGCACGCAAGCCCGTCTCGCCTCCTGTTCTGCCTCAGAGCTGCTGGGGAAGAGCCGTGCACGGCGCAGACGTGTCCACGCCCGATGCGTGAGCCGCGGTAGGGTCCGGGCCGATCCTTGACAGAAAAGAGAGGGAAGCGCGGCGAAGCGCACCAAAGGGGCTAGGACTGGCCTAAATCCCCTCAAAGTGACTGGAACCCCAAAGTAACGCTTTTAAGAGACTAAAAGAGTATCCATTTGAAACTGCAAACAAAGAACATTTGCCTGCTTTACAATCTGGTGGCCTAGAGAAAACGTTATTGGTCTTGTGATAAGTCTGCTGATATATATACCTATTTTTACATAAAGAAGCGTATTTTTCTACATATCCCAGTCTGGTGTCCATTTCTGGGGGGATTGATGTATTTACTGTGTGTATGATTACAACTGCTTAACTGACTAACGCCTGGAGGATAGCCTTGGCTGCTCACGCCACGCACCTAGAGGGTGAGCAAGGGTCATTCCAAAGGGTTTATCCTGCGCCCTGACGTGGAGGAGAGGGTCCCTGCTTGACACAAGGGCATCCTTGCTCCAACCAGAGACTCCCAAGTCTAACATTGTTGGCAGCGGCTGGGATTTCGAATTTGCATTTGTAATCTGCATACAGTGAATTATTAATCACCAGATAGTGAGAGCAGACCAAGTAACGCAGCCACAGGTTTTCATTTGTTGAACTTTGTTGAGACATCTGCCATTATTGCAACCATGCCTGGCTCACTCCCTTCTGGAAGAGCACTCTCTGTGATTTCTGGAATGGATGAGGTGGATTGGGAAGGACTGGAAGGTTACACAATAGAGCAATTGAAAGGCTATAGTATAAAATTCAGAGTTCCCCATACTGGATTCAAGAGGAAGAACCAGTACCTCAAGGCGTTGAGAGCCTGGAAAGAGTCAAGAGACCCACAGAATGCGGGGGACATCGTCCCACCCGACAACCCTGTGGAGCCCAGCAGAGTCCTGTCCCCAGAGGAGCTGGCAGATAGGGCAGCAGACAGGGCGCATGCAATGGAGATGGCAAAGTTGGCAGGACAAATGGAAATGGAGAAGCAGAAGTTGGCCTTGGAGGCACAACAACGCCAAATGGATCATGATATAAGATTGAAGGAGTTGGAGCTGAAGGCGAAAAGTTTGGACACCGCTCCTTCTGGTGGCAGCACTCCGCCGGTACAGGTAGAGTCCAAGGTCTACATCCCCAAAGATGTAGTTAAGGAATATTTTAGAAAGGATGTCATAGGGCAGTGGTTTAGAGCCTATGAGGTAGCCATGTCTTCACAGCGGGGTTGTGGGGAAGGTTCCTGGCTGAAGGGCGTGACACACTGTTAGAATTGCCCCTAGACCTCCAGATCTCCTATCCCCATATGAAGGAAGCTTTAATGACCAGGTATGGGTTAACTCCTGAGCTATATAGACAGAGGTTCAGGGAGACTAAGAAGATCCCTGAGAGTACGTATGTGGAGTATGTAACTTTTTTTTGCAGAGCACTGGATGGTTGGGTGAAGGGTAGCAAAGTGAATGATTATCAAGGGCTGCTTGATTTAATTGCATGGGAGCACTTGTCCAGTCAATGTTTTCCTGAGCTACGCCAGCACCTGATTGATAGCAAGCTGTCCAACCCGAGGAAGCTTGCTGAGGAGGCGGACTGCTGGCTCAGCACCAGGGTCCACAAGGGTCAAGTGGGAGACTCCGCCAAAGGTGGGCAGGGTCCCCAGCAGAAGAGTGGGGGGGACAAGGGTAAACAGACAGGGTTCCAAAAAGGCCCCCAAAGTAGTACCCAAGGGAACCAGCAGAAGGGTTCTCAGCCTCCCCCGCCCCCGAAGCAGAACGGGGCCCCGACAGGTAGGCCTGTTCCAAAGGGGCCCTTCAATGGTTACAGGTGTGGTGACCCGGGGTCACATTGCCACTGATCCTAAGTGTCGCCTGTTTGGTAAGACAGCACCCACTGATGCTCCACCCCGGCAAGTAGCTAATGTTAATTTTGGGGAGGAGGTAGCAGTCCAGGGGGGCGAGGGTCCGGCGCATATGACCCTAGTCTCGCTAGGAGACAGTGAGATGGTCCCTGAAACCTACTTACCCTCTAACACTAAGAGATATGGGCAAGTAGTGACCATCAATGGAAAGAAGGTTGAGGCTCTTAGAGATACGGGAGCCAGCGTGACCTCGGTGAGGCAACACCTGGTGTCTCTAGAGCAGGTTGTACCCCATGCCTACTGTAGGGTTGTCAATGCTGACAACATAGAGAGTCTTTGTCCAATGGCTCAAGTTCCCTTTGAGTGGGGGGAGGTCTCTGGTACTCTACAAGTCGCTGTGAGAACTGACATGCCTGTAGACTGAAAAGGTGGAGAAGACCACGCATCTGAGGATGGTGGGTCTACCCGACTGGGCGTGCATGACCACCCGGTCAATGGCAGCTAGTAGGGGTGTTGAAAGGGTCCTGGAGCCTGAGGGAGAGGTCCAGGAACCGGCCTTAGGGAGAAGGCGCAGGAGGCGAGGGAAACCGGCCCCCGAAGTTCCCAAGGCCCAGGAGGAAGCAGACCCTGAGGGGGATGCTCTGGAGCCTACCGGGGAACAGATTGCCGAACTGGGAGACCTGCCTGAGCTGACCCATTGGCAGCAAGAAGGCGGCCCCTCCAGGGAGGAATTCTGCAGGGAGCAGAAAGAATGCCCTTCTCTCGTGGGTATGCGGCAGCAGGCTGCAGACCAGGCCAATGGTGTTCAGGCCAAGACACACTACGTGTACTGGGAGAGTGACCTCCTGTATTCAGAGCCTAAGGCTGCTGAACCTGGGTCAGCCCGTGTGCTGGTGGTACCCCAGAAGTTCAGAACCTTCCTACTGGGGCTGGCTCATGATGTGCCTTTAGCAGGACATTTGGGGATGGACAAGACCTATGACAGGCTTGTCACCCACTTTTACTGACCCCAAATGCACAAGAATTCAGATTCCTACTGCAGGACCTGTCAGACTTGCCAGGCAAGTGGTAAGAGCGGAGGGAAGCACAAGGCTCCCCTGCAACCCTTCCCCGTGGTCGGTACGCCATTCCAACGAGTGGGTATTGATATTGTTGGGCCTCTGGACCCCAAGACAGCCCTGGGCAACAGGTTCATCCTGGTCTTGGTGGATCATGCCACCCGGTACCCTGAAGCCATCCCTCTGAGGACAGTGATGGCCCCCGTGGTGGGACGGGCACTGATGGGAATTTTCTCCAGAGTGGGATTCCCTCTAGAGGTGGTGAGCGACAGGGGGACCAATTTCATATCCACATATATGAAATCCCTGTAGAAGGAGTGTGGGGTAACTTACAAGTTCACCACTCCTTACCACCCCCAAAGAAATGGGTTGGTTGAGAGATTCAACCGAACCCTCAAAGGCATGATCATGGGCCTAGACGGTCCAATGAGGCGTAAGTGGGACGTCCTCTTGCCATGCCTGCTCTTTGCTTACCGAGAGGTGCCACAGAAGTCTCTAGGGTTCAGCCCCTTGGAGCTTCTGTATGGTCACCCGGTAAGAGGACCTCTGAGTTTGGTAAAGGAAGGCTGGGAGCAATCTCCCAGGAAACCTCCCCAGAATGTATACAGTTACATGCTGGCCTTCAGAAACCAGACTAGGCGTTTCAGGCAAGTTGCTGAGGCAAATCTGGAAGCCAGCCAGGAAGAGATGAAGCGGTGGTACGACCAGAATGCCACTCTGGTAGAGCTTCAACCTGGACAAAAGGTGTGGGTCTTGGCCCCAGTGGAGCCTTGTGCACTTCAGGATAAGTGGACAGGTCCATTTGAGGTTGTGGATCGCAAAAGTCCTATCAACTACTTGGTGGACATGCAGTCTCCCAGGAACCCTTTGAGGGTCCTACATGTTAACCGCCTTAAGCCCCACTTAGAGAGGACCGAAGTGGGCATGCCGCTGGCCACTGATGATGGAATGGAAGAGGAGACTGAGCCTCTTCCTGACCTCTTAGTAGCCTCTGAGAAAGATGGGTCAGTGGATGGAGTTAACCTCTCACCCACCCTGACGCCTGAACAACAGGAAGACTGCCGCCACTTGCTGTGGCAGTTTCCAGATAGGTTCTCCCTGGTTCCTGGTGTCACAGATTGGTGCGTCCATGATGTGGACACAGGAGACAGCTTACCTGTGAAGCACAAGGCTTACAGGGTAACTGACAGGGTCAGAGCTTGCATCAAGGAGGAGATCTCCAAAATGCTTGCGCTAGGGGTGGTTGAGTCCTCCAGCAGTCCTTGGTCCAGCCCCGTGGTTTTGGTCCCCAAAGCTGCTGCGCCGGGAGCCACACCTGAACTCCGGTTCTGTGTGAACTACAGAGGACTCAATTCAGTAACTAAGACTGACGCGCACCCCATCCCCAGAACTGATGAGCTCATTGATCGGCTGGGGGCTGCCCGGTTCCTCAGCACGTTTGATTTAACGTCTGGGTACTGGCAGATCGCCTTGACGGATGGGGCCAAAGAGAGGTCAGCATTCTCTACACCAGATGGGACTTCCAGTTCCGGGTTATGCCATTTGGGATGAAGAATGCCCCTGCCACCTTTCAGAAGTTGGTCAACCAGGTGTTGGTTGGACTGGATGAGTTCAGTGCCGCCTACCTGGATGACATCGCAGTGTTCAGTGCCACCTGGCCCGAACACCTGCGCCACCTCTGGGAAGTGTTGATGGCTCTGCGCCAAGCAGGCCTCACGATCAAGGCAAGCAAGTGCCAGATCGGGCAGGGTTCCGTGGTGTACTTGGGACACCAAGTGGGGAGTGGCAAGGTGGCACCCTTGCAAACCCAAAATTGAGACCATCCTGGCTTGGGAACCCCCCAAGACACAGACCGCAGTGAGGGCCTTCCTGGGGCTCACTGGGTACTACAGGAGGTTTGTCAAGGGCTATGGAACTATTGTTGCCCCCTTGACAGAGCTGACTTCCAAGAAGCAGCCCAAGAAAGTGATCTGGACTGACACCTGTCAGAAAGCTTTTGACACCCTGAAGACTGCCATGTGCACGGCGCCCGTGCTCTTGGCCCCTGACTTCTCCAAGGAATTCCTAGTGCAGACAGACGCTTCAGAGCATGGTGTAGGGGCTGTTCTCTCACAGATGACTAAGGAGGGCTGGGACCAACCCGTAGCCTTCATCAGTAGGAGGTTACTTCCATGGGAAAGTAGGTGGAGTGCAATTGAGCGAGAAGCATTTGCTGTGGTCTGGGCGCTGAAGAAGCTAAGACCCTACTTGTTTGGGTCTCACTTCCGAGTTCAGACAGACCACAGGCCCCTCAGATGGTTGATGCAAATGAGGGGTGAGAACCCAAAGCTGTTGAGGTGGTCCATCTCCCTACAGGGTATGGACTTTACGGTGGAACACCGTCCTGGCACAGATCACGCCAACGCTGACGGTCTGTCCAGGTATTTCCGCCTTAGTGACGAGGAACTCCCTGGGCAAGGGTAGTTCTCCCCACATTTCAGCTGGAGGGGACACGTGTTAGACCTGGCACCTTGGCGTGAGTTTCCCTTCCACTTTTTTGATGGTGTGCCTCAAATGTTTTGCTGGTGTTGTCTGCTCAGGGAACTGCGCCACGGCTAATCCGTGCCGGAGTGCAAGTGCTCCCTAGGTAAAGTGTACCTGTAATTGATATTCATGATTGGTTTATTGGATTTACTGTCAGTCCCCAGTAAAGTGCACCAGGAGTGCCAGGGCTTGTGAATGCCAATGCTGCTAGTGGGCCTGCAGCGCTGGTTGCGCCACCCACAGAAAGCGGCTGTGTAAAATGTGTCTAGGGTCTGCCACTGCAGACCCTGCGTGCAGTCCGGTACTGTCGCGCTGACTGCGCAAGTGCCCCCACTTGCCAGTCCCTAAACCTTCCCTTATCTACATATTAGCCACCCCTCTGGTAGGCCCAAGGGCAGGGTGCATTGTAGGCATACGGTAGGACATGCCCTGATGTGTGTGGCATGTCTTAGTAGTGAATTACAGCCATTTTCGTTTTTCACTATTGAAGGCTACCTGCTCTCCATAGGCCAGAATGGGCTGCTGGAGTCACTACACGCTGTGACCCCAGTGGACTCATAGAGCATGGTAGAATGTCAAGTTTAGTATGCCTGAACTCAGAATAATAAAATACTTCTTGTAGTCAAGTTTATTTTAATATCCTGGGTTTGTAAATACTACTTTTAGAAAGTTAGTATTTACTGACCTGGCCATTTCAGTCCGCCTCTGCTGTGTGTGTGTGTTCTGCCTAGCAACAGTAGAAGCAGGGTTGGGGAATCCCCAGAGACAGGCTGGCTGCCAGGTGATGGGTAGAGACATTACACCAGGATGGGTGGGAGGAGTACACCTTGACTCTTGAATAGACCTGTGCTCTGCCACCACAAAGCCGGCTCCGCCCCCTATGGAGCGGCTGATGTCTCTGCCCTGCTGCTGAAAGGAAAGAGCAGAGTCACCATAACAAAGTGCTCCAGAACTGGACTGGGCCAGGCCCAGGCCCCCTGGCGCTAAAGAACAAAAGAATCACTGTATAAAAGTAGGAGCCTGGCTCCTAAGAAATCAGAATCCTGTTTTACTACAAAGAACCTCTGCCCGACTAGAAGGAGAAGAAGACGCTGGAAGGACTGGCCTGCTGCTTGCCTTGCTGAGAAAGGAGAGGAAAAGACTTGCTGAATAGACTTTGCTGCTTTGTGCTTGAACATTCTCCAAGGGCTTGATCTGAGCTTGCCCCCTGAACTGAACCCCAGGACCAGTGGGTTCTCTGTGCTTTTGCTCGTCCTGAAACTCGAGCTGTGTTTGCATCCCGCTAGAGAAAGACTGCGCCCCTCATCGCCCCTCCTAGGGCCGTGACACTCGGGAGCTCGCCTGCCTTTGACCCCGTGAGAGCCTCGCTCCGACCGGAGTCGCTCTCTGCCCCCGGGCTAAGCTACCTGCTCCTCTGCCACCGTCTGCGACTGGAGCGCGCTGAAGCGCTGTTACCCCCTCCCGGCGGAATCCTTCCGACGATCGTGATCCTCGCCAAGTCATCAGCTGCACGGACCGTGCCCTGTGACCCCGCTTCGCTATCCCCGGAATACCCCAGGCCGCGCCGCCCCCGCTGTGGAGACCCCCCGGCACCGCCGTGCTGAGGGTCATTGGCCGCGCCTGCCTGCCTGCATACACCCGCTGACTAAGGACCCAAAAGTACTCCCCGAAACACCGAGTCGCACTGACCCGTGCAGACTCCTAAAGCAACCGCAACGTTCTTCAAAGAGTTCCAGTATCGGGCTCGGGGCCCGCAACGCCTTATTTCCCCGTCAACCGGAGCCGATCGTGCCAGAGGACTGGGCTTCCTTCAACGATCTCCTAGGTGAGTGAGAGCGAGCGCTTTTCCGCGTCCTCACCCCTGGGATCTCGAGCCCTCTGACAGTTACCGGGTTCCCGGTAGCCCCCACCGCACCGCACGCCCGTCTCGCCTCCCGCTGCACCAGAGCCGCCGGGAAGAGCCGTGCACGGTGCAGGCGCGCCCACGCCCGATGCGTGAGCCGCGGTAGGGTCCGGACCAAGTCGTGTGTGGAACCACGAAGGAACATTGCTAAAGACTAAAAAAGTAACCATTTGACACTGCAACAAAGAAACCATTTGCCTATTTTAAACCTCAGGTGGCATGAAGACAATGTTATTGGTCTTGTGTTAAGTCTGCCTATATATATACCTATTTTTACATAAAGGAGCGTATTTTCACATAACCAAGCCTGGTGTCCGTTTCTGGGGGGATTAATGTGTTTACTGTGTGCGGTTACAATTGCTTAACTAACAACGCCTGAAGAATCGCCTTGGCTGCTCACGCCACGCACCTAGAGGGTGAGCAAGGGTCATTCCAAAAGGGGTTATCCTGTGCCCTGACGTAGAGGAGAGGGTTCCTGCTTGACACAAGGGCAACCTTGCGCCAACCAGAGACCCCCAAGTCTAACACCAAGCAAAAAGTTGGGGGCAACCATTAGTCAGATTCCACCTTCCTACATGCAGCATGCTGAAAAGTTGTAATAAAAAAATATCAGAAGCATTTCTGTTACCTTATATATGACCAAGAAGGCATTATGTCCAACAGAACGACCATATTAAAAAATGTATGTTCAATAAAAAATGTCCTCATTTTTCTTTTGTTCTTGCAATGCTGGCAACTTATTTTTGCCTATTGCAATGGTTGTTTGGTGAGGGGGCATAAACAATTGGAGATTGAAGGTTGTGAACAAGTACCTGTATTATAACACTAGCAGCGGCCAGACGCTAGGGGAGAATCAACACATGGCAGATTCTGAGAGCAGGCTGAGGTGGTGTTGAGGTGGTGGTTGTGGTGGTGGTGACTGGTGCTGAGACAAAGCTGACGTGATGCTAAATGATACTTAGGTCTTGCTGAGTGATACTGATGTGGTTCTGAGTGATGCTGTTGTGGTGCCGAGTGATATTGTTGTGGTGCTGAGTGATGCTGAGGTGGTGCTGAATGAAGCTGTGGTGGTGTTGAGTGATACTGTGTTGGCCGTGAGTGATGCTTTGGTGGTGATTAGTGATGTTGTTGTGTTGCTGAGGGATGCTGTTGTGGCCCTGAGTGATGCTGTGGTGGCACTGAGTGATGCTGTGGTGGTGCTGAGTGATGCTGTGGTGGTGCTGAGTAATGCTGGGGTGGCCCTGAATGATGCTGTTGTTGCACCGAGTGATGCTGTGGTGGTCCTGAGTGATGCTGTGGTGGTGCTGAGTGATGTTGTGGTGGTGTTGAGTGATGCTGTGGTAGCCCTGAGTGATGCTGTGGTTGTGCTGAGTGATGCTGTGTTGGCCCTGAGTGATGCTGTGGTGATGCTGATTGATGCTGTGGTGGCACTGAGTGATGCTGTGGTAGTGCTGAGTGTTGCTGTGGTGGCCCTGAGTGTTGCTGTGGTGGCCCTGAGTGTTGCTGTGGTGGCCCTGAGTGATGCTGTGGTGGCGCTGAGTGATGCTGTGGTGGCGCTGAGTGATGCTGTGGTGGCGCTGAGTGATGCTGTGGTGGCGCTGAGTGATGCTGTGGTGGCCCTGAGTGATGCTGTGGTGGTGCTGAGAGATGCTGTGGTGGTACTGAGTGATGCTGTGGTGGTGCTGAGTGACGCTGTGGTGGTGCTGCAAGATGCTGTGGTGGTGCTGAGTGATGCTGTGGTAGCCCTGAGTGATGCTGTGGTGGATCTGAGTGATGCTGTGCTGGCCCTGAGTGGTGCTGTGGTGCCCTGAGTGATGCTGTGGTGGTGCCGACTGATGCTGTGGTGGCCCTGAGTGATGCTGTGGTGGTGCTGAGTGATGCTGTGGTGGCACTGAGTAATGCTGTGGTGACACTGAGTAAAGCTGTGAGTGATGATGTGGTGGTACTGAGAGATGCTGTTGTGGTGCTGACTGATGGTGTGGTGGCACTGAGTGATATTGTTGTGGCCCTGAGTGTTATTGTTGTGGCCCTGAGTGATGCTCTGGTGGTGTTTAGTGATGCTGTGGTGGTGCTGAGTGTTGCTCTGGTGGCATTGAGTGATGCTGTGGTGCTGCTGAGTGATGCTGTGGTGGCCCTGTGTGATGCTGTGGTGGCCCTGTGTGATGCTGTGGTGGCCCTGAGTGATGCTGTGGTGGTGCTGAGTGATGCTGGGGTGACCCTGAGTGATGATGTGGTGGTACTGAGGGATGCTGTGGTGGTGCTGAGTGATGCTGTGATGGTGCTGTTGAAGCTGTGGTGGCGCTAGGTGATGCTGTGGTGGTGCTAGGTGATGCTGTGGTGGTGCTGACTGATGCCGTGGTGGCGCTGACTGATGCTGTGGTGGCGCTGAGTGATAATATTATGGCCCTGAGTGATGCTGTGGTGGCGCTGAGTGATGCTGTGGTGGTGTTGAGTGATGCTGTGGTGGCCCTGAGAGTTGCTGTGGTAGCCCTGAGTGATGCTGTGGTGGCCCTGAGTGATGCTGTGGTGGCCCTGAGTGATGCTGTGGTGGTGCTGAGTTATAATGTGGTGGTGCTGAGTGATGCTGTGGTGGCCCTGAGTGATGATGTAGTGGTACTGAGTGATGCTGTGGTGGTGCTGACTGATGCTGTGGTGGCACTGAGTGATATTGTTGTGGCCCTGAGTGATGCGGTTGTGGTGTTTAGTGATGCTGTGGTGGCGCTGAGTGCTGATGTGGTGGCATTGAGTGATGCTGGGGAGGTGCTGAGTGATGCTGTGGTTGCCCTGAGTGATGCTGTGGTTGCCCTGAGTGATGCTGTGGTTGCCCTGAGTGATGCTGTGGTGGCCCTGAGTGATGCTGTGGTTGCCCTGAGTGATCCTGTGGAGGTGCTGAGTGATGCTGTGGTGGCGCTGAGTGATGCTGCCGTGGCCCTGAGTGATGCTGTGGTGCCCCTGAGTGATACTGTGGTGGCGCTGACTGATGCTGGGGTGGCGCTGAGTGATATTGTTGTGGCCCTGAGTGATGCTGTTGTGGCCTTGAGCGATGCAGTGGTGGCGCTGAGTGATGCAGTGGTGGCACTGAGTGATGCTGTGGTGGCGCTGAGTGGCGCTGTTGTGGCCCTGATTGATGCTGTGGTTGTGCTGAGTCATGCTGTGGTGGCGCTGAGTGATGCTGTGGTGGCCCTGAGTGATGCTGTGGTGGCCCCGAGTGATGCTGTGGTGGCCCTGAGTGATGCTGTGGTGGCCCTGAGTAATGCTGTGGTGGTGCTGAGTGATGCTGTGGTGGTGCTGAGTGGTGGTGCTGAGTGATGCTGAGTGATGCTGTGGTGGCGCTGACTGATGATGTGGTGGCCCTGAGTGATGCTGTGGTGGTGGTGCTGAGTGATAATGTGGTGGTGCTGAGTGATGCTGTGATGGTGCTGTTGAAGCTGTGGTGGCGCTAGGTGATGCTGTGGTGGTGCTGACTGATGCCGTGGTGGTGCTGACTGATGCTGTGGTGGCGCTGAGTGATATTATTATGGCCCTGAGTGATGCTGTGGTGGCGCTGAGTGATGCTGTGGTGGTGTTGAGTGATGCTGTGGTGGCCCTGAGAGTTGCTGTGGTAGACCTGAGTGATGCTGTGGTAGCCCTGAGTGATGCTGTGGTGGTGCTGAGTGATAATGTGGTGGTGCTGAGTGATGCTGTGGTAGCCCTGAGTGATGATGTAGTGGTACTGAGTGATGCAGTGGTGGTGCTGAGTGATGCTGTGGTGGCGCTGTTGTGGTCCTGATTGATGCTGTGGTTGTGCTGAGTCATGCTGTGGTGGCGCTGAGTGATGCTGTGGTGGCCCTCGGTGATGCTGTGGTGGCCCTGAGTGATGCTGTGGTGGTGCTGAGTGATGCTGTGGTGGTGCTGAGTGATGCTGTGGTGGTGCTGAGTGATGCTGTGGTGGCCCTGTGTGATGCTGTGGTGGCCCTGAGTGATGCTGTGGTGGCCCTGAGTGATGCTGTGGTGTCCCTGAGTGATGCTGTGGTGGCCCTGAGTGATGCTGTAGTGGCCCTGAGTGATGCTGTGGTGGCCCTGAGTGATATTGTTGTGGCCTTTAGTGATGGTGGTGCTGAGTAATGCTGTAGTGGTGCTGAGTGATGCTGTGGTGGCGCTGAGCAATGCTGTGGTGGCACTGAGTGATGCTGTGCTGGCGTTGAGTGATGCTGTGGTGGCAGAGAGTGATGCTGTGGTGGCCCTGAGTGATGCTGTGGTGGCCCTGAGTGATGCTGTGGTGGCCCTGAGTGATGATGTGGTGGCGTTGAGTGATGCTGTGGTGGCCATGAGTGATGCTGTGGTGTCCCTGAGTGATGCTGTGGTGTTGCTGAGTGATGCTATGGTGGCCCTGTGTGATGCTGTGGTGGCCCTGAGTGATGCTGTAGTGGCCCTAAATGATGCTGTGGTGTTGCTGAGTGATGCTTTGGTGGCCCTGTGTGATGCTGTGGTGGCCCTGTGTGATGCTGTGGTGGCCCTGAGTGATGCTGTGGTGGTGCTGAGTGATGCTGTGGTGGTGCTGAGTGATGCTGTGGTGGTGCTGAGTGATGCTGTGGTGGTGCTGAGGGATGCTGTGGTGGTGCTGACTGATGCTGTGGTGGCGCTGAGTGATATTGTTGTGGCCCTGAGTGATGCTGTGGTGGTGCTGAGTGATGCTGTGGTGGTGCTGAGTGATGCTGTGGTGGTGCTGAGTGATGCTTTGGTGGTGCTGAGTGATGCTGTGTTGGCTGTGAGTGATGCTGTGGTGGTGCTTTGTGATGCTGTGGTGGCCCTGAGTGATGCTGTGGTGGTGGTGCGGAGTGATGCTGTGGTGGTGCTGAGTGATGCTGTGATGGTGCTGTTGAAGCTGTGGTGGCGCTGAGTGATGCTGTGGTGGTGCTGACTGATGCCGTGGTGGCGCTGACTGATGCTGTGGTGGCGCTGAGTGATATTATTATGGCCCTGAGTGATGCTGTGGTGGCGCTGAGTGATGCTGTGGTGGTGTTGAGTGATGCTGTGGTGGCCCTGAGAGTTGCTGTGGTAGCCCTGAGTGATGCTGTGGTGGCCCTGAGTGATGCTGTGGTGGCCCTGAGTGATGCTGTGGTGGCCCTGAGTGATGCTGTGGTGGCCCTGAGTGATGCTGTGGTGGCCCTGAGTGATGCTGTGGTGGTGCTGAGTTATAATGTGGTGGTGCTGAGTGATGCTGTGGTGGCCCTGAGTGATGATGTAGTGGTACTGAGTAATGCTGTGGTGGTGCTGACCGATGCTGTGGTGGCACTGAGTGATATTGTTGTGGCCCTGAGTGATATTGTTGTGGCCCTGAGTGATATTGTTGTGGCCCTGAGTGATGCGGTTGTGGTGTTTAGTGATGCTGTGGTGGCGCTGAGTGCTGATGTGGTGGCATTGAGTGATGCTGTGGTGGCCCTGAGTGATGCTGTGGTGGCCCTGAGTGATGCTGTGGTGGCCCTGAGTGATGCTGTGGTGGCCCTGAGTGATGCTGTGGTGGCCCTGAGTGATGCTGTGGTGGCCCTGTGGTGCCCCTGTTTGGGTGCCCGTCGGGTATTGCACCGCCGACCCGACGAGGAGCAAAACCCAGATGATGAAGCATGACACCTAGCTTGCTGGGTGTGTGAGGGTTTCAGTTCCACCCTTAAGGGATTCCCTTCCCTTGTGCACCTACATTCACTAGGTTAAAGTCTGGGTTCGGAATACTTTATTCCCCTTCGACTTCCCATCCTGTAGGAACTACACATCTCTCGTTGATATAGCTACTTAGGGCCTATGTGTAGGACCTCTATAAAAATAGCCCACCTTTTACTCTCCTTCCCTTTGTCGAACACAACTGATGCTGTGGTGGCCCTGAGTGATGATGTAGTGGTACTGAGTGATGCAGTGGTGGTGCTGAGTGATGCTGTGGTGGCGCTGAGTGGCGCTGTTGTGGTCCTGATTGATGCTGTGGTTGTGCTGAGTGATGCTGTGGTGGCGCTGAGTGATGCTGTGGTGGCCCTGAGTGATGCTGTGGTGGCCCTGAGTGATGCTGTGGTGGTACTGAGTGATGCTGTAGTGGTGCTGAGTGATGCTGTGGTGTTGCTGAGTGATGCTGTGGTGTTGCTGAGTGATGCTGTGGTGTTGCTGAGTGATGCTGTGGTGTTGCTGAGTGATGCTGTGGTGGCCCTGTGTGATGCTGTGGTGGCCATGAGTGATGCTGTGGTGGCCATGAGTGATGCTGTGGTGGCCATGAGTGATGCTGTGGTGGCCCTGAGTGATGCTGTGGTGATGCTGAGTGATGCTGTGGTGGCCCTGAGTGATATTGTTGTGGCCTTTAGTGATGGTGGTGCTGAGTAATGCTGTAGTGGTGCTGAGTGATGCTGTGGTGGCGCTGAGCAATGCTGTGGTGGCACTGAGTGATGCTGTGTTGGCAGAGAGTGATGCTGTGGTGGCGCTCAGTGATGCTGTGGTGTTGCTGAGTGATGCTGTGGTGGCCCTGAGTGATGATGTGGTGGCCCTGAGTGATGATGTGGTGGCGTTGAGTGATGCTGTGGTGGCCATGAGTGATGCTGTGGTGGCCATGAGTGATGCTGTGGTGTCCCTGAGTGATGCTGTGGTGTCCCTGAGTGATGCTGTGGTGTCCCTGAGTGATGCTGTGGTGTTGCTGAGTGATGCTGTGGTGGCCCTGTGTGATGCTGTGGTGGCCCTGTGTGATGCTGTGGTGGCCCTGAGTGATGCTGTAGTGGCCCTAAATGATGCTGTGGTGTTGCTGAGTGATGCTGTGGTGGCCCTGTGTGATGCTGTGGTGGCCCTGAGTGATGCTGTGGTGGTGCTAAGTGATGCTGTGGTGGCGTTGAGTGATGCTGTGGTGGTGCTGAGGGATGCTGTGGTGGCACTGACTGATGCTGTGGTGGCGCTGAGTGATGATGTGGTGGCCCTGAGTGATGATGTGGTGGCGTTGAGTGATGCTGTGGTGGCGTTGAGTGATGCTGTGGTGACCATGAGTGATGCTGTGGTGTCCCTGAGTGATGCTGTGGTGTCCCTGAGTGATGCTGTGGTGTCCCTGAGTGATGCTGTGGTGTCCCTGAGTGATGCTGTGGTGTTGCTGAGTGATGCTGTGGTGGCCCTGTGTGATGCTGTGGTGGCCCTGAGTGATGCTGTAGTGGCCCTAAATGATGCTGTGGTGTTGCTGAGTGATGCTGTGGTGGCCCTGTGTGATGCTGTGGTGGCCCTGAGTGATGCTGTGGTGGTGCTAAGTGATGCTGTGGTGGCGTTGAGTGATGCTGTGGTGGTGCTGAGGGATGCTGTGGTGGCACTGACTGATGCTGTGGTGGCGCTGAGTGATATTGTTGTGGCCCTGAGTGATGCTGTGGTAGTGCTGAGTGATGCTGTGGTGGTGCTGAGTGATGCTTTGGTGGTGCTGAGTGATGCTGTGTTGGCTGTGAGTGATGCTGTGGTGGTGCTTTGTGATGCTGTTGTGTTGCTGAGTGATGCTGTGGTGGTGCGGAGTGATGCTGTGGTGGCACAGAGTGATGCTGTGGTGGCGCTGACTGATGATGTGGTGGCCCTGAGTGATGCTGTGGTGGTGGTGCTGAGTGATGCTGTGGTGGTGCTGAGTGATGCTGTGATGGTGCTGTTGAAGCTGTGGTGGCGCTGAGTGATGCTGTGGTGGTGCTGACTGATGCCGTGGTGGCGCTGACTGATGCTGTGGTGGCGCTGAGTGATATTATTATGGCCCTGAGTGATGCTGTGGTGGCGCTGAGTGATGCTGTGGTGGTGTTGAGTGATGCTGTGGTGGCCCTGAGAGTTGCTGTGGTAGCCCTGAGTGATGCTGTGGTGGGCCTGAGTGATGCTGTGGTGGTGCTGAGTTATAATGTGGTGGTGCTGAGTGATGCTGTGGTGGCCCTGAGTGATGATGTAGTGGTACTGAGTAATGCTGTGGTGGTGCTGACCGATGCTGTGGTGGCACTGAGTGATATTGTTGTGGCCCTGAGTGATATTGTTGTGGCCCTGAGTGATGCGGTTGTGGTGTTTAGTGATGCTGTGGTGGCGCTGAGTGCTGATGTGGTGGCATTGAGTGATGCTGGGGAGGTGCTGAGTGATGCTGTGGTTGCCCTGAGTGATGCTGTGGTTGCCCTGAGTGATGCTGTGGTGGCCCTGAGTGATGCTGTGGTGGCCCTGAGTGATCCTGTGGAGGTGCTGAGTGATGCTGTGGTGGCGCTGAGTGATGCTGCCGTGGCTGCCCTGAGTGATGCTGTGGTTGCCCTGAGTGATGCTGTGGTGGCCCTGAGTGATGCTGTGGTGGCCCTGAGTGATCCTGTGGAGGTGCTGAGTGATGCTGTGGTGGCGCTGAGTGATGCTGCCGTGGCCCTGAGTGATGCTGCCGTGGCCCTGAGTGATGCTGTGGTGCCCCTGAGTGATACTGTGGTGGCGCTGACTGATGCTGGGGTGGCGCTGAGTGATGCTGGGGTGGCGCTGAGTGATATTGTTGTGGCCCTGAGTGATGCTGTTGTGGCCTTGAGCGATGCAGTGGTGGCGCTGAGTGATGCAGTGGTGGCACTGAGTGATGCTGTGGTGGCGCTGAGTGGCGCTGTTGTGGCCCTGATTGATGCTGTGGTTGTGCTGAGTCATGCTGTGGTGGCGCTGAGTGATGCTGTGGTGGCCCTGAGTGATGCTGTGGTGGCCCTGAGTGATGCTGTGGTGGCCCTGAGTGATGCTGTGGTGGTGCTGAGTGATGCTGTGGTGGTGCTGAGTGATGCTGTGGTGGTGCTGAGTGATGCTGTGGTGGCCCTGTGTGATGCTGTGGTGGCCCTGAGTGATGCTGTGGTGGCCCTGAGTGATGCTGTGGTCGTGCTGAGTGATGCTGTGGTGGTGCTGAGTGATGCTCTGGTGGCGCTGAGCAATACTGTGGTGGCACTGAGTGATGCTGTGCTGGCGTTGAGTGATGCTGTGCTGGCGTTGAGTGATGCTGTGTTGGCTGTGAGTGATGCTGTGGTGTTGCTGAGTGATGCTGTGGTGGCCCTGAGTGATGCTGTGGTGGCCCTGAGTGATGCTGTGGTGGCCCTGAGTGATGATGTGGTGGCCCTGAGTGATGCTGTGGTGGCCATGAGTGATGCTGTGGTGTCCCTGAGTGATGCTGTGGTGTTGCTGAGTGATGCTGTGGTGGCCCTGTGTGATGCTGTGGTGGCCCTGAGTGATGCTGTGGTGGCCCTGAGTGATGCTGTGGTGTTGCTGAGTGATGCTGTGGTGGCCCTGTGTGATGCTGTGGTGGCCCTGAGTGATGCTGTGGTGGCCCTGAGTGATGCTGTGGTGGCGTTGAGTGATGCTGTGGTGTCCCTGAGTGATGCTGTTGTGGTGCTGAGTGATGCTGTGGTGGCCCTGAGTGATATTGTTGTGGCCTTTAGTGATGGTGGTGCTGAGTAATGCTGTAGTGGCGCTGAGTGATGTTGTGGTGGCGCTGAGCAATGCTGTGGTGGCACTGAGTGATGTTATGCTGGTGCTGAGTGATGCTGTGTTGGCCCTGAGTGATGCTGTGGTGGCCCTGAGTGATCCTGTGGAGGTGCTGAGTGATGCTGTGGTGGCGCTGAGTGATGCTGCCGTGGCCCTGAGTGATGCTGCCGTGGCCCTGAGTGATGCTGCCGTGGCCCTGAGTGATACTGTGGTGGCGCTGACTGATGCTGGGGTGGCGCTGAGTGATATTGTTGTGGCCCTGAGTGATGCTGTTGTGGCCTTGAGTGATGCTGTTGTGGCCTTGAGCGATGCAGTGGTGGCGCTGAGTGATGCAGTGGTGGCACTGAGTGATGCTGTGGTGGCGCTGAGTGGCGCTGTTGTGGCCCTGATTGATGCTGTGGTTGTGCTGAGTCATGCTGTGGTGGTGCTGAGTGATGCTGTGGTGGTGCTGAGTGATGCTGTGGTGGCCCTGTGTGATGCTGTGGTGGCCCTGAGTGATGCTGTGGTGGCCCTGAGTGATGCTGTGGTGGTGCTGAGTGATGCTGTGGTGGTGCTGAGTGATGCTCTGGTGGCGCTGAGCAATACTGTGGTGGCACTGAGTGATGCTGTGCTGGCGTTGAGTGATGCTGTGCTGGCGTTGAGTGATGCTGTGTTGGCTGTGAGTGATGCTGTGGTGTTGCTGAGTGATGCTGTGGTGGCCCTGAGTGATGCTGTGGTGGCCCTGAGTGATGCTGTGGTGGCCCTGAGTGATGCTGTGGTGGCCCTGAGTGATGCTGTGGTGGCCATGAGTGATGCTGTGGTGTCCCTGAGTGATGCTGTGGTGTTGCTGAGTGATGCTGTGGTGGCCCTGTGTGATGCTGTGGTGGCCCTGAGTGATGCTGTGGTGGCCCTGAGTGATGCTGTGGTGTTGCTGAGTGATGCTGTGGTGGCCCTGTGTGATGCTGTGGTGGCCCTGAGTGATGCTGTGGTGGCCCTGAGTGATGCTGTGGTGGTGCTGAGTGATGCTGTGGTGGCGTTGAGTGATGCTGTGGTGTCCCTGAGTGATGCTGTTGTGGTGCTGAGTGATGCTGTGGTGGCCCTGAGTGATATTGTTGTGGCCTTTAGTGATGGTGGTGCTGAGTAATGCTGTAGTTGTGCTGAGTGAAGTTGTGGTGGCGCTGAGCAATGCTGTGGTGGCACTGAGTGATGTTATGCTGGTGCTGAGTGATGCTGTGTTGGCCGTGAGTGATGCTGTGATGGCACTCAGTGATGCTGTGGTGTTGCTGAGTGATGCTGTGGTGGCCCTGAGTGATATTGTTGTGGCCTTTAGTGATGGTGGTGCTGAGTAATGCTGTAGTGGCGCTGAGTGATGCTGTGGTGGCGCTGAGCAATGCTGTGGTGGCGCTGAGTGATGCTGTGCTGGCGCTGAGTGATGCTGTGTTGGTGCTGCGTGATGCTGTGGTGGTGCTGAGTGATGCTGTGTTGGCGCTGAGTGATGCTGTGTTGGCGCTGAGTGATGCTGTGTTGGCGCTGAGTGATGCTGTGTTGGCGCTGAGTGATGCTGTGGTGGTCCTGAGTGATGCTGTGGTGGTGCTGACTGATGCTGTGGAGGCGCTAAGTGATGCTGTAGTGGCGCTGAGTGAGTTTGTTGTGGCCCTGAGTGATGCTGCGGTGGCGCTGAGTGATGCTGCGGTGGCGCTGAGTGATGCTGCGGTGGTGCTGAGTGATGCTGTGGTGGCGCTGAGTGATGCTGTGGTGGCGCTGAGTGATGCTGTGGTGGCGCTGAGTGATGCTGTGCTGGCGCTGAGTGATGCTGTGTTGACCGTGAGTGACGCTGTGGTGGTCCTGAGTGATGCTGTGGTGGTCCTGAGTGATGCTGTGGTGGTCCTGAGTGATGCTGTGGTGGCCCTGAGTGATGCTGTGGTGGTGCTGAGTGATGCTGTGGTGGCACTGAGCGATATTGTTGTGGCCCTGAGTGATATTGTTGTGGCCCTG
Organism: Triturus cristatus; assembly: GCF_964204655.1. Taxonomy (NCBI): domain Eukaryota; kingdom Metazoa; phylum Chordata; class Amphibia; order Caudata; family Salamandridae; genus Triturus; species Triturus cristatus. Next base: position 86,685 of record NW_028187318.1, read on the forward strand.
AGTCATGCTGTTGTGGTGTTTAGTGATGCTGTGGTGGCATTGAGTGATGCTGTGGAGGTGCTCAGTGATGCTGTGTTGGCCCTGAGTGATGTTGTGTTGGCGCCGAGTGATGCTGTGGTGGCGCTGAGTGATGCTGTGGTGGCCCTGAGTGATGCTGTGGTGGCCCTGAGTGATGCTTTGGTGGTACTGAGTGATGCTGTGGTGTTGCTGAGGGATGCTGTGGTGGCCCTGTGTGATGCTGTGGTTGCCCTGAGTGATGCTGTGGTGGTGCTGAGTGATGCTGTTGTGGCATTGAGTGATGCTGTGGTGGCCCTGAGTGATGCTGTGGTGGCCCTGAGTGATGCTGTGGTGGCCCTGAGTGATGCTTTGGTGGTACTGAGTGATGCTGTGGTGTTGCTGAGGGATGCTGTGGTGGCCCTGTGTGATGCTGTGGTTGCCCTGAGTGATGCTGTGGTGGTGCTGAGTGATGCTGTTGTGGCATTGAGTGATGCTGTGGTGGCCCTGAGTGATGCTGTGGTGGTGCTGACTGATGCTGTGGAGGCGCTGAGTGATGCTGTAGTGGCGCTGAGTGATTTTGTTGTGGCCCTGAGTGATGCTGTGGTGGCGCTGAGTGATGCTGTAGTGGTGTTGAGTGATACTGTGGTGGTCCTGAGTGATGCTGGGGTGGCCCTGAGTGATGCTGTGGTGTTGCTGAGTGATGCTGTGGTGTTGCTGAGTGATGCTGTGGTGGTGCTGAGTGATGCTTTGGTGGTACTGAGTGATGCTGTGGTGGCACTGAGTGATATTGTCGTGGCCCTGAGTGATATTGTTGTGGCCCTGAGTCATGCTGTTGTGGTGTTTAGTGATGCTGTGGTGGCACTGAGTGCTGCTGTGGTGGCATTGATTGATACTGTGGAGGTGCTCAGTGATGCTGTGTTGGCCCTGAGTGATGTTGTGTTGGCGCTGAGTGATGTTGTGTTGGCGCTGAGTGATGCTGTGGTGGTGTTGAGTGATGCTGTGGTGGTCCTGAGTGATGCTGTGGTGGCCCTGCGTGATGCTGTGGTGGCCCTGAGTGATGCTGTGGAGGTGCTCAGTGATGCTGTGTTGGCCCTGAGTGATGTTGTGTTGGCGCTGAGTGATGCTGTGGTGGTGTTGAGTGATGCTGTGGTGGTCCTGAGTGATGCTGTGGTGGCCCTGAGTGATGCTTTGGTGGTACTGAGTGATGCTGTGGTGTTGTTGAGTGATGCTGTGGTGGCCCTGTGTGATGCTGTGGTAGCCCTGAGTGATGCTGTGGTGGTGCTGAGTGATGCTGTTGTGGCGTTGAGTGATGTTGTGGTGGCCCTGAGTGATGCTGTGGTGGTGCTTTGTGATGCTGTGGTGGTGCTGAGTGATGCTGTGGTGGTGCTGAGTGATGCTGTGGTAGCCATGAGCGATGATGTGGTGGTGCTGACTGATGCTGTGGAGGCGCTGAGTGATGCTGTAGTGGTGCTGAGTGATTTTGTTGTGGCCCTGAGTGATGCTGTGGTGGCGCTGAGTGATGCTGTGGTGGTCCTGAGTGATGCTGTGGTGGTCCTGAGTGATGCTGTGGTGGCCCTGAGTGATGCTGTGGTGGCCCTGAGTGATGCTGTGGTGGCCCTGATTGATGCTGTGGTGTTGCTGACTGATGCTGTGGTGGCCCTGTGTGATGCTGTGGTGGCCCTGAGTGATGCTGTGGTGGTGCTGAGTGATGCTGTTGTAGCGTTGAGTGATGCTGTGGTGGCCATGAGTGATGCTGTGGTGTCCCTGAGCGATGCTGTTGTGGTGCTGAGTGATGCTGTGGTGGCCTGAGTGATATTGTTGTGGCCTTCAGTGATGGTGGTGCTGAGTACTGCTGTAGTGGCGCTGAGTGATGCTACGGTGTTGCTGAGTGATGCTGTGGTGGCCCTAAGTGATGCTGTGGTGGCGCTGAGTGATGCTGTGGTGGCCCTGAGTGATGATGTGGTGGTACTGAGGGATTCTGTGGTGGTGCTGACGGATGCTGTGGTGGCACTGAGCGATATTGTTGTGGCCCTGAGTGATATTGTGGTGGCACTGAGTAATGCTGTGGTGGTATTTAGTGATGCTGTGGTGTTGCTGAGTGATGCTGTGGTGGCTCTGTGTGATGCTGTGGTGGCCCTGAGTGATGCTGTGGTGGTGCTGAGTGATGCTGTGGTGGTGCTGAGTGATGCTGTGGTGGTGCTGAGTGATGCTGTGGTGGCCCTGTGTGATGCTGTGGTGGCCCTGAGTGATGCTGTGGTGGCCCTGAGTGATGCTGTGGTGGTGCTGAGTGATGCTGTGGTGTCTCCGAGTAAAGCTGTGGTGGCCCTGAGTGATGCTGTGGTGGCCATGAGTGATGCTGTGGTGGCCCTGACTGTTGCTGTTGTGGCGCTGATTGATGCTGTTGTCGCTCTGAGCGATATTGTTGTGGCCCTGAGTGATGCTGTGGTGGCGCTGAGTGTTGCTGTGGTGGCATTGAGTGATGCTGTGGTGGCGCTGAGTGATGCTGTTGTGGCCCTGAGTGATGCTGTGGTGGCCCTGAGTGATGCTGTGGTGGCCCTGAGTGATGCTTTGGTAGTGCTGAGTGTTGCTGTGGTGTCGCTGAGTAAAGCTGTGGTGTCCCTGAGTGATGCTGTGGTGGCCCTGAGTGATTCTTTGGTGGCCCTGAGTGATGCAGTGGTGGCGCTGCGTGATGCTGTGGTGGCATTGAGTGATGCTGTGGTGGCCCTGAGTGATGCTGTGGTGGCGCTGACTGATGCTGTGGAGGCGCTGAGTGATGCTGTAGTGGCGCTGAGTGATGCTGTGGTGGTGCTGAGTGATGCTGTGGTGGCGCTGAGTGATGCTGTGGTGGTGTTGAGTGATGCTGTGGTGGTGTTGAGTGATGCTGTGGTGGTGTTGAGTGATGCTGTGGTGGCGTTGAGTGATGCTGTGGTGGCCCTGAGTGATGCTGTGGTGGCCCTGAGTGATGCTGTGGTGTTGCTGAGTGATGCTATGGTGGTGCTGAGTGATGCTTTGGTGGTACTGAGTGATGCTGTGGTGGCACTGAGTGATATTGTCGTGGCCCTGAGTGATATTGTTGTGGCCCTGAGTCATGCTGTTGTGGTGTTTAGTGATGCTGTGGTGGCACTGAGTGCTGCTGTGGTGGCATTGATTGATGCTGTAGAGGTGCTCAGTGATGCTGTGTTGGCCCTGAGTGATGTTGTGTTGGCGCTGAGTGATGCTGTGGTGGTGTTGAGTGATGCTGTGGTGGTGTTGAGTGATGCTGTGGTGGCCCTGAGTGATGCTGTGGTGGTCCTGAGTGATGCTGTGGTGGTCCTGAGTGATGCTGTGGTGGCCCTGAGTGATGCTGTGGTGGCCCTGAGTGATGCTGTGGTGGCCCTGAGTGATGCTGTGGAGGTGCTCAGTGATGCTGTGTTGGCCCTGAGTGATGTTGTGTTGGCGGCGAGTGATGCTGTGGTGGCACCGAGTGATGCTGTGGTGGTGCCGAGTGATGCTGTGGTGGCCCTGAGTGATGCTGTGTTGGCCCTGAGTGATGCTTTGGTGGTATTGAGTGATGCTGTGGTGTTGCTGAGTGATGCTGTGGTGGCCCTGTGTGATGCTGTGGTGGCCCTGAGTGATGCTGTGGTGGCCCTGAGTGATGCTGTGGTGGCCCTGAGTGATGCTGTGGTGGTGCTGAGTGATGCTGTGGTGGCCGTGAGTGATGCTGTGGTAGTGCTGAGTGATGCTGTGGTGCTGCTGAGTGATGCTGTGGTGGTGCTAAGTGATGCTGTGGTAGCCCTGAGTGATGCTGTGGTGGTGCTGAGTGATGCTGTGGAGGCGCTGAGTGATGCTGTAGTGGCGCTGAGTGATTTTGTTGTGGCCCTGAGTGATGCTGTGGTGGCGCTGAGTGATGCTGTGGTGCCCCTGAGTGATACTGTGGTGGCGCTGACTGATGCTGGGGTGGCGCTGAGTGATATTGTTGTGGCCCTGAGTGATGCTGTTGTGGCCTTGAGCGATGCAGTGGTGGCGCTGAGTGATGCAGTGGTGGCACTGAGTGATGCTGTGGTGGCGCTGAGTGGCGCTGTTGTGGCCCTGATTGATGCTGTGGTTGTGCTGAGTCATGCTGTGGTGGCGCTGAGTCATGCTGTGGTGGCGCTGAGTCATGCTGTGGTGGCGCTGAGTGATGCTGTGGTGGCCCTGAGTGATGCTGTGGTGGCCCTGAGTGATGCTGTGGTGGCCCTGAGTGATGCTGTGGTGGTGCTGAGTGATGCTGTGGTGGTGCTGAGTGATGCTGTGGTGGTGCTGAGTGATGCTGTGGTGGCCCTGTGTGATGCTGTGGTGGCCCTGAGTGATGCTGTGGTGGCCCTGAGTGATGCTGTGGTGGTGCTGAGTGATGCTGTGGTGGTGCTGAGTGATGCTGTGGTGGCGCTGAGCAATACTGTGGTGGCACTGAGTGATGCTGTGCTGGCGTTGAGTGATGCTGTGCTGGCGTTGAGTGATGCTGTGTTGGCTGTGAGTGATGCTGTGTTGGCTGTGAGTGATGCTGTGGTGTTGCTGAGTGATGCTGTGGTGGCCCTGAGTGATGCTGTGGTGGCCCTGAGTGATGCTGTGGTGGCCCTGAGTGATGATATGGTGGCCCTGAGTGATGCTGTGGTGGCCATGAGTGATGCTGTGGTGTCCCTGAGTGATGCTGTGGTGTTGCTGAGTGATGCTGTGGTGGCCCTGTGTGATGCTGTGGTGGCCCTGTGTGATGCTGTGGTGGCCCTGAGTGATGCTGTGGTGGCCCTGAGTGATGCTGTGGTGTTGCTGAGTGATGCTGTGGTGGCCCTGTGTGATGCTGTGGTGGCCCTGAGTGATGCTGTGGTGGCCCTGAGTGATGCTGTGGTGGTGCTGAGTGATGCTGTGGTGGCATTGAGTGATGCTGTGGTGTCCCTGAGTGATGCTGTTGTGGTGCTGAGTGATGCTGTGGTGGCCCTGAGTGATATTGTTGTGGCCTTTAGTGATGGTGGTGCTGAGTAATGCTGTAGTGGCGCTGAGTGATGTTGTGGTGGCGCTGAGCAATGCTGTGGTGGCACTGAGTGATGTTATGCTGGTGCTGAGTGATGCTGTGTTGGCCGTGAGTGATGCTGTGATGGCACTCAGTGATGCTGTGGTGTTGCTGAGTGATGCTGTGGTGGCCCTGAGTGATATTGTTGTGGCCTTTAGTGATGGTGGTGCTGAGTAATGCTGTATTGGCGCTGAGTGATGCTGTGGTGGCGCTGAGCAATGCTGTGGTGGCGCTGAGTGATGCTGTGCTGGCGCTGAGTGATGCTGTGTTGGTGCTGCGTGATGCTGTGGTGGTGCTGAGTGATGCTGTGTTGGCGCTGAGTGATGCTGTGTTGGCGCTGAGTGATGCTGTGTTGGCGCTGAGTGATGCTGTGGTGGCCCTGAGTGATGCTGTGGTGGTGCTGACTGATGCTGTGGAGGCGCTAAGTGATGCTGTAGTTGCGCTGAGTGAGTTTGTTGTGGCCCTGAGTGATGCTGCGGTGGCGCTGAGTGATGCTGCGGTGGCGCTGAGTGATGCTGCGGTGGTGCTGAGTGATGCTGTGGTGGCGCTGAGTGATGCTGTGGTGGCGCTGAGTGATGCTGTGCTGGCGCTGAGTGATGCTGTGTTGACCGTGAGTGACGCTGTAGTGGTGCTGAGTGATGCTGTGGTGGTCCTGAGTGATGCTGTGGTGGTCCTGAGTGATGCTGTGGTGGCCCTGAGTGATGCTGTGGTGGTGCTGAGTGATGCTGTGGTGGCACTGAGCGATATTGTTGTGGCCCTGAGTGATATTGTTGTGGCCCTGAGTCATGCTGTTGTGGTGTTTAGTGATGCTGTGGTGGCATTGAGTGATGCTGTGGAGGTGCTCAGTGATGCTGTGTTGGCCCTGAGTGATGTTGTGTTGGCGCCGAGTGATGCTGTGGTGGCGCTGAGTGATGCTGTGGTGGCCCTGAGTGATGCTGTGGTGGCCCTGAGTGATGCTTTGGTGGTACTGAGTGATGCTGTGGTGTTGCTGAGGGATGCTGTGGTGGCCCTGTGTGATGCTGTGGTTGCCCTGAGTGATGCTGTGGTGGTGCTGAGTGATGCTGTTGTGGCATTGAGTGATGCTGTGGTGGCCCTGAGTGATGCTGTGGTGGCCCTGAGTGATGCTGTGGTGGCCCTGAGTGATGCTTTGGTGGTACTGAGTGATGCTGTGGTGTTGCTGAGGGATGCTGTGGTGGCCCTGTGTGATGCTGTGGTTGCCCTGAGTGATGCTGTGGTGGTGCTGAGTGATGCTGTTGTGGCATTGAGTGATGCCGTGGTGGCCCTGAGTGATGCTGTGGTGGTGCTGACTGATGCTGTGGAGGCGCTGAGTGATGCTGTAGTGGCGCTGAGTGATTTTGTTGTGGCCCTGAGTGATGCTGTGGTGGCGCTGAGTGATGCTGTAGTGGTGTTGAGTGATACTGTGGTGGTCCTGAGTGATGCTGGGGTGGCCCTGAGTGATGCTGTGGTGTTGCTGAGTGATGCTGTGGTGTTGCTGAGTGATGCTGTGGTGGTGCTGAGTGATGCTTTGGTGGTACTGAGTGATGCTGTGGTGGCACTGAGTGATATTGTCGTGGCCCTGAGTGATATTGTTGTGGCCCTGAGTCATGCTGTTGTGGTGTTTAGTGATGCTGTGGTGGCACTGAGTGCTGCTGTGGTGGCATTGATTGATGCTGTGGAGGTGCTCAGTGATGCTGTGTTGGCCCTGAGTGATGTTGTGTTGGCGCTGAGTGATGTTGTGTTGGCGCTGAGTGATGCTGTGGTGGTGTTGAGTGATGCTGTGGTGGTCCTGAGTGATGCTGTGGTGGCCCTTCGTGATGCTGTGGTGGCCCTGAGTGATGCTGTGGAGGTGCTCAGTGATGCTGTGTTGGCCCTGAGTGATGCTGTGTTGGCGCTGAGTGATGCTGTGGTGGTGTTGAGTGATGCTGTGGTGGTCCTGAGTGATGCTGTGGTGGCCCTGAGTGATGCTTTGGTGGTACTGAGTGATGCTGTGGTGTTGCTGAGTGATGCTGTGGTGGCCCTGTGTGATGCTGTGGTAGCCCTGAGTGATGCTGTGGTGGTGCTGAGTGATGCTGTTGTGGCGTTGAGTGATGTTGTGGTGGCCCTGAGTGATGCTGTGGTGGTGCTTTGTGATGCTGTGGTGGTGCTGAGTGATGCTGTGGTGGTGCTGAGTGATGCTGTGGTAGCCATGAGCGATGATGTGGTGGTGCTGACTGATGCTGTGGAGGCGCTGAGTGATGCTGTAGTGGTGCTGAGTGATTTTGTTGTGGCCCTGAGTGATGCTGTGGTGGCGCTGAGTGATGCTGTGGTGGTCCTGAGTGATGCTGTGGTGGCCCTGAGTGATGCTGTGGTGGCCCTGAGTGATGCTGTGGTGGCCCTGATTGATGCTGTGGTGGCCCTGAGTGATGCTGTGGTGGCTTTGATTGATGCTGTGGTGGTGCTGAGTGATGCTGTGGTGTTGCTGACTGATGCTGTGGTGGCCCTGTGTGATGCTGTGGTGGCCCTGAGTGATGCTGTGGTGGTGCTGAGTGATGCTGTTGTAGCGTTGAGTGATGCTGTGGTGGCCATGAGTGATGCTGTGGTGGCCATGAGTGATGCTGTGGTGTCCCTGAGCGATGCTGTTGTGGTGCTGAGTGATGCTGTGGTGGCCTGAGTGATATTGTTGTGGCCTTCAGTGATGGTGGTGCTGAGTACTGCTGTAGTGGCGCTGAGTGATGCTACGGTGTTGCTGAGTGATGCTGTGGTGGCCCTAAGTGATGCTGTGGTGGCGCTGAGTGATGCTGTGGTGGCCCTGAGTGATGATGTGGTGGTACTGAGGGATTCTGTGGTGGTGCTGACGGATGCTGTGGTGGCACTGAGCGATATTGTTGTGGCCCTGAGTGATATTGTGGTGGCACTGAGTAATGCTGTGGTGGTATTTAGTGATGCTGTGGTGTTGCTGAGTGATGCTGTGGTGGCCCTGTGTGATGCTGTGGTGGCCCTGAGTGATGCTGTGGTGGTGCTGAGTGATGCTGTGGTGGTGCTGAGTGATGCTGTGGTGGCCCTGTGTGATGCTGTGGTGGCCCTGAGTGATGCTGTGGTGGCCCTGAGTGATGCTGTGGTGGTGCTGAGTGATGCTGTGGTGTCTCCGAGTAAAGCTGTGGTGGCCCTGAGTGATGCTGTGGTGGCCATGAGTGATGCTGTGGTGGCCCTGACTGATGCTGTTGTGGCGCTGATTGATGCTGTTGTCGCTCTGAGCGATATTGTTGTGGCCCTGAGTGATGCTGTGGTGGCGCTGAGTGTTGCTGTGGTGGCATTGAGTGATGCTGTGGTGGCGCTGAGTGATGCTGTTGTGGCCCTGAGTGATGCTGTGGTGGCCCTGAGTGATGCTGTGGTGGCCCTGAGTGATGCTTTGGTAGTGCTGAGTGTTGCTGTGGTGTCGCTGAGTAAAGCTGTGGTGTCCCTGAGTGATGCTGTGGTGGCCCTGAGTGATTCTTTGGTGGCCCTGAGTGATGCAGTGGTGGCGCTGCGTGATGCTGTGGTGGCATTGAGTGATGCTGTGGTGGCCCTGAGTGATGCTGTGGTGGCGCTGACTGATGCTGTGGAGGCGCTGAGTGATGCTGTAGTGGCGCTGAGTGATGCTGTGGTGGCGCTGAGTGATGCTGTGGTGGCGCTGAGTGATGCTGTGGTGGTGTTGAGTGATGCTGTGGTGGTGTTGAGTGATGATGTGGTGGTGTTGAGTGATGCTGTGGTGGCGTTGAGTGATGCTGTGGTGGCCCTGAGTGATGCTGTGGTGGCGCTGAGTGTTGCTGTGGTGGCATTGAGTGATGCTGTGGTGGCGCTGAGTGATGCTGTTGTGGCCCTGAGTGATGCTGTGGTGGCCCTGAGTGATGCTGTGGTGGCCCTGAGTGATGCTTTGGTAGTGCTGAGTGTTGCTGTGGTGTCGCTGAGTAAAGCTGTGGTGTCCCTGAGTGATGCTGTGGTGGCCCTGAGTGATTCTTTGGTGGCCCTGAGTGATGCAGTGGTGGCGCTGCGTGATGCTGTGGTGGCATTGAGTGATGCTGTGGTGGCCCTGAGTGATGCTGTGGTGGCGCTGACTGATGCTGTGGAGGCGCTGAGTGATGCTGTAGTGGCGCTGAGTGATGCTGTGGTGGCGCTGAGTGATGCTGTGGTGGCGCTGAGTGATGCTGTGGTGGTGTTGAGTGATGCTGTGGTGGTGTTGAGTGATGATGTGGTGGTGTTGAGTGATGCTGTGGTGGCGTTGAGTGATGCTGTGGTGGCCCTGAGTGATGCTGTGGTGGCCCTGAGTGATGCTGTGGTGTTGCTGAGTGATGCTATGGTGGTGCTGAGTGATGCTTTGGTGGTACTGAGTGATGCTGTGGTGGCACTGAGTGATATTGTCGTGGCCCTGAGTGATATTGTTGTGGCCCTGAGTCATGCTGTTGTGGTGTTTAGTGATGCTGTGGTGGCACTGAGTGCTGCTGTGGTGGCATTGATTGATGCTGTAGAGGTGCTCAGTGATGCTGTGTTGGCCCTGAGTGATGTTGTGTTGGCGCTGAGTGATGCTGTGGTGGTGTTGAGTGATGCTGTGGTGGTGTTGAGTGATGCTGTGGTGGTGTTGAGTGATGCTGTGGTGGTCCTGAGTGATGCTGTGGTGGTCCTGAGTGATGCTGTGGTGGTCCTGAGTGATGCTGTGGTGGTCCTGAGTGATGCTGTGGTGGTCCTGAGTGATGCTGTGGTGGCCCTGAGTGATGCTGTGGTGGCCCTGAGTGATGCTGTGGAGGTGCTCAGTGATGCTGTGTTGGCCCTGAGTGATGTTGTGTTGGCGGCGAGTGATGCTGTGGTGGCACCGAGTGATGCTGTGGTGGCGCCGAGTGATGCTGTGGTGGCCCTGAGTGATGCTGTGTTGGCCCTGAGTGATGCTTTGGTGGTATTGAGTGATGCTGTGGTGTTGCTGAGTGATGCTGTGGTGGCCCTGTGTGATGCTGTGGTGGCCCTGAGTGATGCTGTGGTGGCCCTGAGTGATGCTGTGGTGGTGCTGAGTGATGCTGTTGTGGCGTTGAGTGATGTTGTGGTGGCCCTGAGTGATGCTGTGGTGGTGCTGAGTGATGCTGTGGTGCTGCTGAGTGATGCTGTGGTGGTGCTGAGTGATGCTGTGGTAGCCCTGAGTGATGCTGTGGTGGTGCTGAGTGATGCTGTGGAGGCGCTGAGTGATGCTGTAGTGGCGCTGAGTGATTTTGTTGTGGCCCTGAGTGATGCTGTGGTGGCGCTGAGTGATGCTGTGGTGGCCCTGAGTGATGCTGTGGTAGCCCTGAGTGATGCTGTGTGTGAGAAGTTGGCCTGGCATATGCTGTTCCTAGTTATAGGGACACCTTGCACCAGTCCAATTCGACTCCTATTGATGATAGGTTTAAGACAACCTTTAAAGAAAGCTATCCTACTGGTAGCTGTGGAGAGCAGCCTTCAGGCTAAGTCTTGAAGGAGTGTTAAGCTTATTGTTTTACCATAATAACCTCTTGAATAACCAAATGAAAGAGTAGCCCACACAGGTATATATATAAAATATATGTATTTATTCTAGACAGAATCCCACAGTCACTTTATGTGGCTAGTGCCAAAGTTACACTTCAAACAAGCATTTATAAACACAATAAATAGCACAGAAATCAATGGGCCCCAGGGGGGGACCAAACCATATACTAAAATAGTGGTATAAGAACCACGACAATTCTACAGGCAATGCCTAGGGCATTCAGGATCGCTGGCCCCTTCGGAATCCACCCACAGTTAAGAGGAAGGGGACCCACGGGAGGCGTGTGCAGTGCGAGAAGTTGCTATCGGGATCGCAATGTTAGCCTATGGAGAATGTCGCGGTTGAATAATTAAGGTTTAAGGACACTTCTAACAATAGTACAAAGTTAAGACTTGAGACTTAAGGCTTTGGAGAGCCCACCACCACGGAAGTACCGAAGTACCACTGTTACCTGCCCCAGGGAAGCCGGGTGCATAGGTCGATTCTGGTGTCGGGTCGCGGGCTGATTTTCTATGGAAAAGGAGTCCAATCTGCTGCTAGCTGGAAGTGTCGTTGAAGTCGTGAAGATTAAAGTTGAAGAAAAGACAAAGATGAACCTGAAAGCAGAGGGGACAGAGTCTGGGTCACAGCACAGTGACCAGGGAGCTCACAGGAAGGAACTCGTGGATGTCGGGTGCTTCAGGTGTGGAAGGTACAGCTGGGCTCTGCAGTCACGGGCTCCGGGAGGCTTCAAGGAAGGCCAGCTTCTGGAGGGCGACTGTCCCACGTCGGCTGAGGGTCGCTGCGGTGTTAGTGTCCCGATTGGATCTACTAAGCATTGGCAACCGCAACCCACGCAAGATTAACAAAGCAGCTGCTGGTGCAGACCCACGAGGTCTGAGGGTGCTCTCCTTTGCAGGGAGCGTAGAGCAGGCCTGGAGCAACCAGGGGAACTCTTGGAAAAGAAGATTGTCCTCCGTCAGGGCCCACAAGTCGAGAGACAAGGGACCGCGGAAGGCAGCAAAATGGAGTGTGTAAAAGGGCTCCCACGGGCCACCGGAGCGGGCCAGGGAGCTGAGAGTCGGCACAAATGCTGCTTGATGGCTGGCTCAACAATGGGCCAAAGCACAACTTCCCCACTGGTCGGGGTCGTGTGCTGGACAAGAGGTGGCCGGTGTCTCGGGGTATGCGGGGATCTCGACACCCACGTGGTCCAGGGTGCTCAGACTTGCTGGGCACGCTCACAGGATGCTGGGATGCACTGGAGACCCACCTCAAGGTTGCTGGAAGGCGTCGAAGGTCGTGAGAGCAACGAAGTTCCAACCGGGTATCTTGTAGTCTTTTAGGTGCCTGCCAAGCAGGGGGATAACTCCTTTATCCCAAGGGAGATTTCTTCAGTCAGCTGGGCAGCAGCTCGTCGAAGGTCAGTTCTGTGAAGTCCTGTACGAATCTAAGGCTCTAGGGCAAAGTTATTCCCATATATCCCCAAGATTAGGGGATGGTCCAAAAGAGAGCCTACCAATCAGAGTAGAGGCGGGAACGGGTGGCTACACCCACTCCCCTTTGTGTGTTTCCCGCCTGGGCAAGGGGCAGGACGCCCCTGAACCGGTTCCAGGCGGTGTATGCAGAATTGGGGCTCTGCAGCTGCCTACGTGCAACTCTGAAAGGACATTTGGTGCAACCACCCTGTTCCAATCCACATATCCTGTCTGGGGAGGTGCTGGCACCTCCCTGCCACAGGAGCCCTATTGTCCAGATGGCGAGGCTGGGGTTTTCCCCAGCAACAGCCAGCCAGAGTCGTGTAGGTGGCGAACAGTAGCCATTTTGTGGTACATGTGCACTTTTAAATTGGTGTCCAAATTCTACCGCTTTTCCCATATCACCCTCCTAGCAAGGGGGAATCGTGCCCCCATGCCCATGGCTGGACTGGGGGTATGATTCCTTCATGTTTGACACCAAACACGATATGGTTCTGTGTAGCCATTCCTAAGTTACAGCGATGACGCAATAACTTATAATGCGGTTAAGAGTATATGGTATGGCTACACTACAAACAACCCAGTAACGATTTTACGAAGGTTGCAGAGAGGTCCTACTCACGTAGGGGTCCCCCCTCACACATACCTCAGCACCCAGCCCTGTAGGATTACCAGGGCCTGCCATAGGGGTGACCTATGAGAGTATATGTGTTGTATGGTATGGGACATAGGGTACCTACATCCCTGTAAGGGGTGCTAGCACCACCTTACCCAGGCTACAGTAGTGGCCTGGTGGTGTCAGTTTGGGTGGCTGTCCCAGGGTGGCACAATAAGTGCTGCAGCCCTGGTAGGCCTACTGGGGGACCCATGCCCTGGGTACCTAGGGTACCATCTACAAGGGACTGGTAGGGCATGCCCAGCATCCAATTGGTTGGTACCTAGGGTACTCACATAGTTTACCAGAGGAAGCAGATAGGCTGGGGTCCTGGATAGCAGGGCCACAGCCTGGCTAAAGTCATAAAAACAGTCAAAACATCAGCAAAAAGTTGGGGGCAACTATGCAGTCGATGCCACTCTCCTACACTGTGGTGGCCCTGAGTGATGCTGTGGTGGCCCTGAGTGATGCTGTGGTGGCCCTGATTGATGCTGTGGTGGCCCTGATTGATGCTGTGGTGGCCCTGACTGATTCCGTGGTGGTGCTGAGTGATGCTGTGGTGTTGCTGACTGATGCTCTGGTGGCCCTGTGTGATGCTGTGGTGGCCCTGTGTGATGCTGTGGTGGCCCTGAGTGATGCTGTGGTGGTGCTGAGTGATGCTGTTGTGGCGTTGAGTGATGCTGTGGTGGCATGAGTGATGCTGTGGTGTCCCTGAGCGATGCTGTTGTGGTGCTGAGTGATGCTGTGGTGGCCTGAGTGATATTGTTGTGGCCTTCAGTGATGGTGGTGCTGAGTACTGCTGTAGTGGCGCTGAGTGATGCTGTGGTGGCGCTGAGCAATGCTGTGGTGGCGCTGAGTGATGCTTTGCTGGTGCTGAGTGATGCTGCGGTGGCGCTCAGTGATGCTGTGGTGTTGCTGAGTGATGCTGTGGTGGCCCTAAGTGATGCTGTGGTGGCGCTGAGTGATGCTGTGGTGGCCCTGAGTGATGCTGTGGTGGCCCTGAGTGATGCTGTGGTGGCCCTGAGTGATGATGTGGTGGTACTGAGGGATTCTGTGGTGGTGCTGACGGATGCTGTGGTGGCACTGAGCGATATTGTTGTGGCCCTGAGTGATATTGTGGTGGCACTGAGTGATGCTGTGGTGGTATTTAGTGATGCTGTGGTGTTGCTGAGTGATGCTGTGGTGGTGCTGAGTGATGCTGTGGTGGTGCTGAGTGATGCTCGGGTGGCCCTGTGTGATGCTGTGGTGGCCCTGAGTGATGCTGTGGTGGCCCTGAGTGATGCTGTGGTGGTGCTGAGTGATGCTGTGGTGTCTGAGTAAAGCTGTGGTGGCCCTGAGTGATGCTGTGGTGGCGCTGCGTGATGCTGTGGTGGTGTTTAGTGATGCTGTGGTGGCGCTGAGGGTTGCTGTGGTGGCGCTGAGTGATGCTGTGGTGGCGCTGAGTGATGCTGTGGTGGCCCTGAGTGATGCTGTGGTGGCCCTGAGTGATGCTGTGGTGGCGCTGCGTGATGCTGTGGTGGCGCTGAGTGGGGCTGTGCCGGCGCTAAGTGATGCTGTGCTGGCGCTGACTGATGCTGTGGTGGCGCTGACTGATGCTGTGGTGGCGCTGAGTGATGCTGTGGTGGCGCTGAGTGATGCTGTTGTGGCCCTGAGTGATGCTGTGGTGGCCCTGAGTGATGCTGTGGTGGCGCTGCGTGATGCTGTGGTGGCGCTGAGTGGGGCTGTGCCGGCGCTGAGTGATGCTGTGCTGGCGCTGACTGATGCTGTGGTGGTGCTCAGTGATGCTGTGGTAACGCTGATTGATGCTGTGGTGGCCCTGAGTGATGCTGTGGTTGTGCTGACTGATATTGTGGTGTCCCTGAGTGATGCTGTTGTGGTACTGAGTGATGCTGTGGTGGCGTTGAGTGATGCTGTGGTGGCGTTGAGTGATGCTGTTGTGCCACTGAGTGATGCTGTGGTGACACTGAGTGATGCTGTGGTGGGGCTTATTGATGCTCTGGTGGTGCTGAGTGATGCTGTGGTAGCCCTGAGTGATGCTGTGATGGTGCTGAGTGATGCTGTTGTGGAGCTGAGTGATGCTGAGTTGGCCATGAGTGATGCTTTGGTGGTGCTTAGTGATGCTGTGGTATTGCTGAGAGATGCTGTTGAGGCGCTGAGTGTTGCTGTGGTAGGCCTGAGTGATGCTGTGGTGACCCAGAGTGATGCTGTGGTGGCCCTGAGTGATGCTGTGGTGGCCCTGAGTGATGTTGTGGTTGTGCTGAGTGATGCTTTGGTGGTGCTGAGTGATGCTCTGGTGGTGGTGAGAGATGTTGTGGTGGTGCTGAGTGATTCTGTGGTGGTGCTGAGTTATGCTGTGGTGGTGCTGAGTGACACTGTGGTGGTGCTGCGTGATGCTGTGGTGGCGCAGAATCATGCTGTGGTGGCGCAGAATCATGCTGTGGTGACACAGACTGATGCTGTGGTGTCACTGACTGATGCTGTGGTGGCGCTGACTGATGCTGTGGAGGCGCTGACTGATGTTGTGGTGGCGCTGAGTGATATTGTTGTAGCCCTGAGAGATACTGTGGTGGCACTGAGTGATGCTGTGGTGGTGTTGAGTTATCCTGTGATGGCCCTGAGTGATGCTATGGTGGCCCTGAGTGATGCTGTGGTGGTGCTGCGTGATGCTGTGGTGCGCTGAGTGATGCTGTGGTGGCGCAGATTGATGCTGTGGTGTCACTGACTGATGCTGTGGTGGCGCTGACTGATGCTGTGGAGGCGCTGACTGATGTTGTGGTGGCGCTGAGTGATATTGTTGTAGCCCTGAGTGATATTGTTGTAGCCCTGAGTGATACTGTGGTGGCACTGAGTGATTCTGTGGTGGTGTTGAGTTATCCTGTGATGGCCTTGAGTGATGCTGTGGTGGCCCTGAGTGATGCTTGTGTGGTGCTGAGTGATGCTATGGTGGTGCTGAGTGATGCTGTTGTGGCCCTGAGTGATGATGTGGTAGTATTGAGGGATGCTGTGGTGCTGCTGACTGATGCTGTGGTTACACTGAGTGATATTGTTGTGGCCCAGAGTGATATTGTTGTGGCCCTGAGTGATGCTGTTGTGTTGTTTAGTGATGCTGTGGTGGCCCTGCGTGATGATGTGGTGGCGCTGAGTGATGCTGCGCTGGTGCTGAGTGATGCTGTGGTGGCCCTGAGTGATGCTGTGGTGGCCCTGAGTGATGCTGTGGTTTCCCTGACTGATGCTGTGGTGGTGCTGACTGATGATGTGGTGGCCCTGAGTGATGCTATGGTGGCACTGAGAGATGCTGTGGTGGGGCTGAGTGATGCTGTGGTGGCGCTGAGTGATGCTGTGGTGGCCCTGAGTGATGCTGTGGTGGTGCTCAGTGATGCTGTGGTGGCGTTGAGTGATGCTGTAGTGGCGCTGAGTGATGCTGTGGTGGCCCTGAGTGATGCTGTGGTGGTGCTGAGTGATGCTGTGGTGGTGCTGAGTGATGCTGTGGTGGCCCTGAATGATGCTGTGGTGGCCCTGAGTGATGCTGTGGTGTTGCTGAGTGATGCTGTGGTGTTGCTGAGTGATGCTGTTGTGGTACTGAGTGATGCTGTTGTGGCACTGAGTGATGCTGTGGTGGAGCTTAGTGATGCTGTGGTGGAGCTTAGTGATGCTGTGGTGGTGCTGAGTGATGCTGTGGTGGTGCTGAGTGATGCTGTGGTGTTGCTGAGTGATGCTGTTGTGGTACTGAGTGATGCTGTGGTGGCGTTGAGTGATGCTGTGGTGGCGTTGAGTGATGCTGTGGTGCCACTGAGTGATGCTGTTGTGGCACTGAGTGATGCTGTGGTGGAGCTTAGTGATGCTCTGGTGGTGCTGAGTGATGCTGTGGTAGCCCTGAGAGATGCTGTGGTGGTGCTGAGTGATGCTGTGGTGGAGCCGAGTGATGCTGTGTTGGCCATGAGTGATGCAGTGATGCTTTGGTGGTGCTTAGTGATGCTGTGGTGTTGCTCAGTGATGCTGTTGAGGCGCTGAGTGTTGCTGTGGTAGGCCTGAGTGATGCTGTGGCGGCCCAGAG
This sequence comes from Triturus cristatus, assembly GCF_964204655.1. Lineage (NCBI taxonomy): Eukaryota > Metazoa > Chordata > Amphibia > Caudata > Salamandridae > Triturus > Triturus cristatus. The sequence continues at coordinate 103,380 of NW_028187318.1, forward strand.
TTATGCTGTGGTGGTGCTGAGTGATGCTGTGGTGGCCCTGAGTGATGCTGTGGTTGTGCTGAGTGATGCTGTGGTTGTGCTGAGTGATGCTGTGGTGGTGCTGAGTGATGCTCTGGTGGTGGTGAGAGATGTTGTGGTGGTGCTGAGTGATGCTGTGGTGGTGCTGAGTGACGCTGTGGTGGTGCTGAGTGACACTGTGGTGGTGCTGCGTGATGCTGTGGTGTGCTGAGTGATGCTGTGGTGGCGCAGAATGATGCTGTGGTGACACAGAGTGATGCTGTGGTGTCACTGACTGATGCTGTGGTGGCGCTGACTGATGCTGTGGAGGTGCTGACTGATGTTGTGGTGGCACTGAGTGATATTGTTGTAGCCCTGAGTGATACTGTGGTGGCACTGAGTGATGCTGTGGTGGCCTTGAGTGATGCTGTGGTGGACCTTGAGTGATGCTGTGGTGGCCCTGAGTGATGCTGGGGTGGTGCTGAGTGATGCTATGGTGGTGCTGAGTGATGCTGTGGTGGCCCTGAGTGATGATGTGGTAGTACTGAGGGATGCTGTGGTGCTGCTGACTGATGCTGTGGTGACAATGAGTGATATTGTTGTGGCCCAGAGTGATATTGTTGTGGCCCTGAGTGATGCTGTTGTGTTGTTTAGTGATGCTGTGGTGGCCCTGCGTGATGCTGTGGTGGTGCTGAGTGATGCTGCGCTGGCGCTGAGTGATGCTGTGGTGTTGCTGAGTGATGCTGTGGTGTTGCTGAGTGATGCTGTGGTGGCCCTGTGTGATGCTGTGGTGGCCATGAGTGATGCTGTGGTGGCCATGAGTGATGCTGTGGTGGCCATGAGTGATGCTGTGGTGGCCCTGAGTGATGCTGTGGTGATGCTGAGTGATGCTGTGGTGGCCCTGAGTGATATTGTTGTGGCCTTTAGTGATGGTGGTGCTGAGTAATGCTGTAGTGGTGCTGAGTGATGCTGTGGTGGCGCTGAGCAATGCTGTGGTGGCACTGAGTGATGCTGTGTTGGCAGAGAGTGATGCTGTGGTGGCGCTCAGTGATGCTGTGGTGTTGCTGAGTGATGCTGTGGTGGCCCTGAGTGATGATGTGGTGGCCCTGAGTGATGATGTGGTGGCGTTGAGTGATGCTGTGGTGGCCATGAGTGATGCTGTGGTGGCCATGAGTGATGCTGTGGTGTCCCTGAGTGATGCTGTGGTGTCCCTGAGTGATGCTGTGGTGTCCCTGAGTGATGCTGTGGTGTTGCTGAGTGATGCTGTGGTGGCCCTGTGTGATGCTGTGGTGGCCCTGTGTGATGCTGTGGTGGCCCTGAGTGATGCTGTAGTGGCCCTAAATGATGCTGTGGTGTTGCTGAGTGATGCTGTGGTGGCCCTGTGTGATGCTGTGGTGGCCCTGAGTGATGCTGTGGTGGTGCTAAGTGATGCTGTGGTGGCGTTGAGTGATGCTGTGGTGGTGCTGAGGGATGCTGTGGTGGCACTGACTGATGCTGTGGTGGCGCTGAGTGATGATGTGGTGGCCCTGAGTGATGATGTGGTGGCGTTGAGTGATGCTGTGGTGGCGTTGAGTGATGCTGTGGTGACCATGAGTGATGCTGTGGTGTCCCTGAGTGATGCTGTGGTGTCCCTGAGTGATGCTGTGGTGTCCCTGAGTGATGCTGTGGTGTCCCTGAGTGATGCTGTGGTGTTGCTGAGTGATGCTGTGGTGGCCCTGTGTGATGCTGTGGTGGCCCTGAGTGATGCTGTAGTGGCCCTAAATGATGCTGTGGTGTTGCTGAGTGATGCTGTGGTGGCCCTGTGTGATGCTGTGGTGGCCCTGAGTGATGCTGTGGTGGTGCTAAGTGATGCTGTGGTGGCGTTGAGTGATGCTGTGGTGGTGCTGAGGGATGCTGTGGTGGCACTGACTGATGCTGTGGTGGCGCTGAGTGATATTGTTGTGGCCCTGAGTGATGCTGTGGTAGTGCTGAGTGATGCTGTGGTGGTGCTGAGTGATGCTTTGGTGGTGCTGAGTGATGCTGTGTTGGCTGTGAGTGATGCTGTGGTGGTGCTTTGTGATGCTGTTGTGTTGCTGAGTGATGCTGTGGTGGTGCGGAGTGATGCTGTGGTGGCACAGAGTGATGCTGTGGTGGCGCTGACTGATGATGTGGTGGCCCTGAGTGATGCTGTGGTGGTGGTGCTGAGTGATGCTGTGGTGGTGCTGAGTGATGCTGTGATGGTGCTGTTGAAGCTGTGGTGGCGCTGAGTGATGCTGTGGTGGTGCTGACTGATGCCGTGGTGGCGCTGACTGATGCTGTGGTGGCGCTGAGTGATATTATTATGGCCCTGAGTGATGCTGTGGTGGCGCTGAGTGATGCTGTGGTGGTGTTGAGTGATGCTGTGGTGGCCCTGAGAGTTGCTGTGGTAGCCCTGAGTGATGCTGTGGTGGGCCTGAGTGATGCTGTGGTGGTGCTGAGTTATAATGTGGTGGTGCTGAGTGATGCTGTGGTGGCCCTGAGTGATGATGTAGTGGTACTGAGTAATGCTGTGGTGGTGCTGACCGATGCTGTGGTGGCACTGAGTGATATTGTTGTGGCCCTGAGTGATATTGTTGTGGCCCTGAGTGATGCGGTTGTGGTGTTTAGTGATGCTGTGGTGGCGCTGAGTGCTGATGTGGTGGCATTGAGTGATGCTGGGGAGGTGCTGAGTGATGCTGTGGTTGCCCTGAGTGATGCTGTGGTTGCCCTGAGTGATGCTGTGGTGGCCCTGAGTGATGCTGTGGTGGCCCTGAGTGATCCTGTGGAGGTGCTGAGTGATGCTGTGGTGGCGCTGAGTGATGCTGCCGTGGCTGCCCTGAGTGATGCTGTGGTTGCCCTGAGTGATGCTGTGGTGGCCCTGAGTGATGCTGTGGTGGCCCTGAGTGATCCTGTGGAGGTGCTGAGTGATGCTGTGGTGGCGCTGAGTGATGCTGCCGTGGCCCTGAGTGATGCTGCCGTGGCCCTGAGTGATGCTGTGGTGCCCCTGAGTGATACTGTGGTGGCGCTGACTGATGCTGGGGTGGCGCTGAGTGATGCTGGGGTGGCGCTGAGTGATATTGTTGTGGCCCTGAGTGATGCTGTTGTGGCCTTGAGCGATGCAGTGGTGGCGCTGAGTGATGCAGTGGTGGCACTGAGTGATGCTGTGGTGGCGCTGAGTGGCGCTGTTGTGGCCCTGATTGATGCTGTGGTGGCGCTGAGTGATGCTGTGGTGGCCCTGAGTGATGCTGTGGTGGCCCTGAGTGATGCTGTGGTGGCCCTGAGTGATGCTGTGGTGGCCCTGAGTGATGCTGTGGTGGTGCTGAGTGATGCTGTGGTGGTGCTGAGTGATGCTGTGGTGGTGCTGAGTGATGCTGTGGTGGCCCTGTGTGATGCTGTGGTGGCCCTGAGTGATGCTGTGGTGGCCCTGAGTGATGCTGTGGTCGTGCTGAGTGATGCTGTGGTGGTGCTGAGTGATGCTCTGGTGGCGCTGAGCAATACTGTGGTGGCACTGAGTGATGCTGTGCTGGCGTTGAGTGATGCTGTGCTGGCGTTGAGTGATGCTGTGTTGGCTGTGAGTGATGCTGTGGTGTTGCTGAGTGATGCTGTGGTGGCCCTGAGTGATGCTGTGGTGGCCCTGAGTGATGCTGTGGTGGCCCTGAGTGATGATGTGGTGGCCCTGAGTGATGCTGTGGTGGCCATGAGTGATGCTGTGGTGTCCCTGAGTGATGCTGTGGTGTTGCTGAGTGATGCTGTGGTGGCCCTGTGTGATGCTGTGGTGGCCCTGAGTGATGCTGTGGTGGCCCTGAGTGATGCTGTGGTGTTGCTGAGTGATGCTGTGGTGGCCCTGTGTGATGCTGTGGTGGCCCTGAGTGATGCTGTGGTGGCCCTGAGTGATGCTGTGGTGGCGTTGAGTGATGCTGTGGTGTCCCTGAGTGATGCTGTTGTGGTGCTGAGTGATGCTGTGGTGGCCCTGAGTGATATTGTTGTGGCCTTTAGTGATGGTGGTGCTGAGTAATGCTGTAGTGGCGCTGAGTGATGTTGTGGTGGCGCTGAGCAATGCTGTGGTGGCACTGAGTGATGTTATGCTGGTGCTGAGTGATGCTGTGTTGGCCCTGAGTGATGCTGTGGTGGCCCTGAGTGATCCTGTGGAGGTGCTGAGTGATGCTGTGGTGGCGCTGAGTGATGCTGCCGTGGCCCTGAGTGATGCTGCCGTGGCCCTGAGTGATGCTGCCGTGGCCCTGAGTGATACTGTGGTGGCGCTGACTGATGCTGGGGTGGCGCTGAGTGATATTGTTGTGGCCCTGAGTGATGCTGTTGTGGCCTTGAGTGATGCTGTTGTGGCCTTGAGCGATGCAGTGGTGGCGCTGAGTGATGCAGTGGTGGCACTGAGTGATGCTGTGGTGGCGCTGAGTGGCGCTGTTGTGGCCCTGATTGATGCTGTGGTTGTGCTGAGTCATGCTGTGGTGGTGCTGAGTGATGCTGTGGTGGTGCTGAGTGATGCTGTGGTGGCCCTGTGTGATGCTGTGGTGGCCCTGAGTGATGCTGTGGTGGCCCTGAGTGATGCTGTGGTGGTGCTGAGTGATGCTGTGGTGGTGCTGAGTGATGCTCTGGTGGCGCTGAGCAATACTGTGGTGGCACTGAGTGATGCTGTGCTGGCGTTGAGTGATGCTGTGCTGGCGTTGAGTGATGCTGTGTTGGCTGTGAGTGATGCTGTGGTGTTGCTGAGTGATGCTGTGGTGGCCCTGAGTGATGCTGTGGTGGCCCTGAGTGATGCTGTGGTGGCCCTGAGTGATGCTGTGGTGGCCCTGAGTGATGCTGTGGTGGCCATGAGTGATGCTGTGGTGTCCCTGAGTGATGCTGTGGTGTTGCTGAGTGATGCTGTGGTGGCCCTGTGTGATGCTGTGGTGGCCCTGAGTGATGCTGTGGTGGCCCTGAGTGATGCTGTGGTGTTGCTGAGTGATGCTGTGGTGGCCCTGTGTGATGCTGTGGTGGCCCTGAGTGATGCTGTGGTGGCCCTGAGTGATGCTGTGGTGGTGCTGAGTGATGCTGTGGTGGCGTTGAGTGATGCTGTGGTGTCCCTGAGTGATGCTGTTGTGGTGCTGAGTGATGCTGTGGTGGCCCTGAGTGATATTGTTGTGGCCTTTAGTGATGGTGGTGCTGAGTAATGCTGTAGTTGTGCTGAGTGAAGTTGTGGTGGCGCTGAGCAATGCTGTGGTGGCACTGAGTGATGTTATGCTGGTGCTGAGTGATGCTGTGTTGGCCGTGAGTGATGCTGTGATGGCACTCAGTGATGCTGTGGTGTTGCTGAGTGATGCTGTGGTGGCCCTGAGTGATATTGTTGTGGCCTTTAGTGATGGTGGTGCTGAGTAATGCTGTAGTGGCGCTGAGTGATGCTGTGGTGGCGCTGAGCAATGCTGTGGTGGCGCTGAGTGATGCTGTGCTGGCGCTGAGTGATGCTGTGTTGGTGCTGCGTGATGCTGTGGTGGTGCTGAGTGATGCTGTGTTGGCGCTGAGTGATGCTGTGTTGGCGCTGAGTGATGCTGTGTTGGCGCTGAGTGATGCTGTGTTGGCGCTGAGTGATGCTGTGGTGGTCCTGAGTGATGCTGTGGTGGTGCTGACTGATGCTGTGGAGGCGCTAAGTGATGCTGTAGTGGCGCTGAGTGAGTTTGTTGTGGCCCTGAGTGATGCTGCGGTGGCGCTGAGTGATGCTGCGGTGGCGCTGAGTGATGCTGCGGTGGTGCTGAGTGATGCTGTGGTGGCGCTGAGTGATGCTGTGGTGGCGCTGAGTGATGCTGTGGTGGCGCTGAGTGATGCTGTGCTGGCGCTGAGTGATGCTGTGTTGACCGTGAGTGACGCTGTGGTGGTCCTGAGTGATGCTGTGGTGGTCCTGAGTGATGCTGTGGTGGTCCTGAGTGATGCTGTGGTGGCCCTGAGTGATGCTGTGGTGGTGCTGAGTGATGCTGTGGTGGCACTGAGCGATATTGTTGTGGCCCTGAGTGATATTGTTGTGGCCCTGAGTCATGCTGTTGTGGTGTTTAGTGATGCTGTGGTGGCATTGAGTGATGCTGTGGAGGTGCTCAGTGATGCTGTGTTGGCCCTGAGTGATGTTGTGTTGGCGCCGAGTGATGCTGTGGTGGCGCTGAGTGATGCTGTGGTGGCCCTGAGTGATGCTGTGGTGGCCCTGAGTGATGCTTTGGTGGTACTGAGTGATGCTGTGGTGTTGCTGAGGGATGCTGTGGTGGCCCTGTGTGATGCTGTTGTTGCCCTGAGTGATGCTGTGGTGGTGCTGAGTGATGCTGTTGTGGCATTGAGTGATGCTGTGGTGGCCCTGAGTGATGCTGTGGTGGCCCTGAGTGATGCTGTGGTGGCCCTGAGTGATGCTTTGGTGGTACTGAGTGATGCTGTGGTGTTGCTGAGGGATGCTGTGGTGGCCCTGTGTGATGCTGTGGTTGCCCTGAGTGATGCTGTGGTGGTGCTGAGTGATGCTGTTGTGGCATTGAGTGATGCCGTGGTGGCCCTGAGTGATGCTGTGGTGGTGCTGACTGATGCTGTGGAGGCGCTGAGTGATGCTGTAGTGGCGCTGAGTGATTTTGTTGTGGCCCTGAGTGATGCTGTGGTGGCGCTGAGTGATGCTGTAGTGGTGTTGAGTGATACTGTGGTGGTCCTGAGTGATGCTGGGGTGGCCCTGAGTGATGCTGTGGTGTTGCTGAGTGATGCTGTGGTGTTGCTGAGTGATGCTGTGGTGGTGCTGAGTGATGCTTTGGTGGTACTGAGTGATGCTGTGGTGGCACTGAGTGATATTGTCGTGGCCCTGAGTGATATTGTTGTGGCCCTGAGTCATGCTGTTGTGGTGTTTAGTGATGCTGTGGTGGCACTGAGTGCTGCTGTGGTGGCATTGATTGATACTGTGGAGGTGCTCAGTGATGCTGTGTTGGCCCTGAGTGATGTTGTGTTGGCGCTGAGTGATGTTGTGTTGGCGCTGAGTGATGCTGTGGTGGTGTTGAGTGATGCTGTGGTGGTCCTGAGTGATGCTGTGGTGGCCCTGCGTGATGCTGTGGTGGCCCTGAGTGATGCTGTGGAGGTGCTCAGTGATGCTGTGTTGGCCCTGAGTGATGTTGTGTTGGCGCTGAGTGATGCTGTGGTGGTGTTGAGTGATGCTGTGGTGGTCCTGAGTGATGCTGTGGTGGCCCTGAGTGATGCTTTGGTGGTACTGAGTGATGCTGTGGTGTTGTTGAGTGATGCTGTGGTGGCCCTGTGTGATGCTGTGGTAGCCCTGAGTGATGCTGTGGTGGTGCTGAGTGATGCTGTTGTGGCGTTGAGTGATGTTGTGGTGGCCCTGAGTGATGCTGTGGTGGTGCTTTGTGATGCTGTGGTGGTGCTGAGTGATGCTGTGGTGGTGCTGAGTGATGCTGTGGTAGCCATGAGCGATGATGTGGTGGTGCTGACTGATGCTGTGGAGGCGCTGAGTGATGCTGTAGTGGTGCTGAGTGATTTTGTTGTGGCCCTGAGTGATGCTGTGGTGGCGCTGAGTGATGCTGTGGTGGTCCTGAGTGATGCTGTGGTGGTCCTGAGTGATGCTGTGGTGGCCCTGAGTGATGCTGTGGTGGCCCTGAGTGATGCTGTGGTGGCCCTGATTGATGCTGTGGTGTTGCTGACTGATGCTGTGGTGGCCCTGTGTGATGCTGTGGTGGCCCTGAGTGATGCTGTGGTGGTGCTGAGTGATGCTGTTGTAGCGTTGAGTGATGCTGTGGTGGCCATGAGTGATGCTGTGGTGTCCCTGAGCGATGCTGTTGTGGTGCTGAGTGATGCTGTGGTGGCCTGAGTGATATTGTTGTGGCCTTCAGTGATGGTGGTGCTGAGTACTGCTGTAGTGGCGCTGAGTGATGCTACGGTGTTGCTGAGTGATGCTGTGGTGGCCCTAAGTGATGCTGTGGTGGCGCTGAGTGATGCTGTGGTGGCCCTGAGTGATGATGTGGTGGTACTGAGGGATTCTGTGGTGGTGCTGACGGATGCTGTGGTGGCACTGAGCGATATTGTTGTGGCCCTGAGTGATATTGTGGTGGCACTGAGTAATGCTGTGGTGGTATTTAGTGATGCTGTGGTGTTGCTGAGTGATGCTGTGGTGGCTCTGTGTGATGCTGTGGTGGCCCTGAGTGATGCTGTGGTGGTGCTGAGTGATGCTGTGGTGGTGCTGAGTGATGCTGTGGTGGTGCTGAGTGATGCTGTGGTGGCCCTGTGTGATGCTGTGGTGGCCCTGAGTGATGCTGTGGTGGCCCTGAGTGATGCTGTGGTGGTGCTGAGTGATGCTGTGGTGTCTCCGAGTAAAGCTGTGGTGGCCCTGAGTGATGCTGTGGTGGCCATGAGTGATGCTGTGGTGGCCCTGACTGTTGCTGTTGTGGCGCTGATTGATGCTGTTGTCGCTCTGAGCGATATTGTTGTGGCCCTGAGTGATGCTGTGGTGGCGCTGAGTGTTGCTGTGGTGGCATTGAGTGATGCTGTGGTGGCGCTGAGTGATGCTGTTGTGGCCCTGAGTGATGCTGTGGTGGCCCTGAGTGATGCTGTGGTGGCCCTGAGTGATGCTTTGGTAGTGCTGAGTGTTGCTGTGGTGTCGCTGAGTAAAGCTGTGGTGTCCCTGAGTGATGCTGTGGTGGCCCTGAGTGATTCTTTGGTGGCCCTGAGTGATGCAGTGGTGGCGCTGCGTGATGCTGTGGTGGCATTGAGTGATGCTGTGGTGGCCCTGAGTGATGCTGTGGTGGCGCTGACTGATGCTGTGGAGGCGCTGAGTGATGCTGTAGTGGCGCTGAGTGATGCTGTGGTGGTGCTGAGTGATGCTGTGGTGGCGCTGAGTGATGCTGTGGTGGTGTTGAGTGATGCTGTGGTGGTGTTGAGTGATGCTGTGGTGGTGTTGAGTGATGCTGTGGTGGCGTTGAGTGATGCTGTGGTGGCCCTGAGTGATGCTGTGGTGGCCCTGAGTGATGCTGTGGTGTTGCTGAGTGATGCTATGGTGGTGCTGAGTGATGCTTTGGTGGTACTGAGTGATGCTGTGGTGGCACTGAGTGATATTGTCGTGGCCCTGAGTGATATTGTTGTGGCCCTGAGTCATGCTGTTGTGGTGTTTAGTGATGCTGTGGTGGCACTGAGTGCTGCTGTGGTGGCATTGATTGATGCTGTAGAGGTGCTCAGTGATGCTGTGTTGGCCCTGAGTGATGTTGTGTTGGCGCTGAGTGATGCTGTGGTGGTGTTGAGTGATGCTGTGGTGGTGTTGAGTGATGCTGTGGTGGCCCTGAGTGATGCTGTGGTGGTCCTGAGTGATGCTGTGGTGGTCCTGAGTGATGCTGTGGTGGCCCTGAGTGATGCTGTGGTGGCCCTGAGTGATGCTGTGGTGGCCCTGAGTGATGCTGTGGAGGTGCTCAGTGATGCTGTGTTGGCCCTGAGTGATGTTGTGTTGGCGGCGAGTGATGCTGTGGTGGCACCGAGTGATGCTGTGGTGGTGCCGAGTGATGCTGTGGTGGCCCTGAGTGATGCTGTGTTGGCCCTGAGTGATGCTTTGGTGGTATTGAGTGATGCTGTGGTGTTGCTGAGTGATGCTGTGGTGGCCCTGTGTGATGCTGTGGTGGCCCTGAGTGATGCTGTGGTGGCCCTGAGTGATGCTGTGGTGGCCCTGAGTGATGCTGTGGTGGTGCTGAGTGATGCTGTGGTGGCCGTGAGTGATGCTGTGGTAGTGCTGAGTGATGCTGTGGTGCTGCTGAGTGATGCTGTGGTGGTGCTAAGTGATGCTGTGGTAGCCCTGAGTGATGCTGTGGTGGTGCTGAGTGATGCTGTGGAGGCGCTGAGTGATGCTGTAGTGGCGCTGAGTGATTTTGTTGTGGCCCTGAGTGATGCTGTGGTGGCGCTGAGTGATGCTGTGGTGCCCCTGAGTGATACTGTGGTGGCGCTGACTGATGCTGGGGTGGCGCTGAGTGATATTGTTGTGGCCCTGAGTGATGCTGTTGTGGCCTTGAGCGATGCAGTGGTGGCGCTGAGTGATGCAGTGGTGGCACTGAGTGATGCTGTGGTGGCGCTGAGTGGCGCTGTTGTGGCCCTGATTGATGCTGTGGTTGTGCTGAGTCATGCTGTGGTGGCGCTGAGTCATGCTGTGGTGGCGCTGAGTCATGCTGTGGTGGCGCTGAGTGATGCTGTGGTGGCCCTGAGTGATGCTGTGGTGGCCCTGAGTGATGCTGTGGTGGCCCTGAGTGATGCTGTGGTGGTGCTGAGTGATGCTGTGGTGGTGCTGAGTGATGCTGTTGTGGTGCTGAGTGATGCTGTGGTGGCCCTGTGTGATGCTGTGGTGGCCCTGAGTGATGCTGTGGTGGCCCTGAGTGATGCTGTGGTGGTGCTGAGTGATGCTGTGGTGGTGCTGAGTGATGCTGTGGTGGCGCTGAGCAATACTGTGGTGGCACTGAGTGATGCTGTGCTGGCGTTGAGTGATGCTGTGCTGGCGTTGAGTGATGCTGTGTTGGCTGTGAGTGATGCTGTGTTGGCTGTGAGTGATGCTGTGGTGTTGCTGAGTGATGCTGTGGTGGCCCTGAGTGATGCTGTGGTGGCCCTGAGTGATGCTGTGGTGGCCCTGAGTGATGATATGGTGGCCCTGAGTGATGCTGTGGTGGCCATGAGTGATGCTGTGGTGTCCCTGAGTGATGCTGTGGTGTTGCTGAGTGATGCTGTGGTGGCCCTGTGTGATGCTGTGGTGGCCCTGTGTGATGCTGTGGTGGCCCTGAGTGATGCTGTGGTGGCCCTGAGTGATGCTGTGGTGTTGCTGAGTGATGCTGTGGTGGCCCTGTGTGATGCTGTGGTGGCCCTGAGTGATGCTGTGGTGGCCCTGAGTGATGCTGTGGTGGTGCTGAGTGATGCTGTGGTGGCATTGAGTGATGCTGTGGTGTCCCTGAGTGATGCTGTTGTGGTGCTGAGTGATGCTGTGGTGGCCCTGAGTGATATTGTTGTGGCCTTTAGTGATGGTGGTGCTGAGTAATGCTGTAGTGGCGCTGAGTGATGTTGTGGTGGCGCTGAGCAATGCTGTGGTGGCACTGAGTGATGTTATGCTGGTGCTGAGTGATGCTGTGTTGGCCGTGAGTGATGCTGTGATGGCACTTAGTGATGCTGTGGTGTTGCTGAGTGATGCTGTGGTGGCCCTGAGTGATATTGTTGTGGCCTTTAGTGATGGTGGTGCTGAGTAATGCTGTATTGGCGCTGAGTGATGCTGTGGTGGCGCTGAGCAATGCTGTGGTGGCGCTGAGTGATGCTGTGCTGGCGCTGAGTGATGCTGTGTTGGTGCTGCGTGATGCTGTGGTGGTGCTGAGTGATGCTGTGTTGGCGCTGAGTGATGCTGTGTTGGCGCTGAGTGATGCTGTGTTGGCGCTGAGTGATGCTGTGGTGGCCCTGAGTGATGCTGTGGTGGTGCTGACTGATGCTGTGGAGGCGCTAAGTGATGCTGTAGTTGCGCTGAGTGAGTTTGTTGTGGCCCTGAGTGATGCTGCGGTGGCGCTGAGTGATGCTGCGGTGGCGCTGAGTGATGCTGCGGTGGTGCTGAGTGATGCTGTGGTGGCGCTGAGTGATGCTGTGGTGGCGCTGAGTGATGCTGTGCTGGCGCTGAGTGATGCTGTGTTGACCGTGAGTGACGCTGTAGTGGTGCTGAGTGATGCTGTGGTGGTCCTGAGTGATGCTGTGGTGGTCCTGAGTGATGCTGTGGTGGCCCTGAGTGATGCTGTGGTGGTGCTGAGTGATGCTGTGGTGGCACTGAGCGATATTGTTGTGGCCCTGAGTGATATTGTTGTGGCCCTGAGTCATGCTGTTGTGGTGTTTAGTGATGCTGTGGTGGCATTGAGTGATGCTGTGGAGGTGCTCAGTGATGCTGTGTTGGCCCTGAGTGATGTTGTGTTGGCGCCGAGTGATGCTGTGGTGGCGCTGAGTGATGCTGTGGTGGCCCTGAGTGATGCTGTGGTGGCCCTGAGTGATGCTTTGGTGGTACTGAGTGATGCTGTGGTGTTGCTGAGGGATGCTGTGGTGGCCCTGTGTGATGCTGTGGTTGCCCTGAGTGATGCTGTGGTGGTGCTGAGTGATGCTGTTGTGGCATTGAGTGATGCTGTGGTGGCCCTGAGTGATGCTGTGGTGGCCCTGAGTGATGCTGTGGTGGCCCTGAGTGATGCTTTGGTGGTACTGAGTGATGCTGTGGTGTTGCTGAGGGATGCTGTGGTGGCCCTGTGTGATGCTGTGGTTGCCCTGAGTGATGCTGTGGTGGTGCTGAGTGATGCTGTTGTGGCATTGAGTGATGCCGTGGTGGCCCTGAGTGATGCTGTGGTGGTGCTGACTGATGCTGTGGAGGCGCTGAGTGATGCTGTAGTGGCGCTGAGTGATTTTGTTGTGGCCCTGAGTGATGCTGTGGTGGCGCTGAGTGATGCTGTAGTGGTGTTGAGTGATACTGTGGTGGTCCTGAGTGATGCTGGGGTGGCCCTGAGTGATGCTGTGGTGTTGCTGAGTGATGCTGTGGTGTTGCTGAGTGATGCTGTGGTGGTGCTGAGTGATGCTTTGGTGGTACTGAGTGATGCTGTGGTGGCACTGAGTGATATTGTCGTGGCCCTGAGTGATATTGTTGTGGCCCTGAGTCATGCTGTTGTGGTGTTTAGTGATGCTGTGGTGGCACTGAGTGCTGCTGTGGTGGCATTGATTGATGCTGTGGAGGTGCTCAGTGATGCTGTGTTGGCCCTGAGTGATGTTGTGTTGGCGCTGAGTGATGTTGTGTTGGCGCTGAGTGATGCTGTGGTGGTGTTGAGTGATGCTGTGGTGGTCCTGAGTGATGCTGTGGTGGCCCTTCGTGATGCTGTGGTGGCCCTGAGTGATGCTGTGGAGGTGCTCAGTGATGCTGTGTTGGCCCTGAGTGATGCTGTGTTGGCGCTGAGTGATGCTGTGGTGGTGTTGAGTGATGCTGTGGTGGTCCTGAGTGATGCTGTGGTGGCCCTGAGTGATGCTTTGGTGGTACTGAGTGATGCTGTGGTGTTGCTGAGTGATGCTGTGGTGGCCCTGTGTGATGCTGTGGTAGCCCTGAGTGATGCTGTGGTGGTGCTGAGTGATGCTGTTGTGGCGTTGAGTGATGTTGTGGTGGCCCTGAGTGATGCTGTGGTGGTGCTTTGTGATGCTGTGGTGGTGCTGAGTGATGCTGTGGTGGTGCTGAGTGATGCTGTGGTAGCCATGAGCGATGATGTGGTGGTGCTGACTGATGCTGTGGAGGCGCTGAGTGATGCTGTAGTGGTGCTGAGTGATTTTGTTGTGGCCCTGAGTGATGCTGTGGTGGCGCTGAGTGATGCTGTGGTGGTCCTGAGTGATGCTGTGGTGGCCCTGAGTGATGCTGTGGTGGCCCTGAGTGATGCTGTGGTGGCCCTGATTGATGCTGTGGTGGCCCTGAGTGATGCTGTGGTGGCTTTGATTGATGCTGTGGTGGTGCTGAGTGATGCTGTGGTGTTGCTGACTGATGCTGTGGTGGCCCTGTGTGATGCTGTGGTGGCCCTGAGTGATGCTGTGGTGGTGCTGAGTGATGCTGTTGTAGCGTTGAGTGATGCTGTGGTGGCCATGAGTGATGCTGTGGTGTCCCTGAGCGATGCTGTTGTGGTGCTGAGTGATGCTGTGGTGGCCTGAGTGATATTGTTGTGGCCTTCAGTGATGGTGGTGCTGAGTACTGCTGTAGTGGCGCTGAGTGATGCTACGGTGTTGCTGAGTGATGCTGTGGTGGCCCTAAGTGATGCTGTGGTGGCGCTGAGTGATGCTGTGGTGGCCCTGAGTGATGATGTGGTGGTACTGAGGGATTCTGTGGTGGTGCTGACGGATGCTGTGGTGGCACTGAGCGATATTGTTGTGGCCCTGAGTGATATTGTGGTGGCACTGAGTAATGCTGTGGTGGTATTTAGTGATGCTGTGGTGTTGCTGAGTGATGCTGTGGTGGCCCTGTGTGATGCTGTGGTGGCCCTGAGTGATGCTGTGGTGGTGCTGAGTGATGCTGTGGTGGTGCTGAGTGATGCTGTGGTGGCCCTGTGTGATGCTGTGGTGGCCCTGAGTGATGCTGTGGTGGCCCTGAGTGATGCTGTGGTGGTGCTGAGTGATGCTGTGGTGTCTCCGAGTAAAGCTGTGGTGGCCCTGAGTGATGCTGTGGTGGCCATGAGTGATGCTGTGGTGGCCCTGACTGATGCTGTTGTGGCGCTGATTGATGCTGTTGTCGCTCTGAGCGATATTGTTGTGGCCCTGAGTGATGCTGTGGTGGCGCTGAGTGTTGCTGTGGTGGCATTGAGTGATGCTGTGGTGGCGCTGAGTGATGCTGTTGTGGCCCTGAGTGATGCTGTGGTGGCCCTGAGTGATGCTGTGGTGGCCCTGAGTGATGCTTTGGTAGTGCTGAGTGTTGCTGTGGTGTCGCTGAGTAAAGCTGTGGTGTCCCTGAGTGATGCTGTGGTGGCCCTGAGTGATTCTTTGGTGGCCCTGAGTGATGCAGTGGTGGCGCTGCGTGATGCTGTGGTGGCATTGAGTGATGCTGTGGTGGCCCTGAGTGATGCTGTGGTGGCGCTGACTGATGCTGTGGAGGCGCTGAGTGATGCTGTAGTGGCGCTGAGTGATGCTGTGGTGGCGCTGAGTGATGCTGTGGTGGCGCTGAGTGATGCTGTGGTGGTGTTGAGTGATGCTGTGGTGGTGTTGAGTGATGATGTGGTGGTGTTGAGTGATGCTGTGGTGGCGTTGAGTGATGCTGTGGTGGCCCTGAGTGATGCTGTGGTGGCGCTGAGTGTTGCTGTGGTGGCATTGAGTGATGCTGTGGTGGCGCTGAGTGATGCTGTTGTGGCCCTGAGTGATGCTGTGGTGGCCCTGAGTGATGCTGTGGTGGCCCTGAGTGATGCTTTGGTAGTGCTGAGTGTTGCTGTGGTGTCGCTGAGTAAAGCTGTGGTGTCCCTGAGTGATGCTGTGGTGGCCCTGAGTGATTCTTTGGTGGCCCTGAGTGATGCAGTGGTGGCGCTGCGTGATGCTGTGGTGGCATTGAGTGATGCTGTGGTGGCCCTGAGTGATGCTGTGGTGGCGCTGACTGATGCTGTGGAGGCGCTGAGTGATGCTGTAGTGGCGCTGAGTGATGCTGTGGTGGCGCTGAGTGATGCTGTGGTGGCGCTGAGTGATGCTGTGGTGGTGTTGAGTGATGCTGTGGTGGTGTTGAGTGATGATGTGGTGGTGTTGAGTGATGCTGTGGTGGCGTTGAGTGATGCTGTGGTGGCCCTGAGTGATGCTGTGGTGGCCCTGAGTGATGCTGTGGTGTTGCTGAGTGATGCTATGGTGGTGCTGAGTGATGCTTTGGTGGTACTGAGTGATGCTGTGGTGGCACTGAGTGATATTGTCGTGGCCCTGAGTGATATTGTTGTGGCCCTGAGTCATGCTGTTGTGGTGTTTAGTGATGCTGTGGTGGCACTGAGTGCTGCTGTGGTGGCATTGATTGATGCTGTAGAGGTGCTCAGTGATGCTGTGTTGGCCCTGAGTGATGTTGTGTTGGCGCTGAGTGATGCTGTGGTGGTGTTGAGTGATGCTGTGGTGGTGTTGAGTGATGCTGTGGTGGTGTTGAGTGATGCTGTGGTGGTCCTGAGTGATGCTGTGGTGGTCCTGAGTGATGCTGTGGTGGTCCTGAGTGATGCTGTGGTGGTCCTGAGTGATGCTGTGGTGGTCCTGAGTGATGCTGTGGTGGCCCTGAGTGATGCTGTGGTGGCCCTGAGTGATGCTGTGGTGGCCCTGAGTGATGCTGTGGAGGTGCTCAGTGATGCTGTGTTGGCCCTGAGTGATGTTGTGTTGGCGGCGAGTGATGCTGTGGTGGCACCGAGTGATGCTGTGGTGGCGCCGAGTGATGCTGTGGTGGCCCTGAGTGATGCTGTGTTGGCCCTGAGTGATGCTTTGGTGGTATTGAGTGATGCTGTGGTGTTGCTGAGTGATGCTGTGGTGGCCCTGTGTGATGCTGTGGTGGCCCTGAGTGATGCTGTGGTGGCCCTGAGTGATGCTGTGGTGGTGCTGAGTGATGCTGTTGTGGCGTTGAGTGATGTTGTGGTGGCCCTGAGTGATGCTGTGGTGGTGCTGAGTGATGCTGTGGTGCTGCTGAGTGATGCTGTGGTGGTGCTGAGTGATGCTGTGGTAGCCCTGAGTGATGCTGTGGTGGTGCTGAGTGATGCTGTGGAGGCGCTGAGTGATGCTGTAGTGGCGCTGAGTGATTTTGTTGTGGCCCTGAGTGATGCTGTGGTGGCGCTGAGTGATGCTGTGGTGGCCCTGAGTGATGCTGTGGTAGCCCTGAGTGATGCTGTGTGTGAGAAGTTGGCCTGGCATATGCTGTTCCTAGTTATAGGGACACCTTGCACCAGTCCAATTCGACTCCTATTGATGATAGGTTTAAGACAACCTTTAAAGAAAGCTATCCTACTGGTAGCTGTGGAGAGCAGCCTTCAGGCTAAGTCTTGAAGGAGTGTTAAGCTTATTGTTTTACCATAATAACCTCTTGAATAACCAAATGAAAGAGTAGCCCACACAGGTATATATATAAAATATATGTATTTATTCTAGACAGAATCCCACAGTCACTTTATGTGGCTAGTGCCAAAGTTACACTTCAAACAAGCATTTATAAACACAATAAATAGCACAGAAATCAATGGGCCCCAGGGGGGGACCAAACCATATACTAAAATAGTGGTATAAGAACCACGACAATTCTACAGGCAATGCCTAGGGCATTCAGGATCGCTGGCCCCTTCGGAATCCACCCACAGTTAAGAGGAAGGGGACCCACGGGAGGCGTGTGCAGTGCGAGAAGTTGCTATCGGGATCGCAATGTTAGCCTATGGAGAATGTCGCGGTTGAATAATTAAGGTTTAAGGACACTTCTAACAATAGTACAAAGTTAAGACTTGAGACTTAAGGCTTTGGAGAGCCCACCA
This sequence comes from Triturus cristatus, assembly GCF_964204655.1. Classification (NCBI taxonomy): domain Eukaryota; kingdom Metazoa; phylum Chordata; class Amphibia; order Caudata; family Salamandridae; genus Triturus; species Triturus cristatus. The sequence goes on from NW_028187318.1 coordinate 120,341, forward strand.
CCACGGAAGTACCGAAGTACCACTGTTACCTGCCCCAGGGAAGCCGGGTGCATAGGTCGATTCTGGTGTCGGGTCGCGGGCTGATTTTCTATGGAAAAGGAGTCCAATCTGCTGCTAGCTGGAAGTGTCGTTGAAGTCGTGAAGATTAAAGTTGAAGAAAAGACAAAGATGAACCTGAAAGCAGAGGGGACAGAGTCTGGGTCACAGCACAGTGACCAGGGAGCTCACAGGAAGGAACTCGTGGATGTCGGGTGCTTCAGGTGTGGAAGGTACAGCTGGGCTCTGCAGTCACGGGCTCCGGGAGGCTTCAAGGAAGGCCAGCTTCTGGAGGGCGACTGTCCCACGTCGGCTGAGGGTCGCTGCGGTGTTAGTGTCCCGATTGGATCTACTAAGCATTGGCAACCGCAACCCACGCAAGATTAACAAAGCAGCTGCTGGTGCAGACCCACGAGGTCTGAGGGTGCTCTCCTTTGCAGGGAGCGTAGAGCAGGCCTGGAGCAACCAGGGGAACTCTTGGAAAAGAAGATTGTCCTCCGTCAGGGCCCACAAGTCGAGAGACAAGGGACCGCGGAAGGCAGCAAAATGGAGTGTGTAAAAGGGCTCCCACGGGCCACCGGAGCGGGCCAGGGAGCTGAGAGTCGGCACAAATGCTGCTTGATGGCTGGCTCAACAATGGGCCAAAGCACAACTTCCCCACTGGTCGGGGTCGTGTGCTGGACAAGAGGTGGCCGGTGTCTCGGGGTATGCGGGGATCTCGACACCCACGTGGTCCAGGGTGCTCAGACTTGCTGGGCACGCTCACAGGATGCTGGGATGCACTGGAGACCCACCTCAAGGTTGCTGGAAGGCGTCGAAGGTCGTGAGAGCAACGAAGTTCCAACCGGGTATCTTGTAGTCTTTTAGGTGCCTGCCAAGCAGGGGGATAACTCCTTTATCCCAAGGGAGATTTCTTCAGTCAGCTGGGCAGCAGCTCGTCGAAGGTCAGTTCTGTGAAGTCCTGTACGAATCTAAGGCTCTAGGGCAAAGTTATTCCCATATATCCCCAAGATTAGGGGATGGTCCAAAAGAGAGCCTACCAATCAGAGTAGAGGCGGGAACGGGTGGCTACACCCACTCCCCTTTGTGTGTTTCCCGCCTGGGCAAGGGGCAGGACGCCCCTGAACCGGTTCCAGGCGGTGTATGCAGAATTGGGGCTCTGCAGCTGCCTACGTGCAACTCTGAAAGGACATTTGGTGCAACCACCCTGTTCCAATCCACATATCCTGTCTGGGGAGGTGCTGGCACCTCCCTGCCACAGGAGCCCTATTGTCCAGATGGCGAGGCTGGGGTTTTCCCCAGCAACAGCCAGCCAGAGTCGTGTAGGTGGCGAACAGTAGCCATTTTGTGGTACATGTGCACTTTTAAATTGGTGTCCAAATTCTACCGCTTTTCCCATATCACCCTCCTAGCAAGGGGGAATCGTGCCCCCATGCCCATGGCTGGACTGGGGGTATGATTCCTTCATGTTTGACACCAAACACGATATGGTTCTGTGTAGCCATTCCTAAGTTACAGCGATGACGCAATAACTTATAATGCGGTTAAGAGTATATGGTATGGCTACACTACAAACAACCCAGTAACGATTTTACGAAGGTTGCAGAGAGGTCCTACTCACGTAGGGGTCCCCCCTCACACATACCTCAGCACCCAGCCCTGTAGGATTACCAGGGCCTGCCATAGGGGTGACCTATGAGAGTATATGTGTTGTATGGTATGGGACATAGGGTACCTACATCCCTGTAAGGGGTGCTAGCACCACCTTACCCAGGCTACAGTAGTGGCCTGGTGGTGTCAGTTTGGGTGGCTGTCCCAGGGTGGCACAATAAGTGCTGCAGCCCTGGTAGGCCTACTGGGGGACCCATGCCCTGGGTACCTAGGGTACCATCTACAAGGGACTGGTAGGGCATGCCCAGCATCCAATTGGTTGGTACCTAGGGTACTCACATAGTTTACCAGAGGAAGCAGATAGGCTGGGGTCCTGGATAGCAGGGCCACAGCCTGGCTAAAGTCATAAAAACAGTCAAAACATCAGCAAAAAGTTGGGGGCAACTATGCAGTCGATGCCACTCTCCTACACTGTGGTGGCCCTGAGTGATGCTGTGGTGGCCCTGAGTGATGCTGTGGTGGCCCTGATTGATGCTGTGGTGGCCCTGATTGATGCTGTGGTGGCCCTGACTGATTCCGTGGTGGTGCTGAGTGATGCTGTGGTGTTGCTGACTGATGCTCTGGTGGCCCTGTGTGATGCTGTGGTGGCCCTGTGTGATGCTGTGGTGGCCCTGAGTGATGCTGTGGTGGTGCTGAGTGATGCTGTTGTGGCGTTGAGTGATGCTGTGGTGGCATGAGTGATGCTGTGGTGTCCCTGAGCGATGCTGTTGTGGTGCTGAGTGATGCTGTGGTGGCCTGAGTGATATTGTTGTGGCCTTCAGTGATGGTGGTGCTGAGTACTGCTGTAGTGGCGCTGAGTGATGCTGTGGTGGCGCTGAGCAATGCTGTGGTGGCGCTGAGTGATGCTTTGCTGGTGCTGAGTGATGCTGCGGTGGCGCTCAGTGATGCTGTGGTGTTGCTGAGTGATGCTGTGGTGGCCCTAAGTGATGCTGTGGTGGCGCTGAGTGATGCTGTGGTGGCCCTGAGTGATGCTGTGGTGGCCCTGAGTGATGCTGTGGTGGCCCTGAGTGATGATGTGGTGGTACTGAGGGATTCTGTGGTGGTGCTGACGGATGCTGTGGTGGCACTGAGCGATATTGTTGTGGCCCTGAGTGATATTGTGGTGGCACTGAGTGATGCTGTGGTGGTATTTAGTGATGCTGTGGTGTTGCTGAGTGATGCTGTGGTGGTGCTGAGTGATGCTGTGGTGGTGCTGAGTGATGCTCGGGTGGCCCTGTGTGATGCTGTGGTGGCCCTGAGTGATGCTGTGGTGGCCCTGAGTGATGCTGTGGTGGTGCTGAGTGATGCTGTGGTGTCTGAGTAAAGCTGTGGTGGCCCTGAGTGATGCTGTGGTGGCGCTGCGTGATGCTGTGGTGGTGTTTAGTGATGCTGTGGTGGCGCTGAGGGTTGCTGTGGTGGCGCTGAGTGATGCTGTGGTGGCGCTGAGTGATGCTGTGGTGGCCCTGAGTGATGCTGTGGTGGCCCTGAGTGATGCTGTGGTGGCGCTGCGTGATGCTGTGGTGGCGCTGAGTGGGGCTGTGCCGGCGCTAAGTGATGCTGTGCTGGCGCTGACTGATGCTGTGGTGGCGCTGACTGATGCTGTGGTGGCGCTGAGTGATGCTGTGGTGGCGCTGAGTGATGCTGTTGTGGCCCTGAGTGATGCTGTGGTGGCCCTGAGTGATGCTGTGGTGGCGCTGCGTGATGCTGTGGTGGCGCTGAGTGGGGCTGTGCCGGCGCTGAGTGATGCTGTGCTGGCGCTGACTGATGCTGTGGTGGTGCTCAGTGATGCTGTGGTAACGCTGATTGATGCTGTGGTGGCCCTGAGTGATGCTGTGGTTGTGCTGACTGATATTGTGGTGTCCCTGAGTGATGCTGTTGTGGTACTGAGTGATGCTGTGGTGGCGTTGAGTGATGCTGTGGTGGCGTTGAGTGATGCTGTTGTGCCACTGAGTGATGCTGTGGTGACACTGAGTGATGCTGTGGTGGGGCTTATTGATGCTCTGGTGGTGCTGAGTGATGCTGTGGTAGCCCTGAGTGATGCTGTGATGGTGCTGAGTGATGCTGTTGTGGAGCTGAGTGATGCTGAGTTGGCCATGAGTGATGCTTTGGTGGTGCTTAGTGATGCTGTGGTATTGCTGAGAGATGCTGTTGAGGCGCTGAGTGTTGCTGTGGTAGGCCTGAGTGATGCTGTGGTGACCCAGAGTGATGCTGTGGTGGCCCTGAGTGATGCTGTGGTGGCCCTGAGTGATGTTGTGGTTGTGCTGAGTGATGCTTTGGTGGTGCTGAGTGATGCTCTGGTGGTGGTGAGAGATGTTGTGGTGGTGCTGAGTGATTCTGTGGTGGTGCTGAGTTATGCTGTGGTGGTGCTGAGTGACACTGTGGTGGTGCTGCGTGATGCTGTGGTGGCGCAGAATCATGCTGTGGTGGCGCAGAATGATGCTGTGGTGACACAGACTGATGCTGTGGTGTCACTGACTGATGCTGTGGTGGCGCTGACTGATGCTGTGGAGGCGCTGACTGATGTTGTGGTGGCGCTGAGTGATATTGTTGTAGCCCTGAGAGATACTGTGGTGGCACTGAGTGATGCTGTGGTGGTGTTGAGTTATCCTGTGATGGCCCTGAGTGATGCTATGGTGGCCCTGAGTGATGCTGTGGTGGTGCTGCGTGATGCTGTGGTGCGCTGAGTGATGCTGTGGTGGCGCAGATTGATGCTGTGGTGTCACTGACTGATGCTGTGGTGGCGCTGACTGATGCTGTGGAGGCGCTGACTGATGTTGTGGTGGCGCTGAGTGATATTGTTGTAGCCCTGAGTGATATTGTTGTAGCCCTGAGTGATACTGTGGTGGCACTGAGTGATTCTGTGGTGGTGTTGAGTTATCCTGTGATGGCCTTGAGTGATGCTGTGGTGGCCCTGAGTGATGCTTGTGTGGTGCTGAGTGATGCTATGGTGGTGCTGAGTGATGCTGTTGTGGCCCTGAGTGATGATGTGGTAGTATTGAGGGATGCTGTGGTGCTGCTGACTGATGCTGTGGTTACACTGAGTGATATTGTTGTGGCCCAGAGTGATATTGTTGTGGCCCTGAGTGATGCTGTTGTGTTGTTTAGTGATGCTGTGGTGGCCCTGCGTGATGATGTGGTGGCGCTGAGTGATGCTGCGCTGGTGCTGAGTGATGCTGTGGTGGCCCTGAGTGATGCTGTGGTGGCCCTGAGTGATGCTGTGGTTTCCCTGACTGATGCTGTGGTGGTGCTGACTGATGATGTGGTGGCCCTGAGTGATGCTATGGTGGCACTGAGAGATGCTGTGGTGGGGCTGAGTGATGCTGTGGTGGCGCTGAGTGATGCTGTGGTGGCCCTGAGTGATGCTGTGGTGGTGCTCAGTGATGCTGTGGTGGCGTTGAGTGATGCTGTAGTGGCGCTGAGTGATGCTGTGGTGGCCCTGAGTGATGCTGTGGTGGTGCTGAGTGATGCTGTGGTGGTGCTGAGTGATGCTGTGGTGGCCCTGAATGATGCTGTGGTGGCCCTGAGTGATGCTGTGGTGTTGCTGAGTGATGCTGTGGTGTTGCTGAGTGATGCTGTTGTGGTACTGAGTGATGCTGTTGTGGCACTGAGTGATGCTGTGGTGGAGCTTAGTGATGCTGTGGTGGAGCTTAGTGATGCTGTGGTGGTGCTGAGTGATGCTGTGGTGGTGCTGAGTGATGCTGTGGTGTTGCTGAGTGATGCTGTTGTGGTACTGAGTGATGCTGTGGTGGCGTTGAGTGATGCTGTGGTGGCGTTGAGTGATGCTGTGGTGCCACTGAGTGATGCTGTTGTGGCACTGAGTGATGCTGTGGTGGAGCTTAGTGATGCTCTGGTGGTGCTGAGTGATGCTGTGGTAGCCCTGAGAGATGCTGTGGTGGTGCTGAGTGATGCTGTGGTGGAGCCGAGTGATGCTGTGTTGGCCATGAGTGATGCAGTGATGCTTTGGTGGTGCTTAGTGATGCTGTGGTGTTGCTCAGTGATGCTGTTGAGGCGCTGAGTGTTGCTGTGGTAGGCCTGAGTGATGCTGTGGCGGCCCAGAGTTATGCTGTGGTGGTGCTGAGTGATGCTGTGGTGGCCCTGAGTGATGCTGTGGTTGTGCTGAGTGATGCTGTGGTTGTGCTGAGTGATGCTGTGGTGGTGCTGAGTGATGCTCTGGTGGTGGTGAGAGATGTTGTGGTGGTGCTGAGTGATGCTGTGGTGGTGCTGAGTGACGCTGTGGTGGTGCTGAGTGACACTGTGGTGGTGCTGCGTGATGCTGTGGTGTGCTGAGTGATGCTGTGGTGGCGCAGAATGATGCTGTGGTGACACAGAGTGATGCTGTGGTGTCACTGACTGATGCTGTGGTGGCGCTGACTGATGCTGTGGAGGTGCTGACTGATGTTGTGGTGGCACTGAGTGATATTGTTGTAGCCCTGAGTGATACTGTGGTGGCACTGAGTGATGCTGTGGTGGCCTTGAGTGATGCTGTGGTGGACCTTGAGTGATGCTGTGGTGGCCCTGAGTGATGCTGGGGTGGTGCTGAGTGATGCTATGGTGGTGCTGAGTGATGCTGTGGTGGCCCTGAGTGATGATGTGGTAGTACTGAGGGATGCTGTGGTGCTGCTGACTGATGCTGTGGTGACAATGAGTGATATTGTTGTGGCCCAGAGTGATATTGTTGTGGCCCTGAGTGATGCTGTTGTGTTGTTTAGTGATGCTGTGGTGGCCCTGCGTGATGCTGTGGTGGTGCTGAGTGATGCTGCGCTGGCGCTGAGTGATGCTGTGGTGGCCCTGAGTGATGCTGTGGTTTCCCTGTCTGATTCTGTGGTGGTGCTGACTGATGATGTGGTGGCCCTGAGTGATGCTATGGTGGCACTGAGAGATGCTGTGGTGGGGCTGAGTGATGCTGTGATGGCGCTGAGTGATGCTGTGGTGGTCCTGAGTGATGCTGTGGTAGTCCTGAGTGATGCTGTGGTGGTGCTCAGTGATGCTGTGGTGGCGCTGAGTGATGCTGTAGTGGCGCTGAGTGATGCTGTGGTGGCCCTGAGTGATGCTGTGGTGGTGCTGAGTGATGCTGTGGTATTGCTGAGTGATGCTGTGGTGGCGCTGAGTGATACTGTGGTGGCCCTGAGTGATGCTGTGGTGGTGCTGAGTGATGCTGTGGTGTTGCTGAGTGATGCTGTGGTGGCCCTGTGTGATGCTGTGGTAGCCCTGAGTGATGCTGTGGTGGTGCTGAGTGATGCTGTGGTGGCGTTGAGTGATGTTGTGGTGGCGCTGAGTGATGCTGTTGTGGTACTGAGTGATGCTGTGGTGGCGTTGAGTGATGCTGTGGTGGCGTTGAGTGATGCTGTGGTGCCACTGAGTGATGCTGTTGTGGCACTGAGTGATGCTGTGGTGGAGCTTAGTGATGCTCTGGTGGTGCTGAGTAATGCTGTGGTAGCCCTGAGAGATGCTGTGGTGGTGCTGAGTGATGCTGTGGTGGAGCTGAGTGATGCTGTGTTGGCCATGAGTGATGCTTTGGTGGTGCTTAGTGATGCTGTGGTGTTGCTCAGTGATGCTGTTGAGGTGCTGAGTGTTGCTGTGGTAGGCCTGAGTGATGCTGTGGTGGCCCAGAGTTATGCTGTGGTGGTGCTGAGTGATGCTGTGGTGGCCCTGAGTGATGCTGTGGTGGTGCTGAGTGATGCTGTGGTGGTGCTGAGTGATGCTCTGGTGGTGGTGAGAGATGTTGTGGTGGTGCTGAGTGATGCTGTGGTGGTGCTGAGTGACGCTGTGGTGGTGCTGAGTGACACTGTGGTGGTGCTGCGTGATGCTGTGGTGTGCTGAGTGATGCTGTGGTGGCGCAGAATGATGCTGTGGAGGTGCTGACTGATGTTGTGGTGGCGCTGAGTGATATTGTTGTAGCCCTGAGTGATACTGTGGTGGCACTGAGTGATGCTGTGGTGGTGTTGAGTGATGCTGTGGTTGTGCTGAGTGATGCTGTGGTGGTGCTGAGTGATGCTCTTGTGGTGATGAGAGATGTTGTGGTGGTGCTGAGTGATGCTGTGGTGGTGCTGAGTGACGCTGTGGTGGTGCTGAGTGACACTGTGGTGGTGCTGCGTGATGCTGTGGTGTGCTGAGTGATGCTGTGGTGGCGCAGAATGATGCTGTGGTGACAGAGTGATGCTGTGGTGTCACTGACTGATGCTGTGGTGGCGCGGACTGATGCTGTGGAGGTGCGGACTGATGTTGTGGTGGCGCTGAGTGATATTGTTGTAGCCCTGAGTGATACTGTGGTGGCACTGAGTGATGCTGTGGTGGTGTTGAGTGATCCTATGGTGGTGCTGAGTGATGCTGTGGTGGCCCTGAGTGATGATGTGGTAGTACTGAGGGATGCTGTGGTGCTGATGACTGATGCTGTGGTGACAATGAGTGATATTGTTGTGGCCCAGAGTGATATTGTTGTGGCCCTGAGTGATGCTGTTGTGTTGTTTAGTGATGCTGTGGTGGCCCTGCGTGATGCTGTGGTGGTGCTGAGTGATGCTGCGCTGGCGCTGAGTTATGCTGTGGTGGCCCTGAGTGATGCTGTGGTTTCCCTGTCTGATGCTGTGGTGGTGCTGACTGATGATGTGGTGGCCCTGAGTGATGCTATGGTGGCACTGAGAGATGCTGTGGTGGGGCTGAGTGATGCTGTGATGGCGCTGAGTGATGCTGTGGTGGCCCTGAGTGATGCTGTGGTGGTGCTCAATGATGCTGTGGTGGCGTTGAGTGATGCTGTAGTGGCGCTGAGTGATGCTGTGGTGGCCCTGAGTGATGCTGTGGTGGCCCTGAGTGATGCTGTGGTATTGCTGAGTGATGCTGTGGTGGCGCTGAGTGATGCTGTGGTGGCGCTGAGTGAGGCTGTGGTGGTGCTGAGTGATGCTGTGGTGGTGCTGAGTGATGCTGTGGTGGTGCTGAGTGATGCTGTGGTGTTGCTGAGTGATGCTGTGGTGGCCCTGAGTGACGCTGTGGTGGCCCTGAGTGATGCTGTGGTGGCCCTGAGTGATGCTGTGGTGGCCCTGAGTGATGCTGTGGTGGTCACGTTGAGTGATGCTGTGGTCACGTTGAGTGATGCTGTGGTGGCCCTGAGTGATGCTGTGGTGGCCCTGAGTGATGCTGTGGTGGTGCTGAGTGATGCTGTGGTGGTGCTGAATGTAGGAGAGTGGCATCGACTGCATAGTTGCCCCCAACTTTTTGCTGATGTTTTGACTGTTTTATGACACTGAAATCCAGGACCCCAACCTATCTGCTTCTTCTTTAAACTGATGTGAGTACCCTAGGTACCTTCCAATTGGATACTGAGGACACCCTGTCAGCCCCTTGTAGATGGTACCCTAGGTACCCAGGGCATGGGTCCCTCAGAGGCCTACCAGGGGCTGCAGCACTTATTGTGCCACCCCTGGGACAGCCATACCAAATGACACCACCAGACCACTACTGTAGTCTGGGTAAGGTGGTGCTTGCACTCCTTACAGGGATATAGGTATCCTGTATCCCACTTAATACAACACATATATCCTCATAGGTCACCTCTAAAGCAGGCCTTGCTAATCCTACAAGGCAGGGTGCTGAGATATGTGTGAGGGGGGACCCCTACCTGAGTAGGGCTCCTCTGCAACCTTCGCAAAACCATTGCTGGGTTGTTTGTAGGGTAACCATACCATATACTCTTAACCGCATTATAAGTAAATCACGATAGCGTGATAACTTGAGAATGGCTACACAGAAGCATATCGTGTTTGGTGTCAAACATGTAGGAATCATACCCCCAATCCAGCCATGGGACTGAGGGCATGATTCCCCTCTGCTAGAGGGGCGATATGGGAAAAGCGGCAGAATTTAGACACCAATTTAAAAGTGCACAAGTAGTACAAAATGGATGCTACCCGCCACCCACACGACTCTGGCTGCCTGTTGCTGGGCAGAACTCCAGCCATGTCAGCTGGACAATAGGGATCTTGTTGCAGGGAGGTGCTCCCACCTCCCCAGACAGACTATGTGGATTGGAACTGGGTGGGTGCACCATAGGAGGTCTTTCAGACTTGCACGTAGGCTTCTCCAGTGCCTACTTCTGCATACACCGCCTCAAACCGGTTCTGAGGCATCCTGTCCCGTGCCCAGGCGGGAAAACACACAAAGGGGAGAGGGTGTAGCAACCCTTTCCCGCCTGACCTCTCATTGGTGGGCTCTAATGTGGACACTCCCCTAATCTTTGGATAAAGGTGAATACAGGGTCCCCAGAGCCTCAGGTTATTCTTGAACTTCACAGACTTGAACTTCGACTTGCTGCCGCACAGCTGACTGAAGAAATCTCCCTTGGGGTAAGGAGTTACCCCCCTGCTTGGCAGGCACCTGAAACACTGCAAGTGACCCAGTTGGAACCTCACTGCTCCTACGGACATTGACGACTCTTTCCTACCTTGAGGTGAGTTACCAAGCATCCCAGAGGCCAGTGAGTGTGCACAGCAACGCTGAGCACCGTGGACCCCGTGGGTGCCGAGATCCCTAATACCCCATGGCACCAGCCACCTCTTGTACAGCACACGACCCCGATGAGTGGGGAAGTTGTGCCTTGGCCCAATATTGAGCCAACCTCTCAGCATCATCTGTGCCAAAGTTCGACGCCCTAGCCCGCTCCGGCGACCCGTGGGCGCATCTTTATGCACGCCAAATTGCTGCCTCCTGTGGTCCCTTGTCTCTCAACTGGTGGGCCCCAGCAGAGGTCAATCTTCGATTCCAAGAATTCCCCTGATTGCTCCACACCAGCTCTTCAGTCTCCTTGCTGGAGACCTCGCTCAGACATCGTGGGTCCGCACCAGTAGCAGTTTTGTGTTTTCTGCATGGGTTGCCGTTGCCAAGGCTTAGTGGATCCAATCCGGACACTAACACTGCAGCGACCCTCATCCTTTGTGGGACAGTCGCCCACCAGAAGCTGGCCTTCCTTGATGCCTCCTGGACCCCATGGCTGACGATCCAAGCTACACCTCTGGAAGCACCCGACATTGAAGGGCTCCTTCTCTTGAGCCCCCTCTTGACTGTGCCGTGACCCAGACTCTGTCCCCTCTGCTTTCAGTTCCTTCTCTTCAAGATCTACATTTTCATTCTTCACGACATCGACAACGCTTCTTGCTAACAGCAGTTCTTCACGTTTTGCCATTAAAAATCAGCCCGCGACCCGACATCGAAAACGACCTATGCACCCGGCTTCCCTGGGGCAGGTAACAGTGGTACCTCAGTACTCTCGTGGGTGTGGGCCCTTCACAAGCTTACCTCTAAAGTATTGAACTTGAACACTGCTAGAAGTGTTTTTAATCTTGTGCAATTCAACCGCGACATTCTCCATAGGCTTTAATTGAGATCCCGACAGTAGCTTTAGCCACTGCACGCGTCTCCCGTGGGTCCCCTTCCTCACTACCTTGGGTGGTTTCACAAGGGGCCAGCGACCCTAAATGCCCTAAGCATTGTCTGTAGAATTGTCGTGGTTCTTATACCACTTTTTTGATATATGGTTTGGTCCCCCTCGGGGCCCTAGGATTCCTGTGCTATTTATTGAAACTATCAATGCTTGTTTGAATTGTATCTTCACCCCTAGCCTCATAAAGAGACTAGTGGGGTTATTCCTAGAATAAATACATATATTTTATATATATACCTGTGTGGACTACTCTTTCATTTGGTTATTCAAGAGGTTATCTATGGTAAAACAATAAGCTTAACACTCCTTCAAGACTTAGCCTGAAGGCTGCTCTCCACAGCTACCACTAGGATAGCTTTCTTTAAAGGTTGTCTTTAACCTATCACCATAAGAGTCGAATTGGACTGGTACAAGGTGTCCCCTATAACTAGAGCATATGCCAGGCCAACTTCTCACATTGGTGTGCAGCGGTTGGATTCAAGCTTGCCATTGTTTACCAAATAACAAATAGAATTTCTAAAGTGAAAGCCACTTGGTACTAAAGGTACATATAAATTTAAGCTTAGAATACAATGAGTTCTACTGAACTTAGGAGTTGTGTGTAGAGGGCTTAGCACACCTTGACTACAACTCAAGAAAGGGTTCAGTAGGCCACACCTAGTGTAGGTAGACACACCAGTGCCACTACACTAGAAATGTCTTCAGGATCAGGAGCCCATAAGGCCCTGGAAGGATCCTCAAGGGTCCCAGTCAACAAGTATGACAACCTCTCTTTTACAGAGCTTAGAGAGATGTGCATTACTAGATAACTGCAGACAAACAAAGGTGCCAACACTCAACGTCTCAGGGAAATTCTCCTCATTGCAGACTTCAAGCAGACTCTAGTGTCTGAGGGGGTGGACAGGTTGGGTGGGCATCCTGCTGAAGAGGACACCTAAGTGATGGACTTTGACGAGGACCAGGAAGAGGAAGTTAAACTTGACCTGGATGAATCAGACCACTCACAACATGGAGGTGATGGCCCAAGGCGCACTCCCTCCATCCCTAATGGGAGAGTGGTGGATCCAAACAGAAGGAACAGATCCCCCTCAGAAGGGTCTAACCATTCTGGGAGATCCAAAAGGAACTCTGCCTCTTCTCAGAGAAGAGAATCCTCCCAAAAGAGGAAATGCAGACTGATCCAGTTTGAGCAAGCCAAGATTCAGCTCAGGAGAGAACAGTTAGCATTAGACAGGGAGTCCCTGGAGCTTCAGAAAGCTTCAAGAAAATGGGGTCTAGAGACCCCTGGTGGCAGTAATAATACCCCTAGAGTTAGAGAGAAAGCTCCTGACAATAGGAACCTGCATAAGATTGTGCCCCCCTATCGTCAGGGGATGACATCCATAAATGGATCACTGCACTTGAGAGGGCCTGTAAAGTTCAGAGGGTCCCAGTAGAGCAGTGGGCAGCAATCTTATTGCTCTCCATTGTAGACAAAGGAAGAGACAAGCTCCTCTCTGTCAGAGAAGAGGATGCAGATGATTCTTATATCTTGAGAGATGCTTTAATAGATGGGTTTGGCCTAACCACTGATCAATACAGGTTAAAGTTCAGAGATACCCAAAAAGCACAGAATCAAGATTGGGTAGACTTTGTAGATTGTACTACTAAGGCTCTGGAAGGTTGATTAACTGGTAGCAAAGTAAATGATTACCAAGGATTGTACAATCTCATTATGAGGGAGCAGATCCTTAACAATTGTCAGAATCAGCACCTGGTGGACTCAGATCTGACCTCTCCCCAAGAATTGGGAAAGAAGGCAGACAAATGGGTCAGAACCAGGATCAAGCAAAAGGTCCAGCCCTTGGGGGTGCAACTAAAAAGGAAGATGCGAAAAACTCTGAGAAGGGTGGGGGAAAGGAAAAAGACCAGCAGTCTTCAACAGGCCCCCAAAAAGCAGCATCTGATCCTTCCCAATCCAACAAAGCTCAGCAGCCAAGGAAGCCATGGTGCAAAATCTGTAAACAGAAAACCCATTAGATTTCAGACTGCAACAAGGCCAAAGACTCCACAAATACCACTACACCTGCCCCTAAGGCATCTGTTCCCCCTAGTCCAGCTATAGGTGTGGTACACAGAACAAGGGGATAGTAGGGTTGACCCTGGGATCTGGAGAGGAATCTGGCCTAGTCAGAATGCCTACTCAGGCTGTACTAGTTTGTGATGGGGACCTGTCCCTATTTGTGAGTCCCAGTGGTCTGGGCAAATACAAGCAACAGCCTAGAATAAATGGGAGGGAGTCTCTAGCTTACAGGGACACAGGGGCTAGTGTCACCATGGTGACTAAGGACCTTGTGGACCCTAGCCAGATCATAGTTGGAGAAACTTACCAGGTGACCAATGCAAGCAATGTCAGTACTAACCATGATCTGGCAGTTGTTAACTTCTCTTGGGGAGGGGTAACTGGCCTAAAGAAGGTTGTGGTGAGTGCAGACCTACCAGTAGAATGTTTGCTAGGGAATGATTTGGAGACCTCCGCATGGGCTGAGATGGAGCTAACTACCCATGCAGCGATGCTGGGTATCCCAGCAGAAGTGTTTGCCCTGACATGGTCTAAAGCAAAGCTGACACAAACTGAACAGGCCTTCGATCCTGAAAAAATGGGCCAAGGACCTTCAAGAGGAGGAGTAGCAGGGGTAAGGCAGTGCCTTCCCCCCAGGATCAGTCTGAAGAGACTCTTTTAGCAGAAGTGGATCTGACACCTGAAGAAGGAACTGTCCCAGATGAGCTTGAACCTGATCAGATTGAGTTCTTGTGGACAGGGGGATCTTCTAGGGCAGACTTGAGCCTGGAGCGCTTGAACCCCTCAGACAGCAGGCTGCTGCTGAGGCTGCCGGGAATGCTAGTGGAACCCATAAGATATATTGGGATGATGGACTCCTGTACTCTGAGGGTCGAGACCCCAAGCCTGATGCAGCCAGGAGGTTGGTCATACCTCAAAAGTTCAGGGGTTTCCTACTCACACTGGCCCATGATGTTCCCTTGGCAGGACACCTAGGCCAAAATAAGACTTGGGACAGAATTGTCCCTCACTTTCATTGGCCTCAAGTGAGTGAGGACTGTAAGAGTTTTTGTAGCTCTTGCATTACCTGCCAGGCCAGTGGCAAGGCAGGTAAATCCACAAAGGCCCCCCTGATACCACTACCTGTGGTGGGGGTTCCCTTTGAACGGGTAGGGATTGACATAGTTGGTCCCCTTGACCCACTAACAGCATCAGGGCACAGGTTTATTCTGGTGGTAGTGGATCATGCCACCAGATACCCAGAAGCTATTCCCCTTAGGACCATCACAGCACTTGTGGTGGCAAGGGTTTTCCTGGGAATCATTTCCAGGGTGGGTTTCCCTAAGGAGGTCTTATCTGACCGAGGTACAAACTTTATGAGTAGTTACCTCAAAGCAATGTGGAAGGAGTGTGGTGTCAATTACAGGTTCACCACCCCTTATCCTCCTCAATGCAATGGGCTTGTTGAGAGATTCAACAAGACCATCAAGGATATGATCAAAGGGCTCCCAGAAAAGCTTAGGCGAAAATGGAATGTTCTTCTGCCCTGCCTTCTTTTTGCATACAGGGAGGTGCCACAGAAGGGGGTTGGTTACAGCCCTTTTGAACTTTTGTTTGGTCACCCTGTTAGAAGGCCACTCTGTCTAATGAAGGAGGGATGGGAGTTACCTCTCAAACACCCTAAACAGGATATTGTGGACTATGTACTTGGTCTCCGCTCCCAGATGGCTGAGTACATGAAGAAGGCGACAAAAAACCTTGAGGCAAGTCAGGAATTGCAAAAAGCCTGGCATGACCAAAAGGCTGTACTGATGGTGTACCAGCCAGGACAGAAGGTATGGGTGTTGGAGCCAGTGGCCCCAGCAGCCCTCCAAGACAAATGGAGTGGACCCCATACCATTTTGGAAAAGAAGGGAGAGGTCACCTACTTGGTGGACCTTGGCACTCCCAGAAGTCCCCACAGGGTACTTCATGTAAACAGACTGAAACCATATGTGGAGAGGGCTGACATGGGCTTGCTCATGGCAACAGATGAGGGACAGGAGGAGGAGAGTGACCCTCTTCCAGACCTGCTCTCTCACAACCCTGATGATGGGTCAGTGGATGGTGTAGCCTTGGCAGGCAGCCTCACTGCCCAGCAACAGTCTGACTGCAGACAAGTTCTACAGTCATTCAGGCATATGTTTTCACTGACTCCAAGTCAGACCAGCTGGTGCACTCATGAAGTGGACACTGGGGACAGTCTGCCTGTGAAGAATAAGATCTACAGGCAACCTGACCATGTCAGGGACTGCATAAGGACAGAAGTCCAAAAGATGTTGGAATTGGGAGTCATTGAGCCCTCAGATAGCCCTTGGGCTAGCCCAGTAGTCCTTGTGCCAAAACCTCACACCCAAGACAGTAAGAGAGAGATGAGGTTCTGTGTAGACTACAGAGGACTCAATGCAGTCACTAGGACTGATGCGCATCCCATTCCCAGAGCAGATGAGCTCATAGATAAATTGGTCTCAGCCAAATATCTGAGCACATTTGATCTGACAGCTGGCTACTGGCAGATAAGGTTAGCTAAATCTGCAAAAGCCAAAACTGCATTTTCTACCCCTGGTGGGCATAATCAATTTATTGTGATGCCCTTTGGCTTGAAGAATGCACCTGCCACTTTTCAAAGGTTTATGAACCAAGTCCTCTCAAGCCTGGATGACTTTAGTGCAGCATATCTTGATGATATTGCTGTCTTCAGCTCCACCTGGGAAGATCACCTGATCCACCTGAGGAAAGTTTTGGAAGCCCTGCAAAAAGCAGGACTCACTATCAAGGCTACTAAGTGCCAAATAGGGCAGAGTCAGGTTGTGTACCTGGTCTACCTTGTAGGTTGAGGCCAGGTTCAACCACTACAGAGCAAAATCCAGACCATCATGGACTGGGTTGCTCCAACCACCCAGACTCAGGTCCCAGCTTTCTTAGGCCTGACTGGTTATTACAGAAGATTTGTCAAGGGATATGGATCCATTGTGACCCCCTTAAATGACGTAACCTCCAAGAGGATGCCCAAGAAAGTTCAGTGGACTGTCTGCTGTCAGAAAGCTTTTGATGACCTAAAACAGGCAATGTGCTCTGCTCCAGTGCTCCAAAGCCCCAACTACTCCAAACAATTCATAGTTCAAACTGATGCTTCTGAGGTGGGGGTAGGTGCTGTATTATTACAACTGAATGAAGAGGGTCAGGATCAACCAGTAGCTTTTATTAGCAGAAGGTTGACACCCAGAGAGAAACGTTGATCAGCTATAGAGAGGGAGGCCTTTGCTGTGGTCTGGGCCTTGAAGAAGCTGAGGCCATACTTGTTTGGCACTCACTTCATTGTTCAAACCGACCATAAGCCCCTCCTATGGCTAAAACAGATGAAGGGTGAAAACCCCAAACTACTCAGGTGGTCCATTTCCCTACAGGGGATGGACTATACAGTGGAACATAGACCTGGGAGCAACCGTGCCAATGCAGATGGCCTCTCCAGATATTTCCACTTAGAGCATGAAGACTCAACTGGTCAAGGTTAGTTTAATGTCCCTGCGTTTGGGGGGGGGGGGGGTTATGTAGGAGAGTGGCATCGACTGCATAGTTGCCCCCAACTTTTTGCTGATGTTTTGACTGTTTTATGACACTAGCCAGGCTGTGGCCCTGCTTTCCAAGACCCCAGCCTATCTGCTTCTTCTCTAAACTGATGTGAGTACCCTAGGTACCTTCCAATTGGATACTGAGGACACCCTGTCAGCCCCTTGTAAATGGTACCCTAGGTACCCAGGGCATGGGTCCCTCAGAGGCCTACCAGGGGCTGCAGCACTTATTGTGCCACCCCTGGGACAGCCATACCAAATGACACCACCAGACCACTACTGTAGTCTGGGTAAGGTGGTGCTTGCACTCCTTACAGGGATATAGGTATCCTGTATCCCACTTAATACAACACATATATCCTCATGGGTCACCCCTAAAGCAGGCCTTGCTAATCCTACAAGGCAGGGTGCTGAGATATTTGTGAGGGGGAACCCCTACCTGAGTAGGGCCCCTCTGCAACCTTCATATGCTGAGTTGTTTGTAGTGCAGCCATACCATATGCACTTAAACGCATTATAAGTAATCGCGATAGCGTGATAACTTGAGAATGGCTACACAGAACCATATCGTGTTTGGTGTCAAACATGTGGGCATCATACCCCCAGTCCAGCCATGGGCATGAGGGTACGATTCCCCCCTGCTAGAGGGGCGATATGGGAAAAGCGGCAGAATTTAGACACCAATTTAAAAGTGCACACGTAGTACAAAATGGATGCTACCCGCCTCCCACACGACTCTGGCTGCCTGTTGCTGGGCAGAACTCCAGCCACGGTAGCTGGACAATAGGGATCTTGTTGCAGGGAGGTGCTCCCACCTCCCCAGACAGACTATGTGGATTGGAACTGGGTGGGTGCACCATAGGATGTCTTTCAGACTTGCACGTAGGCTTCTCCAGTGCCTACTTCTGCATACACCGCCTCAAACTGGTTTAGGGGCATCCTGTCTCCTGCCCAGGCGGGAAACCACACAAAGTGGTGAGGGTGTAGCCACCCTTTCCCGCCTGACGTCTCATTGGTGGGCTCTGATCTGGACACTCCCCTAATCTTCGGATAAAGGTGAATACAGGGTCCCCAGAGCCTCAGATTATTCTTGAACTTCACAGACTTGAACTTTGACTTGCTGCCGCACAGCTGACTGAAGAAATCTCCCTTGGGGTAAAGGAGTTACCCCCCTGCTTGGCAGGCACCTGAAACACTGCAAGTGACCCAGTTGGAACCTCGCTGCTCCTACAGACATCGACGACTCTTTCCTACCTTGAGGTGGGTTTCCAAGCATCCCAGGGGCCAGTGAGTTTGCACAGCAAAGCTCAGCACCGTGGACCCCGTGGGTGCCGAGATCCCCAATACCCCAGGATACCAGCCACCTCTTGCACAGCACCCGACCCCGATGAGTGGGGAAGTTGTGCCTTGGCCCATTATTGAGTCAACCTATCAGCATCATCTGTGCTAAAGTTCGACGCCCTAGCCCGCTCTAGCGACCCGTGGGTGCATCTTTACTCACGCCAAATTGCTGCCTCCCGCAGTCAATTGTCTCTCGACTGGTGGGTTCTAGCGGAGGTCAATCATCAATTCCAAGAGTTCCCCTGGTTGCTCCAGGCCTGCTCTTCAGTCTCCTTGCTGGAGACCTCGCGGGTCTGCGCCAGTAGCAGTTTTGTGTTTTCTGCATGGGTTGCGGTTGCCAAGGCTTAGTGGATCCAATCCGGACACTAACACTGCAGCGACCCTCATCCTTCAAGTAAAAGTTGCCCTCTAGAAGCTGGCCTTCTTTGACGCCTTCTGGACCCCGTGGCTGATGATCCAAGCTACACCTCTTCTACCTGGAAGCACCGACATTGAAGGGCTCCTTCTCTTGAGCCCCCTGGTCACTGTGCCGTGACCCAGACTCTGTCCCCTCTGCTTTCAGGTTCTTCTCTTCAAGATCTAAATTTTCATTCTTCACGACATCGCGACGCTTCTTGCTAGCAGCAGTTCTTCACGTTTTGCCATTGAAAATCAGCCCGCGACCCGACATCGAAAACGACCTATGCACCCGGCTTCCCTGGGGCAGGTAACAGTGGTACCTCGGTACTCTCGTGGGTGTGGGCCCTTCAAACGCTTAACTCTAAAGTATTGAACTTGAACTCCAGCTAGAAGTGTTTTTAATCTTGTAAAATTCAACCGCGACATTCGCCATAGGCTTTAATGGAGATCCCGACAGTAGCTTTAGCCACTGCACGCGTCTCCCGTGGGTCCCCTTCCTCACTACCTTGGGTGGTTTCACAAGGGGCCAATGACCCTAAATGCCCTAGGCATTGTCTGTAGAATTGTTGTGGTTCCTATACCACTTTTTTGATATATGGTTTGGTCCCCCCCTGGGGCCCTATGATTCCAGTGATATTTATTGTAACTATCAAGGCTTGTTTGAATTGTATCTTCACCTCTAGCCTCATAAAGAGACTAGTGGGGTTATTCCTAGAATAAATACATATATTTTATATATATACCTGTGTGGACTATTCTTTCATTTGGTTATTCAAGAGGTTATCTATGGTAAAACAATAAGCTTAACACTCCTTCAAGACTGCTCTCCACAGCTACCACTAGGATATCTTTCTTTAAAGGTTGTCTTTAACCTATCACCATAAGAGTCGAATTGGACTGGTACAAGGTGTCCCCTATAACTAGAGGACAGCATATGCCAGGCCAACTTCTCACACTGAGTGATGCTGTGTTGGCCGTGAGTGATGCTTTGGTGGTGCTTAGTGATGCAGTGGTGTTGTTGAGTGATGCTGTGGTGGCCATGAGTGATGCTGTGGTGGCATTGAGTGATGCTGTTGTGGCACTGAGTGATGATGTGGTGGCCCTGAGTGATGCTGTGGCGGTGGTGCTGAGTGATGCTGTGGTGGTGCTGAGTGAAGCTGTGGTGGTGCTGAGTGAAGCTGTGGTGGCGCTGAGTGATGCTGTGGTGGTGCTGACTGATGCTGTGGTGACGCTGACTGATGCTGTTGTGGCGCTGAGTGATATTGTTAAGGCCCTGAGTGATGCTGTGGTGGCGCTGAGTGGGCAATGAGTGATGCTGTGGTGGTGCTGAGTGATGCTGTGGTGGTGCTGAGTGATGCTGTGGTGGCCATGAGTGATGCTGTGGTGGCCATGAGTGATGCTGTGGTGGCCCTGAGTGATGCTGTTGTGGCGCTGAGTGATATTGTTATGGCCCTGAGTGATGCTGTGGTGGCGCTGAGTGGGCCATGAGTGATGCTGTGGTGGTGCTGAGTGATGCTGTGGTGGCCATGAGTGATGCTGTGGTGGCCATGAGTGATGCTGTGGTGGCATTGAGTGATGCTGTGGTGGCACTGAGTGATGATGTGGTAGCCCTGAGTGATGCTGTGGCGGTGGTGCTGAGTGATGCTGTGGTGGTGCTGAGTGATGCTGTGGTGGTGCTGAGTGAAGCTGTGGTGGCGCTGAGTGATGCTGTGGTGGTGCTGACTGATGCTGTGGTGACGCTGACTGATGCTGTTGTGGCGCTGAGTGATATTCTTATGGCCCTGAGTGATGCTGTGGTGGCGCTGAGTGATGCTGTGGTGGCGCTGAGCAATGCTGTGGTGGTGCTGAGTTATGCCGTGGTGGTGCTGAGTGATGCTGTGATGGCACAGAGTGATGCTGTTGTGGCACTGAGTGATGCTGTAATGGCCCTGAGTGATGCTGTGGTGGTGCTGACTGATGCTGTTGTGGTGCTGAGTGATATGTGTTGTGGCCCTGAGTGATGCTGTGGTAGTGTTGAGTGATGCTGTGGTGGCCACTGAGTGATATTGTTGTGGCCTTGAGTGATGTAGTGGTGGTGCTGAGTGATGCTGTGGTGGCCCTGAGTGATGCTGTGGTGGCCCTGAGTGATGCTGTGGTGGCGCTGAGTGATGCTGTGGTGGCCCTGAGTGATGCAGTGTTGGAGCTGAGTGATGGAGTGGTGGCACTGAGTGATGCTGTGGTGGTGCTGAGTGATGCTGTGATGGCGCTGAGTGTTGTTGTGGTGGCGTTGAGTGATGCTGTGGTGGCGCTGAGTGATGCTGTGGTGGCCACTGAGTGATATTGTTGTGGCCCTGAGTGATGCAGTGGTGGTGCTGAGTGATGCTGTGCTGGTGCTGAGAGATGCTGTGCTGGCGCTGAGTGATGCTGTGGAGGTGCCGAGTGATGATATGGTGGTACTGAGCGATGCTGTGGTGGTGCTGACTGATGCTGTGGTGGCCCTGAGTGATATTGTTGTGGCCCTGAGTGATATTGTTGTGGCCCTGAGTGATGCTGTGGTGGAGTTTAGTGATGCTGTGATGGCGCTGAGTGTTGCTGTGGTGGCATTGAGTGATGCTGTGGTGGTGCTGAGTGATGCTGTGGTGGTGCTGAGTGATGCTGTGGTGGCCCTGAGTGATGCTGTGGTGGCCCTGAGTGATGCTGTGGTGGCCCTGAGTGATGCTGTGGTGGCCCTGAGTGATGCTGTGGTGGCGCTGAGTGATGCTGTGGTGGCGCTGAGTGATAGTGTGGTGGCCCTGAGTGATGTTGTGGTGGTGTTGAGTGATGCTCTGGTGGCGCTGACTGATGCTGTGGTGGCGCTGAGTGATATTGTTGTGGCCTTGAGTGATGCAGTGTTGGAGCTGAGTGATGGAGTGGTGGCACTGAGTGATGCTGTGGTGGTGCTGAGTGATGCTGTGTTGGCGCTGAGTGATGCTGTGTTGGCGCTGAGTGATGCTGTGTTGGCGCTGAGTGATGCTGTGTTGGCGCTGAGTGATGCTGTGGTGGCGCTGAGTGATGCTGTGGTGGCCCTGAGTGATATTGCTGTGGCCCTGAGTGATATTGTTGTGGCCCTGAGTGATGCTGTGGTGTAGTTTAGTGATGCTGTGATGGCGCTGAGTGATGATGTGGTGGCGCTGAGTGATGATGTGGTGGCGCTGAGTGATGCTGTTGTGGCCCTGAGTGATGCTGTGGTGGCCCTGAGTGATGCTGTGGTGGCCCTGAGTGATGCTGTGGTGGCCCTGAGTGATGCAGTGGTTGTGCTGCGTGATGCAGTGGTGGCGCTGAGTGATGTTGTGGTGGCGCTAAGTGATGCTGTGCTGGCGCTAAGTGATGCTGTGCTGGCGCTGAGTGATGCTGTGCTGGCGCTGAGTGATGCTGTGCTGGCGCTGAGTGATGCTGTGCTGGCGCTGAGTGATGCTGTGCTGGCGCTGAGTGATGCTGTGCTGGCGCTGAGTGATGCTGTGCTGGCGCTGAGTGATGCTGTGGTGGTGCTGAGTGATGCTGTGGTGGTGCTGAGTTATGATGTGGTGGCCGTGAGTGATGCTGTGGTGGCCCTGAGTGATGCTGTGGTGCTGAGTGATGCTGTGGTGGCCCTGAGTGATGCTGTGGTGGTGCTGAGTTATGATGTGGTGGCCGTGAGTGATGCTGTGGTGGCCCTGAGTGATACTGCCGTGGTGCTGAGTGATGCTGTGGTGGCCCTGAGTGATATTGTTGTGGCCTTTAGTGATGGTGGTGCTGAGTAATGCTGTAGTGGCGCTGAGTGATGCTGTGGTGGCACTGAGTGATGCTGTGGTGGTGCTGAGTGAATCCGTGGTGGCACTGAGTGATGCTGTGATGGCACTGAGTGATGCTGTGGTTGTGCTGACTGATGCTGTGGTGCCCCTGAGTGATGCTGTGGTGGCTTTGAGTGATGCTGATGTGGCTTTGAGTGATGCTGTGGTGGCACTGAGTGATGCTGTGGTGGCGCTGAGTGATATTGTTGTGGCCTTGAGTGATGCAGTGGTGGAGCTGAGTGATGCAGTGATGGCCCTGAGTGATGCTGTGGTGTTGCTGAGTGATGCTGTGGTGTTGCTGAGTGATGCTGTGGTGTTGCTGAGTGATGCTGTGGTGTTGCTGAGTGATGCTGTGGTGTTGCTGAGTGATGCTGTGGTGTTGCTGAGTGATGCTGTGGTGTTGCTGAGTGATGCTGTGGTGGTGCTGAGTGATGCTGTTGTGGCGTTGAGTGATGCTGTGGTGCGCTGAGTGATGCTGTGGTGGCACTAGTGATGCTGTTGTGGCCTTGAGTGAAGCTGTGGTAGCGCTGAGTGATGCTGTGGTGGCGCTGAGTGATGCTGTGGTGGCACTGAGTGATGCTGTGATGGCACTGAGTGATGCTGTGGTTGCCCTGAGTGATGCTGTGGTTGCCCTGAGTGATGCTGTGATGCCCCTGAGTGATGCTGTGATGCCCCTGAGTGATGCTGTGGTGGCGCTGAGTGTTGTTGTTGTGGTGGTGTTGAGTGATGCTGTGGTGGCACTGAGTGATGCTGTGGTGGCCACTGAGTGATATTGTTGTTGCCTTGAGTGATGCGGAGGTAGCCCTGAGTGATGCTGTGGTGGTGCTGAGTGATGCTGTGATGGCCCTGAGTGATATTGTTGTGGCCTTTAGTGTTGGTGGAGCTGAGTAATGCTGTAGTGGTGCTGAGTGATGCTGTGGTGGCACTGAGTGATGCTGTGGTGGCACTGAGTGATGCTGTGGTGGCACTGAGTGATGTTGTGCTGGGGCTAAGTGATGCTGTGCTGGGGCTAAGTGATGCTGTGCTGGCGCTGTGTGATGCTGTGCTGGCGCTGTGTGATGCTGTGCTGGCGCTGTGTGATGCTGTGCTGCCGCTGAGTGATGCTGTTGTGGAGCTGAGTGATGCTGTGGTGGTGCTGAGTTATGATGTGGTGGCCGTGAGTGATGCTGTGGTGGCCCTGAGTGATACTGCGGTGGTGCTGAGTGATGCTGTGGTGGCCCTGAGTGATATTGTTGTGGCCTTTAGTGATGGTGCCGCTGAGTGATGCTGTGGTGGCGCTGAGTGATGCTGTGGTGGTGCTGAGTAAATCCGTGGTGGCACTGAGTGATGCTGTGATGGCACTAAATGATGCTGAGGTTGTGCTGACTGATGCTGTGGTGCCCCTGAGTGATGCTGTGGTGGCATTGAGTGATGCTGTGGTGGCGTTGAGTGATGCTGTGGTGGAGCTGAGTGATGCAGTGGTGGAGCTGAGTGATGCTGTGCTGGCTCTGAGTGATACTGTGGTGGTGCTGAGTGATGCTGTGGTGGCCCTGAGTGATATTGTTGTGGCCTTTAGTGATGGTGGCGCTGAGTAATGCTGTAGTGGTGCTGAGTGATGCTGTGGTGGCGCTAAGTGATGCTGTGGTTGTGCTGAGTGAATCCCTGGTGGCACTGAGTGATGCTGTGATGGCACTGAGTGATGCTGTGGTGGCCCTGAGTGATGCTGTGATAGCACTGAGTGATGCTGTGGTGGTGCTGAGTGATGCGGGATGGTGCTGACTGATGCTGTGGTGGTGCTGAGTGATATTGTTGTGGCACTAAGTGATGCTGTGGTGGTGTTGAGTGATGCTGTGGTGGCACTGAGTGATGCTGTGGTGGCGCTGAGTGATATTGCTGTTGCCTTGAGTGATGTGGTGGTAGCCCTGAGTGATGCTGTGTTGGCCCTGAGTGATATTGTTGTGGCCTTTAGTGTTGGTGGAGGTGAGTAATTCTGTAGTGGTGCTGAGTGATGCTGTGGTGGCACTGAGTGATGCTGTGGTGGTGCTGAGTGATGATGTGGTGGCGCTGAGTGATGCTGTTGTGGCCCTGAGTGATGCTGTGGTGGCCACGAGTGATGCTGTGGTGGCCCTGAGTGATGCAGTGGTTGTGCTGCGTGATGCAGTGGTGGCGCTGAGTGATGTTGTGGTGGCGCTGAGTGATGCTGTGCTGGCGCTGAGTGATGCTGTGCTGGCGCTGAGTGATGCTGTGCTGGCGCTGAGTGATGCTGTGCTGGCGCTGAGTGATGCTGTGCTGGCGCTGAGTGATGCTGTGCTGGCGCTGAGTGATGCTGTGCTGGCGCTGAGTGATGCTGTGCTGGCGCTGAGTGATGCTGTGCTGGCGCTGAGTGATGCTGTGCTGGCGCTGAGTGATGCTGTGCTGGCGCTGAGTGATGCTGTGCTGGCGCTGAGTGATGCTGTGGTGGTGCTGAGTGATGCTGTGGTGGTGCTGAGTTATGATGTGGTGGCCCTGAGTGATGCTGTGGTGGCCCTGAGTGATACTGTGGTGGTGCCGATGCTGTGGTGGCCCTGAGTGATATTGTTGTGGCCTTTAGTGATGGTGGCGCTGAGTAATGCTGTAGTGGCGCTGAGTGATGCTGTGGTGGCGCTGAGTGATGCTGTGGTGGCGCTGAGTGATGCTGTGGTGGCGCTGAGTGATGCTGTGGTGCTGCTGAGTGAATCCGTGGTGGCACTGAGTGATGCTGTGATGGCACTGAGTGATGCTGTGGTGGCCCTGAGTGATGCTGTGATAGCCCTGAGTGATGCTGTGTTGGTGCTGAGTAATGCGGTGGTGGTGCTGAGTTATGATGTGGTGGCCGTGAGTGATGCTGTGGTGGCGCTGAGTGATGCTGTGGTGGCGCTGAGTGATGCTGTGGTGGCGCTGAGTGATGCTGTGGTGGCGCTGAGTGATGCTGTGGTGGCGCTGAGTGATGCTGTGGTGGCGCTGAGTGATGCTGTGGTGGCGCTGAGTGATGCTGTGGTGGCGCTGAGTGATGCTGTGGTAGCGCTGAGTGATGCTGTGGTGGCGCTGAGTGATGCTGTGGTGGCGCTGAGTGATGCTGTGGTGGCGCTGAGTGATGCTGTGGTGGCGCTGAGTGATGCTGTGGTGCTGCTGAGTGAATCCGTGGTGGCACTGAGTGATGCTGTGATGGCACTGAGTGATGCTGTGGTGGCCCTGAGTGATGCTGTGATAGCCCTGAGTGATGCTGTGTTGGTGCTGAGTAATGCGGTGGTGGTGCTGAGTTATGATGTGGTGGTCGTGAGTGATGCTGTGGTGGCCCTGAGTGATACTGTGGTGGTGCTGAGTGATACTGTGGTGGTGCTGAGTGATGCTGTGGTGGCCCTGAGTGATGCTGTGGTGGCCCTGAGTGATATTGTTGTGGCCTTTAGTGATGGTGGCGCTGAGTAATGCTGTAGTGGTGCTGAGTGATGCTGTGGTGGCGCTGAGTGATGCTGTGGTTGTGCTGAGTGAATCCCTGGTGGCACTGAGTGATGCTGTGGTGGCCCTGAGTGATGCTGTGATAGCACTGTGTGATGCTGTGGTGGTGCTGAGTGATGCGAGGATGGTGCTGACTGATGCTGTGGTGATGCTGAGTGATATTGTTGTGGCACTGAGTGATGCTGTGGCGGTGTTGAGTGATGCTGTGGTGGCACTGAGTGATGCTGTGGTGGCGCTGAGTGTTGTTGTGGTGGTGTTGAGTGATGCTGTGGTGGCACTGAGTGATGCTGGGGTGGCCACTGAGTGATATTGTTGTTGCCTTGAGTGATGCGGTGGTAGCCCTGAGTGATGCTGTGGGGGTGCTGAGTGATGCTGTGGTGGCCCTGAGTGATATTGTTGTGGCCTTTAGTGTTAGTGGAGCTGAGTAATGCTGTAGTGGTGCTGAGTGATGCTGTGGTGGCACTGAGTGATGCTGTGGTGGTGCTGAGTGATGATGTGGTGGCGCTGAGTGATGCTGTTGTGGCCTTGAGTGATGCTGTTGTGGCCTTGAGTGATGCTGTGGTGGCCCTGAGTGATGCTGTGGTGGCCCTGAGTGATGCAGTGGTGGCGCTGAGTGATGTTGTGGTGGCGCTGAGTGATGTTGTGGTGGCGCTGAGTGATGCTGTGCTGGCGCTAAGTGATGCTGTGCTGGCGCTAAGTGATGCTGTGCTGGCGCTAAGTGATGCTGTGCTGGCGCTAAGTGATGCTGTGCTGGCGCTCAGTGATGCTGTGCTGGCGCTGAGTGATGCTGTGGTGGTGCTGAGTGATGCTGTGGTGGTGCTGAGTTATGATGTGGTGGCCGTGAGTGATGCTGTGGTGGCCCTGAGTGATACTGTGGTGGTGCTGAGTGATGCTGTGGTGGCCCTGAGTGATATTGTTGTGGCCTTTAGTGATGGTGGCGCTGAGTGATGCTGTGATAGCCCTGAGTGATGCTGTGGTGGTGCTGAGTGATGCGGGGATGGTGCTGACTGATGCTCTGGTGGCGCTGAGTGATATTGTTGTGGCCCTGAGTGATGTTGTGGTGGTGTCGAGTGATGCTGTGGTGGTGTTGAGTGATGCTGTGGTGGCACTGAGTTATGCTGTTGTGGCCACTGAGTGATATTGTTATGGCCTTTAGTGATGCAGTGGTGGTGCTGAGTGATGCTGTGGTGGCCCTGAGTGATGCTGTGGTGGCCACTGAGTGATATTGTTGTGGCTGTGGCCCTGAGTGATTCTGTGGTGGTGCTGCGGGATGCTGTGGTGGCCCTGAGTGATTCTGTGGTGGCCCTGAGTGATTCTGTGGTGGCCCTGAGTGATTCTGTGGTGGCCCTGAGTGATGCTGTGGTAGCACTGAGTGATGCTGTGGTGGCCCTGAGTAATGCTGTGGCGGCCCTGAGTGATGCTGTTGTGGCGCTGACTGATGCTGTGGTGGCGCTGAGTGATACTGTTGTGACCTTGAGTGATGCGTGGTGGAGCTGAGTGATGCAGTGGTGGCACTGAGTGATGCTGTGCTGGCGCTGAGTGATGCTGTGCTGGCGCTGAGTGATGCTGTGCTGGCGCTGAGTGATGCTGTGCTGGCGCTGAGTGATGCTGTGCTGGCGCTGAGAGATGCTGTGCTGGCGCTGAGAGATGCTGTGCTGGCACTGAGAGATGCTGTGGTGGTGCTGAGTGATGCTGTGGTGGTGCTGAGTTATGATGTGGTGGCCGTGAGTGATGCTGTGGTGGCCCTGAGTGATACTGTGGTGGTGCTGAGTGATACTGTGGTGGTGCTGAGTGATGCTGTGGTGGCCCTGAGTGATATTGTTGTGGCCTTTAGTGATGGTGGCGCTGAGTAATGCTGTAGTGGCGCTGAGTGATGCTGTGGTGGCGCTGAGTGATGCTGTGGTGGTGCTGAGTGAATCCGTGGTGGCACTGAGTGATGCTGTGATGGCCCTGAGTGATGCTGTGGTGGCCCTGAGTGATGCTGTGATAGCCCTGAGTGATGCAGTGGTGGTGCTGAGTGATGCGGGGATGGTGCTGACTGATGCTCTGGTGGCGCTGAGTGATATTGTTGTGGCCCTGAGTGATGCTGTGGTGATGTCGAGTGATGCTGTTGTAGCGCTGAGTGATGCTGCGGTGGCGCTGAGTGTTGTTGTGGTGGTGTTGAGTGATGCTGTGGTGGCGCTGAGTTATGCTGTTGTGGCCACTGAGTGATATTGTTATGGCCTTTAGTGATGCAGTGGTGGTGCTGAGTGATGCTGTGGTGGCCCTGAGGGATGCTGTGGTGACCACTGAGTGATATTGTTGTGGCTGTGGCCCTGAGTGATGCTGTGGTGGTGCTGAGGGATGCTGTGGTGGCCCTGAGTGATGTTGTTGTGGCCCTGAGTGATGCTGTTGTGCCACTGAGTGATGCTGTGGTGGCCCTGAGTAATGCTGTGGCGGCCCTGAGTGATGCTGTGGTTTCCCTTAGTGATGTTTTGGTGGCGCTGACTGATGCTGTGGTGGCGCTGAGTGATATTGTTGTGACCTTGAGTGATGCAGTGGTGGAGCTGAGTGATGCAGTGGTGGCACTGAGTGATGCTGTTGTGGAGCTGAGTGATGCTGTGCTGGCGCTGAGTGATGCTGTGGTAGCGCTGAGTGATGCTGTGGTGGCGCTGAGTGATGCTGTGGTGGCTCTGAGTGATGCTGTGGTGGCCCTGAGTGATGCTGTGGTTGTGCTGACTGCTGCTGTGGTGCCCCTAAGTGATGCTGTGGTGGCATTGAGTGATACTGTGGTGGCGTTGAGTGATGCTGTGGTGGCACTGAGTGATGCTGTGGTGGCCCTGAGTGATGCTGTGGTGGCCCTGAGCGATGTTG
Source organism: Triturus cristatus (assembly GCF_964204655.1). NCBI lineage: Eukaryota > Metazoa > Chordata > Amphibia > Caudata > Salamandridae > Triturus > Triturus cristatus. The sequence goes on from NW_028187318.1 coordinate 148,940, forward strand.
TGGTGGTGCTGAGTGATGCTGTGTTGGTGCTGACTGATGCTGTGGTGGCGCTGAGTGATGCGGTGGTGGCCCTGAGTGATGCTGTGGTGGCATTGAGTGATGCTGTGGTGGCACTGAGTGATGCTGTGGTGGCACTGAGTGATGCTGTGGTGGCGCTAAGTGATGCTGTGGTGGCCCTGAGTGATACTATAGTGGCCCTGAGTGATGCTGTGGTGTTGCTGAGTGATGCTGTGGTGCTGCTGAGTGATGCTGTGGTGGCATTGAGTGATGCTGTGGTGGTGCTGAGTGATGCTGTGGTGGCCCTGAGTGATGCTGTGGTGGCCCTGAGTGATGCTGTGGTGGCCCTGAGTGATGCTGTGGTGGCCCTGAGTGATGCAGTGGTTGTGCTGCGTGATGCAGTGGTGGCGCTGAGTGATGTTGTGGTGGCGCTAAGTGATGTTGTGGTGGCGCTAAGTGATGCTGTGCTGGCGCTAAGTGATGCTGTGCTGGCGCTAAGTGATGCTGTGCTGGCGCTAAGTGATGCTGTGCTGGCGCTGAGTGATGCTGTGCTGGCGCTGAGTGATGCTGTGCTGGCGCTGAGTGATGCTGTGCTGGCGCTGAGTGATGCTGTGCTGGCGCTGAGTGATGCTGTGGTGGTGCTGAGTGATGCTGTGGTGGTGCTGAGTTATGATGTGGTGGCCGTGAGTGATGCTGTGGTGGCCCTGAGTGATACTGCCGTGTGCTGAGTGATGCTGTGGTGGCCCTGAGTGATATTGTTGTGGCCTTTAGTGATGGTGGTGCTGAGTAATGCTGTAGTGGCGCTGAGTGATGCTGTGGTGGCGCTGAGTGATGCTGTGGTGGTGCTGAGTGAATCCGTGGTGGCACTGAGTGATGCTGTGATGGCACTGAGTGATGCTGTGGTTGTGCTGACTGATGCTGTGGTGCCCCTGAGTGATGCTGTGGTGGCATTGAGTGATGCTGTGGTGGCTTTGAGTGATGCTGTGGTGGCTTTGAGTGATGCTGTGGTGGCACTGAGTGATGCTGTGGTGGCGCTGAGTGATGCAGTGATGGCACTGAGTGATACTGTTGTGGAGCTGAGTGATGCTGTGGTGGCCCTGAGTGATGCTGTGGTGTTGCTGAGTGATGCTGTGGTGTTGCTGAGTGATGCTGTGGTGTTGCTGAGTGATGCTGTGGTCGTGCTGAGTGATGCTGTGGTGGCGTTGAGTGATGCTGTGGTGCGCTGAGTGATGCTGTGGTGGCACTAGTGATGCTGTTGTGGCCTTGAGTGAAGCTGTGGTAGCGCTGAGTGATGCTGTGGTGGCGCTGAGCGATGTTGTGGTGGTGCTGAGTGATGCTGTGTTGGTGCTGACTGATGCTGTGGTGGCGCTGAGTGATGCGGTGGTGGCCCTGAGTGATGCTGTGGTGGCATTGAGTGATGCTGTGGTGGCACTGAGTGATGCTGTGGTGGCACTGAGTGATGCTGTGGTGGCGCTAAGTGATGCTGTGGTGGCCCTGAGTGATACTATGGTGGCCCTGAGTGATGCTGTGGTGTTGCTGAGTGATGCTGTGGTGCTGCTGAGTGATGCTGTGGTGGCATTGAGTGATGCTGTGGTGGTGCTGAGTGATGCTGTGGTGGCCCTGAGTGATGCTGTGGTGGCCCTGAGTGATGCTGTGGTGGCCCTGAGTGATGCTGTGGTGGCCCTGAGTGATGCAGTGGTTGTGCTGCGTGATGCAGTGGTGGCGCTGAGTGATGTTGTGGTGGCGCTAAGTGATGCTGTGCTGGCGCTAAGTGATGCTGTGCTGGCGCTAAGTGATGCTGTGCTGGCGCTGAGTGATGCTGTGCTGGCGCTGAGTGATGCTGTGCTGGCGCTGAGTGATGCTGTGCTGGCGCTGAGTGATGCTGTGCTGGCGCTGAGTGATGCTGTGCTGGCGCTGAGTGATGCTGTGCTGGCGCTGAGTGATGCTGTGGTGGTGCTGAGTGATGCTGTGGTGGTGCTGAGTTATGATGTGGTGGCCGTGAGTGATGCTGTGGTGGCCCTGAGTGATACTGCCGTGTGCTGAGTGATGCTGTGGTGGCCCTGAGTGATATTGTTGTGGCCTTTAGTGATGGTGGTGCTGAGTAATGCTGTAGTGGCGCTGAGTGATGCTGTGGTGGCGCTGAGTGATGCTGTGGTGGTGCTGAGTGAATCCGTGGTGGCACTGAGTGATGCTGTGATGGCACTGAGTGATGCTGTGGTTGTGCTGACTGATGCTGTGGTGCCCCTGAGTGATGCTGTGGTGGCATTGAGTGATGCTGTGGTGGCTTTGAGTGATGCTGTGGTGGCTTTGAGTGATGCTGTGGTGGCACTGAGTGATGCTGTGGTGGCGCTGAGTGATATTGTTGTGGCCTTGAGTGATGCAGTGGTGGAGCTGAGTGATGCAGTGATGGCACTGAGTGATACTGTTGTGGAGCTGAGTGATGCTGTGGTGGCCCTGAGTGATGCTGTGGTGTTGCTGAGTGATGCTGTGGTGTTGCTGAGTGATGCTGTGGTGTTGCTGAGTGATGCTGTGGTCGTGCTGAGTGATGCTGTGGTGGCGTTGAGTGATGCTGTGGTGCGCTGAGTGATGCTGTGGTGGCACTAGTGATGCTGTTGTGGCCTTGAGTGAAGCTGTGGTAGCGCTGAGTGATGCTGTGGTGGCGCTGAGTGATGCTGTGATGGCACTGAGTGATGCTGTGGTTGCCCTGAGTGATGCTGTGGTTGCCCTGAGTGATGCTGTGGTGTTGCTGAGTGATGCTGTGGTGCTGCTGAGTGATGCTGTGCTGGCATTGAGTGATGCTGTGCTGGCGCTGAGTGTTGTTGTGGTGGTGTTGAGTGATGCTGTGGTGGCACTGAGTGATGCTGTGGTGGCCACTGAGTGATATTGTTGTTGCCTTGAGTGATGCGGTGGTAGCCCTGAGTGATGTTGTGGTGGTGCTGAGTGATGCTGTGATGGCCCTGAGTGATATTGTTGTGGCCTTTAGTGTTGGTGGAGCTGAGTAATGCTGTAGTGGTGCTGAGTCATGCTGTGGTGGCCCTGAGTCATGCTGTGGTGGCCCTGAGTGATGCAGTGGTTGTGCTGCGTGATGCAGTGGTTGTGCTGCGTGATGCAGTGGTGGCGCTGAGTGATGTTGTGGTGGCGCTGAGTGATGTTGTGGTGGCGCTAAGTGATGCTGTGCTGGCGCTGAGTGATGCTGTGCTGGCGCTGTGTGATGCTGTGCTGCCGCTGAGTGATGCTGTTGTGGAGTTGAGTGATGCTGTGGTGGTGCTGAGTTATGATGTGGTGGCCGTGAGTGATGCTGTGGTGGCCCTGAGTGATACTGCGGTGGTGCTGAGTGATGCTGTGGTGGCCCTGAGTGATATTGTTGTGGCCTTTAGTGATGGTGCTGCTGAGTAATGCTGTAGTGGCGCTGAGTGATGCTGTGGTGGCGCTGAGTGATGCTGTGGTGGTGCTGAGTGAATCCGTGGTGGCACTGAGTGATGCTGTGATGGCACTGAGTGATGCTGTGGTTGTGCTGACTGATGCTGTGGTGCCCCTGAGTGATGCTGTGGTGGCATTGAGTGATGCTGTGGTGGCGTTGAGTGATGCTGTGGTGGCGTTGAGTGATGCTGTGGTGGCACTGAGTGATGCTGTGGTGGCGCTGAGTGATGCTGTGGTGGCCCTGAGTGATACTGTGGTGGCCCTGAGTGATGCTGTGGTGTTGCTGAGTGATGCAGTGGTGCTGCTGAGTGATGCTGTGGTGGCGTTGAGTGATGCTGTGGTGCGCTGAGTGATGCTGTGGTGGCACTAGTGATGCTGTTGTGGCCCTGAGTGATGCTGTGGTGGCATTGAGTGATGCTGTGGTGGCATTGAGTGATGCTGTGGTGGCGCTGAGTGATGCTGTTGTGGCGCTGAGTGATGCTGTGGTGGTGCTGAGTGATGCCGTGGTGGCGCTGAGTGATGCTGTGATGGCACTGAGTGATGCTGTGATGGCACTGAGTGATGCTGTGATGGCACTGAGTGATGCTGTGTTGGCCCTGAGTGATGCTGTGATAGCCCTGAGTGATGCTGTGGTGGTGCTGAGTGATGCGGGGATGGTGCTTACTGATGCTCTGGTGGCGCTGAGTGATATTGTTGTGGCCCTGAGTGATGCTGTGGTGGTGTTGAGTGATGCTGTGGTTGTGCTGACTGATGCTGTGGTGCCCCTGAGTGATGCTGTGGTGGCATTGAGTGATGCTGTGGTGGCATTGAGTGATGCTGTGGTGGCATTGAGTGATGCTGTGGTGGCACTGAGTGATGCTGTGGTGGCGCTGAGTGATATTGTTGTGGCCTTGAGTGATGCAGTGGTGGAGCTGAGTGATGCAGTGATGGCACTGAGTGATACTGTTGTGGAGCTGAGTGATGCTGTGGTGGCCCTGAGTGATGCTGTGGTGTTGCTGAGTGATGCTGTGGTGTTGCTGAGTGATGCTGTGGTGTTGCTGAGTGATGCTGTGGTCGTGCTGAGTGATGCTGTGGTGGCGTTGAGTGATGCTGTGGTGCGCTGAGTGATGCTGTGGTGGCACTAGTGATGCTGTTGTGGCCTTGAGTGAAGCTGTGGTAGCGCTGAGTGATGCTGTGGTGGCGCTGAGTGATGCTGTGATGGCACTGAGTGATGCTGTGGTTGCCCTGAGTGATGCTGTGGTTGCCCTGAGTGATGCTGTGGTTGCCCTGAGTGATGCTGTGGTTGCCCTGAGTGATGCTGTGGTGTTGCTGAGTGATGCTGTGGTGCTGCTGAGTGATGCTGTGCTGGCATTGAGTGATGCTGTGCTGGCGTTGAGTGATGCTGTGGTGCGCTGAGTGATGTTGTGGTGGCACTAGTGATGCTGTTGTGGCCCTGAGTGATGCTGTGGTGGTGCTGAGTGATGCTGTGGTGGTGCTGAGTGATGCTGTGGTGGCGCTGAGTGATGCTGTGGTGGCGCTGAGTGTTGTTGTGGTGGTGTTGAGTGATGCTGTGGTGGCACTGAGTGATGCTGTGGTGGCCACTGAGTGATATTGTTGTTGCCTTGAGTGATGCGGTGGTAGCCCTGAGTGATGTTGTGGTGGTGCTGAGTGATGCTGTGATGGCCCTGAGTGATATTGTTGTGGCCTTTAGTGTTGGTGGAGCTGAGTAATGCTGTAGTGGTGCTGAGTCATGCTGTGGTGGCCCTGAGTCATGCTGTGGTGGCCCTGAGTGATGCAGTGGTTGTGCTGCGTGATGCAGTGGTTGTGCTGCGTGATGCAGTGGTGGCGCTGAGTGATGTTGTGGTGGCGCTGAGTGATGTTGTGGTGGCGCTGAGTGATGTTGTGGTGGCGCTAAGTGATGCTGTGCTGGCGCTGAGTGATGCTGTGCTGGCGCTGTGTGATGCTGTGCTGCCGCTGAGTGATGCTGTTGTGGAGTTGAGTGATGCTGTGGTGGTGCTGAGTTATGATGTGGTGGCCGTGAGTGATGCTGTGGTGGCCCTGAGTGATACTGCGGTGGTGCTGAGTGATGCTGTGGTGGCCCTGAGTGATATTGTTGTGGCCTTTAGTGATGGTGCCGCTGAGTAATGCTGTAGTGGCGCTGAGTGATGCTGTGATGGCGCTGAGTGATGCTGTGGTGGTGCTGAGTGAATCCGTGGTGGCACTGAGTGATGCTGTGATGGCACTGAGTGATGCTGTGGTTGTGCTGACTGATGCTGTGGTGCCCCTGAGTGATGCTGTGGTGGCATTGAGTGATGCTGTGGTGGCGTTGAGTGATGCTGTGGTGGCGTTGAGTGATGCTGTGGTGGCACTGAGTGATGCTGTGGTGGCGCTGAGTGATGCTGTGGTGGCCCTGAGTGATACTGTGGTGGCCCTGAGTGATGCTGTGGTGTTGCTGAGTGATGCAGTGGTGCTGCTGAGTGATGCTGTGGTGGCGTTGAGTGATGCTGTGGTGCGCTGAGTGATGCTGTGGTGGCACTAGTGATGCTGTTGTGGCCCTGAGTGATGCTGTGGTGGCATTGAGTGATGCTGTGGTGGCATTGAGTGATGCTGTGGTGGCGCTGAGTGATGCTGTTGTGGCGCTGAGTGATGCTGTGGTGGTGCTGAGTGATGCCGTGGTGGCGCTGAGTGATGCTGTGATGGCACTGAGTGATGCTGTGATGGCACTGAGTGATGCTGTGTTGGCCCTGAGTGATGCTGTGATAGCCCTGAGTGATGCTGTGGTGGTGCTGAGTGATGCGGGGATGGTGCTTACTGATGCTCTGGTGGCGCTGAGTGATATTGTTGTGGCCCTGAGTGATGCTGTGGTGGTGTTGAGTGATGCTGTGGTGGCGCTGAGTGATGCTGCGGTGGCGCTGAGTGTTGTTGTGGTTGTGTTGAGTGATGCTGTGGTGGCGCTGAGTTATGCTGTTGTGGCCACTGAGTGATATTGTTATGGCCTTTAGTGATGCAGTGGTGGTGCTGAGTGATGCTGTGGTGGCCCTGAGTGATGCTGTGGTGGCCACTGAGTGATATTGTTGTGGCTGTGGCCCTGAGTGATGCTGTGGTGGTGCTGAGTGATGCTGTGGTGGCCCTGAGTTATGCTGTGGTGGCCCTGAGTGATGCTGTGGTGGCCCTGAGTGATGCTGTGGTGGCCCTGATTGATGTTGTGGTGGCCCTGAGTGATGTTGTGGTGGTGCTGAGTGATGCTGTGTTGGCGCTGACTGATGCTGTGTTGGCGCTGACTGATACTGTGGTGGCGCTGAGTGATATTGTTGTGGCCTTGAGTGATGCAGTGGTGGAGCTGAGTGATGCAGTGGTGGCACTGAGTGATGTTGTTGTGGAGCTGAGTGATGCTGTGCTGGCGCTGAGTGATGCTCTGATGGCACTGAGTGATGCTGTGTGCTGGAGCCGGCCTCGTGGCGTGGTCCTGTTCCCCCTCGCCAAGCCGCACGAGGTCCCCTGCACCTCGGGGCTCCTCCATTTTGGATTGTACGTAACTCTGCGCGCCAGCCTACGTGACCCCACTCAACCCGGCCTCTGCCCCCGGCAGCCCCGACATCAAGGCACCAACAACTGGCCAGGGGGTACCACGTGAACACTTCCTCACTCCCGGCGGAGGGCAGTATCGATGGGACCCCCAACCGTCCTCCCATACCTAGGTGCGATCGCCCCACAGCTCTCCTGGGCCTGGCGCCTCTCCCGCTGGGCGTCTGGCCTCTCCCAGCCCGGCCTCTCCGCCCCCCCGGGCGCAAGGGTCCGGACATCAAAGGGCTCCAGACCTATATCTGTGGCGACCCTGCAACAGGACAGCAGTTGTATCCCGGAGTCAAGAGCCCTGCTGATCGGATCGCGGCAGACCCTACGGAGAAAGACTCATCCTGGAACCACGCTCTGAGCCCTGCTGACTACGTCGCGGCTCTACCGTGCTTAAAGACCTTCACGAACCCTTGGGGCCCTGCTGACGCTGTCGCGGCCCGACCTTGTTGAACTTGCCATCAGAGCCCAGCTGACCTCGTCGCGGCTCGACCGAAGCGGACCTACCACCGGAGCCCTGCTGACTGTGTCGCGGCTCGACCCAAGCGGAACTACCACCCGAGCCCTGCAGACCCCGTCGCGGCTCTCCACGTCCGAGCTGCTTTGAGACCAGCACCTGCTGCTCCGGTCCCCGGAGCCACCTTCGGCCTAACGCAAGGTCTGGCGCAGAGCTTCCCCGTACCAGGCTGGTACCAAGACTGTCCCGCTACCCTGTCCCTACAAAGACATTGAGACTCTTCCTGGATCTCTCGATCCCCTGTAAATATTTCGAATGTGCTACTATTGATAAAGTACCTAGATAAGCAACTGATACGGAGTCCTGTGTGGTGGTGTTACTGGGCCTAGTACGATCATAGGAGAAGCCCTCTCCTAGGAGGCTTCTCAGCGGCGCTCGGCTATAACCTTGCGGTAGGAAGGTACCACGGAGTGGGCCCCCTGACTCCCCGGTGGTCCTCCCTCCAACACTGTGGTGGCGCTGAATGATGCTGTGGTGGCCCTGAGTGATGCTGTGGTGGCCCTGAGTGATGCTGTGGTTGTGCTGAATGATGCTGTGGTGGCACTGAGTGATGCTGTGGTGGCACTGAGTGATGCTGTGGTGGCGCTGAGTGATGCTGTGGTGGCCCTGAGTGATGCTGTGGTGGCCCTGAGTGATGCTGTGGTGGCCCTGAGTGAAGCTGTGGTGTTGCTGAGTGATGCTGTGGTGCTGCTGAGTGATGCTGTGGTGGCGTTGAGTGATGCTGTGGTGCGCTGAGTGAGGCTGTGGTGGCTCTAGTGATGCTGTTGTGGCCTTGAGTGAAGCTGTGGTAGCGCTGAGTGATGCTGTGGTGGCGCTGAGTGATGCTGTGGTGGCGCTGAGTGATGCTGTGGTGGCACTGAGTGATGATGTGGTGGTGCTGAGTGATGCCGTGGTGGTGCTGAGTGATGCTGTGGTGGTCCTGACTGATGCTGTGGTGGCACTGAGTGATATTATTGTAGCCCTGAGTGATGCTGTGGTGGCCTTGAGTGATGCAGTGGTGGCGCTGAGTGATGTGGTGGCTATGAGTGATGCTGTGCTTGATCTGAGTGATGGTGTGCTGGCGCTGAGTGATGCTGTGCTGGCGCTGAGTGATGCTGTGATGGCACTGAGTGATGCTGTGGTTGCCCTGAGTGATGCTGTGGTTGCCCTGAGTGATGCTGTGATGCCCCTGAGTGATGCTGTGGTGGTGCTGAGTGATGCGGGGATGGTGCTGACTGATGCTGTGGTGGTGCTGAGTGATATTGTTGTGGCACTGAGTTATGCTGTGGTGGTGTTGAGTGATGCTGTGGTGGCACTGAGTGATGCTGTGGTGGCGCTGAGTGTTGTTGTGGTGGTGTTGAGTGATGCTGTGGTGGCACTGAGTGATGCTGTGGTGGCACTGAGTGATGCTGTGGTGGCCACTGAGTGATATTGTTGTTGCCTTGAGTGATGCTGTGATGGCCCTGAGTGATATTGTTGTGGCCTTTAGTGTTGGTGGAGCTGAGTAATGCTGTAGTGGTGCTGTGTGATGCTGTGGTGGCACTGAGTGATGCTGTGGTGGTGCTGAGTGATGATGTGGTGGCGCTGAGTGATGCTGTTGTGGCCCTGAGTGATGCTGTGGTGGCCCTGAGTGATGCTGTGGTGGCCCTGAGTGATGCTGTGGTGGCCCTGAGTGATGCAGTGGTTGTGCTGCGTGATGCAGTGGTGGCGCTGAGTGATGTTGTGGTGGCGCTGAGTGATGTTGTGGTGGCGCTGAGTGATGCTGTGCTGGCGCTGAGTGATGCTGTGCTGGCGCTGAGTGATGCTGTGCTGGCGCTGAGTGATGCTGTGCTGGCGCTGAGTGATGCTGTGCTGGCGCTGTGTGATGCTGTGCTGGCGCTGTGTGATGCTGTGCTGGCACTGAGTGATGCTGTGGTGGTGCTGAGTGATGCTGTGGTGGTGCTGAGTTATGATGTGGTGGCCCTGAGTGATACTGCGGTGGTGCTGAGTGATGCTGTGGTGGCCCTGAGTGATGCTGTGGTGTTGCTGAGTGATGCTGTGGTCGTGCTGAGTGATGCTGTGGTGGCGTTGAGTGATGCTGTGGTGGCGCTGAGTGATGCTGTGCTGGCGCTGTGTGATGCTGTGCTGGCGCTGTGTGATGCTGTGCTGGCACTGAGTGATGCTGTGGTGGTGCTGAGTGATGCTGTGGTGGTGCTGAGTTATGATGTGGTGGCCCTGAGTGATACTGCGGTGGTGCTGAGTGATGCTGTGGTGGCCCTGAGTGATGCTGTGGTGTTGCTGAGTGATGCTGTGGTCGTGCTGAGTGATGCTGTGGTGGCGTTGAGTGATGCTGTGGTGGCGCTGAGTGATGCTGTGCTGGCGCTGTGTGATGCTGTGCTGGCGCTGTGTGATGCTGTGCTGGCACTGAATGATGCTGTGGTGGTGCTGAGTGATGCTGTGGTGGTGCTGAGTTATGATGTGGTGGCCCTGAGTGATACTGCGGTGGTGCTGAGTGATGCTGTGGTGGCCCTGAGTGATATTGTTGTGGCCTTTAGTGATGGTGGCGCTGAGTAATGCTGTAGTGGCGCTGAGTGATGCTGTGGTGGCGCTGAGTGATGCTGTGGTGGTGCTGAGTGATGCTGTGATAGCCCTGAGTGATGCTGTGGTGGTGCTGAGGGATGCGGGGATGGTGCTTACTGATGCTCTGGTGGCGCTGAGTGATATTGTTGTGGCCCTGAGTGATGCTGTGGTGCTGTTGAGTGATGCTGTGGTGGCGCTGAGTGATGCTGCGGTGGCGCTGAGTTGTTGTGGTGGTGTTTAGTGATGCTGTGGTGGCGCTGAGTTATGCTGTTGTGGCCACTGAGTGATATTGTTATGGCCTTTAGTGATGCAGTGGTGGGGCTGAGTGATGCTGTGGTGGCCCTGACTGATGCTGTGGTGGCCACTGAGTGATATTGTTGTGACTGTGGCCCTGAGTGATGCTGTGGTAGTGCTGAGGGATGCTGTGGTGACCCTGAGGGATGCTGTGGTGACCCTGAGTGATGCTGTGGTGGCCCTGAGAGATGCTGTGGTGACACTGAGTGATGCTGTGGTGGCCCTGAGTAATGCTGTGGTGGCCCTGAGTGATGCTGTGGTGGCCCTGAGTGATGTTGTGGTGGCCCTGAGTGATGTTGTGGTGGTGCTGAGTGATGCTGTGTTGGCGCTGACTGATGCTGTGGTGGCGCTGAGTGATATTGTTGTGGCCTTGAGTGATGCAGTGGTGGAGCTGAGTGATGCAGTGGTGGAGCTGAGTGATGCAGTGGTGGCGCTGAGTGATGCAGTGGTGGCACTGAGTGATGCTGTTGTGGAGCTGAGTGATGCTGTGCTGGCGCTGAGTGATGCTCTGATGGCACTGAGTGATGCTGTGGTGGCGCTGAGCGATGCTGTGGTGGCCCTGAGTGATGCTGTGGTGGCCCTGAGTGATGCTGTGGTTGTGCTGACTGAGGATGTGGTGGCCCTGAGTGATGCTGTGGTTGTGCTGACTGATGCTGTTGTGGCGATGAGTGATGCTGTGGTGGCCCTGAGTGATGCTGTGGTGGCCCTGAGTGATGCTGTGGTGGCCCTGAGTGATGCTGTGGTGGCCCTGAGTGATGCTGTGGTGGCCCTGAGTGATGCTGTGGTGGTGCTGAGTGATGCTGTGGTGGCGTTGAGTGATGCTGTGGTGCGCTGAGTGATGCTGTGGTGGCACTAGTGATGCTGTTGTGGCCTTGAGTGAAGCTGTGGTAGCGCTGAGTGATGCTGTGGTGGCGCTGAGTGATGCTGTGGTGGCACTGAGTGATGCTGTGGTGGTGCTGAGTGATGTCGTGGTGGTGCTGAGTGATGCTGTGGTGGCACTGAGTGATATTATTGTAGCCCTGAGGGATGCTGTGGTGGCCTTGAGTGATGCAGTGGTGGTGCTGAGTGATGTTGTGGCTATGAGTGATGCTGTGGTTGATCTGAGTGATGCTGTGCTGGCGCTGAGTGATGCTGTGCTGGCACTGAGTGATGCTGGGATGGCACTGAGTGATGCTGTGATGGCACTGAGTGATGCTGTGATGGCACTGAGTGATGCTGTGGTAGCACTGAGTGATGCTGTGGTAGCACTGAGTGATGCTGTGGTGGCCCTGAGTGATGCTGTGGTGGCCCTGAGTGATGCTGTGGTGGCCCTGAGTGATGCTGTGGTGTTGCTGAGTGATGCTGTGGTGTTGCTGAGTGATGCTGTGGTGGTGCTGAGTGATGCTGTGGTGGCGTTGAGTGATGCTGTGGTGCGCTGAGTGATGCTGTGGTGGCACTAGTGATGCTGTTGTGGCCTTGAGTGAAGCTGTGGTAGCGCTGAGTGATGCTGTGGTGGCGCTGAGTGATGCTGTGGTGGCGCTGAGTGATGCTGTGGTGGTGCTGAGTGATGTCGTGGTGGTGCTGAGTGATGTCGTGGTGGTGCTGAGTGATGCTGTGGTGGTCCTGACTGATGCTGTGGTGGTGCTGAGTGATGTTGTGGCTATGAGTGATGCTGTGGTTGATCTGAGTGATGCTGTGCTGGCACTGAGTGATGCTGTGATGGCACTGAGTGATGCTGTGATGGCACTGAGTGATGCTGTGGTTGCCCTGAGTGATGCTGTGATGCTCCTGAGTGATGCTGTGATGCTCCTGAGTGATGCTGTGATGCTCCTGAGTGATGCTGTGGTGGTGCTGAGTGATGCGGGGATGGTGCTGACTGATGCTGTGGTGGTGCTGAGTGATATTGTTGTGGCACTGAGTGATGCTGTGGTGGTGTTGAGTGATGCTGTGGTGACGCTGAGTGATGCTGTGGTGGCGCTGAGTGTTGTTGTGGTGGTGTTGAGTGATGCTGTGGTGGCACTGAGTGATGCTGTGGTGGCCACTGAGTGATATTGTTGTTGCCTTGAGTGATGCAGTGGTAGCCCTGAGTGATGCTGTGGTGGTGCTGAGTGATGCTGTGATGGCCCTGAGTGATATTGTTGTGGCCTTTAGTGTTGGTGGAGCTGAGTAATGCTGTAGTGGTGCTGAGTGATGCTGTGGTGGCACTGAGTGATGCTGTGGTGGTGCTGAGTGATGATGTGGTGGCGCTGATTGATGCTGTTGTGGCCCTGAGTGATGCTGTGGTGGCCCTGAGTGATGCTGTGGTGGCCCTGAGTGATGCTGTGGTTGTGCTGCGTGATGCAGTGGTGGCGCTGAGTGATGTTGTGCTGGCGCTAAGTGATGCTGTGCTGGCGCTAAGTGATGCTGTGCTGGCGCTGAGTGATGATGTGCTGGCGCTGAGTGATGCTGTGGTGGTGCTGAGTGATGCTGTGGTGGTGCTGAGTGATGCTGTGGTGGTGCTGAGTGATGCTGTGGTGGCCCTGAGTGATGCTGTGGTGGCCCTGAGTGATGCTGTGGTGGCACTGAGTGATGCTGTGGTGGCCCTGAGTGATGCTGTGGTGGCCCTGAGTGATGCTGTGGTGGCCCTGAGTGATGTTGTGGTGGTGCTGAGTGATGCTGTGTTGGCACTGAGTGATGCAGTGGTGGAGCTGAGTGATGCAGTGGTGGCACTGAGTGATGCTGTTGTGGAGCTGAGTGATGCTGTGCTGGCGCTGAGTGATGCTCTGATGGCACTGAGTGATGCTGTTGTGGAGCTGAGTGATGCTGTGCTGGCGCAGAGTGATGCACTGATGGCACTGAGTGATGCTGTGGTGGCCCTGAGGGATGCTGTGGTGGCCCTGAGGGATGCTGTGGTGGCCCTGAGTGATGCTGTTGTGGCCCTGAGTGATGCTGTGGTTGTGCTGAGTGATGCTGTGGTGGCCCTGAGTGATGCTGTGGTGGCCCTGAGTGATGCTGTGGTGGAGCTGAGTGATGCAGTGGTGGAGCTGAGTGATGCAGTGGTGGCACTGAGTGATGCTGTTGTGGAGCTGAGTGATGCTGTGCTGGCGCAGAGTGATGCTCTGATGGCACTGAGTGATGCTGTGGTGGCCCTGAGTGATGCTGTGGTGGCCCTGAGTGATGCTGTTGTGGCCCTGAGTGATGCTCTGGTTGTGCTGACTGATGCTGTGGTGGCCCTGAGTGATGCTGTGGTGGCGTTGAGTGATGCTGTTGTGGCGTTGAGTGATGCTGTTGTGGCGATGAGTGATGCTGTGGTGGCACTGAGTGATGCTGAGGTGGCACTGAGTGATGCTGTGGTGGCCCTGAGTGATGCTGTGGTGGCCCTGAGTGATGCTGTGGTGGCCCTGAGTGATGCTGTGGTGTTGCTGAGTTATGCTGTGGTGGTGCTGAGTGATGCTGTGGTGGCGTTGAGTGATGCTGTGGTGCGCTGAGTGATGCTGTGGTGGCACTAGTGATGCTGTTGTGGCCTTGAGTGAAGCTGTGGTAGCGCTGAGTGATGCTGTGGTGGCGCTGAGTGATGCTGTGATGGCACTGAGTGATGCTGTGGTTGCCCTGAGTGATGCTGTGATGCCCCTGAGTGATGCTGTGGTGGTGCTGACTGATGCTGTGGTGGTGCTGAGTGATATTGTTGTGGCACTGAGTTATGCTGTGGTGGTGTTGAGTGATGCTGTGGTGGCACTGAGTGATGCTGTGGTGGTGCTGAGTGTTGTGGTGGTGTTGAGTGATGCTGTGGTGGCACTGAGTTATGCTGTGGTGGCCACTGAGTGATATTGTTGTTGCCTTGAGTTATGCGGAGGTAGCCCTGAGTGATGCTGTGGTGGTGCTGAGTGATGCTGTGATGGCCCTGAGTGATATTGTTGTGGCCTTTAGTGTTGGTGGAGCTGAGTAATGCTGTAGTGGTGCTGAGTGATGCTGTGGTGGCACTGAGTGATGCTGTGGTGGCGCTGAATGATGATGTGGTGGCGCTGAGTGATGCTGTGGTGGCCCTGAGTCATGCTGTGGTGGCCCTGAGTGATGCAGTGGTTGTGCTGCGTGATGCAGTGGTTGTGCTGCGTGATGCAGTGGTGGCGCTGAGTGATGCTGTGCTGGCGCTAAGTGATGCTGTGCTGGCGCTAAGTGATGCTGTGCTGGCGTTGAGTGATACTGTGCTGGCGCTGTGTGATGCTGTGCTGCCGCTGAGTGATGCTGTTGTGGAGCTGAGTGATGCTGTGGTGGTGCTGAGTTATGATGTGGTGGCCGTGAGTGATGCTGTGGTGGCCCTGAGTGATACTGCGGTGGTGCTGAGTGATGCTGTGGTGGCAACTGAGTGATATTGTTGTGACTGTGGCCCTGAGTGATGCTGTGGTGGTGCTGAGGGATGCTGTGGTGGCCCTGAGTGATGCTGTGGTGGCACTGAGTGATGCTGTGGTGGCCCTGAGTGATGCTGTGGTGGCCCTGAGTGATGCTGTGGTGGCCCTGAGTGATGTTGTGGTGGTGCTGAGTGATGCTGTGTTGGCGCTGACTGATGCTGTGCTGGCGCTGAGTGATGCTCTGATGGCACTGAGTGATGCTGTGTGTTGGAGCCGGCCTCGTGGCGTGGTCCTGTTCCCCCTCGCCAAGCCGCACGATGTCCCCTGCACCTCGGGGCTCCTCCATTTTGGATTGTACGTAACTCTGCGCGCCAGCCTACGTGACCCCGCTCAACCCGGCCTCGGCCCCCGCCAGCCCCGACATCAAGGCACCAACAACTGGCCAGGGGGTACCACGTGAACACTTCCTCACTCCTGGCGGAGGGCAGTATCGATGGGACCCCCAACCGTCCTCCCACACCTAGGTGCGATCGCCCCACAGCTCTCCTGGGCCTGGCGCCTCTCCCGCTGGGCGTCTGGCCTCTCCCAGCCCGGCCTCTCCGCCCCCCCGGGCGCAAGGGTCCGGACATCAAAGGGCTCCAGACCTATATCTGGGGCGACCCTGCAACAGGACAGCAATTGTATCCCGGAGTCAAGAGCCCTGCTGATCGGATCGCGGCAGACCCTACGGAGAAAGACTCATCCTGGAACCACGCTCTGAGCCCTGCTGACTACGTCGCGGCTCTACCGTGCTTAAAGACCTTCACGAACCCTTGGGGCCCTGCTGACGCTGTCGCGGCCCGACCTTGTTGAACTTGCCATCAGAGCCCAGCTGACCTCGTCGCGGCTCGACCGAAGCGGACCTACCACCGGAGCCCTGCTGACTGTGTCGCGGCTCGACCCAAGCGGAACTACCACCCGAGCCCTGCAGACCCCGTCGCGGCTCTCCACGTCCGAGCTGCTTTGAGACCAGCACCTGCTGCTCCGGTCCCCGGAGCCACCTTCGGCCTAACTCAAGGTCTGGCGCAGAGCTTCCCCGTACCAGGCTGGTACCAAGACTGTCCCGCTACCCTGTCCCTACAAAGACATTGAGACTCTTCCTGGATCTCTCGATCCCCCTGTAAATATTTCGAATGTGCTACTATTGATAAAGTACCTAGATAAGCAACTGATACGGAGTCCTGTGTGGTGGTGTTACTGGGCCTAGTACGATCATAGGAGAAGCCCTCTCCTAGGAGGCTTCTCAGCGGCGCTCGGCTATAACCTTGCGGTAGGAAGGTACCACGGAGTGGGCCCCCTGACTCCCCGGTGGTCCTCCCTCCAACACTGTGGTGGCGCTGAGTGATGCTGTGGTGGCCCTGAGTGATGCTGTGGTGGCCCTGAGTGATGCTGTGGTTGTGCTGACTGATGCTGTGGTGGCCCTGAGTGATGCTGTGGTGGCCTTGAGTGATGTTGTGGCGATGAGTGATGCTGTGGTGGCACTGAGTGATGCTGTGGTGGTGCTGAGTGATGCTGTGGTGGTGCTGAGTGATGCTGTGGTGGCCCTGAGTGATGCTGTGGTGGCCCTGAGTGAAGCTGTGGTGTTGCTGAGTGATGCTGTGGTGCTGCTGAGTGATGCTGTGGTGGCGTTGAGTGATGCTGTGGTGCGCTGAGTGAGGCTGTGGTGGCACTAGTGATGCTGTTGTGGCCTTGAGTGAAGCTGTGGTAGCACTGAGTGATGCTGTGGTGGCGCTGAGTGATGCTGTGGTGGCACTGAGTGATGATGTGGTGGTGCTGAGTGATGCCGTGGTGGTGCTGAGTGATGCTGTGGTGGTCCTGACTGATGCTGTGGTGGCACTGAGTGATATTATTGTAGCCCTGAGTGATGCTGTGGTGGCCTTGAGTGATGCAGTGGTGGCGCTGAGTGATGTGGTGGCTATGAGTGATGCTGTGCTTGATCTGAGTGATGGTGTGCTGGTGCTGAGTGATGCTGTGCTGGCGCTGAGTGATGCTGTGATGGCACTGAGTGATGCTGTGGTTGCCCTGAGTGATGCTGTGATGCCCCTGAGTGATGCTGTGGTGGTGCTGAGTGATGCGGGGATGGTGCTGACTGATGCTGTGGTGGTGCTGAGCGATATTGTTGTGGCACTGAGTTATGCTGTGGTGGTGTTGAGTGATGCTGTGGTGGCACTGAGTGATGCTGTGGTGGCGCTGAGTGTTGTTGTGGTGGTGTTGAGTGATGCTGTGGTGGCCCTGAGTGATGCTGTGGTGGCCCTGAGTGATGCTGTGGTGGCCCTGAGTGATGCAGTGGTTGTGCTGCGTGATGCAGTGGTGGCGCTGAGTGATGTTGTGGTGGCGCTAAGTGATGCTGTGCTGGCGCTAAGTGATGCTGTGCTGGCGCTGAGTGATGCTGTGCTGGCGCTGTGTGATGCTGTGGTGGTGCTGAGTGATGCTGTGGTGGTGCTGAGTGATGCTGTGGTGGTGCTGAGTTATGATGTGGTGGCCGGGAGTGATGCTGTGGTGGCCCTGAGTGATACTGCGGTGGTGCTGAGTGATGCTGTGGTGGCCCTGAGTGATATTGTTGTGGCCTTTAGTGATGGTGGCGCTGAGTAATGCTGTAGTGGCGCTGAGTGATGCTGTGGTGGCGCTGAGTGATGCTGTGGTGGCGCTGAGTGATGCTGTGGTGGTGCTGAGTGAATCCGTGGTGGCACTGAGTGATGCTGTGATGGCACTGAGTGATGCTGTGGTGGCCCTGAGTGATGCTGTGGTGGCCCTGAGTGATGCTGTGGCGGCCCTGAGTGATGCTGTGGCGGCCCTGAGTGATGCTGTGATAGCCCTGAGTGATGCTGTGGTGGTGCTGAGGGATGCGGGGATGGTGCTTACTGATGCTCTGGTGGCGCTGAGTGATATTGTTGTGGCCCTGAGTGATGCTGTGGTGGTGTTGAGTGATGCTGTGGTGGCGCTGAGTGATGCTGCGGTGGCGCTGAGTGTTGTTGTGGTGGTGTTGAGTGATGCTGTGGTGGCGCTGAGTAATGCTGTTGTGGCCACTGAGTGATATTGTTATGGCCTTTAGTGATGCAGTGGTGGGGCTGAGTGATGCTGTGGTGGCCCTGACTGATGCTGTGGTGGCCACTGAGTGATATTGTTGTGACTGTGGCCCTGAGTGATGCTGTGGTGGTGCTGAGGGATGCTGTGGTGACCCTGAGTGATGCTGTGGTGGCCCTGAGAGATGCTGTGGTGGCACTGAGTGATGCTGTGGTGGCCCTGAGTAATACTGTGGCGGCCCTGAGTGATGCTGTGATAGCCCTGAGTGATGCTGTGGTGGTGCTGAGTGATGATGTTGTGGCGCTGACTGATGCTGTGGTGGCGCTGAGTGATATTGTTGTGGCCCTAATTGATGCAGTGGTGGCACTGAGTGATGCTGTGGTGGCCCTGAGTAATGCTGTGGTGGCCCTGAGTGATGCTGTGGTGGCCCTGAGTGATGCTGTGGTGGCCCTGAGTGATGTTGTGGTGGTGCTGAGTGATGCTGTGTTGGCGCTGACTGATGCTGTGGTGGCGCTGAGTGATATTGTTGTGGCCTTGAATGATGCAGTGGTGGCGCTGAGTGATGCAGTGGTGGCACTGAGTGATGCTGTTGTGGAGCTGAGTGATGCTGTGCTGGCGCTGAGTGATGCTCTGATGGCACTGAGTGATGCTGTGGTGGCGCTGAGCGATGCTGTGGTGGCCCTGAGTGATGCTGTGGTGGCCCTGAGTGATGCTGTGGTTGTGCTGACTGATGCTGTGGTGGCCCTGAGTGATGCTGTGGTTGTGCTGACTGATGCTGTTGTGGCGATGAGTGATGCTGTGGTGGCACTGAGTGATGCTGTGGTGGCACTGAGTGATGCTGTGGTAGCACTGAGTGATGCTGTGGTGGCCCTGAGTGATGCTGTGGTGGCCCTGAGTGATGCTGTGGTGTTGCTGAGTGATGCTGTGGTGGTGCTGAGTGATGCTGTGGTGGCGTTGAGTGATGCTGTGGTGCGCTGAGTGATGCTGTGGTGGCACTAGTGATGCTGTTGTGGCCCTGAGTGATGCTGTGGTGTTGCTGAGTGATGCTGTGGTGGTGCTGAGTGATGCTGTGGTGGCGTTGAGTGATGCTGTGGTGCGCTGAGTGATGCTGTGGTGGCACTAGTGATGCTGTTGTGGCCTTGAGTGAAGCTGTGGTAGCGCTGAGTGATGCTGTGGTGGCGCTGAGTGATGCTGTGGTGGCGCTGAGTGATGCTGTGGTGGCACTGAGTGATGCTGTGGTGGCGCTGAGTGATGCTGTGGTGGCGCTGAGTGATGCTGTGGTGGTGCTGAGTGATGTCGTGGTGGTGCTGAGTGATGCTGTGGTGGCACTGAGTGATAATATTGTAGCCCTGAGGGATGCTGTGGTGGCCTTGAGTGATGCAGTGGTGGTGCTGAGTGATGTGGTGGCTATGAGTGATGCTGTGGTTGATCTGAGTGATGGTGTGCTGGTGCTGAGTGATGCTGTGCTGGCACTGAGTGATGCTGTGATGGCACTGAGTGATGCTGTAGTTGCCCTGAGAGATGCAGTGATGCTCCTGAGTGATGCTGTGGTGGTGCTGAGTGATGCGGGGATGGTGCTGACTGATGCTGTGGTGGTGCTGAGTGATATTGTTGTGGCACTGAGTGATGCTGTGGTGGCGCTGAGTGATGCTGTGGTGGCGCTGAGTGATGCTGTGGTGGCGCTGAGTGTTGTTGTGGTGGTGTTGAGTGATGCTGTGGTGGCACTGAGTGATGCTGTGGTGGCCACTGAGTGATATTGTTGTTGCCTTGAGTGATGCAGTGGTAGCCCTGAGTGATGCTGTGGTGGTGCTGAGTGATGCTGTGATGGCCCTGAGTGATATTGTTGTGGCCTTTAGTGTTGGTGGAGCTGAGTAATGCTGTAGTGGTGCTGAGTGATGCTGTGGTGGCACTGAGTGATGCTGTGGTGGCACTGAGTGATGCTGTGGTGGCACTGAGTGATGCTGTGGTGGCACTGAGTGATGCTGTGGTGGTGCTGAGTGATGATGTGGTGGCGCTGATTGATGCTGTTGTGGCCCTGAGTGATGCTGTGGTGGCCCTGAGTGATGCTGTGGTGGCCCTGAGTGATGCTGTGGTTGTGCTGCGTGATGCAGTGGTGGCGCTGAGTGATGTTGTGCTGGCGCTAAGTGATGCTGTGCTGGCGCTGAGTGATGCTGTGCTGGCGCTGAGTGATGCTGTGCTGGCGCTGAGTGATGCTGTGGTGGTGCTGAGTGATGCTGTGGTGGTGCTGAGTGATGCTGTGGTGGTGCTGAGTGATGCTGTGGTGGTGCTGAGTGATGCTGTGGTGGTGCTGAGTGATGCTGTGGTGGTGCTGAGGGATGCTGTGGTGGCCCTGAGTGATGCTGTGGTGGCCCTGAGTGATGCTGTGGTGGCCCTGAGTGATGCTGTGGTGGCACTGAGTGATGCTGTGGTGACCCTAAGTAATGCTGTGGTGGCCCTGAGTGATGCTGTGGTGGCCCTGAGTGATGTTGTGGTGGTGCTGAGTGATGCTGTGTTGGCGCTGACTGATGCTGTGGTGGCGCTGAGTGATATTGTTGTGGCCTTGAGTGATGCAGTGGTGGATCTGAGTGATGCAGTGGTGGCACTGAGTGATGCTGTTGTGGAGCTGAGTGATGCTGTGCTGGCGCTGAGTGATGCTGTGCTGGCGCTGAGTGATGCTGTGGTGGCGCTGAGTGATGCTGTGGTGGCCCTGAGTGATGCTGTGGTGGCCCTGAGTGATGCTGTGGTTGTGCTGACTGATGCTGTGGTGGTGCTGAGTGATGCTGTGGTGGTGCTGAGGGATGCTGTGGTGGCCCTGAGTGATGCTGTGGTGGCCCTGAGTGATGCTGTGGTGGCACTGAGTGATGCTGTGGTGGCCCTGAGTAATGCTGTGGTGGCCCTGAGTGATGCTGTGGTGGCCCTGAGTGATGTTGTGGTGGTGCTGAGTGATGCTGTGTTGGCGCTGACTGATGCTGTGGTGGCGCTGAGTGATATTGTTGTGGCCTTGAGTGATGCAGTGGTGGCGCTGAGTGATGCAGTGGTGGCGCTGAGTGATGCAGTGGTGGCACTGAGTGATGCAGTGGTGGCACTGAGTGATGCAGTGGTGGCACTGAGTGATGCTGTTGTGGAGCTGAGTGATGCTGTGCTGGCGCAGAGTGATGCTGTGCTGGCACTGAGTGATGCTGTGGTGGCCCTGAGTGATGCTGTGGTGGCCCTGAGTGATGCTGTGGTGGCCCTGAGTGATGCTGTGGTGGCCCTGAGTGATGCTGTGGTTTTGCTGACTGATGCTGTGGTGGCCCTGAGTGATGCTGTGGTGGCCCTGAGTGATGCTGTGGTGGCGTTGAGTGATGCTGTGGTGGCCCTGAGTGATGCTGTGGTGGCCCTGAGTGATGCTGTGGTGGCCCTGAGTGATGCTGTGGTGGCCCTGAGTGATGCTGTGGTGTTGCTGAGTGATGCTGTGGTGGTGCTGAGTGATGCTGTGGTGGCGTTGAATGATGCTGTGGTGCGCTGAGTGATGCTGTGGTGGCACTAGTGATGCTGTTGTTGCCTTGAGTGATGCTGTGGTAGCGCTAAGTGATGCTGTGGTGGCGCTGAGTGATGCTGTGATGGCACTGAGTGATGCTGTGGTTGCCCTGAGTGATGCTGTGATGCCCCTGAGTGATGCTGTGGTGGTGCTGACTGATGCTGTGGTGGTGCTGAGTGATATTGTTTTGGCACTGAGTGATGCTGTGATGGCACTGAGTGATGCTGTGGTTGCCCTGAGTGATGCTGTGATGCCCCTGAGTGATGCTGTGGTGGTGCTGAGTGATGCGGGGATGGTGCTGACTGATGCTGTGGTGGTGCTGAGTGATATTGTTGTGGCACTGAGTTATGCTGTGGTGGTGTTGAGTGATGCTGTGGTGGCACTGAGTGATGCTGTGGTGGCGCTGAGTGTTGTTGTGGTGGTGTTGAGTGATGCTGTGGTGGCCACTGAGTGATATTGTTGTTGCCTTGAGTGATGCGGTGGTAGCCATGAGTGATGCTGTGGTGGTGCTGAGTGATGCTGTGATGGCCCTGAGTGATATTGTTGTGGCCTTTAGTGTTGGTGGAGCTGAGTAATGCTGTAGTGGCGCTGAGTGATGCTGTGGTGGCACTGAGTGATGCTGTGGTGGCGCTGAGTGATGATGTGGTGGCGCTGAGTGATGCTGTTGTGGCCCTGAGTGATGCTGTGGTGGCCCTGAGTGATGCTGTGGTGGCCCTGAGTGATGCTGTGGTGGCCCTGAGTGATGCAGTGGTTGTGCTGCGTGATGCAGTGGTGGCGCTAAGTGATGCTGTGCTGGCACTAAGTGATGCTGTGCTGGCGCTGTGTGATGCTGTGCTGGCGCTGTGTGATGCTGTGCTGGCACTGAGTGATGCTGTGGTGGTGCTGAGTGATACTGCGGTGGTGCTGAGTGATGCTGTGGTGGCCCTGAGTGATATTGTTGTGGCCTTTAGTGATGGTGGCGCTGAGTAATGCTGTAGTGGCGCTGAGTGATGCTGTGGTGGCGCTGAGTGATGCTGTGGTGGTGCTGAGTGAATCCGTGGTGGCACTGAGTGATGCTGTGATGGCACTGAGTGATGCTGTGGTGGCCCTGAGTGATGCTGTGATAGCCCTGAGTGATGCTGTGGTGGTGCTGAGGGATGCGGGGATGGTGCTTACTGATGCTCTGGTGGCGCTGAGTGATATTGTTGTGGCCCTGAGTGATGCTGTGGTGCTGTTGAGTGATGCTGTGGTGGCGCTGAGTGATGCTGCGGTGGCGCTGAGTGTTGTTGTGGTGGTGTTGAGTGATGCTGTGGTGGCGCTGAGTTATGCTGTTGTGGCCACTGAGTGATATTGTTATGGCCTTTAGTGATGCAGTGGTGCGGCTGAGTGATGCTGTGGTGGCCCTGACTGATGCTGTGGTGGCCACTGAGTGATATTGTTGTGACTGTGGCCCTGAGTGATGCTGTGGTGGTGCTGAGGGATGCTGTGGTGACCCTGAGTGATGCTGTGGTGGCCCTGAGAGATGCTGTGGTGGCACTGAGTGATGCTGTGGTGGCCCTGAGTAATACTGTGGCGGCCCTGAGTGATGCTGTGATAGCCCTGAGTGATGCTGTGGTGGTGCTGAGTGATGATGTGGTGGCGCTGACTGATGCTGTGGTGGCGCTGAGTGATATTGTTGTGACTTTGAGTGATGCAGTGGTGGCACTGAGTGATGCTGTGGTGGCCCTGAGTGATGCTGTGGTGGCCCTGAGTGATGCTGTGGCGGCCCTGAGTGATGCTGTGGTGGCCCTGAGTGATGCTGTGGTGGCCCTGAGTGATGTTGTGGTGGTGCTGAGTGATGCTGTGTTGGCGCTGACTGATGCTGTGGTGGCGCTGAGTGATATTGTTGTGGCCTTGAGTGATGCAGTGGTGGAGCTGAGTGATGCAGTGGTGGAGCTGAGTGATGCAGTGGTGGCACTGAGTGATGCTATTGTGGAGCTGAGTGATGCTGTGCTGGCGCTGAGTGATGCTCTGATGGCACTGAGTGATGCTCTGATGGCACTGAGTGATGCTCTGATGGCACTGAGTGATGCTCTGATGGCACTGAGTGATGCTGTGGTGGCGCTGAGCGATGCTGTGGTGGCCCTGAGTGATGCTGTGGTGGCCCTGAGTGATGCTGTGGTTGTGCTGACTGAGGCTGTGGTGGCCCTGAGTGATGCTGTGGTTGTGCTGACTGATGCTGTTGTGGCGATGAGTGATGCTGTGGTGGCACTGAGTGATGCTGTGGTAGCACTGAGTGATGCTGTGGTGGCCCTGAGTGATGCTGTGGTGGCCCTGAGTGATGCTGTGGTGGTGCTGAGTGATGCTGTGGTGGCGTTGAGTGATGCTGTGGTGCGCTGAGTGATGCTGTGGTGGCACTAGTGATGCTGTTGTGGCCTTGAGTGAAGCTGTGGTAGCGCTGAGTGATGCTGTGGTGGCGCTGAGTGATGCTGTGGTGGCGCTGAGTGATGCTGTGGTGGCACTGAGTGATGCTGTGGTGGTGCTGAGTGATGTCGTGGTGGTGCTGAGTGATGTCGTGGTGGTGCTGAGTGATGTCGTGGTGGTGCTGAGTGATGCTGTGGTGGTCCTGACTGATGCTGTGGTGGCACTGAGTGATATTATTGTAGCCCTGAGGGATGCTGTGGTGGCCTTGAGTGATGCAGTGGTGGTGCTGAGTGATGTTGTGGCTATGAGTGATGCTGTGGTTGATCTGAGTGATGCTGTGCTGGCGCTGAGTGATGCTGTGCTGGCACAGAGTGATGCTGTGCTGGCACAGAGTGATGCTGGGATGGCACTGAGTGATGCTGTGATGGCACTGAGTGATGCTGTGATGGCACTGAGTGATGCTGTGGTAACACTGAGTGATGCTGTGGTAGCACTGAGTGATGCTGTGGTGGCCCTGAGTGATGCTGTGGTGTTGCTGAGTGATGCTGTGGTGTTGCTGAGTGATGCTGTGGTGGTGCTGAGTGATGCTGTGGTGGCGTTGAGTGATGCTGTGGTGCGCTGAGTGATGCTGTGGTGGCACTAGTGATGCTGTTGTGGCCTTGAGTGAAGCTGTCGTAGCGCTGAGTGATGCTGTGGTGGCGCTGAGTGATGCTGTGGTGGCACTGAGTGATGCTGTGGTGGTGCTGAGTGATGTCGTGGTGGTGCTGAGTGATGCTGTGGTGGTCCTGACTGATGCTGTGGTGGTCCTGACTGATGCTGTGGTGGCACTGAGTGATATTATTGTAGCCCTGAGGGATGCTGTGGTGGCCTTGAGTGATGCAGTGGTGGTGCTGAGTGATGTTGTGGCTATGAGTGATGCTGTGGTTGATCTGAGTGATGCTGTGCTGGCACTGAGTGATGCTGTGATGGCACTGAGTGATGCTGTGATGGCACTGAGTGATGCTGTGATGGCACTGAGTGATGCTGTGGTTGCCCTGAGTGATGCTGTGGTTGCCCTGAGTGATGCTGTGATGCTCCTGAGTGATGCTGTGATGCTCCTGAGTGATGCTGTGGTGGTGCTGAGTGATGCGGGGATGGTGCTGACTGATGCTGTGGTGGTGCTGAGTGATATTGTTGTGGCACTGAGTGATATTGTTGTGGCACTGAGTGATGCTGTGGTGGCGCTGAGTGATGCTGTGGTGGCGCTGAGTGTTGTTGTGGTGGTGTTGAGTGATGCTGTGGTGGCACTGAGTGATGCTGTGGTGGCCACTGAGTGATATTGTTGTTGCCTTGAGTGATGCAGTGGTAGCCCTGAGTGATGCTGTGGTGGTGCTGAGTGATGCTGTGATGGCCCTGAGTGATATTGTTGTGGCCTTTAGTGTTGGTGGAGCTGAGTAATGCTGTAGTGGTGCTGAGTGATGCTGTGGTGGCACTGAGTGATGCTGTGGTGGTGCTGAGTGATGATGTGGTGGCGCTGATTGATGCTGTTGTGGCCCTGAGTGATGCTGTGGTGGCCCTGAGTGATGCTGTGGTGGCCCTGAGTGATGCTGTGGTTGTGCTGCGTGATGCAGTGGTGGCGCTGAGTGATGCTGTGCTGGCGCTAAGTGATGCTGTGCTGGCGCTGAGTGATGCTGTGCTGGCGCTGAGTGATGATGTGCTGGCGCTGAGTGATGCTGTGGTGGTGCTGAGTGATGCTGTGGTGGTGCTGAGTGATGCTGTGGTGGTGCTGAGTGATGCTGTGGTGGTGCTGAGTGATGCTGTGGTGGTGCTGAGTGATGCTGTGGTGGTGCTGAGTGATGCTGTGGTGGCCCTGAGTGATGCTGTGGTGGCACTGAGTGATGCTGTGGTGGCCCTAAGTAATGCTGTGGTGGCCCTGAATGATGCTGTGGTGGCCCTGAGTGATGTTGTGGTGGTGCTGAGTGATGCTATGTTGGCACTGAGTGATGCAGTGGTGGAGCTGAGTGATGCAGTGGTGGCACTGAGTGATGCTGTTGTGGAGCTGAGTGATGCTGTGCTGGCGCTGAGTGATGCTCTGATGGCACTGAGTGATGCTGTTGTGGAGCTGAGTGATGCTGTGCTGGCGCAGAGTGATGCTCTGATGGCACTGAGTGATGCTGTGGTGGCCCTGAGGGATGCTGTGGTGGCCCTGAGTGATGCTGTTGTGGCCCTGAGTGATGCTGTGGTTGTGCTGAGTGATGCTGTGGTGGCCCTGAGTGATGCTGTGGTGGAGCTGAGTGATGCAGTGGTGGAGCTGAGTGATGCAGTGGTGGCACTGAGTGATGCTGTGGTGGAGCTGAGTGATGCTGTGCTGGCGCAGAGTGATGCTCTGATGGCACTGAGTGATGCTCTGATGGCACTGAGTGATGCTGTGGTGGCCCTGAGTGATGCTGTGGTGGCCCTGAGTGATGCTGTTGTGGCCCTGAGTGATGCTGTGGTTGTGCTGACTGATGCTGTGGTGGCCCTGAGTGATGCTGTGGTGGCATTGAGTGATGCTGTTGTGGCGATGAGTGATGCTGTGGTGGCACTGAGTGATGCTGAGGTGGCGCTGAGTGATGCTGTGGTGGCCCTGAGTGATGCTGTGGTGGCCCTGAGTGATGCTGTGGTGTTGCTGAGTGATGCTGTGGTGTTGCTGAGTGATGCTGTGGTGTTGCTGAGTGATGCTGTGGTGTTGCTGAGTGATGCTGTGGTGGTGCTGAGTGATGCTGTGGTGGCGTTGAGTGATGCTGTGGTGCGCTGAGTGATGCTGTGGTGGCACTAGTGATGCTGTTGTGGCCTTGAGTGAAGCTGTGGTAGCGCTGAGTGATGCTGTGGTGGCGCTGAGTGATGCTGTGATGGCACTGAGTGATGCTGTGGTTGCCCTGAGTGATGCTGTGATGCCCCTGAGTGATGCTGTGGTGGTGCTGACTGATGCTGTGGTGGTGCTGAGTGATATTGTTGTGGCACTGAGTTATGCTGTGGTGGTGTTGAGTGATGCTGTGGTGGCACTGAGTGATGCTGTGGTGGTGCTGAGTGTTGTTGTGGTGGTGTTGAGTGATGCTGTGGTGGCACTGAGTTATGCTGTGGTGGCCACTGAGTGATATTGTTGTTGCCTTGAGTTATGCGGAGGTAGCCCTGAGTGATGCTGTGGTGGTGCTGAGTGATGCTGTGATGGCCCTGAGTGATATTGTTGTGGCCTTTAGTGTTGGTGGAGCTGAGTAATGCTGTAGTGGTGCTGAGTGATGCTGTGGTGGCACTGAGTGATGCTGTGGTGGCGCTGAGTGATGATGTGGTGGCGCTGAGTGATGCTGTGGTGGCCCTGAGTCATGCTGTGGTGGCCCTGAGTCATGCAGTGGTTGTGCTGCGTGATGCAGTGGTGGCGCTGAGTGATGTTGTGGTGGCGCTAAGTGATGCTGTGCTGGCGCTAAGTGATGCTGTGCTGGCGCTGAGTGATGCTGTGCTGGCCCTGTGTGATGCTGTGCTGCCGCTGAGTGATGCTTTTGTGGAGCTGAGTGATGCTGTGGTGGTGCTGAGTTATGATGTGGTGGCCGTGAGTGATGCTGTGGTGGCCCTGAGTGATACTGCGGTGGTGCTGAGTGATGCTGTGGTGGCCACTGAGTGATATTGTTGTGACTGTGGCCCTGAGTGATGCTGTGGTGGTGCTGAGGGATGCTGTGGTGGCCCTGAGTGATGCTGTGGTGGCCCTGAGTGATGCTATGGTGGCCCTGAGTGATGCTGTGGTGGCCCTGAGTGATGCTGTGGTGGCCCTGAGTGATGCTGTGGTGGCCCTGAGTGATGCTGTGGTGGCCCTGAGTGATGCTGTGGTGGCCCTGAGTGATGCTGTGGTGGCCGTGAGTTATGTTGTTGTGGAGCTGAGTGATGCTGTGGTGGTGCTGAGTTATGATGTGGTGGCCGTGAGTGATGCTGTGGTGGCCCTGAGTGATATTGTTGTGGCCTTTAGTGATGGTGGCGCTGAGTAATGCTGTAGTGGCGCTGAGTGATGCTGTGGTGGCGCTGAGTGATGCTGTGGTGGTGCTGAGTGAATCCGTGGTGGCACTGAGTGATGCTGTGATGGCACTGAGTGATGCTGTGGTGGCCCTGAGTGATGCTGTGATAGCCCTGAGTGATGCTGTGGTGGTGCTGAGTGATGCGGGGATGGTGCTTACTGATGCTCTGGTGGCGCTGAGTGATATTGTTGTGGCCCTGAGTGATGCTGTGGTGGTGTTGAGTGATGCTGTTGTGGCGCTGAGTGATGCTGCGGTGGCGCTGAGTGTTGTTGTGGTGGTGTTGAGTGATGCTGTGGTGGCGCTGAGTTATGCTGTTGTGGCTACTGAGTGATATTGTTATGGCCTTTAGTGATGCAGTGGTGGTGCTGAGTGATGCTGTGGTGGCCCTGAGTGATGCTGTGGTGGCCACTGAGTGATATTGTTGTGACTGTGGCCCTGAGTGATGCTGTGGTGGTGCTGAGGGATGCTGTGGTGGTGCTGAGGGATGCGGGGATGGTGCTTACTGATGCTCTGGTGGCGCTGAGTGATATTGTTGTGGCCCTGAGTGATGCTGTGGTGCTGTTGAGTGATGCTGTGGTGGCGCTGAGTGATGCTGCGGTGGCGCTGAGTGTTGTTGTGGTGGTGTTGAGTGATGCTGTGGTGGCGCTGAGTTATGCTGTTGTGGCCACTGAGTGATATTGTTATGGCCTTTAGTGATGCAGTGGTGCGGCTGAGTGATGCTGTGGTGGCCCTGACTGATGCTGTGGTGGCCACTGAGTGATATTGTTGTGACTGTGGCCCTGAGTGATGCTGTGGTGGTGCTGAGGGATGCTGTGGTGACCCTGAGTGATGCTGTGGTGGCCCTGAGAGATGCTGTGGTGGCACTGAGTGATGCTGTGGTGGCCCTGAGTAATACTGTGGCGGCCCTGAGTGATGCTGTGATAGCCCTGAGTGATGCTGTGGTGGTGCTGAGTGATGATGTGGTGGCGCTGACTGATGCTGTGGTGGCGCTGAGTGATATTGTTGTGACTTTGAGTGATGCAGTGGTGGCACTGAGTGATGCTGTGGTGGCCCTGAGTAATGCTGTGGTGGCCCTGAGTGATGCTGTGGTGGCCCTGAGTGATGCTGTGGTGGCCCTGAGTGATGCTGTGGTGGCCCTGAGTGATGCTGTGGTGGCCCTGAGTGATGTTGTGGTGGTGCTGAGTGATGCTGTGTTGGCGCTGACTGATGCTGTGGTGGCGCTGAGTGATATTGTTGTGGCCTTGAGTGATGCAGTGGTGGAGCTGAGTGATGCAGTGGTGGAGCTGAGTGATGCAGTGGTGGCACTGAGTGATGCTGTTGTGGAGCTGAGTGATGCTGTGCTGGCGCTGAGTGATGCTCTGATGGCACTGAGTGATGCTCTGATGGCACTGAGTGATGCTGTGGTGGCGCTGAGCGATGCTGTGGTGGCCCTGAGTGATGCTGTGGTGGCCCTGAGTGATGCTGTGGTTGTGCTGACTGAGGCTGTGGTGGCCCTGAGTGATGCTGTGGTTGTGCTGACTGATGCTGTTGTGGCGATGAGTGATGCTGTGGTGGCACTGAGTGATGCTGTGGTAGCACTGAGTGATGCTGTGGTGGCCCTGAGTGATGCTGTGGTGGCCCTGAGTGATGCTGTGGTGGTGCTGAGTGATGCTGTGGTGGCGTTGAGTGATGCTGTGGTGCGCTGAGTGATGCTGTGGTGGCACTAGTGATGCTGTTGTGGCCTTGAGTGAAGCTGTGGTAGCGCTGAGTGATGCTGTGGTGGCCCTGAGTGATGCTGTGGTGGCCCTGAGTGATGCTGTGGTGGTGCTGAGTGATGCTGTGGTGGCGCTGAGTGATGCTGTGGTGGCGCTGAGTGATGCTGTGGTGGCACTGAGTGATGCTGTGGTGGTGCTGAGTGATGTCGTGGTGGTGCTGAGTGATGTCGTGGTGGTGCTGAGTGATGCTGTGGTGGTCCTGACTGATGCTGTGGTGGCACTGAGTGATATTATTGTAGCCCTGAGTGATGCTGTGGTGGCCCTGAGTGATGCTGTGGTTGTGCTGACTGAGGCTGTGGTGGCCCTGAGTGATGCTGTGGTTGTGCTGACTGATGCTGTTGTGGCGATGAGTGATGCTGTGGTGGCACTGAGTGATGCTGTGGTAGCACTGAGTGATGCTGTGGTGGCCCTGAGTGATGCTGTGGTGGCCCTGAGTGATGCTGTGGTGGCGCTGAGTGATGCTGTGGTGCGCTGAGTGATGCTGTGGTGGCACTAGTGATGCTGTTGTGGCCTTGAGTGAAGCTGTGGTAGCGCTGAGTGATGCTGTGGTGGCGCTGAGTGATGCTGTGGTGGCGCTGAGTGATGCTGTGGTGGCACTGAGTGATGCTGTGGTGGTGCTGAGTGATGTCGTGGTGGTGCTGAGTGATGCTGTGGTGGTCCTGACTGATGCTGTGGTGGTCCTGACTGATGCTGTGGTGGTCCTGACTGATGCTGTGGTGGCACTGAGTGATATTATTGTAGCCCTGAGGGATGCTGTGGTGGCCTTGAGTGATGCAGTGGTGGTGCTGAGTGATGTTGTGGCTATGAGTGATGCTGTGGTTGATCTGAGTGATGCTGTGCTGGCACTGAGTGATGCTGTGATGGCACTGAGTGATGCTGTGATGGCACTGAGTGATGCTGTGGTTGCCCTGAGTGATGCTGTGGTTGCCCTGAGTGATGCTGTGATGCTCCTGAGTGATGCTGTGATGCTCCTGAGTGATGCTGTGGTGGTGCTGAGTGATGCGGGGATGGTGCTGACTGATGCTGTGGTGGCGCTGAGTGTTGTTGTGGTGGTGTTGAGTGATGCTGTGGTGGCACTGAGTGATGCTGTGGTGGCCACTGAGTGATGCTGTGGTGGCCACTGAGTGATATTGTTGTTGCCTTGAGTGATGCAGTGGTAGCCCTGAGTGATGCTGTGGTGGTGCTGAGTGATGCTGTGATGGCCCTGAGTGATATTGTTGTGGCCTTTAGTGTTGGTGGAGCTGAGTAATGCTGTAGTGGTGCTGAGTGATGCTGTGGTGGCACTGAGTGATGCTGAGTGATGATGTGGTGGCGCTGATTGATGCTGTTGTGGCCCTGAGTGATGCTGTGGTGGCCCTGAGTGATGCTGTGGTGGCCCTGAGTGATGCTGTGGTTGTGCTGCGTGATGCAGTGGTGGCGCTGAGTGATGCTGTGCTGGCGCTAAGTGATGCTGTGCTGGCGCTAAGTGATGCTGTGCTGGCGCTGAGTGATGATGTGCTGGCGCTGAGTGATGCTGTGGTGGTGCTGAGTGATGCTGTGGTGGTGCTGAGTGATGCTGTGGTGGTGCTGAGTGATGCTGTGGTGGTGCTGAGTGATGCTGTGGTGGTGCTGAGTGATGCTGTGGTGGCCCTGAGTGATGCTGTGGTGGCACTGAGTGATGCTGTGGTGGCCCTAAGTAATGCTGTGGTGGCCCTGAATGATGCTGTGGTGACCCTGAGTGATGTTGTGGTGGTGCTGAGTGATGCTATGTTGGCACTGAGTAATGCAGTGGTGGAGCTGAGTGATGCAGTGGTGGCACTGAGTGATGCTGTTGTGGAGCTGAGTGATGCTGTGCTGGCGCTGAGTGATGCTCTGATGGCACTGAGTGATGCTGTTGTGGAGCTGAGTGATGCTGTGCTGGCGCAGAGTGATGCTCTGATGGCACTGAGTGATGCTGTGGTGGCCCTGAGGGATGCTGTGGTGGCCCTGAGTGATGCTGTGGTGGCGCTGAGTGATGATGTGGTGGCGCTGAGTGATGATGTGGTGGCGCTGAGTGATGCTGTTGTGGCCCTGAGTGATGCTGTGGTGGCCCTGAGTGATGCTGTGGTGGCCCTGAGTGATGCAGTGGTTGTGCTGCGTGATGCAGTGGTGGCGCTAAGTGATGCTGTGCTGGCACTAAGTGATGCTGTGCTGGCGCTGTGTGATGCTGTGCTGGCGCTGTGTGATGCTGTGCTGGCACTGAGTGATGCTGTGGTGGTGCTGAGTGATACTGCGGTGGTGCTGAGTGATGCTGTGGTGGCCCTGAGTGATATTGTTGTGGCCTTTAGTGATGGTGGCGCTGAGTAATGCTGTAGTGGTGCTGAGTGATGCTGTGGTGGCGCTGAGTGATGCTGTGGTGGTGCTGAGTGAATCCGTGGTGGCACTGAGTGATGCTGTGATGGCACTGAGTGATGCTGTGGTGGCCCTGAGTGATGCTGTGATAGCCCTGAGTGATGCTGTGGTGGTGCTGAGGGATGCGGGGATGGTGCTTACTGATGCTCTGGTGGCGCTGAGTGATATTGTTGTGGCCCTGAGTGATGCTGTGGTGCTGTTGAGTGATGCTGTGGTGGCGCTGAGTGATGCTGCGGTGGCGCTGAGTGTTGTTGTGGTGGTGTTGAGTGATGCTGTGGTGGCGCTGAGTTATGCTGTTGTGGCCACTGAGTGATATTGTTATGGCCTTTAGTGATGCAGTGGTGCGGCTGAGTGATGCTGTGGTGGCCCTGACTGATGCTGTGGTGGCCACTGAGTGATATTGTTGTGACTGTGGCCCTGAGTGATGCTGTGGTGGTGCTGAGGGATGCTGTGGTGACCCTGAGTGATGCTGTGGTGGCCCTGAGAGATGCTGTGGTGGCACTGAGTGATGCTGTGGTGGCCCTGAGTAATACTGTGGCGGCCCTGAGTGATGCTGTGATAGCCCTGAGTGATGCTGTGGTGGTGCTGAGTGATGATGTGGTGGCGCTGACTGATGCTGTGGTGGCGCTGAGTGATATTGTTGTGACTTTGAGTGATGCAGTGGTGGCACTGAGTGATGCTGTGGTGGCCCTGAGTGATGCTGTGGTGGCCCTGAGTGATGCTGTGGTGGCCCTGAGTGATGCTGTGGTGACCCTGAGTGATGTTGTGGTGGTGCTGAGTGATGCTGTGTTGGCACTGACTGATGCTGTGGTGGCGCTGAGTGATATTGTTGTGGCCTTGAGTGATGCAGTGGTGGAGCTGAGTGATGCAGTGGTGGAGCTGAGTGATGCAGTGGTGGCACTGAGTGATGCTGTTGTGGAGCTGAGTGATGCTGTGCTGGCGCTGAGTGATGCTCTGATGGCACTGAGTGATGCTCTGATGGCACTGAGTGATGCTGTGGTGGCGCTGAGCGATGCTGTGGTGGCCCTGAGTGATGCTGTGGTGGCCCTGAGTGATGCTGTGGTTGTGCTGACTGAGGCTGTGGTGGCCCTGAGTGATGCTGTGGTTGTGCTGACTGATGCTGTTGTGGCGATGAGTGATGCTGTGGTGGCACTGAGTGATGCTGTGGTAGCACTGAGTGATGCTGTGGTGGCCCTGAGTGATGCTGTGGTGGCCCTGAGTGATGCTGTGGTGGTGCTGAGTGATGCTGTGGTGGCGTTGAGTGATGCTGTGGTGCGCTGAGTGATGCTGTGGTGGCACTAGTGATGCTGTTGTGGCCTTGAGTGAAGCTGTGGTAGCGCTGAGTGATGCTGTGGTGGCGCTGAGTGATGCTGTGGTGGCGCTGAGTGATGCTGTGGTGGCACTGAGTGATGCTGTGGTGGTGCTGAGTGATGTCGTGGTGGTGCTGAGTGATGTCGTGGTGGTGCTGAGTGATGTCGTGGTGGTGCTGAGTGATGCTGTGGTGGTCCTGACTGATGCTGTGGTGGCACTGAGTGATATTATTGTAGCCCTGAGGGATGCTGTGGTGGCCTTGAGTGATGCAGTGGTGGTGCTGAGTGATGTTGTGGCTATGAGTGATGCTGTGGTTGATCTGAGTGATGCTGTGCTGGCGCTGAGTGATGCTGTGCTGGCACAGAGTGATGCTGGGATGGCACTGAGTGATGCTGTGATGGCACTGAGTGATGCTGTGATGGCACTGAGTGATGCTGTGGTAACACTGAGTGATGCTGTGGTGGCCCTGAGTGATGCTGTGGTGGCCCTGAGTGATGCTGTGGTGTTGCTGAGTGATGCTGTGGTGTTGCTGAGTGATGCTGTGGTGGTGCTGAATGATGCTGTGGTGGCGTTGAGTGATGCTGTGGTGCGCTGAGTGATGCTGTGGTGGCACTAGTGATGCTGTTGTGGCCTTGAGTGAAGCTGTCGTAGCGCTGAGTAATGCTGTAGTGGTGCTGAGTGATGCTGTGGTGGCACTGAGTGATGCTGTGGTGGCCCTGAGTGATGCTGTGGTGTTGCTGAGTGATGCTGTGGTGTTGCTGAGTGATGCTGTGGTGGCCCTGAGTGATGCTGTGGTGTTGCTGAGTGATGCTGTGGTGTTGCTGAGTGATGCTGTGGTGGTGCTGAGTGATGCTGTGGTGGCGTTGAGTGATGCTGTGGTGGCCCTGAGTCATGCAGTGGTTGTGCTGCGTGATGCAGTGGTGGCGCTGAGTGATGTTGTGGTGGCGCTAAGTGATGCTGTGCTGGCGCTAAGTGATGCTGTGCTGGCGCTGAGTGATGCTGTGCTGGCGCTGTGTGATGCTGTGGTGTTGCTGAGTGATGCTGTGGTGTTGCTGAGTGATGCTGTGGTGGCCCTGAGTGATGCTGTGGTGTTGCTGAGTGATGCTGTGGTGTTGCTGAGTGATGCTGTGGTGGTGCTGAGTGATGCTGTGGTGGCGTTGAGTGATGCTGTGGTGCGCTGAGTGATGCTGTGGTGGCACTAGTGATGCTGTTGTGGCCTTGAGTGAAGCTGTCGTAGCCACTGAGTAATGCTGTAGTGGTGCTGAGTGATGCTGTGGTGGCACTGAGTGATGCTGTGGTGGCGCTGAGTGATGATGTGGTGGCGCTGAGTGATGCTGTGGTGGCCCTGAGTCATGCTGTGGTGGCCCTGAGTCATGCAGTGGTTGTGCTGCGTGATGCAGTGGTGGCGCTGAGTGATGTTGTGGTGGCGCTAAGTGATGCTGTGCTGGCGCTAAGTGATGCTGTGCTGGCGCTGAGTGATGCTGTGCTGGCGCTGTGTGATGCTGTGCTGCCGCTGAGTGATGCTTTTGTGGAGCTGAGTGATGCTGTGGTGGTGCTGAGTTATGATGTGGTGGCCGTGAGTGATGCTGTGGTGGCCCTGAGTGATACTGCGGTGGTGCTGAGTGATGCTGTGGTGGCCACTGAGTGATATTGTTGTGACTGTGGCCCTGAGTGATGCTGTGGTGGTGCTGAGGGATGCTGTGGTGGCCCTGAGTGATGCTGTGGTGGCACTGAGTGATGCTATGGTGGCCCTGAGTGATGCTGTGGTGGCCCTGAGTGATGCTGTGGTGGCCCTGAGTGATGCTGTGGTGGCCCTGAGTAATACTGTGGCGGCCCTGAGTGATGCTGTGATAGCCCTGAGTGATGCTGTGGTGGTGCTGAGTGATGATGTGGTGGCGCTGACTGATGCTGTGGTGGCGCTGAGTGATATTGTTGTGACTGTGGCCCTGAGTGATGCTGTGATGGTGCTGAGGGATGCTGTGGTGGCCCTGAGTGATGCTGTGGTGGCACTGAGGGATGCTGTGGTGACCCTGAGTGATGCTGTGGTGGCCCTGAGAGATGCTGTGGTGGCACTGAGTGATGCTGTGGTGGCCCTGAGTAATACTGTGGCGGCCCTGAGTGATGCTGTGATAGCCCTGAGTGATGCTGTGGTGGTGCTGAGTGATGATGTGGTGGCGCTGACTGATGCTGTGGTGGCGCTGAGTGATATTGTTGTGACTTTGAGTGATGCAGTGGTGGCACTGAGTGATGCTGTGGTGGCCCTGAGTAATGCTGTGGTGGCCCTGAGTGATGCTGTGGTGGCCCTGAGTGATGCTGTGGTGGCCCTGAGTGATGCTGTGGTGGCCCTGAGTGATGCTGTGGTGGCCCTGAGTGATGTTGTGGTGGTGCTGAGTGATGCTGTGTTGGCGCTGACTGATGCTGTGGTGGCGCTGAGTGATATTGTTGTGGCCTTGAGTGATGCAGTGGTGGAGCTGAGTGATGCAGTGGTGGAGCTGAGTGATGCAGTGGTGGCACTGAGTGATGCTGTTGTGGAGCTGAGTGATGCTGTGCTGGCGCTGAGTGATGCTCTGATGGCACTGAGTGATGCTCTGATGGCACTGAGTGATGCTGTGGTGGCGCTGAGCGATGCTGTGGTGGCCCTGAGTGATGCTGTGGTGGCCCTGAGTGATGCTGTGGTTGTGCTGACTGAGGCTGTGGTGGCCCTGAGTGATGCTGTGGTTGTGCTGACTGATGCTGTTGTGGCGATGAGTGATGCTGTGGTGGCACTGAGTGATGCTGTGGTAGCACTGAGTGATGCTGTGGTAGCACTGAGTGATGCTGTGGTGGCCCTGAGTGATGCTGTGGTGGCCCTGAGTGATGCTGTGGTGGCGCTGAGTGATGCTGTGGTGCGCTGAGTGATGCTGTGGTGGCACTAGTGATGCTGTTGTGGCCTTGAGTGAAGCTGTGGTAGCGCTGAGTGATGCTGTGGTGGCGCTGAGTGATGCTGTGGTGGCGCTGAGTGATGCTGTGGTGGCGCTGAGTGATGCTGTGGTGGCACTGAGTGATGCTGTGGTGGTGCTGAGTGATGTCGTGGTGGTGCTGAGTGATGCTGTGGTGGTCCTGACTGATGCTGTGGTGGCACTGAGTGATATTATTGTAGCCCTGAGGGATGCTGTGGTGGCCTTGAGTGATGCAGTGGTGGTGCTGAGTGATGTTGTGGCTATGAGTGATGCTGTGGTTGATCTGAGTGATGCTGTGCTGGCGCTGAGTGATGCTGTGCTGGCACAGAGTGATG
Organism: Triturus cristatus; assembly: GCF_964204655.1. Lineage (NCBI taxonomy): Eukaryota > Metazoa > Chordata > Amphibia > Caudata > Salamandridae > Triturus > Triturus cristatus. The sequence continues at coordinate 185,258 of NW_028187318.1, forward strand.
CTGGGATGGCACTGAGTGATGCTGTGATGGCACTGAGTGATGCTGTGATGGCACTGAGTGATGCTGTGGTAACACTGAGTGATGCTGTGGTATCACTGAGTGATGCTGTGGTGGCCCTGAGTGATGCTGTGGTGTTGCTGAGTGATGCTGTGGTGTTGCTGAGTGATGCTGTGGTGGTGCTGAGTGATGCTGTGGTGGCGTTGAGTGATGCTGTGGTGCGCTGAGTGATGCTGTGGTGGCACTAGTGATGCTGTTGTGGCCTTGAGTGAAGCTGTCGTAGCGCTGAGTGATGCTGTGGTGGCGCTGAGTGATGCTGTGGTGGCGCTGAGTGATGCTGTGGTGGCACTGAGTGATGCTGTGGTGGTGCTGAGTGATGTCGTGGTGGTGCTGAGTGATGCTGTGGTGGTCCTGACTGATGCTGTGGTGGTCCTGACTGATGCTGTGGTGGTCCTGACTGATGCTGTGGTGGCACTGAGTGATATTATTGTAGCCCTGAGGGATGCTGTGGTGGCCTTGAGTGATGCAGTGGTGGTGCTGAGTGATGTTGTGCTTATGAGTGATGCTGTGGTTGATCTGAGTGATGCTGTGCTGGCACTGAGTGATGCTGTGATGGCACTGAGTGATGCTGTGATGGCACTGAGTGATGCTGTGGTTGCCCTGAGTGATGCTGTGGTTGCCCTGAGTGATGCTGTGATGCTCCTGAGTGATGCTGTGATGCTCCTGAGTGATGCTGTGGTGGTGCTGAGTGATGCGGGGATGGTGCTGACTGATGCTGTGGTGGCGCTGAGTGTTGTTGTGGTGGTGTTGAGTGATGCTGTGGTGGCACTGAGTGATGCTGTGGTGGCCACTGAGTGATGCTGTGGTGGCCACTGAGTGATATTGTTGTTGCCTTGAGTGATGCAGTGGTAGCCCTGAGTGATGCTGTGGTGGTGCTGAGTGATGCTGTGATGGCCCTGAGTGATATTGTTGTGGCCTTTAGTGTTGGTGGAGCTGAGTAATGCTGTAGTGGTGCTGAGTGATGCTGTGGTGGCACTGAGTGATGCTGAGTGATGATGTGGTGGCGCTGATTGATGCTGTTGTGGCCCTGAGTGATGCTGTGGTGGCCCTGAGTGATGCTGTGGTGGCCCTGAGTGATGCTGTGGTTGTGCTGCGTGATGCAGTGGTGGCGCTGAGTGATGCTGTGCTGGCGCTAAGTGATGCTGTGCTGGCGCTAAGTGATGCTGTGCTGGCGCTGAGTGATGATGTGCTGGCGCTGAGTGATGCTGTGGTGGTGCTGAGTGATGCTGTGGTGGTGCTGAGTGATGCTGTGGTGGTGCTGAGTGATGCTGTGGTGGTGCTGAGTGATGCTGTGGTGGTGCTGAGTGATGCTGTGGTGGCCCTGAGTGATGCTGTGGTGGCACTGAGTGATGCTGTGGTGGCCCTAAGTAATGCTGTGGTGGCCCTGAATGATGCTGTGGTGACCCTGAGTGATGTTGTGGTGGTGCTGAGTGATGCTATGTTGGCACTGAGTAATGCAGTGGTGGAGCTGAGTGATGCAGTGGTGGCACTGAGTGATGCTGTTGTGGAGCTGAGTGATGCTGTGCTGGCGCTGAGTGATGCTCTGATGGCACTGAGTGATGCTGTTGTGGAGCTGAGTGATGCTGTGCTGGCGCAGAGTGATGCTCTGATGGCACTGAGTGATGCTGTGGTGGCCCTGAGGGATGCTGTGGTGGCCCTGAGTGATGCTGTGGTGGCGCTGAGTGATGATGTGGTGGCGCTGAGTGATGCTGTTGTGGCCCTGAGTGATGCTGTGGTGGCCCTGAGTGATGCTGTGGTGGCCCTGAGTGATGCAGTGGTTGTGCTGCGTGATGCAGTGGTGGCGCTAAGTGATGCTGTGCTGGCACTAAGTGATGCTGTGCTGGCGCTGTGTGATGCTGTGCTGGCGCTGTGTGATGCTGTGCTGGCACTGAGTGATGCTGTGGTGGTGCTGAGTGATACTGCGGTGGTGCTGAGTGATGCTGTGGTGGCCCTGAGTGATATTGTTGTGGCCTTTAGTGATGGTGGCGCTGAGTAATGCTGTAGTGGTGCTGAGTGATGCTGTGGTGGCGCTGAGTGATGCTGTGGTGGTGCTGAGTGAATCCGTGGTGGCACTGAGTGATGCTGTGATGGCACTGAGTGATGCTGTGGTGGCCCTGAGTGATGCTGTGATAGCCCTGAGTGATGCTGTGGTGGTGCTGAGGGATGCGGGGATGGTGCTTACTGATGCTCTGGTGGCGCTGAGTGATATTGTTGTGGCCCTGAGTGATGCTGTGGTGCTGTTGAGTGATGCTGTGGTGGCGCTGAGTGATGCTGCGGTGGCGCTGAGTGTTGTTGTGGTGGTGTTGAGTGATGCTGTGGTGGCGCTGAGTTATGCTGTTGTGGCCACTGAGTGATATTGTTATGGCCTTTAGTGATGCAGTGGTGCGGCTGAGTGATGCTGTGGTGGCCCTGACTGATGCTGTGGTGGCCACTGAGTGATATTGTTGTGACTGTGGCCCTGAGTGATGCTGTGGTGGTGCTGAGGGATGCTGTGGTGACCCTGAGTGATGCTGTGGTGGCCCTGAGAGATGCTGTGGTGGCACTGAGTGATGCTGTGGTGGCCCTGAGTAATACTGTGGCGGCCCTGAGTGATGCTGTGATAGCCCTGAGTGATGCTGTGGTGGTGCTGAGTGATGATGTGGTGGCGCTGACTGATGCTGTGGTGGCGCTGAGTGATATTGTTGTGACTTTGAGTGATGCAGTGGTGGCACTGAGTGATGCTGTGGTGGCCCTGAGTGATGCTGTGGTGGCCCTGAGTGATGCTGTGGTGGCCCTGAGTGATGCTGTGGTGGCCCTGAGTGATGTTGTGGTGGTGCTGAGTGATGCTGTGTTGGCGCTGACTGATGCTGTGGTGGCGCTGAGTGATATTGTTGTGGCCTTGAGTGATGCAGTGGTGGAGCTGAGTGATGCAGTGGTGGAGCTGAGTGATGCAGTGGTGGCACTGAGTGATGCTGTTGTGGAGCTGAGTGATGCTGTGCTGGCGCTGAGTGATGCTCTGATGGCACTGAGTGATGCTCTGATGGCACTGAGTGATGCTGTGGTGGCGCTGAGCGATGCTGTGGTGGCCCTGAGTGATGCTGTGGTGGCCCTGAGTGATGCTGTGGTTGTGCTGACTGAGGCTGTGGTGGCCCTGAGTGATGCTGTGGTTGTGCTGACTGATGCTGTTGTGGCGATGAGTGATGCTGTGGTGGCACTGAGTGATGCTGTGGTAGCACTGAGTGATGCTGTGGTGGCCCTGAGTGATGCTGTGGTGGCCCTGAGTGATGCTGTGGTGGTGCTGAGTGATGCTGTGGTGGCGTTGAGTGATGCTGTGGTGCGCTGAGTGATGCTGTGGTGGCACTAGTGATGCTGTTGTGGCCTTGAGTGAAGCTGTGGTAGCGCTGAGTGATGCTGTGGTGGCGCTGAGTGATGCTGTGGTGGCGCTGAGTGATGCTGTGGTGGCACTGAGTGATGCTGTGGTGGTGCTGAGTGATGTCGTGGTGGTGCTGAGTGATGTCGTGGTGGTGCTGAGTGATGTCGTGGTGGTGCTGAGTGATGCTGTGGTGGTCCTGACTGATGCTGTGGTGGCACTGAGTGATATTATTGTAGCCCTGAGGGATGCTGTGGTGGCCTTGAGTGATGCAGTGGTGGTGCTGAGTGATGTTGTGGCTATGAGTGATGCTGTGGTTGATCTGAGTGATGCTGTGCTGGCGCTGAGTGATGCTGTGCTGGCACAGAGTGATGCTGTGCTGGCACAGAGTGATGCTGGGATGGCACTGAGTGATGCTGTGATGGCACTGAGTGATGCTGTGATGGCACTGAGTGATGCTGTGGTAACACTGAGTGATGCTGTGGTAGCACTGAGTGATGCTGTGGTGGCCCTGAGTGATGCTGTGGTGTTGCTGAGTGATGCTGTGGTGTTGCTGAGTGATGCTGTGGTGGCGTTGAGTGATGCTGTGGTGCGCTGAGTGATGCTGTGGTGGCACTAGTGATGCTGTTGTGGCCTTGAGTGAAGCTGTCGTAGCGCTGAGTAATGCTGTAGTGGTGCTGAGTGATGCTGTGGTGGCACTGAGTGATGCTGTGGTGGCCCTGAGTGATGCTGTGGTGTTGCTGAGTGATGCTGTGGTGTTGCTGAGTGATGCTGTGGTGGCCCTGAGTGATGCTGTGGTGTTGCTGAGTGATGCTGTGGTGTTGCTGAGTGATGCTGTGGTGGTGCTGAGTGATGCTGTGGTGGCGTTGAGTGATGCTGTGGTGGCCCTGAGTCATGCAGTGGTTGTGCTGCGTGATGCAGTGGTGGCGCTGAGTGATGTTGTGGTGGCGCTAAGTGATGCTGTGCTGGCGCTAAGTGATGCTGTGCTGGCGCTGAGTGATGCTGTGCTGGCGCTGTGTGATGCTGTGGTGTTGCTGAGTGATGCTGTGGTGTTGCTGAGTGATGCTGTGGTGGCCCTGAGTGATGCTGTGGTGTTGCTGAGTGATGCTGTGGTGTTGCTGAGTGATGCTGTGGTGGTGCTGAGTGATGCTGTGGTGGCGTTGAGTGATGCTGTGGTGCGCTGAGTGATGCTGTGGTGGCACTAGTGATGCTGTTGTGGCCTTGAGTGAAGCTGTCGTAGCCACTGAGTAATGCTGTAGTGGTGCTGAGTGATGCTGTGGTGGCACTGAGTGATGCTGTGGTGGCGCTGAGTGATGATGTGGTGGCGCTGAGTGATGCTGTGGTGGCCCTGAGTCATGCTGTGGTGGCCCTGAGTCATGCAGTGGTTGTGCTGCGTGATGCAGTGGTGGCGCTGAGTGATGTTGTGGTGGCGCTAAGTGATGCTGTGCTGGCGCTAAGTGATGCTGTGCTGGCGCTGAGTGATGCTGTGCTGGCGCTGTGTGATGCTGTGCTGCCGCTGAGTGATGCTTTTGTGGAGCTGAGTGATGCTGTGGTGGTGCTGAGTTATGATGTGGTGGCCGTGAGTGATGCTGTGGTGGCCCTGAGTGATACTGCGGTGGTGCTGAGTGATGCTGTGGTGGCCACTGAGTGATATTGTTGTGACTGTGGCCCTGAGTGATGCTGTGGTGGTGCTGAGGGATGCTGTGGTGGCCCTGAGTGATGCTGTGGTGGCACTGAGTGATGCTATGGTGGCCCTGAGTGATGCTGTGGTGGCCCTGAGTGATGCTGTGGTGGCCCTGAGTGATGCTGTGGTGGCCCTGAGTGATGCTGTGGTGGCCCTGAGTGATGCTGTGGTGGCCGTGAGTTATGTTGTTGTGGAGCTGAGTGATGCTGTGGTGGTGCTGAGTTATGATGTGGTGGCCGTGAGTGATGCTGTGGTGGCCCTGAGTGATACTGCGGTGGTGCTGAGTGATGCTGTGGTGGCCCTGAGTGATATTGTTGTGGCCTTTAGTGATGGTGGCGCTGAGTAATGCTGTAGTGGCGCTGAGTGATGCTGTGGTGGCGCTGAGTGATGCTGTGGTGGTGCTGAGTGAATCCGTGGTGGCACTGAGTGATGCTGTGATGGCACTGAGTGATGCTGTGGTGGCCCTGAGTGATGCTGTGATAGCCCTGAGTGATGCTGTGGTGGTGCTGAGTGATGCGGGGATGGTGCTTACTGATGCTCTGGTGGCGCTGAGTGATATTGTTGTGGCCCTGAGTGATGCTGTGGTGGTGTTGAGTGATGCTGTTGTGGCGCTGAGTGATGCTGCGGTGGCGCTGAGTGTTGTTGTGGTGGTGTTGAGTGATGCTGTGGTGGCGCTGAGTTATGCTGTTGTGGCTACTGAGTGATATTGTTATGGCCTTTAGTGATGCAGTGGTGGTGCTGAGTGATGCAGTGGTGGTGCTGAGTGATGCTGTGGTGGCCCTGAGTGATGCTGTGGTGGCCACTGAGTGATATTGTTGTGACTGTGGCCCTGAGTGATGCTGTGGTGGTGCTGAGGGATGCTGTGGTGGTGCTGAGGGATGCGGGGATGGTGCTTACTGATGCTCTGGTGGCGCTGAGTGATATTGTTGTGGCCCTGAGTGATGCTGTGGTGCTGTTGAGTGATGCTGTGGTGGCGCTGAGTGATGCTGCGGTGGCGCTGAGTGATGCTGCGGTGGCGCTGAGTGTTGTTGTGGTGGTGTTGAGTGATGCTGTGGTGGCGCTGAGTTATGCTGTTGTGGCCACTGAGTGATATTGTTATGGCCTTTAGTGATGCAGTGGTGCGGCTGAGTGATGCTGTGGTGGCCCTGACTGATGCTGTGGTGGCCACTGAGTGATATTGTTGTGACTGTGGCCCTGAGTGATGCTGTGGTGGTGCTGAGGGATGCTGTGGTGACCCTGAGTGATGCTGTGGTGGCCCTGAGAGATGCTGTGGTGGCACTGAGTGATGCTGTGGTGGCCCTGAGTAATACTGTGGCGGCCCTGAGTGATGCTGTGATAGCCCTGAGTGATGCTGTGGTGGTGCTGAGTGATGATGTGGTGGCGCTGACTGATGCTGTGGTGGCGCTGAGTGATATTGTTGTGACTTTGAGTGATGCAGTGGTGGCACTGAGTGATGCTGTGGTGGCCCTGAGTAATGCTGTGGTGGCCCTGAGTGATGCTGTGGTGGCCCTGAGTGATGCTGTGGTGGCCCTGAGTGATGCTGTGGTGGCCCTGAGTGATGCTGTGGTGGCCCTGAGTGATGTTGTGGTGGTGCTGAGTGATGCTGTGTTGGCGCTGACTGATGCTGTGGTGGCGCTGAGTGATATTGTTGTGGCCTTGAGTGATGCAGTGGTGGAGCTGAGTGATGCAGTGGTGGCACTGAGTGATGCTGTTGTGGAGCTGAGTGATGCTGTGCTGGCGCTGAGTGATGCTCTGATGGCACTGAGTGATGCTCTGATGGCACTGAGTGATGCTGTGGTGGCGCTGAGCGATGCTGTGGTGGCCCTGAGTGATGCTGTGGTGGCCCTGAGTGATGCTGTGGTTGTGCTGACTGAGGCTGTGGTGGCCCTGAGTGATGCTGTGGTTGTGCTGACTGATGCTGTTGTGGCGATGAGTGATGCTGTGGTGGCACTGAGTGATGCTGTGGTAGCACTGAGTGATGCTGTGGTGGCCCTGAGTGATGCTGTGGTGGCCCTGAGTGATGCTGTGGTGGTGCTGAGTGATGCTGTGGTGCGCTGAGTGATGCTGTGGTGGCACTAGTGATGCTGTTGTGGCCTTGAGTGAAGCTGTGGTAGCGCTGAGTGATGCTGTGGTGGCGCTGAGTGATGCTGTGGTGGCGCTGAGTGATGCTGTGGTGGCACTGAGTGATGCTGTGGTGGTGCTGAGTGATGTCGTGGTGGTGCTGAGTGATGCTGTGGTGGTCCTGACTGATGCTGTGGTGGCACTGAGTGATATTATTGTAGCCCTGAGGGATGCTGTGGTGGCCTTGAGTGATGCAGTGGTGGTGCTGAGTGATGTTGTGGCTATGAGTGATGCTGTGGTTGATCTGAGTGATGCTGTGCTGGCGCTGAGTGATGCTGTGCTGGCACAGAGTGATGCTGGGAATGGCACTGAGTGATGCTGGGAATGGCACTGAGTGATGCTGTGATGGCACTGAGTGATGCTGTGATGGCACTGAGTGATGCTGTGGTAACACTGAGTGATGCTGTGGTAGCACTGAGTGATGCTGTGGTGGCCCTGAGTGATGCTGTGGTGTTGCTGAGTGATGCTGTGGTGTTGCTGAGTGATGCTGTGGTGGTGCTGAGTGATGCTGTGGTGGCGTTGAGTGATGCTGTGGTGCGCTGAGTGATGCTGTGGTGGCACTAGTGATGCTGTTGTGGCCTTGAGTGAAGCTGTCGTAGCGCTGAGTGATGCTGTGGTGGCGCTGAGTGATGCTGTGGTGGCGCTGAGTGATGCTGTGGTGGCACTGAGTGATGCTGTGGTGGTGCTGAGTGATGTCGTGGTGGTGCTGAGTGATGCTGTGGTGGTCCTGACTGATGCTGTGGTGGTCCTGACTGATGCTGTGGTGGTCCTGACTGATGCTGTGGTGGCACTGAGTGATATTATTGTAGCCCTGAGGGATGCTGTGGTGGCCTTGAGTGATGCAGTGGTGGTGCTGAGTGATGTTGTGGCTATGAGTGATGCTGTGGTTGATCTGAGTGATGCTGTGCTGGCACTGAGTGATGCTGTGATGGCACTGAGTGATGCTGTGATGGCACTGAGTGATGCTGTGGTTGCCCTGAGTGATGCTGTGGTTGCCCTGAGTGATGCTGTGATGCTCCTGAGTGATGCTGTGATGCTCCTGAGTGATGCTGTGGTGGTGCTGAGTGATGCGGGGATGGTGCTGACTGATGCTGTGGTGGTGCTGAGTGATATTGTTGTGGCACTGAGTGATATTGTTGTGGCACTGAGTGATGCTGTGGTGGCGCTGAGTGATGCTGTGGTGGCGCTGAGTGTTGTTGTGGTGGTGTTGAGTGATGCTGTGGTGGCACTGAGTGATGCTGTGGTGGCCACTGAGTGATATTGTTGTTGCCTTGAGTGATGCAGTGGTAGCCCTGAGTGATGCTGTGGTGGTGCTGAGTGATGCTGTGATGGCCCTGAGTGATATTGTTGTGGCCTTTAGTGTTGGTGGAGCTGAGTAATGCTGTAGTGGTGCTGAGTGATGCTGTGGTGGCACTGAGTGATGCTGAGTGATGATGTGGTGGCGCTGATTGATGCTGTTGTGGCCCTGAGTGATGCTGTGGTGGCCCTGAGTGATGCTGTGGTGGCCCTGAGTGATGCTGTGGTTGTGCTGCGTGATGCAGTGGTGGCGCTGAGTGATGCTGTGCTGGCGCTAAGTGATGCTGTGCTGGCGCTAAGTGATGCTGTGCTGGCGCTGAGTGATGATGTGCTGGCGCTGAGTGATGCTGTGGTGGTGCTGAGTGATGCTGTGGTGGTGCTGAGTGATGCTGTGGTGGTGCTGAGTGATGCTGTGGTGGTGCTGAGTGATGCTGTGGTGGTGCTGAGTGATGCTGTGGTGGCCCTGAGTGATGCTGTGGTGGCACTGAGTGATGCTGTGGTGGCCCTAAGTAATGCTGTGGTGGCCCTGAATGATGCTGTGGTGGCCCTGAGTGATGTTGTGGTGGTGCTGAGTGATGCTATGTTGGCACTGAGTAATGCAGTGGTGGAGCTGAGTGATGCAGTGGTGGCACTGAGTGATGCTGTTGTGGAGCTGAGTGATGCTGTGCTGGCGCTGAGTGATGCTCTGATGGCACTGAGTGATGCTGTTGTGGAGCTGAGTGATGCTGTGCTGGCGCAGAGTGATGCTCTGATGGCACTGAGTGATGCTGTGGTGGCCCTGAGGGATGCTGTGGTGGCCCTGAGTGATGCTGTGGTGGCGCTGAGTGATGATGTGGTGGCGCTGAGTGATGCTGTTGTGGCCCTGAGTGATGCTGTGGTGGCCCTGAGTGATGCTGTGGTGGCCCTGAGTGATGCAGTGGTTGTGCTGCGTGATGCTGTGGTGGCGCTAAGTGATGCTGTGCTGGCACTAAGTGATGCTGTGCTGGCGCTGTGTGATGCTGTGCTGGCGCTGTGTGATGCTGTGCTGGCACTGAGTGATGCTGTGGTGGTGCTGAGTAATACTGCGGTGGTGCTGAGTGATGCTGTGGTGGCCCTGAGTGATATTGTTGTGGCCTTTAGTGATGGTGGCGCTGAGTAATGCTGTAGTGGCGCTGAGTGATGCTGTGGTGGCGCTGAGTGATGCTGTGGTGGTGCTGAGTGAATCCGTGGTGGCACTGAGTGATGCTGTGATGGCACTGAGTGATGCTGTGGTGGCCCTGAGTGATGCTGTGATAGCCCTGAGTGATGCTGTGGTGGTGCTGAGGGATGCGGGGATGGTGCTTACTGATGCTCTGGTGGCGCTGAGTGATATTGTTGTGGCCCTGAGTGATGCTGTGGTGCTGTTGAGTGATGCTGTGGTGGCGCTGAGTGATGCTGTGGTGGCGCTGAGTGTTGTTGTGGTGGTGTTGAGTGATGCTGTGGTGGCGCTGAGTTATGCTGTTGTGGCCACTGAGTGATATTGTTATGGCCTTTAGTGATGCAGTGGTGCGGCTGAGTGATGCTGTGGTGGCCCTGACTGATGCTGTGGTGGCCACTGAGTGATATTGTTGTGACTGTGGCCCTGAGTGATGCTGTGGTGGTGCTGAGGGATGCTGTGGTGACCCTGAGTGATGCTGTGGTGGCCCTGAGAGATGCTGTGGTGGCACTGAGTGATGCTGTGGTGGCCCTGAGTAATACTGTGGCGGCCCTGAGTGATGCTGTGATAGCCCTGAGTGATGCTGTGGTGGTGCTGAGTGATGATGTGGTGGCGCTGACTGATGCTGTGGTGGCGCTGAGTGATATTGTTGTGACTTTGAGTGATGCAGTGGTGGCACTGAGTGATGCTGTGGTGGCCCTGAGTGATGCTGTGGTGGCCCTGAGTGATGCTGTGGTGGCCCTGAGTGATGCTGTGGTGGCCCTGAGTGATGCTGTGGTGGCCCTGAGTGATGTTGTGGTGGTGCTGAGTGATGCTGTGTTGGCGCTGACTGATGCTGTGGTGGCGCTGAGTGATATTGTTGTGGCCTTGAGTGATGCAGTGGTGGAGCTGAGTGATGCAGTGGTGGAGCTGAGTGATGCAGTGGTGGCACTGAGTGATGCTGTTGTGGAGCTGAGTGATGCTGTGCTGGCGCTGAGTGATGCTCTGATGGCACTGAGTGATGCTCTGATGGCACTGAGTGATGCTCTGATGGCACTGAGTGATGCTCTGATGGCACTGAGTGATGCTGTGGTGGCGCTGAGCGATGCTGTGGTGGCCCTGAGTGATGCTGTGGTGGCCCTGAGTGATGCTGTGGTGGCCCTGAGTGATGCTGTGGTTGTGCTGACTGAGGCTGTGGTGGCCCTGAGTGATGCTGTGGTTGTGCTGACTGATGCTGTTGTGGCGATGAGTGATGCTGTGGTGGCACTGAGTGATGCTGTGGTAGCACTGAGTGATGCTGTGGTGGCCCTGAGTGATGCTGTGGTGGCCCTAAGTGATGCTGTGGTGGTGCTGAGTGATGCTGTGGTGGCGTTGAGTGATGCTGTGGTGCGCTGAGTGATGCTGTGGTGGCACTAGTGATGCTGTTGTGGCCTTGAGTGAAGCTGTGGTAGCGCTGAGTGATGCTGTGGTGGCGCTGAGTGATGCTGTGGTGGCGCTGAGTGATGCTGTGGTGGCACTGAGTGATGCTGTGGTGGTGCTGAGTGATGTCGTGGTGGTGCTGAGTGATGTCGTGGTGGTGCTGAGTGATGTCGTGGTGGTGCTGAGTGATGCTGTGGTGGTCCTGACTGATGCTGTGGTGGCACTGAGTGATATTATTGTAGCCCTGAGGGATGCTGTGGTGGCCTTGAGTGATGCAGTGGTGGTGCTGAGTGATGTTGTGGCTATGAGTGATGCTGTGGTTGATCTGAGTGATGCTGTGCTGGCGCTGAGTGATGCTGTGCTGGCACAGAGTGATGCTGGGATGGCACTGAGTGATGCTGTGATGGCACTGAGTGATGCTGTGATGGCACTGAGTGATGCTGTGGTAACACTGAGTGATGCTGTGGTAGCACTGAGTGATGCTGTGGTGGCCCTGAGTGATGCTGTGGTGTTGCTGAGTGATGCTGTGGTGTTGCTGAGTGATGCTGTGGTGGTGCTGAGTGATGCTGTGGTGGCACTAGTGATGCTGTTGTGGCCTTGAGTGAAGCTGTCGTAGCGCTGAGTAATGCTGTAGTGGTGCTGAGTGATGCTGTGGTGGCACTGAGTGATGCTGTGGTGGCCCTGAGTGATGCTGTGGTGTTGCTGAGTGATGCTGTGGTGTTGCTGAGTGATGCTGTGGTGGCCCTGAGTGATGCTGTGGTGTTGCTGAGTGATGCTGTGGTGTTGCTGAGTGATGCTGTGGTGGTGCTGAGTGATGCTGTGGTGGCGTTGAGTGATGCTGTGGTGGCCCTGAGTCATGCAGTGGTTGTGCTGCGTGATGCAGTGGTGGCGCTGAGTGATGTTGTGGTGGCGCTGAGTGATGTTGTGGTGGCGCTAAGTGATGCTGTGCTGGCGCTGAGTGATGCTGTGCTGGCGCTGTGTGATGCTGTGGTGTTGCTGAGTGATGCTGTGGTGTTGCTGAGTGATGCTGTGGTGGCCCTGAGTGATGCTGTGGTGTTGCTGAGTGATGCTGTGGTGTTGCTGAGTGATGCTGTGGTGGTGCTGAGTGATGCTGTGGTGGTGTTGAGTGATGCTGTGGTGCGCTGAGTGATGCTGTGGTGGCACTAGTGATGCTGTTGTGGCCTTGAGTGAAGCTGTCGTAGCCACTGAGTAATGCTGTAGTGGTGCTGAGTGATGCTGTGGTGGCACTGAGTGATGCTGTGGTGGCGCTGAGTGATGATGTGGTGGCGCTGAGTGATGCTGTGGTGGCCCTGAGTCATGCTGTGGTGGCCCTGAGTCATGCAGTGGTTGTGCTGCGTGATGCAGTGGTGGCGCTGAGTGATGTTGTGGTGGCGCTAAGTGATGCTGTGCTGGCGCTAAGTGATGCTGTGCTGGCGCTGAGTGATGCTGTGCTGGCGCTGTGTGATGCTGTGCTGCCGCTGAGTGATGCTTTTGTGGAGCTGAGTGATGCTGTGGTGGTGCTGAGTTATGATGTGGTGGCCGTGAGTGATGCTGTGGTGGCCCTGAGTGATACTGCGGTGGTGCTGAGTGATGCTGTGGTGGCCACTGAGTGATATTGTTGTGACTGTGGCCCTGAGTGATGCTGTGGTGGTGCTGAGGGATGCTGTGGTGGCCCTGAGTGATGCTGTGGTGGCACTGAGTGATGCTATGGTGGCCCTGAGTGATGCTGTGGTGGCCCTGAGTGATGCTGTGGTGGCCCTGAGTGATGCTGTGGTGGCCCTGAGTGATGCTGTGGTGGCCCTGAGTGATGCTGTGGTGGCCCTGAGTGATGCTGTGGTGGCCGTGAGTTATGTTGTTGTGGAGCTGAGTGATGCTGTGGTGGTGCTGAGTTATGATGTGGTGGCCCTGAGTGATGCTGTGGTGGCCCTGAGTGATACTGCGGTGGTGCTGAGTGATGCTGTGGTGGCCCTGAGTGATATTGTTGTGGCCTTTAGTGATGGTGGCGCTGAGTAATGCTGTAGTGGCGCTGAGTGATGCTGTGGTGGCGCTGAGTGATGCTGTGGTGGTGCTGAGTGAATCCGTGGTGGCACTGAGTGATGCTGTGATGGCACTGAGTGATGCTGTGGTGGCCCTGAGTGATGCTGTGATAGCCCTGAGTGATGCTGTGGTGGTGCTGAGTGATGCGGGGATGGTGATAACTGATGCTCTGGTGGCGCTGAGTGATATTGTTGTGGCCCTGAGTGATGCTGTGGTGGTGTTGAGTGATGCTGTTGTGGCGCTGAGTGATGCTGCGGTGGCGCTGAGTGTTGTTGTGGTGGTGTTGAGTGATGCTGTGGTGGCGCTGAGTTATGCTGTTGTGGCTACTGAGTGATATTGTTATGGCCTTTAGTGATGCAGTGGTGGTGCTGAGTGATGCTGTGGTGGCCCTGAGTGATGCTGTGGTGGCCACTGAGTGATATTGTTGTGACTGTGGCCCTGAGTGATGCTGTGGTGGTGCTGAGGGATGCTGTGGTGGTGCTGAGGGATGCGGGGATGGTGCTTACGGATGCTCTGGTGGCGCTGAGTGATATTGTTGTGGCCCTGAGTGATGCTGTGGTGCTGTTGAGTGATGCTGTGGTGGCGCTGAGTGATGCTGCGGTGGCGCTGAGTGTTGTTGTGGTGGTGTTGAGTGATGCTGTGGTGGCGCTGAGTTATGCTGTTGTGGCCACTGAGTGATATTGTTATGGCCTTTAGTGATGCAGTGGTGCGGCTGAGTGATGCTGTGGTGGCCCTGACTGATGCTGTGGTGGCCACTGAGTGATATTGTTGTGACTGTGGCCCTGAGTGATGCTGTGGTGGTGCTGAGGGATGCTGTGGTGACCCTGAGTGATGCTGTGGTGGCCCTGAGAGATGCTGTGGTGGCACTGAGTGATGCTGTGGTGGCCCTGAGTAATACTGTGGCGGCCCTGAGTGATGCTGTGATAGCCCTGAGTGATGCTGTGGTGGTGCTGAGTGATGATGTGGTGGCGCTGACTGATGCTGTGGTGGCGCTGAGTGATATTGTTGTGACTTTGAGTGATGCAGTGGTGGCACTGAGTGATGCTGTGGTGGCCCTGAGTAATGCTGTGGTGGCCCTGAGTGATGCTGTGGTGGCCCTGAGTGATGCTGTGGTGGCCCTGAGTGATGCTGTGGTGGCCCTGAGTGATGCTGTGGTGGCCCTGAGTGATGTTGTGGTGGTGCTGAGTGATGCTGTGTTGGCGCTGACTGATGCTGTGGTGGCGCTGAGTGATATTGTTGTGGCCTTGAGTGATGCAGTGGTGGAGCTGAGTGATGCAGTGGTGGAGCTGAGTGATGCAGTGGTGGCACTGAGTGATGCTGTTGTGGAGCTGAGTGATGCTGTGCTGGCGCTGAGTGATGCTCTGATGGCACTGAGTGATGCTCTGATGGCACTGAGTGATGCTGTGGTGGCGCTGAGCGATGCTGTGGTGGCCCTGAGCGATGCTGTGGTGGCCCTGAGTGATGCTGTGGTTGTGCTGACTGAGGCTGTGGTGGCCCTGAGTGATGCTGTGGTTGTGCTGACTGATGCTGTTGTGGCGATGAGTGATGCTGTGGTGGCACTGAGTGATGCTGTGGTAGCACTGAGTGATGCTGTGGTGGCCCTGAGTGATGCTGTGGTGGCCCTGAGTGATGCTGTGGTGGTGCTGAGTGATGCTGTGGTGGCGTTGAGTGATGCTGTGGTGCGCTGAGTGATGCTGTGGTGGCACTAGTGATGCTGTTGTGGCCTTGAGTGAAGCTGTGGTAGCGCTGAGTGATGCTGTGGTGGCGCTGAGTGATGCTGTGGTGGCGCTGAGTGATGCTGTGGTGGCACTGAGTGATGCTGTGGTGGTGCTGAGTGATGTCGTGGTGGTGCTGAGTGATGCTGTGGTGGTCCTGACTGATGCTGTGGTGGCACTGAGTGATATTATTGTAGCCCTGAGGGATGCTGTGGTGGCCTTGAGTGATGCAGTGGTGGTGCTGAGTGATGTTGTGGCTATGAGTGATGCTGTGGTTGATCTGAGTGATGCTGTGCTGGCGCTGAGTGATGCTGTGCTGGCACAGAGTGATGCTGGGATGGCACTGAGTGATGCTGTGATGGCACTGAGTGATGCTGTGATGGCACTGAGTGATGCTGTGGTGGCGCTGAGTGATGCTGTGGTGGCACTGAGTGATGCTGTGGTGGTGCTGAGTGATGTCGTGGTGGTGCTGAGTGATGCTGTGGTGGTGCTGAGTGATGCTGTGGTGGCGTTGAGTGATGCTGTTGTGCGCTGAGTGATGCTGTGGTGGCACTAGTGATGCTGTTGTGGCCTTGAGTGAAGCTGTCGTAGCGCTGAGTGATGCTGTGGTGGCGCTGAGTGATGCTGTGGTGGCGCTGAGTGATGCTGTGGTGGCACTGAGTGATGCTGTGGTGGTGCTGAGTGATGTCGTGGTGGTGCTGAGTGATGCTGTGGTGGTCCTGACTGATGCTGTGGTGGTCCTGACTGATGCTGTGGTGGTCCTGACTGATGCTGTGGTGGCACTGAGTGATATTATTGTAGCCCTGAGGGATGCTGTGGTGGCCTTGAGTGATGCAGTGGTGGTGCTGAGTGATGTTGTGGCTATGAGTGATGCTGTGGTTGATCTGAGTGATGCTGTGCTGGCACTGAGTGATGCTGTGATGGCACTGAGTGATGCTGTGATGGCACTGAGTGATGCTGTGGTTGCCCTGAGTGATGTTGTGGTTGCCCTGAGTGATGCTGTGATGCTCCTGAGTGATGCTGTGATGCTCCTGAGTGATGCTGTGGTGGTGCTGAGTGATGCGGGGATGGTGCTGACTGATGCTGTGGTGGTGCTGAGTGATATTGTTGTGGCACTGAGTGATATTGTTGTGGCACTGAGTGATGCTGTGGTGGCGCTGAGTGATGCTGTGGTGGCGCTGAGTGTTGTTGTGGTGGTGTTGAGTGATGCTGTGGTGGCACTGAGTGATGCTGTGGTGGCCACTGAGTGATATTGTTGTTGCCTTGAGTGATGCAGTGGTAGCCCTGAGTGATGCTGTGGTGGTGCTGAGTGATGCTGTGATGGCCCTGAGTGATATTGTTGTGGCCTTTAGTGTTGGTGGAGCTGAGTAATGCTGTAGTGGTGCTGAGTGATGCTGTGGTGGCACTGAGTGATGCTGAGTGATGATGTGGTGGCGCTGATTGATGCTGTTGTGGCCCTGAGTGATGCTGTGGTGGCCCTGAGTGATGCTGTGGTGGCCCTGAGTGATGCTGTGGTTGTGCTGCGTGATGCAGTGGTGGCGCTGAGTGATGCTGTGCTGGCGCTAACTGATGCTGTGCTGGCGCTAAGTGATGCTGTGCTGGCGCTGAGTGATGATGTGCTGGCGCTGAGTGATGCTGTGGTGGTGCTGAGTGATGCTGTGGTGGTGCTGAGTGATGCTGTGGTGGTGCTGAGTGATGCTGTGGTGGTGCTGAGTGATGCTGTGGTGGTGCTGAGTGATGCTGTGGTGGCCCTGAGTGATGCTGTGGTGGCACTGAGTGATGCTGTGGTGGCCCTAAGTAATGCTGTGGTGGCCCTGAATGATGCTGTGGTGGCCCTGAGTGATGTTGTGGTGGTGCTGAGTGATGCTATGTTGGCACTGAGTAATGCAGTGGTGGCGCTGAGTGATGCAGTGGTGGCACTGAGTGATGCTGTTGTGGAGCTGAGTGATGCTGTGCTGGCGCTGAGTGATGCTCTGATGGCACTGAGTGATGCTGTTGTGGAGCTGAGTGATGCTGTGCTGGCGCAGAGTGATGCTCTGATGGCACTGAGTGATGCTGTGGTGGCCCTGAGGGATGCTGTGGTGGCCCTGAGTGATGCTGTTGTGGCCCTGAGTGATGCTGTGGTTGTGCTGAGTGATGCTGTGGTGGCCCTGAGTGATGCTGTGGTGGAGCTGAGTGATGCAGTGGTGGAGCTGAGTGATGCAGTGGTGGCACTGAGTGATGCTGTGGTGGCACTGAGTGATGCTGTGGTGGAGCCGAGTGATGCTGTGCTGGCGCAGAGTGATGCTCTGATGGCACTGAGTGATGCTCTGATGGCACTGAGTGATGCTGTGGTGGCCCTGAGTGATGCTGTGGTGGCCCTGAGTGATGCTGTTGTGGCCCTGAGTGATGCTGTGGTTGTGCTACTGATGCTGTGGTGGCCCTGAGTGATGCTGTGGTGGCGTTGAGTGATGCTGTTGTGGCGATGAGTGATGCTGTGGTGGCACTGAGTGATGCTGAGGTGGCGCTGAGTGATGCTGTGGTGGCCCTGAGTGATGCTGTGGTGGCCCTGAGTGATGCTGTGGTGGCCCTGAGTGATGCTGTGGTGTTGCTGAGTGATGCTGTGGTGTTGCTGAGTGATGCTGTGGTGTTGCTGAGTGATGCTGTGGTGGTGCTGAGTGATGCTGTGGTGGCGTTGAGTGATGCTGTGGTGCGCTGAGTGATGCTGTGGTGGCACTAGTGATGCTGTTGTGGCCTTGAGTGAAGCTGTGGTAGCGCTGAGTGATGCTGTGGTGGCGCTGAGTGATGCTGTGATGGCACTGAGTGATGCTGTGGTTGCCCTGAGTGATGCTGTGATGCCCCTGAGTGATGCTGTGGTGGTGCTGACTGATGCTGTGGTGGTGCTGAGTGATATTGTTGTGGCACTGAGTTATGCTGTGGTGGTGTTGAGTGATGCTGTGGTAGCACTGAGTGATGCTGTGGTGGTGCTGAGTGTTGTTGTGGTGGTGTTGAGTGATGCTGTGGTGGCACTGAGTTATGCTGTGGTGGCCACTGAGTGATATTGTTGTTGCCTTGAGTTATGCGGAGGTAGCCCTGAGTGATGCTGTGGTGGTGCTGAGTGATGCTGTGATGGCCCTGAGTGATATTGTTGTGGCCTTTAGTGTTGGTGGAGCTGAGTAATGCTGTAGTGGTGCTGAGTGATGCTGTGGTGGCACTGAGTGATGCTGTGGTGGCGCTGAGTGATGATGTGGGGGCGCTGAGTGATGCTGTGGTGGCCCTGAGTCATGCTGTGGTGGCCCTGAGTGATGCAGTGGTTGTGCTGCGTGATGCAGTGGTGGCGCTGAGTGATGTTGTGGTGGCGCTAAGGGATGCTGTGCTGGCGCTAAGTGATGCTGTGCTGGCGCTGAGTGATGCTGTGCTGGCGCTGTGTGATGCTGTGCTGCCGCTGAGTGATGCTTTTGTGGAGCTGAGTGATGCTGTGGTGGTGCTGAGTTATGATGTGGTGGCCGTGAGTGATGCTGTGGTGGCCCTGAGTGATACTGCGGTGGTGCTGAGTGATGCTGTGGTGGCCACTGAGTGATATTGTTGTGACTGTGGCCCTGAGTGATGCTGTGGTGGTGCTGAGGGATGCTGTGGTGGTGCTGAGGGATGCTGTGGTGGCCCTGAGTGATGCTGTGGTGGCACTGAGTGATGCTGTGGTGGCCCTGAGTGATGCTGTGGTGGCCCTGAGTGATGCTGTGGTGGCCCTGAGTGATGCTGTGGTGGCCCTGAGTGATGCTGTGGTGGCCCTGAGTGATGCTGTGGTGGCCGTGAGTTATGTTGTTGTGGAGCTGAGTGATGCTGTGGTGGTGCTGAGTTATGATGTGGTGGCCGTGAGTGATGCTGTGGTGGCCCTGAGTGATATTGTTGTGGCCTTTAGTGATGGTGGCGCTGAGTAATGCTGTAGTGGTGCTGAGTGATGCTGTGGTGGCGCTGAGTGATGCTGTGGTGGTGCTGAGTGAATCCGTGGTGGCACTGAGTGATGCTGTGATGGCACTGAGTGATGCTGTGGTGGCCCTGAGTGATGCTGTGATAGCCCTGAGTGATGCTGTGGTGGTGCTGAGTGATGCGGGGATGGTGCTTACTGATGCTCTGGTGGCGCTGAGTGATATTGTTGTGGCCCTGAGTGATGCTGTGGTGGTGTTGAGGGATGCTGTTGTGGCGCTGAGTGATGCTGCGGTGGCGCTGAGTGTTGTTGTGGTGGTGTTGAGTGATGCTGTGGTGGCGCTGAGTTATGCTGTTGTGGCTACTGAGTGATATTGTTATGGCCTTTAGTGATGCAGTGGTGGTGCTGAGTGATGCTGTGGTGGCCCTGAGTGATGCTGTGGTGGCCACTGAGTGATATTGTTGTGACTGTGGCCCTGAGTGATGCTGTGGTGGTGCTGAGGGATGCTGTGGTGGCCCTGAGTGATGCTGTGGTGGTGCTGAGTGATATTGTTGTGACTGTGGCCCTGAGTGATGCTGTGGTGGCCCTGAGAGATGCAGTGGTGGAGCTGAGTGATGCAGTGGTGGAGCTGAGTGATGCAGTGGTGGCACTGAGTGATGCTGTTGTGGAGCTGAGTGATGCTGTGCTGGCTCTGAGTGATGCTGTGGTGGTGCTGAGTGATGCTGTGGTTGACCTGAGTGATGCTGTGGTGGCCCTGAGTGATGCTGTGGTTGTGCTGACTGATGCTGTGGTGCCCCTGAGTGATGCTGTGGTGGCATTGAGTGATGCTGTGGTGGCGTTGAGTGATGCTGTGGTGGCACTGAGTGATGCTGTGGTGACACTGAGTGATGCTATGGTGGCACTGAGTGATGCTATGGTGGCACTGAGTGATGCTGTGGTGGCGCTAAGTAATGCTGTGGTGGCCCTGAGTGATGCTGTGGTGTCGCTGAGTGATGCTGTGGTGTTGCTGAGTGAGGCTGTGGTGTTGCTGAGTGATGCTGTGGTGTTGCTGAGTGATGCTGTGGTGTTGCTGAGTGATGCTGTGGTGGCGTTGAGTGATGCTGTGGTGCGCTGAGTGATGCTGTGGTGACACTAGTGATGCTGTTGTGGCCTTGAGTGATGCTGTTGTGGCCTTGAGTGATGCTGTGGTGGTGCTGAGTGATGCTGTGGTGCGCTGAGTGATGCTGTGGTGGCACTAGTGATGCTGTTGTGGCTCTGAGTGATGCTGTGGTAGCCCTGAGTGATGCTGTGGTTGTGCTGACTGCTGCTGTGGTGCCCCTGAGTGATGCTGTGGTGGCATTGAGTGATGCTGTTGTGGCGTTGAGTGATGCTGTTGTGGCGTTGAGTGATGCTGTGGTGGCACTGAGTGATGCTGTGGTGGCACTGAGTGATGCAGTGGTGGCACTGAGTGATGCAGTGGTAGCGCTAAGTGATGCTGTGGTGGCCCTGAGTGAGACTGTGGTGGCCCTGAGTGATGCTGTGGTTTTGCTGAGTGATGCTGTGGTGCTGCTGAGTGATGCTGTGGTGGCGTTGAGTGATGCTGTGGTGCGCTGAGTGATGCTGTGGTGGCACTAGTGATGCTGTTGTGGCCCTGAGTGATGCTGTGGTGGCATTGAGTGATGCTGTGGTGGCGCTGAGTGATGCAGTGGTTGTGC
This sequence comes from Triturus cristatus, assembly GCF_964204655.1. Taxonomy (NCBI): domain Eukaryota; kingdom Metazoa; phylum Chordata; class Amphibia; order Caudata; family Salamandridae; genus Triturus; species Triturus cristatus. Next base: position 205,687 of record NW_028187318.1, read on the forward strand.
TGTGTGATGCAGTGGTGACGCTGAGTGATGTTGTGCTGGTGCTAAGTGATGCTGTGCTGGTGCTAAGTGATGCTGTGCTGGTGCTAAGTGATGCTGTGCTGGCGCTGAGTAATGCTGTGCTGGCGCTGAGTGATGCTGTGCTGGCGCTGAGTGATGCTGTGCTGCCACTGAGAGATGCTGTGGTGGTGCTGAGTGATGCTGTGGTGGTGCTGAGTTATGATGTGGTGGCCGTGAGTGATGCTGTGGTGGCCCTGAGTGATACTGTGGTGGTGCTGAGTGATGCTGTGGTGGCCCTGAGTGATATTGTTGTGGCCTTTAGTGATGGTGGCGCTGAGTAATGCTGTAGTGGCGCTGAGTGTTGCTTTGGTGGTGCTGAGTGATGCTGTGGTGGTGCTGAGTGAATCCGTGGTGGCACTGAGTGATGCTGTGATGGCCCTGAGTGATGCTGTGGTGGCCCTGAGTGATGCTGTGATAGCCCTGAGTGATGCTGTGGTGGTGCTGAGTGATGCGGGGATGGTGCTGACTGATGCTCTGGTGGCGCTGAGTGATATTGTTGTGGCCCTGAGTGATGCTGTGGTGGTGTCGAGTGATGCTGTGGTGGCGCTGAGTGAGGCTGCGGTGGCGCTGAGTGTTGTTGTGGTGGTGTTGAGTGATGCTGTGGTAGCGCTGAGTTATGCTGTTGTGGCCACTGAGTGATATTGTTATGGCCTTTAGTGATGCAGTGGTGGTGCTGAGTGATGCTGTGGTGGCCCTGAGTGATGCTGTGGTGGCCACTGAGTGATATTGTTGTGACTGTGGCCCTGAGTGATGCTGTGGTGATGCTGAGGGATGCTGTGCTGACCCTGAGTGATGCTGTGGTGGCCCTGAGAGATGCTGTGGTGGCACTGAGTGATGCAGTGGTGACCCTGAGTAATGCTGTGGCAGCCCTGAGTGATGCTGTGATAGCCCTGAGTGATAATGTGGTGGTGCTGAGTGATGATGTGGTGGTGCTGACTGATGCTGTGGTGGCGCTGAGTGATATTGTTGTGACCTTGAGTGTTGCAGTGGTGGAGCTGAGTGATGCAGTGGTGGAGCTGAGTGATGCAGTGGTGGAGCTGAGTGATGCAGTGGTGGCACTGAGTGATGCTGTTGTGGAGCTGAGTGATGCTGTGCTGGCTCTGAGTGATGCTGTGGTGGTGCTGAGTGATGCTGTGGTTGACCTGAGTGATGCTGTGGTTGACCTGAGTGATGCTGTGGTGGCCCTGACTGATGCTGTGGTGACACTGAGTGATGCTGTGGTGACACTGAGTGATGCTATGGTGGCACTAAGTAATGCTGTGGTGGCGCTAAGTAATGCTGTGGTGGCCCTGAGTGATGCTGTGGTGTCTCTGAGTGATGCTGTGGTGTTGCTGAGTGATGCTGTGGTGGCGTTGAGTGATGCTGTGGTGCGCTGAGTGATGCTGTGGTGGCACTAGTGATGCTGTTGTGGCCTTGAGTGATGCTGTGGTGGTGCTGAGTGATGCTGTGGTGCGCTGAGTGATGCTGTGGTGCGCTGAGTGATGCTGTGGTGGCGCTAAGTAATGCTGTGGTGGCACTAGTGATGCTGTTGTGGCCTTGAGTGATGCTGTGGTGGCGCTGAGTGATGCTGTGGTGGTGCTGAGTGATGCTGTGGTCGTGCTGAGTGATGCTGTGGTGGCGCTGAGTGATGCTGTGGTGGTGCTGAGTGATGCAGTGGTGGAGCTGAGTGATGCCGTGGTGGAGCTGAGTGATGCAGTGGTGGCACTGAGTGATGCTGTGGTGGCGCTGAGTGTTGTTGTGGTGGCACTGAGTGATGCTGTGGTGGCCACTGAGTGATATTGTTGTTGCCTTGAGTGATGCGGTGGTGGCCCTGAGTGATGCTGTGGTGGTGCTGGGTGATGCTGTGGTGGCCCTGAGTGATATTGTTGTGGCCTTTAGTGATATTGTTGTGGCTGTGGCCCTGAGTGATGCTGTGGTGGTGCTGAGGGATGCTGTGGTGGCCCTGAGTGATGCTGTGGTGCCACTGAGTGATGCTGTGGTGGCCCTGAGTAATGCTGTGGCGGCCCTGAGTAATGCTGTGGCGGCCCTGAGTGATGCTGTGGTGGCCCTGAGTGATGTTTTGGTGGTGCTGAGTGATGCTGTGGTGGCGCTGAGTGATATTGTTGTGACCTTGAGTGATGCAGTGGTGGAGCTGAGTGATGCAGTGGTGGCACTGAGTGATGCTGTTGTGGAGCTGAGTGATGCTGTGCTGGCGCTGAGTGATGCTGTAGTGGCTCTGAGTGATGCTGTAGTGGCTCTGAGTGATGCTGTAGTGGCTCTGAGTGATGCTGTGGTGGCTCTGAGTGATGCTGTGGTGGCCCTGAGTGATGCTGTGGTTGTACTGACTGATGCTGTGGTGCCCCTGAGTGATGCTGTGGTGGCATTGAGTGATGCTGTGGTGGCGTTGAGTGATGCTGTGGTGGCGTTGAGTGATGCTGTGGTGGCACTGATTGATGCTGTTGTGGCGCTGAGTGATGCTGTGGTGGCGCTGAGTGATACTGTGGTGGCCCTGAGTGATGCTGTGGTGTTGCTGAGTGATGCAGTGGTGCTGCTGAGTGATACTGTGGTGGCATTGAGTGATGCTGTGGTGGCGCTGAGTGATGCTGTGGTGGCGCTGAGTGATGCTGTGGTGGCGCTGAGTGATGCTGTGGTGGCGCTGAGTGATGCTGTGGTGGTGCTGAGTGATGCCGTGGTGGTGCTGAGTGATGCAGTGATGGCACTGAGTGATGCTGTGATAGCCCTGAGTGATGCTGTGATAGCCCTGAGTGATGCTGTGGTGGTGCTGAGTGATGCGGGGATGGTGCTGACTGATGCTGTGGTGGCGCTGAGTGATATTGTTGTGGCCCTGAGTGATGCTGTGGTGGTGTTGAGTGATACTGCGGTGGCGCTGAGTGTTGTTGTCGTGGTGTTGAGTGATGCTGTGGTGGCGCTGAGTTATGCTGTTGTGGCCACTGAGTGATATTGTTATGGCCTTTAGTGATGCAGTGGTGGTGGTGCTGAGTGATGCTGTGGTGGCCCTGAGTTATGCTGTGGTGGCCACTGAGTGATATTGTTGTGGCTGTGGCCCTGAGTGATGCTGCGGTGGCCCTGAGTGATGCTGCGGTGGCCCTGAGTGATGCTGTGGTGGCCCTGAGTGATGTTTTGGTGGTGCTGAGTGATGCTGTGGTGGCGCTGAGTGATATTGTTGTGACCTTGAGTGATGCAGTGGTGGAGCTGAGTGATGCAGTGGTGGCACTGAGTGATGCTGTTGTGGAGCTGAGTGATGCTGTGCTGGCGCTGAGTGATGCTGTAGTGGCTCTGAGTGATGCTGTAGTGGCTCTGAGTGATGCTGTGGTGGCTCTGAGTGATGCTGTGGTGGCCCTGAGTGATGCTGTGGTTGTACTGACTGATGCTGTGGTGCCCCTGAGTGATGCTGTGGTGGCATTGAGTGATGCTGTGGTGGCGTTGAGTGATGCTGTGGTGGCGTTGAGTGATGCTGTGGTGGCACTGATTGATGCTGTGGTGGCGCTGAGTGATGCTGTGGTGGCGCTGAGTGATACTGTGGTGGCCCTGAGTGATGCTGTGGTGTTGCTGAGTGATGCAGTGGTGCTGCTGAGTGATACTGTGGTGGCATTGAGTGATGCTGTGGTGGCGCTGAGTGATGCTGTGGTGGCGCTGAGTGATGCTGTGGTGGCGCTGAGTGATGCTGTGGTGGCGCTGAGTGATGCTGTGGTGGTGCTGAGTGATGCCGTGGTGGTGCTGAGTGATGCAGTGATGGCACTGAGTGATGCTGTGGTGGCCCTGAGTGATGCTGTGATAGCCCTGAGTGATGCTGTGGTGGTGCTGAGTGATGCGGGGATGGTGCTGACTGATGCTGTGGTGGCGCTGAGTGATATTGTTGTGGCCCTGAGTGATGCTGTGGTGGTGTTGAGTGATACTGCGGTGGCGCTGAGTGTTGTTGTCGTGGTGTTGAGTGATGCTGTGGTGGCGCTGAGTTATGCTGTTGTGGCCACTGAGTGATATTGTTATGGCCTTTAGTGATGCAGTGGTGGTGGTGCTGAGTGATGCTGTGGTGGCCCTGAGTTATGCTGTGGTGGCCACTGAGTGATATTGTTGTGGCTGTGGCCCTGAGTGATGCTGCGGTGGCCCTGAGTGATGCTGCGGTGGCCCTGAGTGATGCTGTGGTGGCCCTGAGTGATGCTGTTGTGGCCCTGAGTGATGCTGTTGTGGCCCTGAGTGATGCTATGGTGGCCCTGAGTGATGTTGTGGTGGTGCTGAGTGATGCTGTGTTGGCGCTGACTGATGCTGTGGTGGCGCTGAGTGATATTGTTGTGGCCTTGAGAGATGCAGTGGTGGAGCTGAGTGATGCAGTGGTGGCACTGAGTGATGCTGTTGTGGAGCTGAGTGATGCTGTGCTGGCGCTGAGTGATGCTCTGATGGCACTGAGTGATGCTGTGGTGGCGCTGAGTGATGCTGTGGTGGCGCTGAGTGATGCTGTGGTGGCGCTGAGTGATGCTGTGGTGGCGCTGAGTGATGCTGTGGTGGCCCTGAGTGATGCTGTGGTTGTGCTGACTGATGCTGTTGTGGCCCTGAGTGATGCTGTGGTGGCCCTGAGTGATGCTGTTGTGGCGATGAGTGATGCTGTGGTGGCGCTGAGTGATGCTGTGGTGGCGCTGAGTGATGCTGTGGTGGCCCTGAGTGATGCTGTGGTGGCCCTGAGTGATGCTGTGGTGTTGCTGAGTGATGCTGTGGTGTTGCTGAGTGATGCTGTGGTGGTGCTGAGTGATGCTGTGGTGGTGCTGAGTGATGCTGTGGTGGTGCTGAGTGATGCTGTGGTGGCATTGAGTGATGCTGTGGTGCGCTGAGTGATGCTGTGGTGGCACTAGTGATGCTGTTGTGGCCTTGAGTGAAGCTGTGGTAGCACTGAGTGATGCTGTGGTGACGCTGAGTGATGCTGTGGTGGCACTGAGTGATGCTGTGGTGGCACTGAGTGATGCTGTGGTGGTGCTGAGTGATGCTGTGGTGGTGCTGAGTGATGCTGTGGTGGTCCTGACTGATGCCGTGGTAGCACTGAGTGATATTATTGTAGCCTTGAGTGATGCTGTGGTCGCCTTGAGTGATGCAGTGGTGGCGCTGAGTGATGTGGTGGCTATGAGTGATGCTGTGCTTGATCTGAGTGATGATGTGCTGGTGCTGAGTGATGCTGTGCTGGCGCTGAGTGATGCTGTGATGGCACTGAGTGATGCTGTGGTTGCCCTGAGTGATGCTGTGATGCCCCTGAGTGATGCTGTGGTGGTGCTGAGTGATGTGGGGATGGTGCTGACTGATGCTGTGGTGGTGCTGACTGATGCTGTGGTGGTCCTGACTGATGCTGTGGTAGCACTGAGTGATATTGTTGTGGCACTGAGTGATGCTGTGGTGGTGTTGAGTGATGCTGTGGTGGCGCTGAGTGTTGTTGTGGTGGCGCTGAGTGTTGTTGTGGTGGTGTTGAGTGATGCTGTGAGAGCCCTGAGTGATGCTGTGGTGGTGCTGAGTGATGCTGTGGTGGTGCTGAGTGATGTGGGGATGGTGCTGACGATGCTGTGGTGGTGCTGACTGATGCTGTGGTGGTCCTGACTGATGCTGTGGTGGTGCTGAGTGATATTGTTGTGGCACTGAGTGATGCTGTGGTGGTGTTGAGTGATGCTGTGGTGGCGCTGAGTGATGCTGTGGTGGCGCTGAGTGTTGTTGTGGTGGTGTTGAGTGATGCTGTGAGAGCCCTGAGTGATGCTGTGGTGGTGCTGAGTGATGATGTGGTGGCGCTGACTGATGCTGTGGTGGCGCTGATTGATATTGTTGTGACCTTGAGTGATGCAGTGGTGGAGCTGAGTGACGCAGTGGTGGAGCTGAGTGACGCAGTGGTGGCACTGAGTGACGCTGTTGTGGAGCTGAGTGATGCTGTGCTGGCTCTGAGTGATGCTGTGGTGCTGCTGAGTGATGCTGTGGTGGACCTGAGTGATGCTGTGGTGGCCCTGAGTGATGCTGTGGTTGTGCTGACTGATGCTGTGGTGCCCCTGAGTGATGCTGTGGCGGCCCTGAGTGATGCTGTGGTGGCGCTGAGTTATGCTGTTGTGGCCACTGAGTGATATTGTTATGGCCTTTAGTGATGCAGTGGTGGTGCTGAGTGATGCTGTGGTGGCCCTGAGGGATGCTGTGGTGGCCACTGAGTGATATTGTTGTGGCTGTGGCCCTGAGTGATGCTGTGGTGGTGCTGAGGGATGCTGTGGTGGCCCTGAGTGATGCTGTGGTGGCCCTGAGTGATGCTGTGGTGCCACTGAGTGATGCTGTGGTGGCCCTGAGTAATGCTGTGGCGGCCCTGAGTGATGCTGTGGTGGCCCTGAGTGATGTTTTGGTGGTGCTGAGTGATGCTGTGGTTGCGCTGACTGATGCTGTGGTGGCGCTGAGTGATATTGTTGTGACCTTGAGTGATGCAGTGGTGGAGCTGAGTGATGCAGTGGTGGCACTGAGTGATGCTGTTGTGGAGCTGAGTGATGCTGTGCTGGCGCTGAGTGATGCTGTGGTGCCACTGAGTGATGCTGTGGTGCCACTGAGTGATGCTGTGGTGGCCCTGAGTAATGCTGTGGCGGCCCTGAGTGATGCTGTTGTGGCCCTGAGTGATGTTTTGGTGGTGCTGAGTGATGCTGTGGTTGCGCTGACTGATGCTGTTGTGGTGCTGAGTGATATTGTTGTGACCGTGAGTGATGCAGTGGTGGAGCTGAGTGATGCAGTGGTGGCACTGAGTGATGCTGTTGTGGAGCTGAGTGATGCTGTGCTGGCGCTGAGTGATGCTGTAGTGGCACTGAGTGATGCTGTGGTGGCTCTGAGTGATGCTGTGGTGGCCCTGAGTGATGCTGTGGTGGCACTGAGTGATGCTGTGGTGGCACTGAGTGATGCTGTGGTGGCACTGAGTGATGCTGTGGTGGACCTGAGTGATGCTGTGGTGGACCTGAGTGATATTGTTGTGGCCTTTTGTGATGGTGGCGCTGAGTAACGCTGTAGTGGCGCTGAGTGATGCTGTGGTGGTGCTGAGTGATGCTGTGATGGTGCTGAGTGAATCCATGGTGGCACTGAGTGATGCTGTGATGGCACTGAGTGATGCTGTGGTGGCCCTGAGTGATGCTGTGATAGCCCTGAGTGATGCTGTGGTGGTGCTGAGTGATGCGGGGATGGTGCTGACTGATGCTCTGGTGGCGCTGAGTGATATTGTTGTGGCCCTGAGTGATGCTGTGGTGGTGTCGAGTGATGCTGTGGTGGCGCTGAGTGATGCTGCTGTGGCGCTGAGTGATGCTGCGGTGGCGCTGAGTGTTGTTGTGGTGGTGTTGAGTGATGCTGTGGTAGCGCTGATTTATGCTGTTGTGGCCACTGAGTGATATTGTTATGGCCTTTAGTGATGCAGTGGTGGTGCTGAGTGATGCTGTGGTGGCCCTGAGGGATGCTGTGGTGGCCACTGAGTGATATTGTGGTGGCTGTGGCCCTGAGTGATGCTGTGGTGGTGCTGAGGGATGCTGTGGTGGCCCTGAGTGATGCTGTGGTGGCCCTGAGTGATGCTGTGGTGCCACTGAGTGATGCTGTGGTGGCCCTGAGTAATGCTGTGGCGGCCCTGAGTGATGCTGTGGTGGCCCTGAGTGATGTTTTGGTGGTGCTGAGTGATGCTGTGGTGGCGCTGAGTGATATTGTTGTGACCTTGAGTGATGCAGTGGTGGAGCTGAGTGATGCAGTGGTGGCACTGAGTGATGCTGTTGTGGAGCTGAGTGATGCTGTGCTGGCGCTGAGTGATGCTGTAGTGGCTCTGAGTGATGCTGTGGTGGCTCTGAGTGATGCTGTGGTGGCCCTGAGTGATGCTGTGGTTGTACTGACTGATGCTGTGGTGCCCCTGAGTGATGCTGTGGTGGCATTGAGTGATGCTGTGGTGGCGTTGAGTGATGCTGTGGTGGCGTTGAGTGATGCTGTGGTGGCACTGAGTGATGCTGTGGTGGCGCTGAGTGATGCTGTGGTGGCGCTGAGTGATACTGTGGTGGCCCTGAGTGATGCTGTGGTGTTGCTGAGTGATGCAGTGGTGCTGCTGAGTGATACTGTAGTGGCATTGAGTGATGCTGTGGTGGCGCTGAGTGATGCTGTGGTGGCGCTGAGTGATGCTGTGGTGGCGCTGAGTGATGCTGTGGTGGCGCTGAGTGATGCTGTGGTGGCGCTGAGTGATGCTGTGGTGGCGCTGAGTGATGCTGTGGTGGCGCTGAGTGATGCTGTGGTGGTGCTGAGTGATGCAGTGATGGCACTCAGTGATGCTGTGGTGGCCCTGAGTGATGCTGTGATAGCCCTGAGTGATGCTGTGGTGGTGCTGAGTGATGCGGGGATGGTGCTGACTGATGCTGTGGTGGCGCTGAGTGATATTGTTGTGGCCCTGAGTGATGCTGTGGTGGTGTTGAGTGATACTGCGGTGGCGCTGAGTGTTGTTGTCGTGGTGTTGAGTGATGCTGTGGTGGCGCTGAGTTATGCTGTTGTGGCCACTGAGTGATATTGTTATGGCCTTTAGTGATGCAGTGGTGGTGGTGCTGAGTGATGCTGTGGTGGCCCTGAGTTATGCTGTGGTGGCCACTGAGTGATATTGTTGTGGCTGTGGCCCTGAGTGATGCTGCGGTGGCCCTGAGTGATGCTGCGGTGGCCCTGAGTGATGCTGCGGTGGCCCTGAGTGATGCTGTGGTGGCCCTGAGTGATGCTGTGGTGGCCCTGAGTGATGCTGTGGTGGCCCTGAGTGATGCTGTGGTGGCCCTGAGTGATGCTGTGGTGGCCCTGAGTGATGCTGTGGTGGCCCGGAGTGATGCTGTGGTGGCCCTGAGTGATGCTGTGGTGGCCCTGAGTGATGCTGTGGTGGCCCTGAGTGATGCTGTGATAGCCCTGAGTGATGCTGTGGTGGTGCTGAGTGATGCGGGGATGGTGCTGACTGATGCTCTGGTGGCGCTGAGTGATATTGTTGTGGCCCTGAGTGATGTTGTGGTGGTGCTGAGTGATGCTGTGTTGGCACTGACTGATGCTGTGGTGGCGCTGAGTGATATTGTTGTGGCCTTGAGAGATGCAGTGGTGGAGCTGAGTGATGCAGTGGTGGCACTGAGTGATGCTGTTGTGGAGCTGAGTGATGCTGTGCTGGCGCTGAGTGATGCTCTGATGGCACTGAGTGATGCTGTGGTGGCGCTGAGTGATGCTGTGGTGGCGCTGAGTGATGCTGTGGTGGCCCTGAGTGATGCTGTGGTTGTGCTGACTGATGCTGTGGTGGCCCTGAGTGATGCTGTGGTGGCGTTGAGTGATGCTGTTGTGGCGATGAGTGATGCTGTGGTGGCACTGAGTGATGCTGTGGTGGCGCTGAGTGATGCTGTGGTGGCGCTGAGTGATGCTGTGGTGGCGCTGAGTGATGCTGTGGTGGCCCTGAGTGATGCTGTGGTGGCCCTGAGTGATGCTGTGGTGTTGCTGAGTGATGCTGTGGTGTTGCTGAGTGATGCTGTGGTGGTGCTGAGTGATGCTGTGGTGGTGCTGAGTGATGCTGTGGTGGCATTGAGTGATGCTGTGGTGCGCTGAGTGATGCTGTGGTGGCACTAGTGATGCTGTTGTGGCCTTGAGTGAAGCTGTGGTAGCACTGAGTGATGCTGTGGTGACGCTGAGTGATGCTCTTGTGGCACTGAGTGATGCTGTGGTGGTGCTGAGTGATGCCGTGGTGGTGCTGAGTGATGCTGTGGTGGTCCTGACTGATGCTGTGGTAGCACTGAGTGATATTATTGTAGCCTTGAGTGATGCTGTGGTCGCCTTGAGTGATGCAGTGGTGGCGCTGAGTGATGTGGTGGCTATGAGTGATGCTGTGCTTGATCTGAGTGATGCTGTGCTGGCGCTGAGTGATGCTGTGCTGGCGCTGAGTGATGCTGTGCTGGCGCTGAGTGATGCTGTGGTTGCCCTGAGTGATGCTGTGGTTGCCCCTGAGTGATGCTGTGGTGGTGCTGAGTGATGCGGGGATGGTGCTGACTGATGCTGTGGTGGCGCTGAGTGATATTGTTGTGGCACTGAGTGATGCTGTGGTGGTGTTGAGTGATGCTGTGGTGGCGCTGAGTGATGCTGTGGTGGCGCTGAGTGTTGTTGTGGTGGTGTTGAGTGATGCTGTGAGAGCCCTGAGTGATGCTGTGGTGGTGCTGAGTGATGATGTGGTGGCGCTGACTGATGCTGTGGTGGCGCTGAGTGATATTGTTGTGACCTTGAGTGATGCAGTGGTGGAGCTGAGTGACGCAGTGGTGGAGCTGAGTGATGCAGTGGTGGCACTGAGTGATGCAGTGGTGGCACTGAGTGATGCTGTTGTGGAGCTGAGTGATGCTGTGCTGGCGCTGAGTGATGCTGTCGTGGCGCTGAGTGATGCTGTGGTGGACCTGAGTGATGCTGTGGTGGCCCTGAGTGATGCTGTGGTTGTGCTGACTGATGCTGTGGTGCCCCTGAGTGATGCTGTGGTGGCATTGAGTGATGCTGTGGTAGCGTTGAGTGATGCTGTGGTGACACTGAGTGATGCTGTGGTGGCACTGAGTGATGCTGTGGTGGCGCTAAGTAATGCTGTGGTGGCCCTGAGTGATGCTGTGGTGTCCTGAGTGATGCTGTGGTGGTGCTGAGTGATGCTGTGGTGGCGTTGAGTGATGCTGTGGTGGCGTTGAGTGATGCTGTGGTGGCGTTGAGTGATGCTGTGGTGGCGCTGAGTGATGCTGTGGTGCGCTGAGTGATGCTGTGGTGGCACTAGTGATGCTGTTGTGGCGCTGAGTGATGCTGTGGTGGTGCTGAGTGATGCCGTGGTGGTGCTGAGTGATGCTGTGGTGGTGCTGACTGATGCTGTGGTGGCACTGAGTGATATTATTGTGGCCCTGAGTGATGCTGTGGTGGCCTTGAGTGATGCAGTGGTGGAGCTGAGTGATGCAGTGGTGGAGCTGAGTGATGCAGTGGTGGCACTGAGTGATGCAGTGGTGGCACTGAGTGATGCTGTGGTGGCGCTGAGTGTTGTTGTGGTGGTGTTGAGTGATGCTGTGGTGGCACTGAGTGATACTGTTGTGGCCACTGAGCGATATTGTTGTTGCCTTTAGTGATGCGGTGGTGGCCACTGAGTGATATTGTTGTGGCCTTTAGTGATGGTGGCGCTGAGTAATGCTGTAGTGGTGCTGAGTGATGCTGTGGTGGCCTTGAGTGATGCAGTGGTGGAGCTGAGTGATGCAGTGGTGGTGCTGAGTGATGCTGTGGTGGTGCTGACTGATGCTGTGGTGGCCCTGAGTGATATTGTTGTGGCCTTTAGTGATGGTGGCGCTGAGTAATGTTGTAGTGGTGCTGAGTGATGCTGTGGTGGCGCTGAGTGATGCTGTGGTGGTGCTGAGTGAATCCGTGGTGGCACTGAGTGATGCTGTGTGGCACTGAGTGATGCTGTGGTGGCCCTGAGTGATGCTGTGATAGCCCTGAGTGATGCTGTGGTGGTGCCGAGTGATGCGGGGATGGTGCTGACTGATGCTCTGGTGGCGCTGAGTGATATTGTTGTGGCCCTGAGTGATGCTGTGGTGGTGTCGAGTGATGCTGTGGTGGCGCTGAGTGATGCTGCGGTGGCGCTGAGTGTTGTTGTGGTAGTGTTGAGTGATGCTGTGGTGGCGCTGAGTTATGATGTTGTGGCCACTGAGTGATATTGTTATGGCCTTTAGTGATGCAGTGGTGGTGCTGAGTGATGCTGTGGTGGCCCTGAGGGATGCTGTGGTGGCCACTGAGTGATATTGTTGTGGCTGTGGCCCTGAGTGATGCTGTGGTGGTGCTGAGGGATGCTGTGGTCGCCCTGAGTGATGCTGTGTTGCCACTGAGTGATGCTGTGTTGCCACTGAGTGATGCTGTGGTGGCCCTGAGTAATGCTGTTGCGGCCCTGAGTGATGCTGTGGTGGCCCTGAGTGATGTTTTGGTGGTGCTGAGTGATGCTGTGGTGGCGCTGACTGATGCTGTGCTGGCGCTGACTGATGCTGTGCTGGCGCTGACTGATGCTGTGCTGGCGCTGAGTGATGCTGTGCTGGCGCTGAGTGATGCTGAGGTGGCGCTGAGTGATGCTGTGGTGGCTCTGAGTGATGCTGTGGTGGCCCTGAGTGATGCTGTGGTGTTGCTGAGTGATGCTGTGGTGTTGCTGAGTGATGCTGTGGTGTTGCTGAGTGATGCTGTGGTGGTGCTGAGTGATGCTGTGGTGGCGTTGAGTGATGCTGTGGTGCGCTGAGTGATGCTGTGGTGGCACTAGTGATGCTGTTGTGGCCTTGAGTGATGCTGTGGTGGCGCTGAGTGATGCTGTGGTGGCGCTGAGTGATGCTGTGGTGGCGCTGAGTGATGCTGTGGTGGCGCTGAGTGATGCTGTGGTGGCGCTGAGTGATGCTGTGGTGGTGCTGAGTGATGCCGTGGTGGTGCTGAGTGATGCTGTGGTGGTGCTGACTGATGCTGTGGTGGCACTGAGTGATATTATTGTGGCCCTGAGTGATGCTGTGGTGGCCTTGAGTGATGCAGTGGTGGAGCTGAGTGATGCAGGGGTGGCGCTGAGTGATGCAGTGGTGGCACTGAGTGATGCTGTGGTGGCGCTGAGTGTTGTTGTGGTGGTGTTGAGTGATGCTGTGGTGGCACTGAGTGATGCTGTGGTGGCCACTGAGCGATATTGTTGTTGCCTTGAGTGATGCGGTGGTGGCCCTGAGTGATGATGTGGTGGTGCTGGGTGATGCTGTGGTGGCCCTGAGTGATATTGTTGTGGCCTTTAGTGATGGTGGCGCTGAGTAATGCTGTAGTGGTGCTGAGTGATGCTGTGGAGGCACTGAGTGATGCTGTGGTGGCGCTGAGTGATGATGTGGTGGCGCTGAGTGATGCTGTGATGGCACTGAGTGATGTTGTGGTGGCCCTGAGTTATGCTGTGATGCCCCTGAGTGATGCTGTTGTGGTGCTGAGTGATGCGGGATTGTGCTGACTGATGCTGTTGTGGTGCTGAGTGATATTGTTGTGACCTTGAGTGATGCAGTGGTGGAGCTGACTGATGCAGTGGTGGCACTGAGTGATGCTGTTGTGGAGCTGAGTGATGCTGTGGTGCCACTGAGTGATGCTGTGGTGCCACTGAGTGATGCTGTGGTGGCCCTGAGTAATGCTGTGGCGACCCTGAGGGATGCTGTGGTGGCCACTGAGTGATATTGTTGTGGCTGTGGCCCTGAGTGATGCTGTGGTGGTGCTGAGGGATGCTGTGGTGGCCCTGAGTGATGCTGTGGTGGCCCTGAGTGATGCTGTGGTGCCACTGAGTGATGCTGTGGTGGCCCTGAGTAATGCTGTGGCGGCCCTGAGTGATGCTGTGGTGGCCCTGAGTGATGTTTTGGTGGTGCTGAGTGATGCTGTGGTGGCGCTGACTGATGCTGTGGTGGCGCTGAGTGATATTGTTGTGACCTTGAGTGATGCAGTGGTGGCGCTGAGTGATGCAGTGGTGGCACTGAGTGATGCTGTGCTGGCGCTGAGTGATGCTGTGGTGGCGCTGAGTGATGCTGTGGTAGCTCTGAGTGATGCTGTGGTGGCCCTGAGTGATGCTGTGGTTGTGCTGACTGATGCTGTGGTGCCCCTGAGTGGTGCTGTGGTGGCATTGAGTGATGCTGAGGTGGCGTTGAGTGATGCTGTGGTGGCACTGAGTGATGCTGTGGTGGCACTGAGTGATGCTGTGGTGGCACTAAGTGATGCTGTCGTGGCGCTGAGTGATTTTGTTGTGACCTTGAGTGATGCAGTGGTGGAGCTGAGTGATGCAGTGGTGGCACTGAGTGATGCTGTTGTGGAGCTGAGTGATGCTGTGCTTGCTCTGAGTGATGCTGTGGTGGTGCTGAGTGATGCTGTGGTGGACCTGAGCGATGCTGTGGTGGCCCTGAGTGATGCTGTGGTTGTGCTGACTGATGCTGTGGTGCTCCTGAGTGATGCTGTGGTGACATTGAGTGATGCTGTGGTGACACTGAGTGATGCTGTGGTGGCACTGAGTGATGCTGTGGTGTCCCTGAGTGATGCTGTGGTGTCCCTGAGTGATGCTGTGGTGTCCCTGAGTGATGCTGTGGTGTCCCTGAGTGATGCTGTGGTGGTGCTGAGTGATGCTGTGGTGGACCTGAGTGATGCTGTGGTGGCCCTGGGTGATGCTGTGGTTGTGCTGACTGATGCTGTGGTGCTCCTGAGTGATGCTGTGGTGACATTGAGTGATGCTGTGGTGACACTGAGTGATGCTGTGGTGGCACTGAGTGATGCTGTGGTGGCGCTAAGTAATGCTGTGGTGTCCCTGAGTGATGCTGTGGTGTCCCTAAGTGATGCTGTGGTGGTGCTGAGTGATGCTGTGGTGCGCTGAGTGATGCTGTGGTGGCACTAGTAGCTGTTGTGGCCTTGAGTGATGCTGTGGTGGCGCTGAGTGATGCTGTGGTGCGCTGAGTGATGCTTTGGTGGCACTAGTGATGCTGTTGTGGCCTTGAGTGATGCTGTGGTGGCGCTGAGTGATGCTGTGGTGGCGCTGAGTGATGCTGTGGTGCGCTGAGTGATGCTTTGGTGGCACTAGTGATGCTGTTGTGGCCTTGAGTGATGCTGTGGTGGCGCTGAGTGATGCTGTGGTGGTGCTGAGTGATGCTGTGGTGGTGCTGAGTGATGCCGTGGTGGTGCTGAGTGATGCTGTGGTGGTGCTGACTGATGCTGTGGTGGTGCTGAGTGATGCTGTGGTGGTGCTGAGTGATGCTGTGGTGGTGCTGAGTGATGCCGTGGTGGTGCTGAGTGATGCTGTGGTGGTGCTGACTGATGCTGTGGTGCTGACTGATGCTGTGGTGGCACTGAGTGATATTATTGTGGCCCTGAGTGATGCAGTGGTGGCACTGAGTGATGCAGTGGTGGCACTGAGTGATGCAGTGGTGGCACTGAGTGATGCTGTGGTGGCGCTGAGTGTTGTGGTGGTGTTGAGTGATGCTGTGGTGGCACTGAGTGATGCTGTGGTGGCCACTGAGCGATATTGTTGTTGCCTTGAGTGATGCGGTGGGTGCCCTGAGTGATGCTGTGGTGGTGCTGGGTGATGCTGTGGTGGCCCTGAGTGATATTGTTGTGGCCTTTAGGGATGGTGGCGCTGAGTAATGCTGTAGTGGTGCTGAGTGATGCTGTGGAGGCACTGAGTGATGCTGTGGAGGCACTGAGTGATGATGTGGTGGCGCTGAGTGATGCTGTGATGGCACTGAGTGATGCTGTGGTGGCCCTGAGTTATGCTGTGATGCCCCTGAGTGATGCTGTGGTGGTGCTGAGTGATGCGGGATTGTGCTCACGGATGCTGTTGTGGTGCTGAGTGATATTGTTGTGACCTTGAGTGATGCGGTGGTGGAGCTGACTGATGCAGTGGTGGCACTGAGTGATGCTGTTGTGGAGCTGAGTGATGCTGTGCTGGCACTGAGTGATGCTGTTGTGGAGCTGAGTGATGCTGTGCTGGCACTGAGTGATGCTGTGGTGGTGCTGAGTGATGCTGTGGTGGCTCTGAGTGATGCTGTGGTGGTCCTGAGTGATGCTGTGGTTGTGCTGACTGCTGCTGTGGTGCCCCTGAGTGATGCTGTGGTGCCCCTGAGTGATGCTGTGGTGGCATTGAGTGATTCTGTGGTGGCGTTGAGTGATGCTGTGGTGGCACTGAGTGATGCTGTGGTGGCACTGAGTGATGCTGTGGTGGCACTGAGTGATGCTGTGGTGGCACTGAGTGATGCTGTGGTGGCGCTAAGTGATGCTGTGGTGGCCCTGAGTGATACTGTGGTGGCCCTGAGTGATGCTGTAGTGTTGCTGAGTGATGCTGTGGTGCTGCTGAGTGATACTGTGGTGGCGTTGAGTGATGCTGTGGTGCGCTGAGTGATGCTGTGGTGACACTAGTGATGCTGTTGTGGCCCTGAGTGATGTTGTGGTGGCGCTGAGTGATGTTGTGCTGGCGCTGAGTGATGCTGTGCTGGCGCTGAGTGATGCTGTGCTGGCGCTGAGTGATGCTGTGCTGGCGCTGAGTGATGCTGTGCTGGCGCTGAGTGATGCTGTGCTGGCGCTGAGTGATGCTGTGCTGGCGCTGAGTGATGCTGTGCTGGCGCTGAGTGATGCTGTGGTGGTGCTGAGTGATGCTGTGGTGGTGCTGAGTGATGCTGTGGTGGTGCTGAGTGATGCTGTGGTGGCCGTGAGTGATGCTGTGGTGGCCCTGAGTGATGCTGTGGTGGCCCTGAGTGATACTGTGGTGGTGCTGAGTGATACTGTGGTGGTGCTGAGTGATGCTGTGGTGGCCCTGAGTGATATTGTTGTGGCCTTTAGTGATGGTGGTGCTGAGTAATGCTGTAGTGGCGCTGAGTGATGCTGTGGTGGCGCTGAGTGATGCTGTGGTGGTGCTGAGTGAATCCGTGGTGGCACTGAGTGATGCTGTGATGGCACTGAGTGATGCTGTGGTGGCCCTGAGTGATGCTGTGATAGCCCTGAGTGATGCTGTGGTGGTGCCGAGTGATGCGGGGATGGTGCTGACTGATGCTCTGGTGGCGCTGAGTGATATTGTTGTGGCCCTGAGTGATGCTGTGGTGGCGTTGAGTGATGCTGTGGTGGCACTGAGTGATGCTGTGGTGGCACTAAGTGATGCTGTGGTGGCGCTGAGTGATATTGTTGTGACATTGAGTGATGCAGTGGTGGAGCTGAGTGATGCAGTGGTGGCACTGAGTGATGCTGTTGTGGAGCTGAGTGATGCTGTGCTTGCTCTGAGTGATGCTGTGGTGGTGCTGAGTGATGCTGTGGTGGACCTGAGTGATGCTGTGGTGGCCCTGAGTGATGCTGTGGTTGTGCTGACTGATGCTGTGGTGATCCTGAGTGATGCTGTGGTGGCATTGAGTGATGCTGTGGTGACACTGAGTGATGCTGTGGTGGCACTGAGTGATGCTGTGGTGGCGCTAAGTAATGCTGTGGTGGCCCTGAGTGATGCTGTTGTCCCTGAGTGATGCTGTGGTGTTGCTGAGTGATGCTGTTGTGGTGCTGAGTGATGCTGTGGTGGCGTTGAGTGATGCTGTGGTGCGCTGAGTGATGCTGTGGTGGCACTAGTGATGCTGTTGTGGCCTTGAGTGATGCTGTGGTGGCGCTGAGTGATGCTGTGGTGCGCTGAGTGATGCTGTGGTGGCACTAGTGATGCTGTTGTGGCCTTGAGTGATGCTGTGGTGGTGCTGAGTGATGCTGTGGTGGTGCTGAGTGATGCTGTGGTGGTGCTGAGTGATGCTGTGGTGGTGCTGAGTGATGCTGTGGTGGTGCTGAGTGATGCCGTGGTGGTGCTGAGTGATGCTGTGGTGGTGCTGACTGATGCTGTGGTGGCACTGAGTGATATTATTGTGGCCCTGAGTGATGCTGTGGTGGCCTTGAGTGATGCAGTGGTGGAGCTGAGTGATGCAGTGGTGGAGCTGAGTGATGCAGTGGTGGCACTGAGTGATGCTGTGGTGGCGCTGAGTGTTGTTGTGGTGGTGTTGAGTGATGCTGTGGTGGCACTGAGTGATGCTGTGGTGGCCACTGAGCGATATTGTTGTTGCCTTGAGTGATGCGGTGGTGGCCCTGAGTGATGCTGTGGTGGTGCTGGGTGATGCTGTGGTGGCCCTGAGTGATATTGTTGTGGCCTTTAGTGATGGTGGCGCTGAGTAATGCTGTAGTGGTGCTGAGTGATGCTGTGGAGGCACTGAGTGATGCTGTGGTGGTGCTGAGTGATGATGTGGTGGCGCTGAGTGATGCTGTGATGGCACTGAGTGATGCTGTGGTGGCCCTGAGTTATGCTGTGATGCCCCTGAGTGATGCTGTGGTGGTGCTGAGTGATGCGGGATTGTGCTGACTGATGCTGTTGTGGTGCTGAGTGATATTGTTGTGACCTTGAGTGATGCAGTGGTGGAGCTGACTGATGCAGTGGTGGCACTGAGTGATGCTGTTGTGGAGCTGAGTGATGCTGTGCTGGCACTGAGTGATGCTGTGCTGGCACTGAGTGATGCTGTGGTGGTGCTGAGTGATGCTGTGGTGGCTCTGAGTGATGCTGTGGTGGTCCTGAGTGATGCTGTGGTTGTGCTGACTGCTGCTGTGGTGCCCCTGAGTGATGCTGTGGTGGCCCTGAGTGATGCTGTGGTGGCCCTGAGTGATGCTGTGGTGGCCCTGAGTGATGCTGTGGTGCCACTGAGTAATGCTGTGGCGGCCCTGAGTAATGCTGTGGCGGCCCTGAGTGATGCTGTGGTGGCCCTGAGTGATTCTGTGGTGGCGTTGAGTGATGCTGTGGTGGCACTGAGTGATGCTGTGGTGGCACTGAGTGATGCTGTTGTGGCGCTAAGTGATGCTGTTGTGGCGCTAAGTGATGCTGTGGTGGCCGTGAGTGATACTGTGGTGGCCCTGAGTGATACTGTTGTGGAGCTGAGTGATGCAGTGATGGCACTGAGTGATGCTGTGGTGTTGCTGAGTGATGCTGTGGTGCTGCTGAGTGATACTGTGGTGGCGTTGAGTGATGCTGTGGTGCGCTGAGTGATGCTGTGGTGACACTAGTGATGCTGTTGTGGCCCTGAGTGATGCTGTGGTGGCATTGAGTGATGCTGTGGTGGCATTGAGTGATGTTGTGGTGGCGCTGAGTGATGCTGTGCTGGCGCTGAGTGATGCTGTGCTGGCGCTGAGTGATGCTGTGCTGGCGCTGAGTGATGCTGTGCTGGCGCTGAGTGATGCTGTGCTGGCGCTGAGTGATGCTGTGCTGGCGCTGAGTGATGCTGTGCTGGCACTGAGAGATGCTGTGGTGGTGCTGAGTGATGCTGTGGTGGTGCTGAGTTATGATGTGGTGGCCGTGAGTGATGCTGTGGTGGCCCTGAGTGATACTGTGGTGGTGCTGAGTGATACTGTTGTGGAGCTGAGTGATGCTGTGGTGGCCCTGAGTGATGCTGTGGTGTTGCTGAGTGATGCTGTGGTGCGCTGAGTGATGCTGTGGTGACACTAGTGATGCTGTTGTGGCCCTGAGTGATGCTGTGGTGGCATTGAGTGATGCTGTGGTGGCGCTGAGTGATGCAGTGGTTGTGCTGCGTGATGCAGTGGTGACGCTGAGTGATGTTGTGGTGGCGCTGAGTGATGCTGTGCTGGCGCTAAGTGATGCTGTGCTGGCGCTGAGTGATGCTGTGCTGGTGCTGAGTGATGCTGTGCTGGCACTGAGAGATGCTGTGGTGGTGCTGAGTGATGCTGTGGTGGTGCTGAGTGATGCTGTGGTGGCCGTGAGTGATGCTGTGGTGGCCGTGAGTGATGCTGTGGTGGCCCTGAGTGATGCTGTGGTGGTGCCGAGTGATATTGTTGTGGCCCTGAGTGATGCAGTGGTGGCACTGAGTGATGCTATTGTGGAGCTGAGTGATGCTGTGCTGGCGCTGAGTGATGCTGTGGTGGCGTTGAGTGATGCTGTGGTAGCTCTGAGTGATGCTGTGGTGGCCCTGAGTGATGCTGTGGTGCCCCTGAGTGATGCTGTTGTGCCCCTGAGTGATGCTGTGGTGGCATTGAGTGATGCTGTCGTGGCGTTGAGTGATGCTGTGGTGGCACTGAGTGATGCTGTGGTGGCACTGAGTGATGCTGTGGTGGCACTGAGTGATGCTGTGGTGGCACGAAGTGATGCTGTGGTGGCCCTGAGTGATACTGTGGTGGCCCTGAGTGATGCTGTGGTGCGCTGAGTGATGCTGCGGTGGCGCTGAGTGTTGTTGTGGTAGTGTTGAGTGAGGCTGTGGTGGCGCTGAGTTATGATGTTGTGGCCACTGAGTGATATTGTTATGGCCTTTAGTGATGCAGTGGTGGTGCTGAGTGATGCTGTGGTGGCCCTGAGGGATGCTGTGGTGGCCACTGAGTGATATTGTTGTGGCTGTGGCCCTGAGTGATGCTGTGGTGGTGCTGAGGGATGCTGTGGTGGCCCTGAGTGATGCTGTGGTGGCCCTGAGTGATGCTGTGGTGGCCCTGAGTGATGCTGTGGTGCCACTGAGTGATGCTGTGGTGACCCTGAGTAATGCTGTGGCGGCCCTGAGTGATGCTGTGGTGGCCCTGAGTGATGTTTTGGTGGTGCTGAGTGATGCTGTGGTGGCGCTGACTGATGCTGTGGTGGCGCTGAGTGATATTGTTGTGACCTTGAGTGATGCAGTGGTGGAGCTGAGTGATGCAGTGGTGGCACTGAGTGATGCTATTGTGGAGCTGAGTGATGCTGTGCTGGCGCTGAGTGATGCTGTGGTGGCGTTGAGTGATGCTGTGGTGGCGTTGAGTGATGCTGTGGTAGCTCTGAGTGATGCTGTGGTGGCCCTGACTGATGCTGTGGTGCCCCTGAGTGATGCTGTGGTGCCCCTGAGTGATGCTGTGGTGGCATTGAGTGATGCTGTCGTGGCGTTGAGTGATGCTGTGGTGGCACTGAGTGATGCTGTTGTGGCACTGAGTGATGCTGTGGTGGCACTAAGTGATGCTGTGGTGGCCCTGAGTGATACTGTGGTGGCCCTGAGTGATGCTGTGGTGGCGTTGAGTGATGCTGTGGTGGCGTTGAGTGATGCTGTGGTGCGCTGAGTGATGCTGTGGTGCGCTGAGTGATGCTGTGGTGCGCTGAGTGATGCTGTGGTGGCACTAGTGATGCTGTTGTGGCATTGAGTGATGCTGTGGTGGCGCTGAGTGATGCTGTGGTGGCGCTGAGTGATGCTGTGGTGGTGCTGAGTGATGCCGTGGTGGTGCTGAGTGATGCTGTGATGGCACTGAGTGATGCTGTGATGGCACTGAGTGATGCTGTGATGGCACTGAGTGATGCTGTGGTGGCCCTGAGTGATGCTGTGATAGCCGTGAGTGATGCTGTGGTGGTGCTGAGTGATGCGGGGATGGTGCTGACTGATGCTGTGGTGGCGCTGAGTGATATTGTTGTGGCCCTGAGTGATGCTGTGGTGGTGTTGAGTGATGCTGCGGTGGCGCTGAGTGTTGTTGTCGTGGTGTTGAGTGATGCTGTGGTAGCACTGAGTTATGCTGTTGTGGCCACTGAGTGATATTGTTATGGCCTTTAGTGATGCAGTGGTGGTGCTGAGTGATGCTGTGGTGGCCCTGAGTGATGCTGTGATGGCCACTGAGTGATATTGTTGTGGCTGTGGCCCTGAGTGATGCTGTGGTGGTGCAGAGGGATGCTGTGGTGGCCCTGAGTGATGCTGTGGTGGCCCTGAGTGATGCTGTGGTGGAACTGAGTAATGCTGTGGTGGCCCTGAGTGATGCTGTGGTGGCCCTGAGTGATGTTGTGGTGGTGCTGAGTGATGCTGTGTTGGCGCTGACTGATGCTGTGGTGGCGCTGAGTGATATTGTTGTGGCCTTGAGTGATGCAGTGGTGGAGCTGAGTGATGCAGTGGTGGCACTGAGTGATGCTGTTGTGGAGCTGAGTGATGCTGTTGTGGAGCTGAGTGATGCTGTGCTGGCGCTGAGTGATGCTCTGATGGCACTGAGTGATGCTCTGATGGCACTGAGTGATGCTCTGATGGCACTGAGTGATGCTGTGGTGGCACTGAGTGATGCTGTGGTGGCCCTGAGTGATGCTGTGGTGGCCCTGAGTGATGCTGTGGTGGCCCTGAGTGATGCTGTGGTGGCCCTGAGTGATGCTGTGGTGGCCCTGAGTGATGCTGTGGTGGCCCTGAGTGATGCTGTGGTGGCCCTGAGTGATGCTGTGGTTGTGCTGACTGATGCTGTGGTGGCATTGAGTGATGCTGTGGTGGCGTTGAGTGATGCTGTGGTGGCCCTGAGTGATGCTGTGGTGTTGCTGAGTGATGCTGTGGTGGTGCTGAGTGATGCTGTAGTGGCGTTGAGTGATGCTGTGGTGCGCTGAGTGATGCTGTGGTGGCACTAGTGATGCTGTTGTGGCCTTGAGTGAAGCTGTGGTGGCACTGAGTGATGCTGTGGTGGTGCTGAGTGATGCCGTGGTGGTGCTGAGTGATGCTGTGTTGGCGCTGACTGATGCTGTGGTGGCACTGAGTGATGCTGTGGTGGCACTAGTGATGCTGTGGTGGCCCGGAGTGATGCTGTTGTGGCCTTGAGTGAAGCTGTGGTGGCACTGAGTGATGCAGTGGTGGCGCTAAGTGATGCTGTGCTGGCGCTAAGTGATGCTGTGCTGGCGCTAAGTGATGCTGTGCTGGCGCTAAGTGATGCTGTGCTGGCGCTAAGTGATGCTGTGCTGGCGCTGAGTGATGCTGTGCTGGCGCTGAGTGATGCTGTGCTGGCGCTGAGTGATGCTGTGCTGGCGCTGAGTGATGCTGTGCTGGCGCTGAGTGATGCTGTGCTGGCGCTGAGTGATGCTGTGGTGGTGCTGAGTGATGCTGTGGTGGTGCTGAGTGATGCTGTGGTGGTGCTGAGTTATGATGTGGTGGCCGTGAGTGATGCAGTGGTGGCGCTGAGTGATGTGGTGGCTATGAGTGATGCTGTGCTTGATCTGAGTGATGATGTGCTGGTGCTGAGTGATGCTGTGCTGGCACTGAGTGATGCTGTGGTTGCCCTGAGTGATGCTGTGGTTGCCCTGAGTGATGCTGTGATGCCCCTGAGTGATGCTGTGGTGGTGCTGAGTGATGCTGTGGTGGTGCTGAGTGATGCGGGGATGGTGCTGACTGATGCTGTGGTGGTGCTGAGTGATATTGTTGTGGCACTGAGTGATGCTGTGGTGGTGTTGAGTGATGCTGTGGTGGTGTTGAGTGATGCTGTGGTGGCGCTGAGTGATGCTGTGGTGGCGCTGAGTGATGCTGTGGTGGCGCTGAGTGTTGTTGTGGTGGCACTGAGTGATGCTGTGGTGGCCACTGAGTGATATTGTTGTTGCCTTGAGTGATGCGGTGGTAGCCCTGAGTGATGCTGTGGTGGTGCTGAGTGATGCTGTGATGGCCCTGAGTGATATTGTTGTGGCCTTTAGTGTTGGTAGAGCTGAGTAATGCTGTAGTGGCGCTGAGTGATGCTGTGGTGGCACTGAGTGATGCTGTGGTGGTGCTGAGTGATAATGTGGTGGTGCTGAGTGATGCTGTTGTGGCCCTGAGTGATGCTGTGGTGGCTCTGAGTGATGCAGTGGTTGCTCTGCGTGATGCAGTGGTGGCGCTGAGTGATGTTGTGGTGGCGCTAAGTGATGCTGTGCTGGCGCTAAGTGATGCTGTGCTGGCGCTAAGTGATGCTGTGCTGGCGCTAAGTGATGCTGTGCTGGCGCTGAGTGATGCTGTGCTGGCGCTGAGTGATGCTGTGCTGGTGCTGAGTGATGCTGTGGTGGTGCTGACTGATGCTGTGGTGGCCCTGAGTGATATTGTTGTGGCCTTTAGTGATGGTGGCGCTGAGTAATGCTGTAGTGGCGCTGAGTGATGCTGTGGTGGCGCTGAGTGATGCTGTGGTGGTGCTGAGTGAATCCGTGGTGGCACTGAGTGATGCTGTGATGGCACTGAGTGATGCTGTGGTTGTGCTGACTGATGCTGTGGTGCCCCTGAGTGATGCTGTGGTGGCATTGAGTGATGCTGTGGTGGTGTTGAGTGATGCTGTGGTGGCACTGACTGATGCTGTGGTGGCACTGAGTGATGCTGTGGTGGCGCTAAGTGATGCTGTGGTGGCCCTGAGTGATACTGTGGTGGCCCTGAGTGATGCTGTGGTGTTGCTGAGTGATGCTGTGGTGCTGCTGAGTGATGCTGTGGTGGCGTTGAGTGATGCTGTGGTATGCTGAGTGATGTTGTGGCGGCACTAGTGATGCTGTTGTGGCCCTGAGTGATGCTGTGGTGGCATTGAGTGATGCTGTGGTGGCGCTGAGTGATGCTGTGGTGGCGCTGAGTGATGCTGTGGTGGTGCTGAGTGATGCCGTGGTGGTGCTGAGTGATGCTGTGATGGTACTGAGTGATGCTGTGGTTGCCCTGAGTGATGCTGTGATAGCCCTGAGTGATGTTGTGGTGGTGCTGAGCGATGCGGGGATGGTGCTGACTGATGCTGTGGTGGCGCTGAGTGATATTGTTGTGGCCCTGAGTGATGCTGTGGTGGTGTTGAGTGATGCTGCGGTGGCGCTGAGTGTTGTTGTCGTGGTGTTGAGTGATGCTGTGGTGGCGCTGAGTTATGCTGTTGTGGCCACTGAGTGATATTGTTATGGCCTTTAGTGATGCAGTGGTGGTGCTGAGTGATGCTGTGGTGACCCTGAGTGATGCTGTGGTGGCCACTGAGTGATATTGTTGTGGCTGTGGCCCTGAGTGATGCTGTGGTGGTGCTGAGGGATGCTGTGGTGCCCCTGAGTGATGCTGTGGTGGCCCTGAGTGATGCTGTGGTGGCACTGAGTGATGCTGTGGTGGCCCTGAGTAATGCTGTGGTGGCCCTGAGTGATGCTGTGGTGGCCCTGAGTAATGCTGTGGTGGCCCTGAGTGATGCTGTGATGGCCCTGAGTGATATTGTTGTGGCCTTTAGTTTTGGTGGAGCTGAGTAATGCTGTAGTGGTGCTGAGTGATGCTGTGGTGGCACTGAGTGATGCTGTGGTGGCGCTGAGTGATGCTGTGGTGGCGCTGAGTGATGCTGTGGTGGCACTGAGTGATGCTGTGGTGGCACTGAGTGATGCTGTGGTGGTGCTGAGTGATGCTGTGGTGGTGCTGAGTGATGCTGTGGTGGTCCTGACTGATGCTGTGGTGGCACTGAGTGATATTATTGTAGCCCTGAGTGATGCTGTGGTGGCCTTGAGTGATGCAGTGGTGGTGCTGAGTGATGTGGTGGCTATGAGTGATGCTGTGCTTGATCTGAGTGATGATGTGCTGGCGCTGAGTGATGCTGTGCTGGCGCTGAGTGATGCTGTGCTGGCGCTGAGTGATGCTGTGCTGGCGCTGAGTGATGCTGTGATGGCACTGAGTGATGCTGTGGTTGCCCTGAGTGATGCTGTGATGCCCCTGAGTGATGCTGTGGTGGTGCTGAGTGATGCGGGGATGGTGCTGACTGATGCTGTGGTGGTGCTGAGTGATATTGTTGTGGCACTGAGTGATGCTGTGGTGGTGTTGAGTGATGCTGTGGTGGCACTGAGTGATGCTGTGGTGGCCACTGAGTGATATTGTTGTTGCCTTGAGTGATGCGGTGGTAGCCCTGAGTGATGCTGTGATGGCCCTGAGTGATATTGTTGTGGCCTTTAGTGTTGGTGGAGCTGAGTAATGCTGTAGTGGTGCTGACTGATGCTGTGGTGGCACTGAGTGATGCTGTGGTGGTGCTGAGTGATGATGTGGTGGCGCTGAGTGATGCTGTTGTGGCCCTGAGTGATGCTGTGGTGGCCCTGAGTGATGCAGTGGTTGTGCTGCGTGATGCAGTGGTGGCGCTGAGTGATGTTGTGGTGGCGCTAAGTGATGCTGTGCTGGCGCTGAGTGATGCTGTGCTGGCGCTGAGTGATGCTGTGCTGGCGCTGAGTGATGCTGTGCTGGCGCTGAGTGATGCTGTGCTGGCGCTGAGTGATGCTGTGCTGGCGCTGAGTGATGCTGTGCTGGCGCTGAGTGATGCTGTGGTGGTGCTGAGTGATGCTGCGGTGGTGCTGAGTGATGCTGTTGTGGCCCTGAGTGATATTGTTGTGGCCTTTAGTGATGGTGGCAATGAGTAATGCTGTAGTGGCACTGAGTGATGCTGTGGTGGCACTGAGTGATGCTGTGGTGGTGCTGAGTGATGCTGTGGTGACCCTGAGTGATGCTGTGGTGGCCACTGAGTGATATTGTTGTGGCTGTGGCCCTGAGTGATGCTGTGGTGGTGCTGAGGGATGCTGCGGTGGCCCTGAGTGATGCTGTGGTGGCCCTGAGTGATGCTGTGGTGGCCCTGAGTGATGCTGTGGTGGCACTGAGTGATGCTGTGGTGGCCCTGAGTAATGCTGTGGTAGCCCTGAGTGATGGTGTGGTGGCCCTGAGTAATGCTGTGGTGGCCCTGAGTGATGCTGTGGTTGCCCTGAGTGATGCTGTGGTTGCCCTGAGTGATGCTGTGATGCCCCTGAGTGATGCTGTGGTGGTGCTGACTGATGCTGTGGTGGTGCTGAGTGATATTGTTGTGGCACTGAGTGATGCTGTGGTGGAGCTGAGTAATGCTGTAGTGGTGCTGAGTGATGCTGTGGTGGCCCTGAGTGATGCTGTGGTGGCCCTGAGTGATGCTGTGGTGGCACTGAGTGATGCTGTGGTGGCCCTGAGTAATGCTGTGGTATCCCTGAGTGATGGTGTGGTGGCCCTGAGTAATGCTGTGGTGGGCCTGAGTGATGCTGTGATGGCCCTGAGTGATATTGTTGTGGCCTTTAGTGTTGGTGGAGCTGAGTAATGCTGTAGTGGTGCTGAGTGATGCTTTGGTGGCACTGAGTGATGCTGTGGTGGTGCTAAGTGATGTGGTGGCGCTGAGTGATGCTGTGGTGGCACTGAGTGATGCTGTGGTGGTGCTGAGTGATGCCGTGGTGGTGCTGAGTGATGCTGTGGTGGTCCTGACTGATGCTGTGGTGGCACTGAGTGATATTATTGTAGCCCTGAGTGATGCTGTGGTGGCGCTGAGTGAATCCGTGGTGGCACTGAGTGATGCTGTGATGGCACTGAGTGATGCTGTGGTGGCCCTGAGTGATGCTGTGATAGCCCTGAGTGATGCTGTGGTGGTGCTGAGTGATGCGGGGATGGTGCTTACTGATGCTCTGGTGGCGCTGAGTGATATTGTTGTGGCCCTGAGTGATGCTGTGGTGGCGCTGAGTGATGCTGCGGTGGCGCTGAGTTATGCTGTTGTGGCCACTGAGTGATATTGTTATGGCCTTTAGTGATGCAATGGTGGTGCTGAGTGATGCTGTGGTGGTCCTGAGTGATGCTGTGGTGGCCACTGAGTTATATTGTTGTGACTGTGGCCCTGAGTGATGCTGTGGTGGTGCTGAGTGATGCAGTGGTGGAGCTGAGTGATGCAGTGGTGGAGCTGAGTGATGCAGTGGTGGAGCTGAGTGATGCAGTGGTGGCACTGAGTGATGCTGTTGTGGAGCTGAGTGATGCTGTGCTGGCTCTGAGTGATGCTGTGGTGGTGCTGAGTGATGCTGTGGTGGTGCTGAGTGATGCTGTGGTGGCCCTGAGTGATGCTGTGGTGGCCCTGAGTGATGCCGTGGTTGTGCTGACTGATGCTGTGGTGCCCCTGAGTGATGCTGTGGTGGCTTTGAGTGATGCTGTGGTGGCGTTGAGTGATGCTGTGGTGACACTGAGTGATGCTGTGGTGGCACTGAGTGATGCTGTGGTGGCGCTAAGTAATGCTGTGGTGTCCCTGAGTGATGCTGTGGTGTCCCTGAGTGATGCTGTGGTGTTGCTGAGTGATGCTGTGGTGGTGCTGAGTGATGCTGTGGTGGCGTTGAGTGATGCTGTTGTGCGCTGAGTGATGCTGTGGTGGCACTAGTGATGCTGTTGTGGCCTTGAGTGAAGCTGTGGTAGCCCTGAGTGATGCTGTGGTAGCACTGAGTGATGCTGTGGTGGTGCTGAGTGATGCCGTGGTGGTGCTGAGTGATGCTGTGGTGGTCCTGACTGATGCTTTGGTGGCACTGCGTGATATTATTGTAGCCCTGAGTGATGCTGTGGTGGCCTTGAGTGATGCAGTGGTGGCGCTGAGTGATGTGGTGGCTATGAGTGATGCTGTGCTTGATCTGAGTGATGATGAGCTGGTGCTGAGTGATGATGAGCTGTCGCTGAGTGATGCTGTGCTGTCGCTGAGTGATGCTGTGCTGTCGCTGAGTGATGCTGTGATGGCACTGAGTGATGCTGTGGTTGCCCTGAGTGATGCTGTGATGCCCCTGAGTGATGCTGTGGTGGAGCTGAGTAATGCTGTAGTGGTGCTGAGTGATGCTGTGGTGGCACTGAGTGATGCTGTGGTGGTGCTGAGTGATGATGTGGTGGCGCTGAGTGATGCAGTTGTGGCCCTGAGTGTTCTGTGGTGGCCCTGAGTGATGCAGTGGTTGTGCTGTGTGATGCAGTGGTGGCGCTGAGTGATGCTGTGCTGGCGCTAAGTGATGCTGTGCTGGCGCTAAGTGATGCTGTGCTGGCGCTGAGTGATGCTGTGGTGGCGCTGAGTGATGCTCTGCTGGCGCTGAGTGATGCTGTGGTGGTGCTGAGTGATGCTGTGGTGGTGCTGAGTGATGCTGTGGTGGTGCTGAGTGATGCTGTGGTGGTGCTGAGTTATGATGTGGTGGCCGTGAGTGATGCTGTGGTGGCCCTGAGTGATACTGCGGTGGTGCTGAGTGATGCTGTGGTGGCCCTGAGTGATATTGTTGTGGCCTTTAGTGATGGTGGTGCTGAGTAATGCTGTAGTGGCGCTGAGTGATGCTGTGGTGGCGCTGAGTGATGCTGTGGTGGTGCTGAGTGAATCCGTGGTGGCACTGAGTGATGCTGTGATGGCACTGAGTGATGCTGTGGTTGTGCTGACTGATGCTGTGGTGCCCCTGAGTGATGCTGTGGTGGCATTGAGTGATGCTGTGTTGGCGTTGAGTGATGCTGTGGTGGCACTGAGTGATGCTGTGGTGGCACTGAGTGATGCTGTGGTGGCGCTAAGTGATGCTGTGGTGGCCCTGAGTGATACTGTGGTGGCCCTGAGTGATACTGTGGTGGCCCTGAGTGATGCTGTGGTGTTGCTGAGTGATGCTGTGGTGCTGCTGAGTGATGCAATGGTGGCGTTGAGTGATGCTGTGGTGCACTGAGTGATGCTGTGGTGCACTGAGTGATGCTGTTGTGGCCCTGAGTGATGCTGTGGTGGCATTGAGTGATGCTGTGGTGGCGCTGAGTGATGCTGTGGTGGCGCTGAGTGATGCTGTGGTGGCGCTGAGTGATGCTGTGGTGGCGCTGAGTGATGCTGTGGTGGTGCTGAGTGATGCCGTGGTGGCACTGAGTGATGCTGTGGTGGCCCTGAGTGATGCTGTGATAGCCCTGAGTGATGCTGTGGTGGTGCTGAGTGATGCGGGGATGGTGCTGACTGATGCTGTGGTGGCGCTGAGTGATATTGTTGTGGCCTTGAGTGATGCTGTGGTGGTGTTGAGTGATGCTGCGGTGGCGCTGAGTGTTGTTGTCGTGGTGTTGAGTGATGCTGTGGTGGCGCTGAGTTATGCTGTTGTGGCCACTGAGTGATATTGTTATGGCCTTTAGTGATGCAGTGGTGGTGCTGAGTGATGCAGTGGTGGTGCTGAGTGATGCAGTGGTGGTGCTGAGTGATGCTGTGGTGACCCTGAGTGATGCTGTGGTGGCCACTGAGTGATATTGTTGTGGCTGTGGCCCTGAGTGATGCTGTGGTGGTGCTGAGGGATGCTGTGGTGGCCCTGAGTGATGCTGTGGTGGCCCTGAGTGATGCTGTGGTGGCACTGAGTGATGCTGTGGTGGCCCTGAGTAATGCTGTGGTGGCCCTGAGTAATGCTGTGGTAGC
The DNA here is from genome assembly GCF_964204655.1 of Triturus cristatus. Taxonomy (NCBI): domain Eukaryota; kingdom Metazoa; phylum Chordata; class Amphibia; order Caudata; family Salamandridae; genus Triturus; species Triturus cristatus. Next base: position 235,129 of record NW_028187318.1, read on the forward strand.
CCTGAGTGATGGTGTGGTGGCCCTGAGTAATGCTGTGGTGGCCCTGAGTGATGCTGGGATGGCCCTGAGTGATGCTGTGGTTGCCCTGAGTGATGCTGTGATGCCCCTGAGTGATGCTGTGGTGGTGCTGACTGATGCTGTGGTGGTGCTGAGTGATATTGTTGTGGCACTGAGTGATGCTGTGGTGGAGCTGAGTAATGCTGTAGTGGTGCTGAGTGATGCTGTGGTGGCCCTGAGTGATGCTGTGGTGGCACTGAGTGATGCTGTGGTGGCACTGAGTGATGCTGTGGTGGCCCTGAGTAATGCTGTAGTAGCCCTGAGTGATGGTGTGGTGGCCCTGAGTAATGCTGTGGTGGCCCTGAGTGATGCTGTGATGGCCCTGAGTGATATTGTTGTGGCCTTTAGTGTTGGTGGAGCTGAGTAATGCTGTAGTGGTGCTGAGTGATGCTTTGGTGGCACTGAGTGATGCTGTGGTAGTGCTAAGTGATGTGGTGGCGCTGAGTGATGCTGTGGTGGCACTGAGTGATGCTGTGGTGGTGCTGAGTGATGCCGTGGTGGTGCTGAGTGATGCTGTGGTGGTCCTGACTGATGCTGTGGTGGCACTGAGTGATATTATTGTAGCCCTGAGTGATGCTGTGGTGGCCTTGAGTGATGCAGTGGTGGCGCTGAGTGATGTGGTGGCTATGAGTGATGCTGTGCTTGATCTGAGTGATGCTGTGCTTGATCTGAGTGATGATGTGCTGGCGCTGAGTGATGCTGTGCTGGCGCTGAGTGATGCTGTGATGGCACTGAGTGATGCTGTGGTTGCCCTGAGTGATGCTGTGATGCCCCTGAGTGATGCTGTGGTGGTGCTAAGTGATGCGGGGATGGTGCTAACTGATGCTGTGGTGGTGCTGAGTGATATTGTTGTGGCACTGAGTGATGCTGTGGTGGTGTTGAGTGATACTGTGGTGGCGCTGAGTGATGCTGTGGTGGCGCTGAGTGTTGTTGTGGTGGTGTTGAGTGATGCTGTGGTGGCACTGAGTGATGCTGTGGTGGCCACTGAGTGATATTGTTGTTGCCTTGAGTGATGCGGTGGTAGCCCTGAGTGATGCTGTGGTGGTGCTGAGTGATGCTGTGATGGCCCTGAGTGATATTGTTGTGGCCTTTAGTGTTGGTGGAGCTGAGAAATTCTGTAGTGGTGCTGACTGATGCTGTGGTGGCACTAAGTGATGCTGTGGTGGCGCTGAGTGATGCTGTGGTGGCGCTGAGTGATGCTGTTGTGGCCCTGAGTGATGCTGTGCTGGCGCTGAGTGATGCTGTGGTGGTGCTGAGTGATGCTGTGGTGGTGCTGAGTTATGATGTGGTGGCCGTGAGTGATGCTGTGGTGGCCCTGAGTGATACTGCGGTGGTGCTGAGTGATGCTGTGGTGGCCCTGAGTGATATTGTTGTGGCCTTTAGTGATGGTGGCGCTCAGTAATGCTGTAGTGGCGCTGAGTGATGCTGTGGTGGCCCTGAGTGATATTGTTGTGGCCTTTAGTGATGGTGGTGCTGAGTAATGCTGTAGTGGCGCTGAGTGATGCTGTGGTGGCCCTGAGTGATATTGTTGTGGCCTTTAGTGATGGTGGCGCTGAGTAATGCTGTAGTGGTGCTGGGTGATGCTGTGGTGGCGCTGATTGATGCTGTGGTGGCGCTGAGTGATGCTGTGGTGGTGCTGAGTGAATCCGTGGTGGCACTGAGTGATGCTGTGATGGCACTGAGTGATGCTGTGGTTGTGCTGACTGATGCTGTGGTGCCCCTGAGTGATGCTGTGGTGGCATTGAGTGATGCTATGGTGGCGTTGAGTGATGCTGTGGTGGCACTGAGTGATGCTGTGGTGGCACTGAGTGATGCTGTGGTGGCGCTAAGTGATGCTGTGGTGGCCCTGAGTGATACTGTGGTGGCCCTGAGTGATGCTGTGGTGTTGCTGAGTGATGCTGTGGTGCTGCTGAGTGATGCTGTGGTGCTGCTGAGTGATGCTGTGGTAGCGTTGAGTGATGCTATGGTGCGCTGAGTGATGCTGTGGTGGCACTAGTGATGCTGTTGTGGCCCTGAGTGATGCTGTGGTGGCGCTGAGTGATGCTGTGGTGGCGCTGAGTGATGCTGTGGTGGCGCTGAGTGATGCTGTGGTGGCGCTGAGTGATGCTGTGGTGGCGCTGAGTGATGCTGTGGTGGCGCTGAGTGATGCTGTGGTGGCGCTGAGTGATGCTGTGGTGGTGCTGAGTGATGCCGTGGTGGTGCTGAGTGATGCTGTGATGGCCCTGAGTGATGCTGTGGTGGCCCTGAGTGATGCTGTGATAGCCCTGAGTGATGCTGTGGTGGTGCTGAGTGATGCGGGGATGGTGCTGAGTGATATTGTTGTGGCCCTGACTGATGCTGTGGTGGTGCTGAGTGATATTGTTGTGGCACTGAGTGATGCTGTGGTGGTGTTGAGTGATGCTGTGGTGGCGCTGAGTGATGCTGTGGTGGCGCTGAGTGATGCTGTGGTGGCCCTGAGTGATGCTGTGGTGGCCCTGAGTGATGCTGTGGTTGTGCTGACTGATGCTGTGGTGGCCCTGAGTGATGCTGTGGTGGCGTTGAGTGATGCTGTGGTGGCGATGAGTGATGCTGTGGTGGCACTGAGTGATGCTGTGGTGGCCCTGAGTGATGCTGTGGTGGCCCTGAGTGATGCTGTGTGTGAGAAGTTGGCCTGGCATATGCTGTTCCTAGTTATAGGGACACCTTGCACCAGTCCAATTCGACTCCTATTGATGATAGGTTTAAGACAACCTTTAAAGAAAGCTATCCTAGTGGTAGCTGTGGAGAGCAGCCTTCAGGCTAAGTCTTGAAGGAGTGTTAAGCTTATTGTTTTACCATAATAACCTCTTGAATGACCAAATGAAAGAGTAGCCCACACAGGTATATATATAAAATATATGTATTTATTCTAGACAGAATCCCACAGTCACTTTATGTGGCTAGTGGCAAAGTTACACTTCAAACAAGCATTTATAAACACAATAAATAGCACAGAAATCAATGGGCCCCAGGGGGGGACCAAACCATATACTAAAATAGTGGTATAAGAACCACGACAATTCTACAGGCAATGCCTAGGGCATTCAGGATCGCTGGCCCCTTAAGAATCCACCCACAGTTAAGAGGAAGGGGACCCACGGGGGGCGTGTGCAGTGCGAGAAGTTGCTATCGGGATCGCAATGTTAGCCTATGGAGAATGTCGCGGTTGAATAATTAAGGTTTAAAGACACTTCTAACAACAGTACAAAGTTAAGGCTTGAGACTTAAGGCTTTGGAGAGCCCACCACCACGGAAGTACCGAAGTACCACTGTTACCTGCCCCAGGGAAGCCGGGTGCATAGGTCGATTCTGGTGTCGGGTCGCGGGCTGATTTTCTATGGAAAAGGAGTCCAAACTGCTGCTAGCTGGAAGTGTCGTTGAAGTCGTGAAGATTAAAGTTGAAGAAAAGACAAAGATGAACCTGAAAGCAGAGGGGACAGAGTCTGGGTCACAGCACAGTGACCAGGGAGCTCACAGGAAGGAGCTTGTGGATGTCGGGTGCTTCAGGTGTGGAAGGTGCAGCTGGGCTCTGCAGTCACGGGCTCCGGGAGGCTTCAAGGAAGGCCAGCTTCTGGAGGGCGACTGTCCCACGTCGGCTGAGGGTCGCTGCGGTGTTAGTGTCCCGATTGGATCCACTAAGCATTGGCAACCGCAACCCACGCAAGATGAACAAAGCAGCTGCTGGTGCAGACCCACCAGGTCTGAGGGTGCTCTCCTTTGCAAGGAGCGTAGAGCAGGCCTGGAGCAACCAGGGGAACTCTTAGAAAAGAAGATTGTCCTCCGTCAGGGCCCACAAGTCGAGAGACAAGGGACCACGGAAGGCAGCAAAATGGAGTGCGTAAAAGGGCTCCCACGGGCCACCGGAGCGGGCCAGGGAGCTGAGGGTCGGCACAAATGCTGCTTGAAGGTTGGCTCAAGAATGGGCCAAAGCACAACTTCCCCACTGGTCGGGGTCGTGTGCTGGACAAGAGGTGGCCGGTGTCTCGGGGTATGCGGGGATCTCGACGCCCACGGGGTCCAGGGTGCTCAGACTTGCTGGGCACGCTCACAGGACGCTGGGATGCACTGGAGACCCACCTCGAGGTTGCTGGAAGGCGTCGAAGGTCGTGAGAGCAACGAAGTTCCAACCGGGTATCTTGTAGTCTTTTAGGTGCCTGCCAAGCAGGGGGATAACTCCTTTATCCCAAGGGAGATTTCTTCAGTCAGCTGGGCAGCAGCTCGTCGAAGGTCAGTTCTGTGAAGTCCTGTACGAATCTAAAGCTCTAGGGCAAAGTTATTCCCATATATCCCCAAGATTAGGGGATGGTCCAAAAGAGAGCCTACCAATCAGAGCAGAGGCGGGAAAGGGTGGCTACACCCACTCCCCTTTGTGTGTTTCCCGCCTGGGCGAGGGGCAGGACGCCCCTGAACCGGTTCCAGGCGGTGTATGCAGAATTGGGGCTCTGCAGCTGCCTACGTGCAACTCTGAAAGGACATTTGGTGCACCCACCCTGTTCCAATCCACATATCCTGTCTGGGGAGGTGCTGGCACCTCCCTGCCACAGGAGCCCTATTGTCCAGATGGCGAGGCTGGGGTTTTCCCCAGCAACAGCCAGCCAGAGTCGTGTAGGTGGCGAACAGTAGCCATTTTGTGGTACATGTGCACTTTTAAATTGGTGTCCAAATTCTACCGCTTTTCCCATATCACCCTCCTAGCAAGGGGGAATCGTGCCCCCATGCCCATGGCTGGACTGGGGGTATGATTCCTTCATGTTTGACTCCAAACACGATATGGTTCTGTGTAGCCATTCCTAAGTTACAGCGATGACGCAATAACTTATAATGCGGTTAAGAGTATATGGTATGGCTACACTACAAACAACCCAGTAACGATTTTACGAAGGTTGCAGAGAGGTCCTACTCACGTAGGGGTCCCCCCTCACACATACCTCAGCACCCAGCCCTGTAGGATTAGCAGGGCCTGCCATAGGGGTGACCTATGAGAGTATATGTGTTGTATGGTATGGGACATAGGGTACCTACGTCCCTGTAAGGGGTGCTAGCACCACCTTACCCAGGCTACAGTAGTGGCCTGGTGGTGTCAGTTTGGGTGGCTGTCCCAGGGTGGCACAATAAGTGCTGCAGCCCTGGTAGGCCTACTGGGGGACCCATGCCCTGGGTACCTAGGGTACCATCTACAAGGGACTGGTAGGGCATGCCCAGCATCCAATTATGTTTGTACCTAGAGTACTCACAACAGTTTTAGGGAGGAAGCAGATAGGCTGGGGTCCTGGATAGCAGGATCCCAGCCAGACTAGTCAAAAACCACTTAAATACCAGGCAAAAAGTTGGGGGCAACCATTAGTCAGATTCCACTCTCCTACACTGTGGTGGCCCTGAGTGATGCTGTGGTGGCCCTGAGTGATGCTGTGGTGGCCCTGAGTGATGCTGTGGTGGCCCTGAGTGATGCTGTGGTGGTGCTGAGTGATGCTGTGGTGGCGTTGAGTGATGCTGTGGTGCGCTGAGGGATGCTGTGGTGGCACTAGTGATGCTGTTGTGGCCTTGAGTAAAGCTGTGGTAGCGCTGAGTGATGCTGTGGTGGCGCTGAGTGATGCTGTGATGGCACTGAGTGATGCTGTGGTTGCCCTGAGTGATGCTGTGAAGCCCCTGAGTGATGCTCGGGTGGTGCTGAGTGATGCAGGGATGGTGCTGACTGATGCTGTGGTGGTGCTGAGTGATATTGTTGTGGCACTGAGTTATGCTGTGGTGGTGTTGAGTGATGCTGTGGTGGCACTGAGTGATGCTGTGGTGGCCACTGAGTGATATTGTTATTGCCTTGAGTGATGCGGTGGTAGCCCTGAGTGATGCTGTGGTGGTGCTGAGTGATGCTGTGATGGCCCTGAGTGATATTATTGTGGCCTTTAGTGTTGGTGGAGCTGAGTAATGCTGTAGTGGCGCTGAGTGATGCTGTTGTGGCCCTGAGTGATGCTGTGGGGGCCCTGAGAGATGCAGTGGGGGCCCTGAGTGATGCTGTGGTGGCGCTGAGTGATGCTGTGGTGGCACTGAGTGATGCTGTGGTGGTGCTGAGTGATGCCGTGGTGGTGCTGAGTGATGCTGTGGTGGTCCTGACTGATGCTGTGGTGGCACTGAGTGATATTATTGTAGCCCTGAGTGATGCTGTGGTGGCGCTGCGTGATGTGGTGGCTATGAGTGATGCTGTGCTTGATCTGAGTGATGATGTGCTGGTGCTGAGTGATGCTGTGGTTGCCCTGAGTGATGTTGTGATGCCCCTGAGTGATGCTGTGGTGGTGCTGACTGATGCTGTGGTGGTGCTGAGTGATATTGTTGTGGCACTGAGTGATGCTGTGGTGGTGTTGAGTGATGCTGTGGTGGCGATGAGTGATGCTGTGGTGGCGCTGAGTGTTGTTGTGGTGGTGTTGAGTGATGCTGTGGTGGCGATGAGTGATGCTGTGGTGGCGCTGAGTGTTGTTGTGGTGGTTTTGAGTGATGCTGTGGTGGCACTGAGTGATGCTGTGGTGGCCACTGAGTGATATTGTTATTGCCTTGAGTGATGCGGTGGTAGCCCTGAGTGATGCTGTGGTGGTGCTGAGTGATGCTGTGATGGCCCTGAGTGATATTATTGTGGCCTTTAGTGTTGGTGGAGCTGAGTAATGCTGTAGTGGCGCTGAGTGATGCTGTTGTGGCCCTGAGTGATGCTGTGGGGGCCCTGAGAGATGCAGTGGGGGCCCTGAGTGATGCAGTGGTTGTGCTGCGTGATGCAGTGGTGGCGCTGAGTGATGCTGTGCTGGCGCTAAGTGATGCTGTGCTGGCGCTAAGTGATGCTGTGCTAGTGCTGAGTGATGCTGTGGTGGTGCTGAGTTATGATGTGGTGGCCGTGAGTGATGCTGTGGTGGCCCTGAGTGATACTGCGGTGGTGTTGAGTGATGCTGTGGTGGCCCTGAGTGATATTGTTGTGGCCTTTAGTGATGGTGGCGCTGAGTGATGCTGTGGTGGCGCTGAGTGATGCTGTGGTGGCGCTGAGTGATGCTGTGGTGGTGCTGAGTGAATCCGTGGTGGCACTGAGTGATGCTGTGATGGCACTGAGTGATGCTGTGGTTGTGCTGACTGATGCTGTGGTGCCCCTGAGTGATGCTGTGGTGGCATTGAGTGATGCTGTGGTGGCGTTGAGTGATGCTGTGGTGGCGTTGAGTGATGCTGTGGTGGCACTGAGTGGTGCTGTGGTGGCGCTAAGTGATGCTGTGGTGGCCCTGAGTGATACTGTGGTGGCCCTGAGTGATGCTGTGGTGTTGCTGAGTGATGCTGTGGTGCGCTGAGTGATGCTGTGGTGGCACTAGTGATGCTGTTGTGGCCCTGAGTGATGCTGTGGTGGCATTAAGTGATGCTGTGGTGGCGCTGAGTGATGCTGTGGTGGCGCTGAGTGATGCTGTGGTGGTGCTGAGTGATGCCGTGGTGGTGCTGAGTGATGCTGTGATGGCACTGAGTGATGCTGTGGTGGCCCTGAGTGATGCTGTGATAGCCCTGAGTGATGCTGTGGTGGTGCTGAGTGATGCGGGGATGGTGCTGACTGATGCTGTGTTGGCGCTGAGTGATATTGGTGTGGCCCTGAGTGATGCTGTGGTGGTGCTGAGTGATATTGTTGTGGCACTGAGTGATGCTGTCGTGGTGTTGAGTGATGCTGTGGTGGCGCTGAGTTATGCTGTTGTGGCCACTGAGTGATATTTTTATGGCCTTTAGTGATGCAGTGGTGGTGCTGAGTGATGCTGTGGTAACCCTGAGTGATGCTGTGGTGGCCACTGAGTGATATTGTTGTGGCTGTGGCCCTGAGTGATGCTGTGGTGGCACTGAGTGATGCTGTGGTGGCTCTGAGTGATGCTGTGGTGGCACTGAGTAATGCTGTGGTGGCCCTGAGTAATGCTGTGGTGGCCCTGAGTAATGCTGTGTTGGCCCTGAGTGATGCTGTGATGGCCCTGAGTGATATTGTTGTGGCCTTTAGTGTTGGTGGAGCTGAATAATACTGTAGTGGTGCTGAGTGATGCTGTAGTGGTGCTGAGTGATGCTGTGGTGGCCCTGAGTGATGCTGTGGTGGCCCTGAGTGATGCTGTGGTGGCCCTGAGTGATGCTGTGGTGGCCCTGAGTGATGCTGTGGTGGCCCTGAGTGATGCTGTGGTGGCCCTGAGTGATGCAGTGGTTGTGCTGCGTGATGCAATGGTGGTGCTGAGTTATGATGTGGTGGCCGTGAGTGATGCTGTGGTGGCCCTGAGTGATACTGCGGTGGTGCTGAGTGATGCTGTGGTGGCCCTGAGTGATATTGTTGTGGCCTTTAGTGATGGTGGCGCTGAGTAATGCTGTGGTGGCGCTGAGTGATGCTGTGGTGGTGCTGAGTGAATCCGTGGTGGCACTGAGTGATGCTGTGATGGCACTGAGTGATGCTGTGGGGGCCCTGAGTGATGCTGTGATAGCCCTGAGTGATGCTGTCGTGGTGCTGAGTGATGCGGGGATGGTGCTTACTGATGCTCTGGTGGCGCTGAGTGATATTGTTGTGGCCCTGAGTGATGCTGTGGTGGTGTTGAGTGATGCTGTGGTGGCGCTGAGTGATGCTGCGGTGGCGCTGAGTGTTGTTGTGGTGGTGTTGAGTGATGCTGTGGTGGCGCTGAGTTATGCTGTTGTGGCCACTGAGTGATATTGTTATGGCCTTTAGTGATGCAGTGGTGGTGCTGAGTGATGCTGTGTGGCCCTGAGTGATGCTGTGGTGGCCACTGAGTGATATTGTTGTGACTGTGGCCCTGAGTGATGTTGTGGTGGTGCTGAGTGATATTGTTGTGACCTTGAGTGATGCAGTGGTGGAGCTGAGTGATGCAGTGGTGGAGCTGAGTGATGCAGTGGTGGCCCTGAGTGATGCAGTGGTGGCACTGAGTGATGCTGTGCTGGCCCTGAGTGATGCTGTGGTGGCCCTGAGTGATGCTGTGGTGGCCCTGAGTGATGCTGTGGTTGTGCTGACTGATGCTGTGGTGCCCCTGAGTGAGGCTGTGGTGGCATTGAGTGATGCTGTGGTGGCGTTGAGTGATGCTGTGGTGTCCCTGAGTGATGCTGTGGTGTCCCTGAGTGATGCTGTGGTGTTGCTGAGTGATGCTGTGCTGGCGCTGAGTGATGCTATGCTGGCGCTGAGTGATGCTGTGCTGGCGCTGAGTGATGCTGTGGTAGTGCTGAGTGATGCTGTGGTGGTGCTGAGTTATGATGTGGTGGCCGTGAGTGATGCTGTGGTGGCCCTGAGCAATGCTGTGGTGGCCCTGAGTGATGCTGTGATGGCCCTGAGTGATATTGTTGTGGCCTTTAGTGTTGGTGGAGCTGAGTAATGCTGTAGTGGTGCTGAGTGATGCTGTGGTGGCACTGAGTGATGCTGTGGTGGCCCTGAGTGATGCTGTGGTGGCCCTGAGTGATGCTGTGGTGGCCCTGAGTGATGCAGTGGTTGTGCTGCGTGATGCAGTGGTGGTGCTGAGTGATGTTGTGGTGGCGCTAAGTGATGCTGTGCTGGCGCTGAGTGATGCTGTGCTGGCGCTGAGTGATGCTGTGCTGGCGCTGAGTGATGCTGTGCTGGCGCGGAGTGATGCTGTGGTGGTGCTGAGTGATGCTGTGGTGCGCTGAGTGATGCTGTGGTGGCACTAGTGATGCTGTTGTGGCCTTGAGTGAAGCTGTGGTAGCCCTGAGTGATGCTGTGGTGGTGCTGAGTGATGCTGTGGTGGCGCTGAGTGATGGTGTTGTGGTGCTGAGTGATGCCGTGGTGGTGCTGAGTGATGCGATGAGTGATGCTGTGGTGGCGCTGAGTGTTGTTGTGGTGGTGTTGAGTGATGCTGTGGTGGCGATGAGTGATGCTGTGGTGGCGCTGAGTGTTGTTGTGGTGGTTTTGAGTGATGCTGTGGTGGCACTGAGTGATGCTGTGGTGGCCACTGAGTGATATTGTTATTGCCTTGAGTGATGCGGTGGTAGCCCTGAGTGATGCTGTGGTGGTGCTGAGTGATGCTGTGATGGCCCTGAGTGATATTATTGTGGCCTTTAGTGTTGGTGGAGCTGAGTAATGCTGTAGTGGCGCTGAGTGATGCTGTTGTGGCCCTGAGTGATGCTGTGGAGGCCCTGAGAGATGCAGTGGGGGCCCTGAGTGATGCAGTGGTTGTGCTGCGTGATGCAGTGGTGGCATTGAGTGATGCTGTGGTGGCAATGAGCTATGCTGTGGTGGCACTGAGTGATGCTGTGGTGGCGCTAAGTGATGCTGTGGTGGCTCTGAGTGATACTGTGGTGGCCCTGAGTGATGCTGTGGTGTTACTGAGTGATGCTGTGGTGCTGCTGAGTGATGCTGTTGTGGCACTAGTGATGCTGTTGTGGCCCTGAGTGATGCTGTGGTGGCAGTGAGTGATGCTGTGGTGGCGCTGAGTGATGCTGTGGTGGCGCTGAGTGATGCTGTGGTGGCGCTGAGTGATGCTGTGGTGGCGCTGAGTGATGCTGTGGTGGCACTAGTGATGCTGTGATGGCACTGAGTGATGCTGTGGGGGCCCTGAGTGATGCTGTGATAGCCCTGAGTGATGCTGTCGTGGTGCTGAGTGATGCGGGGATGGTGCTTACTGATGCTCTGGTGGCGCTGAGTGATATTGTTGTGGCCCTGAGTGATGCTGTGGTGGTGTTGAGTGTTGTTGTGGTGGTGTTGAGTGATGCTGTGGTGGCGCTGAGTTATGCTGTTGTGGTCACTGAGTGATATTGTTATGGCCTTTAGTGATGCAGTGGTGGTGCTGAGTGATGCTGTGGTTGCCCTGAGTGATGCTGTGGTGGCCACTGAGTGATATTGTTGTGACTGTCGCCCTGAGTGATGCTGTGGTGGTGCTGAGTGATATTGTTGTGACCTTGAGTGATGCAGTGGTGGAGCTGAGTGATGCAATGGTGGAGCTGAGTGATGCAGTGTTGGCGCTGAGTGATGCAGTGGTGGCACTGAGTGATGCAGTGGTGGCACTGAGTGATGCTGTGCTGGCTCTGAGTGATGCTGTGGTGGTGCTGAGTGATGCTGTGGTGGTGCTGAGTGATGCTGTGGTGGCCCTGAGTGATGCTGTGGTGGCCCTGAGTGATGCTGTGGTTGTGCTGACTGATGCTGTGGTGCCCCTGAGTGAGGCTGTGGTGGCATTGAGTGATGCTGTGGTGGCATTGAGTGATGCTGTGGTCACACTGAGTGATGCTGTGGTGGCACTGAGTGATGCTGTGGTGGCGCTAAGTAATGCTGTTGTGTCCCTGAGTGATGCTGTGGTGTCCCTGAGTGATGCTGTGGTGTCCCTGAGTGATGCTGTGGTGTTGCTGAGTGATGCTGTGGTGGTGCTGAGTGATGCTGTGGTGCGCTGAGTGATGCTGTGGTGGCACTAGTGATGCTGTTGTGGCCTTGAGTGAAGCTGTGGTAGCCCTGAGTGATGCTGTGGTGGCGCTGAGTGATGCTGTGGTGGCACTGAGTGATGCTGTGGTGGTGCTGAGTGATGCCGTGGTGGTGCTGAGTGATGCTGTGGTGGTCCTGACTGATGCAGTGGTGGCGCGGAGTGATGTGGTGGCTATGAGTGATGCTGTGCTTGAACTGAGTGATGATGTGCTGGTGCTGAGTGATGCTGTGCTGGCGCTGAGTGATGCTGTGCTGGCACTGAGTGATGCTGTGGTTGCCCTGAGTGATGTTGTGATGCCCCTGAGTGATGCTGTGGTGGTGCTGACTGATGCTGTGGTGGTGCTGAGTGATATTGTTGTGGCACTGAGTGATGCTGTGGTGGCGCTGAGTGATGCTGTGGTGGCGCTGAGTGATGCTGTGGTGGCGCTGAGTGATGCTGTGGTGGCGCTGAGTCTTGTTGTGGTGGTGTTGAGTGATGCTGTGGTGGCACTGAGTGATGCTGTGGTGGCCACTGAGTGATATTGTTGTTGCCTTGAGTGATGCGGTGGTAGCCCTGAGTGATGCTGTGGTGGTGCTGAGTGATGCTGTGATGGCCCTGAGTGATATTATTGTGGCCTTTAGTGTTGGTGGAGCTGAGTAATGATGTAGTGGTGCTGAGTGATGATGTGGTGGCGCTGAGTGATGCTGTTGTGGCCCTGAGTGATGCTGTGGTGGCCCTGAGTGATGCAGTGGTTGTGCTGCGTGATGCAGTGGTGGCACTGAGTGATGTTGTGGTGGCGCTAAGTGATGCTGTGCTGGTGCTAAGTGATGCTGTGCTGGTGCTGAGTGATGCTGTGGTGGTGTTGAGTTATGATGTGGTGGCCGTGAGTGATGCTGTGGTGGCCCTGAGTGATACTGCGGTGGTGCTGAGTGATGCTGTGGTGGCCCTGAGTGATATTGTTGTGGCCTTTAGTGATGGTGGCGCTGAGTGATGCTGTGGTGGCGCTGAGTGATGCTGTGGTGGTGCTGAGTGAATCCGTGGTGGCACTGAGTGATGCTGTGATGGCACTGAGTGATGCTGTGGTTTTGCTGACTGATGCTGTGGTGCCCCTGAGTGATGCTGTGGTGGCATTGAGTGATGCTGTGGTGACGTTGAGTGATGCTGTGGTGGCAATGAGTGATGCTGTGGTGGCACTGAGTGGTGCTGTGGTGGCGCTAAGTGATGCTGTTGTGGCCCTGAGTGATACTGTGGTGGCCCTGAGTGATGCTGTGGTGTTGCTGAGTGATGCTGTGGTGCTGCTGAGTGATGCTGTGGTGCTGCTGAGTGATGCTGTGGTGGCGTTGAGTGATGCTGTGGTGCGCTGAGTGATGCTGTGGTGGCACTAGTGATGCTGTTGTGGCCCTGAGTGATGCTGTGGTGGCATTGAGTGATGCTGTGGTGGCGCTAAGTGTTGTTGTCGTGGTGTTGAGTGATGCTGTGGTGGCGCTGAGTTATGCTGTTGTGGCCACTGAGTGATATTTTTATGGCCTTTAGTGATGCTGTGGTGGTGCTGAGTGATGCTCTGGTGGCACTGAGTGATGCTGTGGTGGCCCTGAGTGATGCTGTGGTGGCCCTGAGTGATGCTGTGGTGGCCCTGAGTGATGCAGTGGTTGTGCTGCGTGATGCAATGGTGGTGCTGAGTTATGATGTGGTGGCCGTGAGTGATGCTGTGGTGGCCCTGAGTGATACTGCGGTGGTGCTGAGTGATATTGTTGTGACCTTGAGTGATGCAGTGGTGGAGCTGAGTGATGCAGTGGTGGAGCTGAGTGATGCAGTGGTGGCGCTGAGTGATGCAGTGGTGGCGCTGAGTGATGCAGTGGTGGCACTGAGTGATGCTGTGCTGGCTCTGAGTGATGCTGTGGTGGTGCTGAGTGATGCTGTGGGGGTGCTGAGTGATGCTGTGGTGGCCCTGAGTGATGCTGTGGTGGCCCTGAGTGATGCTGTGGTTGTGCTGACTGATGCTGTGGTGCCCCTGAGTGAGGCTGTGGTGGCATTGAGTGATGCTGTGGTGGCATTGAGTGATGCTGTGGTCACACTGAGTGATGCTGTGGTGGCGCTAAGTAATGCTGTTGTGTCCCTGAGTGATGCTGTGGTGTCCCTGAGTGATGCTGTGGTGTCCCTGAGTGATGCTGTGGTGTTGCTGAGTGATGCTGTGGTGGTGCTGAGTGATGCTGTGGTGCGCTGAGTGATGCTGTGGTGGCACTAGTGATGCTGTTGTGGCCTTGAGTGAAGCTGTGGTAGCCCTGAGTGATGCTGTGGTGGCGCTGAGTGATGCTGTGGTGGCACTGAGTGATGCTGTGGTGGTGCTGAGTGGTGCCGTGGTGGTGCTGAGTGATGCTGTGGTGGTCCTGACTGATGCAGTGGTGGCGCGGAGTGATGTGGTGGCTATGAGTGATGCTGTGCTTGAACTGAGTGATGATGTGCTGGTGCTGAGTGATGCTGTGCTGGCGCTGAGTGATGCTGTGATGGCACTGAGTGATGCTGTGGTTGCCCTGAGTGATGTTGTGATGCCCCTGAGTGATGCTGTGGTGGTGCTGACTGATGCTGTGGTGGTGCTGAGTGATATTGTTGTGGCACTGAGTGATGCTGTGGTGGCGCTGAGTGATGCTGTGGTGGCGCTGAGTGATGCTGTGGTGGCGCTGAGTCTTGTTGTGGTGGTGTTGAGTGATGCTGTGGTGGCACTGAGTGATGCTGTGGTGGCCACTGAGTGATATTGTTGTTGCCTTGAGTGATGCGGTGGTAGCCCTGAGTGATGCTGTGGTGGTGCTGAGTGATGCTGTGATGGCCCTGAGTGATATTATTGTGGCCTTTAGTGTTGGTGGAGCTGAGTAATGATGTAGTGGTGCTGAGTGATGATGTGGTGGCGCTGAGTGATGCTGTTGTGGCCCTGAGTGATGCTGTGGTGGCCCTGAGTGATGCAGTGGTTGTGCTGCGTGATGCAGTGGTGGCACTGAGTGATGTTGTGGTGGCGCTAAGTGATGCTGTGCTGGTGCTAAGTGATGCTGTGCTGGTGCTGAGTGATGCTGTGGTGGTGTTGAGTTATGATGTGGTGGCCGTGAGTGATGCTGTGGTGGCCCTGAGTGATACTGCGGTGGTGCTGAGTGATGCTGTGGTGGCCCTGAGTGATATTGTTGTGGCCTTTAGTGATGGTGGCGCTGAGTGATGCTGTGGTGGCGCTGAGTGATGCTGTGGTGGTGCTGAGTGAATCCGTGGTGGCACTGAGTGATGCTGTGATGGCACTGAGTGATGCTGTGGTTTTGCTGACTGATGCTGTGGTGCCCCTGAGTGATGCTGTGGTGGCATTGAGTGATGCTGTGGTGGCGTTGAGTGATGCTGTGGTGGCAATGAGTGATGCTATGGTGGCACTGAGTGGTGCTGTGGTGGCGCTAAGTGATGCTGTTGTGGCCCTGAGTGATACTGTGGTGGCCCTGAGTGATGCTGTGGTGTTGCTGAGTGATGCTGTGGTGCTGCTGAGTGATGCTGTGGTGCTGCTGAGTGATGCTGTGGTGGCGTTGAGTGATGCTGTGGTGCGCTGAGTGATGCTGTGGTGGCACTAGTGATGCTGTTGTGGCCCTGAGTGATGCTGTGGTGGCATTGAGTGATGCTGTGGTGGCGCTAAGTGTTGTTGTCGTGGTGTTGAGTGATGCTGTGGTGGCGCTGAGTTATGCTGTTGTGGCCACTGAGTGATATTTTTATGGCCTTTAGTGATGCTGTGGTGGTGCTGAGTGATGCTGTGGTGGCACTGAGTGATGCTGTGGTGGCCCTGAGTGATGCTGTGGTGGCCCTGAGTGATGCTGTGGTGGCCCTGAGTGATGCAGTGGTTGTGCTGCGTGATGCAATGGTGGTGCTGAGTTATGATGTGGTGGCCGTGAGTGATGCTGTGGTGGCCCTGAGTGATACTGCGGTGGTGCTGAGTGATGCTGTGGTGGCCCTGAGTGATATTGTTGTGGCCTTTAGTGATGGTGGCGCTGAGTAATGCTGTAGTGGCGCTGAGTGATGCTGTGGTGGTGCTGAGTGATGCTGTGGTGGTGCTGAGTGAATCCGTGGTGGCACTGAGTGATGCTGTGATGGCACTGAGTGATGCTGTGGGGGCCCTGAGTGATGCTGTGATAGCCCTGAGTGATGCTGTCGTGGTGCTGAGTGATGCGGGGATGGTGCTTAATGATGCTCTGGTGGCCCTGAGTGATGCTGTGGTGGTGTCGAGTGTTGTTGTGGTGGTGTTGAGTGATGCTGTGGTGGCGCTGAGTTATGCTGTTGTGGCCACTGAGTGATATTGTTATGGCCTTTAGTGATGCAGTGGTGGTGCTGAGTGATGCTGTGGTGGCCCTGAGTGATGCTGTGGTGGCCACTGAGTGATATTGTTGTGACTGTGGCCCTGAGTGATGCTGTGGTGGTGCTGAGTGATATTGTTGTGACCTTGAGTGATGCAGTGGTGGAGCTGAGTGATGCAGTGGTGGAGCTGAGTGATGCAGTGGTGGCACTGAGTGATGCTGTGGTGGTGCTGAGTGATGCTGTGATGGCCCTGAGTGATATTATTGTGGCCTTTAGTGTTGGTGGAGCTGAGTAATGCTGTGCTGGCCCTGAGTGATGCTGTGCTGGCCCTGAGTGATGCTGTGCTGGCCCTGAGTGATGCTGTGGTGGCCCTGAGTGATGCTGTGGTGGCCCTGAGTGATGCTGTGGTTGTGCTGACTGATGCTGTGGTGCCCCTGAGTGAGGCTGTGGTGGCATTGAGTGATGCTGTGGTGGCGTTGAGTGATGCTGTGGTCACACTGAGTGATGCTGTGATGGCGCTAAGTAATGCTGTGGTGTCCCTGAGTGATGCTGTGGTGTCCCTGAGTGATGCTGTGGTGTTGCTGAGTGATGCTATGCTGGCGCTGAGTGATGCTGTGCTGGCGCTGAGGGATGCTGTGGTAGTGCTGAGTGATGCTGTGGTGGTGCTGAGTTATGATGTGGTGGCCGTGAGTGATGCTGTGGTGGCCCTGAGTAATGCTGTGGTGGCACTGAGTGATGCTGTGATGGCCCTGAGTGATATTGTTGTGGCCTTTAGTGTTGGTGGAGCTGAGTAATGCTGTAGTGGTGCTGAGTGATGCTGTGGTGGCACTGAGTGATGCTGTGGTGGCCCTGAGTGATGCTGTGGTGGCCCTGAGTGATGCTGTGGTGGCCCTGAGTGATGCAGTGGTTGTGCTGCGTGATGCAGTGGTGGCGCTGAGTGATGTTGTGGTGGCGCTGAGTGATGTTGTGGTGGCGCTGAGTGATGCTGTGCTGGCGCTGAGTGATGCTGTGCTGGCGCTGAGTGATGCTGTGCTGGCGCGGAGTGATGCTGTGGTGGTGCTGAGTGATGCTGTGGTGCGCTGAGTGATGCTGTGGTGCGCTGAGTGATGCTGTGGTGGCACTAGTGATGCTGTTGTGGCCTTGAGTGAAGCTGTGGTAGCCCTGAGTGAAGCTGTGGTAGCCCTGAGTGATGCTGTGGTGGCGCTGAGTGATGCTGTGGTGGCACTGAGTGATGCTGTGGTGGTCCTGACTGATGCTGTGGTGGCACTGAGTGATATTATTGTAGCCCTGAGTGATGATGTGGTGGCCTTGAGTGATGCAGTGGTGGTGCTGAGTGATGCTGTGATGGCCCTGAGTGATGCTGTGGTTGCCCTGAGTGATGTTGTGATGCCCCTGAGTGATGCTGTGGTGGTGCTGACTGATGCTGTGGTGGTGCTGAGTGATATTGTTGTGGCACTGAGTGATGCTGTGGTGGTGTTGAGTGATGCTGTGGTGGCGCTGAGTGATGCTGTAGTGGCGCTGAGTGATGCTGTGCTGGCGCTGAGTGTTGTTGTGGTGGTGTTGAGTGATGCTGTGGTGGCACTGAGTGATGCTGTGGTGGCCACTGAGTGATATTGTTGTTGCCTTGAGTGATGCTGTGGTAGCCCTGAGTGATGCTGTGGTGGTGCTGAGTGATGCTGTGATGGCCCTGAGTGATATTATTGTGGCCTTTAGTGTTGGTGGAGCTGAGTAATGCTGTAGTGGTGCTGAGTGATGATGTGGTGGCGCTGAGTGATGCTGTTGTGGCCCTGAGTGATGCTGTGGTGGCCCTGAGTGATGCAGTGGTTGTGCTGCGTGATGCAGTGGTGGCGCTGAGTGATGTTGTGGTGGCGCTAAGTGATGCTGTGCTGGTGCTGAGTGATGCTGTGCTGGTGCTGAGTGATGCTGTGGTGGTGCTGAGTTATGATGTGGTGGTGCTGAGTTATGATGTGGTGGCCGTGAGTGATGCTGTGGTGGCCCTGAGTGATACTGCGGTGGTGCTGAGTGATGCTGTGGTGGCCCTGAGTGATATTGTTGTGGCCTTTAGTGATGGTGGTGCTGAGTATTGCTGTAGTGGCACTGAGTGATGCTGTGGTGGTGCTGAGTGATGCTGTGGTGGTGCTGAGTGAATCTGTGGTGGCACTGAGTGATGCTGTGATGGCACTGAGTGATGCTGTGGTTGTGCTGACTGATGCTGTAGTGCCCCTGAGTGATGCTGTGGTGGCATTGAGTGATGCTGTGGTGGCGTTGAGTGATGCTGTGGTGGCACTGAGTGATGCTGTGGTGGCGCTAAGTGATGCTGTGGTGGCCCTGAGTGATACTGTGGTGGCCCTGAGTGATACTGTGGTGGCCCGGAGTGATGCTGTGGTGTTACTGAGTGCTGCTGTGGTGCTGCTGAGTGATGCTGTGGTGGCATTGAGTGATGCTGTGGTGCGCTGAGTGATGCTGTGGTGGCACTAGTGATGCTGTTGTGGCCCTGAGTGATGCTGTGGTGGCAGTGAGTGATGCTGTTGTGGCGCTGAGTGATGCTGTGGTGGCGCTGAGTGATGCTGTGGTGGCGCTAGTGATGCTGTTGTGGCCCTGAGTGATGTTGTGGTGGCGCTAAGTGATGCTGTGCTGGCGCTAAGTGATGCTGTGCTGGCGCTAAGTGATGCTATGCTGGCGCTGAGTGATGCTGTGCTGGCGCTGAGTGATGCTGTGGTAGTGCTGAGTGATGCTGTGGTGGTGCTGAGTTATGATGTGGTGGCCGTGAGTGATGCCGTGGTGGCCCTGAGTGATGCCGTGGTGGTGCTGAGTGATGTCGTGGTGGTGCTGAGTGATGCTGTGGTGGCCCTGAGTGATGCTGTGGTGGCCCTGAGTGATGCTGTGGTGGCCCTGAGTGATGCTGTGGTGGCCCTGAGTGATGCAGTGGTTGTGCTGCGTGATGCAATGGTGGCGCTGAGTGATGTTGTGGTGGCGCTAAGTGATGCTGTGCTGGCGCTAAGTGATGCTATGCTGGCGCTGAGTGATGCTGTGCTGGCGCTGAGTGATGCTGTGGTAGTGCTGAGTGATGCTGTGGTGGTGCTGAGTTATGATGTGGTTGCCCTGAGTGATGTTGTGATGCCCCTGAGTGATGCTGTGGTGGTGCTGACTGATGCTGTGGTGGTGCTGAGTGATATTGTTGTGGCACTGAGTGATGCTGTGGTGGTGTTGAGTGATGCTGTGGTGGCGCTGAGTGATGCTGTAGTGGCGCTGAGTGATGCTGTGCTGGCGCTGAGTGTTGTTGTGGTGGTGTTGAGTGATGCTGTGGTGGCACTGAGTGATGCTGTGGTGGCCACTGAGTGATATTGTTGTTGCCTTGAGTGATGCGGTGGTAGCCCTGAGTGATGCTGTGGTGGTGCTGAGTGATGCTGTGATGGCCCTGAGTGATATTATTGTGGCCTTTAGTGTTGGTGGAGCTGAGTAATGCTGTAGTGGTGCTGAGTGATGATGTGGTGGCGCTGAGTGATGCTGTTGTGGCCCTGAGTGATGCTGTGGTGGCCCTGAGTGATGCAGTGGTTGTGCTGCGTGATGCAGTGGTGGCGCTGAGTGATGTTGTGGTGGCGCTAAGTGATGCTGTGCTGGTGCTGAGTGATGCTGTGCTGGTGCTGAGTGATGCTGTGCTGGTGCTGAGTGATGCTGTGGTGGTGCTGAGTTATGATGTGGTGGTGCTGAGTTATGCTGTGGTGGCCCTGAGTGATGCTGTGGTGGCCCTGAGTGATACTGCGGTGGTGCTGAGTGATGCTGTGGTGGCCCTGAGTGATATTGTTGTGGCCTTTAGTGATGGTGGTGCTGAGTATTGCTGTAGTGGCACTGAGTGATGCTGTGGTGGTGCTGAGTGATGCTGTGGTGGTGCTGAGTGAATCTGTGGTGGCACTGAGTGATGCTGTGATGGCACTGAGTGATGCTGTGGTTGTGCTGACTGATGCTGTAGTGCCCCTGAGTGATGCTGTGGTGGCATTGAGTGATGCTGTGGTGGCGTTGAGTGATGCTGTGGTGGCACTGAGTGATGCTGTGGTGGCGCTAAGTGATGCTGTGGTGGCCCTGAGTGATACTGTGGTGGCCCTGAGTGATACTGTGGTGGCCCGGAGTGATGCTGTGGTGTTACTGAGTGCTGCTGTGGTGCTGCTGAGTGATGCTGTGGTGGCATTGAGTGATGCTGTGGTGCGCTGAGTGATGCTGTGGTGGCACTAGTGATGCTGTTGTGGCCCTGAGTGATGCTGTGGTGGCAGTGAGTGATGCTGTTGTGGCGCTGAGTGATGCTGTGGTGGCGCTGAGTGATGCTGTGGTGGCGCTAGTGATGCTGTTGTGGCCCTGAGTGATGTTGTGGTGGCGCTAAGTGATGCTGTGCTGGCGCTAAGTGATGCTGTGCTGGCGCTAAGTGATGCTATGCTGGCGCTGAGTGATGCTGTGCTGGCGCTGAGTGATGCTGTGGTAGTGCTGAGTGATGCTGTGGTGGTGCTGAGTTATGATGTGGTGGCCGTGAGTGATGCCGTGGTGGCCCTGAGTGATGCCGTGGTGGTGCTGAGTGATGTCGTGGTGGTGCTGAGTGATGCTGTGGTGGCCCTGAGTGATGCTGTGGTGGCCCTGAGTGATGCTGTGGTGGCCCTGAGTGATGCTGTGGTGGCCCTGAGTGATGCAGTGGTTGTGCTGCGTGATGCAATGGTGGCGCTGAGTGATGTTGTGGTGGCGCTAAGTGATGCTGTGCTGGCGCTAAGTGATGCTATGCTGGCGCTGAGTGATGCTGTGCTGGCGCTGAGTGATGCTGTGGTAGTGCTGAGTGATGCTGTGGTGGTGCTGAGTTATGATGTGGTGGCCGTGAGTGATGCCGTGGTGGCCCTGAGTGATGCCGTGGTGGTGCTGAGTGATGCCGTGGTGGTGCTGAGTGATGCTGTGGTGGCCCTGAGTGATGCTGTGGTGGCCCTGAGTGATGCTGTGGTGGCCCTGAGTGATGCTGTGGTGGCCCTGAGTGATGCTGTGGTGGCCCTGAGTGATGCTGTGGTGGCCCTGAGTGATGCAATGGTGGCGCTGAGTGATGTTGTGGTGGCGCTAAGTGATGCTGTGCTGGCGCTAAGTGATGCTATGCTGGCGCTGAGTGATGCTATGCTGGCGCTGAGTGATGCTGTGCTGGCGCTGAGTGATGCTGTGGTAGTGCTGAGTGATGCTGTGGTGGTGCTGAGTTATGATGTGGTGGCCGTGAGTGATGCTGTGGTGGCCCTGAGTGATACTGCGGTGGTGCTGAGTGATGCTGTGGTGGCCCTGAGTGATATTGTTGTGGCCTTTAGTGATGGTGGCGCTGAGTAATGCTGTAGTGGCGCTGAGTGATGCTGTGGTGGCGCTGAGTGATGCTGTGGTGGTGCTGAGTGAATCCGTGGTGGCACTGAGTGATGCTGTGATGGCACTGAGTGATGCTGTGGGGGCCCTGAGTGATGCTGTGATAGCCCTGAGTGATGCTGTTGTGGTGCTGAATGATGCGGGGATGGTGCTTACTGATGCTCTGGTGGCGCTGAGTGATATTGTTGTGGCCCTGAGTGATGCTGTGGTGGTGTTGAGTGATGCTGTGGTGGCGCTGAGTGATGCTGCGGTGGCGCTGAGTGTTGTTGTGGCCACTGAGTGATATTGTTATGGCCTTTAGTGATGCAGTGGTGGTGCTGAGTGATGCTGTGGTGGCCCTGAGTGATGCTGTGGTGGCCACTGAGTGATATTGTTGTGACTGTGGCCCTGAGTGATGCTGTGGTGGTGCTGAGTGATATTGTTGTGACCTTGAGTGATGCAGTGGTGGAGCTGAGTGATGCAGTGGTGGAGCTGAGTGATGCAGTGGTGGCACTGAGTGATGCAGTGGTGGCACTGAGTGATGCTGTGCTGGCTCTGAGTGATGCTGTGGTGGCCCTGAGTGATGCTGTGGTGGCCCTGAGTGATGCTGTGGTGGCCCTGAGTGATGCTGTGGTGGCCCTGAGTGATGCTGTGGTGGCCCTGAGTGATGCTGTGGTGGCCCTGAGTGATGCTGTGGTTGTGCTGACTGATGCTGTGGTGCCCCTGAGTGAGGCTGTGGTGGCATTGAGTGAGGCTGTGGTGGCATTGAGTGATGCTGTGGTGGCGTTGAGTGATGCTGTGGTCACACTGAGTGATGCTGTGGTGGCGCTAAGTAATGCTGTGGTGGCCCTGAGTGATGCTGTGGTGGCCCTGAGTGATGCTGTGGTGTCCCTGAGTGATGCTGTGGTGTTGCTGAGTGATGCTGTGGTGGCGTTGAGTGATGCTGTGGTGGCGTTGAGTGATGCTGTGGTGCGCTGAGTGATGCTGTGGTGGCGTTGAGTGATGCTGTGGTGCGCTGAGTGATGCTGTGGTGGCACTAGTGATGCTGTTGTGGCCTTGAGTGAAGCTGTGGTAGTCCTGAGTGATGCTGTGGTGGTGCTGAGTGATGCTGTGGTGGTGCTGAGTGATGCTGTGGTGGTGCTGAGTGATGCCGTGGTGGTGCTGAGTGATGCTGTGGTGGTCCTGACTGATGCTGTGGTGGCACTGAGTGATATTATTGTAGCCCTGAGTGATGCTGTGGTGGCCTTGAGTGATGCAGTGGTGGCGCTGAGTGATGTGGTGGCTATGAGTGATGCTGTGCTTGAACTGAGTGATGATGTGCTGGTGCTGAGTGATGCTGTGCTGGCGCTGAGTGATGCTGTGATGGCACTGAGTGATGCTGTGGTTGCCCTGAGTGATGTTGTGATGCCCCTGAGTGATGCTGTGGTGGTGCTGACTGATGCTGTGGTGGTGCTGAGTGATATTGTTGTGGCACTGAGTGATGCTGTGGTGGTGTTGAGTGATGCTGTGGTGGCGCTGAGTGATGCTGTGGTGGCGCTGAGTGATATTGTTGTGGCCTTTAGTGTTGGTGGAGCTGAGTAATACTGTAGTGGTGCTGAGTGATGCTGTGCTGGCACTGAGTGATGCTGTGGTGGCCCTGAGTGATGCTGTGGTGGCCCTGAGTGATGCTGTGGTGGCCCTGAGTGATGCAGTGGTTGTGCTGCGTGATGCAATGGTGGTGCTGAGTGATGCTGTGGTGGCCCTGAGTGATATTGTTGTGGCCTTTAGTGATGGTGGCGCTGAGTAATGCTGTAGTGGCGCTGAGTGATGCTGTGGTGGTGCTGAGTGATGCTGTGGTGGTGCTGAGTGAATCCGTGGTGGCACTGAGTGATGCTGTGATGGCACTGAGTGATGCTGTGGGGGCCCTGAGTGATGCTGTGATAGCCCTGAGTGATGCTGTCGTGGTGCTGAGTGATGCGGGGATGGTGCTTACTGATGCTCTGGTGGCCCTGAGTGATGCTGTGGTGGTGTCGAGTGTTGTTGTGGTGGTGTTGAGTGATGCTGTGGTGGCGCTGAGTTATGCTGTTGTGGCCACTGAGTGATATTGTTATGGCCTTTAGTGATGCAGTGGTGGTGCTGAGTGATGCTGTGGTGGCCCTGAGTGATGCTGTGGTGGCCACTGAGTGATATTGTTGTGACAGTGGCCCTGAGTGATGCTGTGGTGGTGCTGAGTGATATTGTTGTGACCTTGAGTGATGCAGTGGTGGAGCTGAGTGATGCAGTGGTGGAGCTGAGTGATGCAGTGGTGGCACTGAGTGATGCTGTGGTGGTGCTGAGTGATGCTGTGATGGCCCTGAGTGATATTATTGTGGCCTTTAGTGTTGGTGGAGCTGAGTAATGCTGTAGTGGTGCTGAGTGATGCTGTGCTGGCCCTGAGTGATGCTGTGGTGGCCCTGAGTGATGCTGTGGTGGCCCTGAGTGATACTGTGGTAGCCCTGAGTGATGCTGTGGTTGTGCTGACTGATGCTGTGGTGCCCCTGAGTGAGGCTGTGGTGGCATTGAGTGATGCTGTGGTGGCGTTGAGTGATGCTGTGGTCACACTGAGTGATGCTGTGATGGCGCTAAGTAATGCTGTGGTGTCCCTGAGTGATGCTGTGGCGTCCCTGAGTGATGCTGTGGTGTTGCTGAGTGATGCTGTGCTGGCGCTAAGTGATGCTATGCTGGCGCTGAGTGATGCTGTGCTGGCGCTGAGTGATGCTGTGGTAGTGCTGAGTGATGCTGTGGTGGTGCTGAGTTATGATGTGGTGGCCGTGAGTGATGCTGTGGTGGCCCTGAGTAATGCTGTGGTGGCACTGAGTGATGCTGTGATGGCCCTGAGTGATATTGTTGTGGCCTTTAGTGTTGGTGGAGCTGAGTAATGCTGTAGTGGTGCTGAGTGATGCTGTGGTGGCCCTGAGTGATGCTGTGGTGGCCCTGAGTGATGCTGTGGTGGCCCTGAGTGATGCTGTGGTGGCCCTGAGTGATGCAGTGGTTGTGCTGCGTGATGCAGTGGTGGCGCTGAGTGATGTTGTGGTGGCGCTGAGTGATGTTGTGGTGGCGCTAAGTGATGCTGTGCTGGCGCTGAGTGATGCTGTGCTGGCGCTGAGTGATGCTGTGCTGGCGCTGAGTGATGCTGTGCTGGCGCTGAGTGATGCTGTGCTGGCGCTGAGTGATGCTGTGCTGGCGCTGAGTGATGCTGTGCTGGCGCTGAGTGATGCTGTGCTGGCGCGGAGTGATGCTGTGGTGGCGCTGAGTGATGCTGTGGTGCGCTGAGTGATGCTGTGGTGCGCTGAGTGATGCTGTGGTGGCACTAGTGATGCTGTTGTGGCCTTGAGTGAAGCTGTGGTAGCCCTGAGTGATGCTGTGGTGGCGCTGAGTGATGCTGTGGTGGCACTGAGTGATGCTGTGGTGGTCCTGACTGATGCTGTGGTGGCACTGAGTGATATTATTGTAGCCCTGAGTGATGATGTGGTGGCCTTGAGTGATGCAGTGGTGGCGCTGAGTGATGCTGTGATGGCACTGAGTGATGCTGTGGTTGCCCTGAGTGATGTTGTGATGCCCCTGAGTGATGCTGTGGTGGTGCTGACTGATGCTGTGGTGGTGCTGAGTGATGCTGTGGTGGTGCTGAGTGATGCTGTGATGGCCCTGAGTGATATTATTGTGGCCTTTAGTGTTGGTGGAGCTGAGTAATGCTGTAGTGGTGCTGAGTGATGATGTGGTGGCGCTGAGTGATGCTGTTGTGGCCCTGAGTGATGCTGTGGTGGCCCTGAGTGATGCAGTGGTTGTGCTGCGTGATGCAGTGGTGGCGCTGAGTGATGTTGTGGTGGCGCTAAGTGATGCTGTGCTGGCGCTAAGTGATGCTGTGCTGGTGCTGAGTGATGCTGTGGTGGTGCTGAGTTATGATGTGGTGGTGCTGAGTTATGATGTGGTGGCCGTGAGTGATGCTGTGGTGGCCCTGAGTGATACTGCGGTGGTGCTGAGTGATGCTGTGGTGGCCCTGAGTGATATTGTTGTGGCCTTTAGTGATGGTGGCGCTGAGTATTGCTGTAGTGGCACTGAGTGATGCTGTGGTGGTGCTGAGTGATGCTGTGGTGGTGCTGAGTGAATCTGTGGTGGCACTGAGTGATGCTGTGATGGCACTGAGTGATGCTGTGGTTGTGCTGACTGATGCTGTAGTGCCCCTGAGTGATGCTGTGGTGGCATTGAGTGATGCTGTGGTGGCGTTGAGTGATGCTGTGGTGGCGCTGAGTGATGCTGTGGTGGCGCTAAGTGATGCTGTGGTGGCCCTGAGTGATACTGTGGTGGCCCTGAGTGATACTGTGGTGGCCCAGAGTGATGCTGTGGTGTTACTGAGTGCTGCTGTGGTGCTGCTGAGTGATGCTGTGGTGGCATTGAGTGATGCTGTGGTGCGCTGAGTGATGCTGTGGTGGCACTAGTGATGCTGTTGTGGCCCTGAGTGATGCTGTGGTGGCAGTGAGTGATGCTGTTGTGGCGCTGAGTGATGCTGTGGTGGCGCTGAGTGATGCTGTGGTGGCGCTAGTGATGCTGTTGTGGCCCTGAGTGATGCTGTGGTGGCAGTGAGTGATGCTGTGGTGGCGCTGAGTGATGCTGTGGTGGCGCTGAGTAATGCTGTGGTGGTGCTGAGTGATGCCGTGGTGGTGCTGAGTGATGCTGTGGTGGCCCTGAGTGATGCTGTGGTGGCCCTGAGTGATGCTGTGGTGGCCCTGAGTGATGCTGTGGTGGCCCTGAGTGATGCTGTGGTTGCCCTGAGTGATGCTGTGGTGGCCCTGAGTGATGCTGTGGTGGCCCTGAGTGATGCAGTGGTTGTGCTGCGTGATGCAATGGTGGCGCTGAGTGATGTTGTGGTGGCGCTAAGTGATGCTGTGCTGGCGCTAAGTGATGCTGTGCTGGCGCTGAGTGATGCTATGCTGGCGCTGAGTGATGCTGTGCTGGCGCTGAGTGATGCTGTGGTAGTGCTGAGTGATGCTGTGGTGGTGCTGAGTTATGATGTGGTGGCCGTGAGTGATGCCGTGGTGGCCCTGAGTGATGCCGTGGTGGTGCTGAGTGATGCCGTGGTGGTGCTGAGTGATGCTGTGGTGGCCCTGAGTGATGCTGTGGTGGCCCTGAGTGATGCTGTGGTGGCCCTGAGTGATGCTGTGGTGGCCCTGAGTGATGCTGTGGTGGCCCTGAGTGATGCTGTGGTGGCCCTGAGTGATGCTGTGGTGGCCCTGAGTGATGCAGTGGTTGTGCTGCGTGATGCAATGGTGGCGCTGAGTGATGTTGTGGTGGCGCTGAGTGATGTTGTGGTGGCGCTAAGTGATGCTGTGCTGGCGCTAAGTGATGCTATGCTGGCGCTGAGTGATGCTGTGCTGGCGCTGAGTGATGCTGTGGTGGTGCTGAGTTATGATGTGGTGGCCGTGAGTGATGCTGTGGTGGCCCTGAGTGATACTGCGGTGGTGCTGAGTGATGCTGTGGTGGCCCTGAGTGATATTGTTGTGGCCTTTAGTGATGGTGGCGCTGAGTAATGCTGTAATGGCGCTGAGTGATGCTGTGGTGGCGCTGAGTGATGCTGTGGTGGTGCTGAGTGAATCCGTGGTGGCACTGAGTGATGCTGTGATGGCACTGAGTGATGCTGTGGGGGCCCTGAGTGATGCTGTGATAGCCCTGAGTGATGCTGTTGTGGTGCTGAATGATGCGGGGATGGTGCTTACTGATGCTCTGGTGGCGCTGAGTGATATTGTTGTGGCCCTGAGTGATGCTGTGGTGGTGTTGAGTGATGCTGTGGTGGCGCTGAGTGATGCTGCGGTGGCGCTGAGTGTTGTTGTGGTGGTGTTGAGTGATGCTGTGGTGGCGCTGAGTTATGCTGTTGTGGCCACTGAGTGATATTGTTATGGCCTTTAGTGATGCAGTGGTGGTGCTGAGTGATGCTGTGGTGGCCCTGAGTGATGCTGTGGTGGCCACTGAGTGATATTGTTGTGACTGTGGCCCTGAGTGATGCTGTGGTGGTGCTGAGTGATATTGTTGTGACCTTGAGTGATGCAGTGGTGGAGCTGAGTGATGCAGTGGTGGAGCTGAGTGATGCAGTGGTGGCACTGAGTGATGCAGTGGTGGCACTGAGTGATGCTGTGGTGGCACTGAGTGATGCTGTGGTGGCCCTGAGTGATGCTGTGGTGGCCCTGAGTGATGCTGTGGTGGCCCTGAGTGATGCTGTGGTTGTGCTGACTGATGCTGTGGTGGCATTGAGTGATGCTGTGGTGGCGTTGAGTGATGCTGTGGTCACACTGAGTGATGCTGTGGTGGCGCTAAGTAATGCTGTGGTGGCCCTGAGTGATGCTGTGGTGTCCCTGAGTGATGCTGTGGTGGCCCTGAGTGATGCTGTGGTGGCCCTGAGTGATGCTGTGGTGCCCCTGAGTGAGGCTGTGGTGGCATTGAGTGATGCTGTGGTGGCACTGAGTGATGCTGTGGTGGCTCTAAGTGATGCTGTGGTGGCCCTGAGTGATGCTGTGGTCACACTGAGTGATGCTGTGGTGGCGCGAAGTAATGCTGTGGTGGCCCTGAGTGATGCTGTGGTGTCCCTGAGTGATGCTGTGGTGTTGCTGGGTGATGCTGTGGTGGCCCTGAGTGATGCTGTGGTTGTGCTGACTGATGCTGTGGTGCCCCTGAGTGAGGCTGTGGTGGCATTGAGTGATGCTGTGGTGGCACTGAGTGATGCTGTGGTGGCGCTAAGTGATGCTGTGGTGACCCTGAGTGATGCTGTGGTGTCCCTGAGTGATGCTGTGGTGTTGCTGAGTGATGCTGTGGTGGCCCTGAGTGATGCTGTGGTTGTGCTGACTGATGCTGTGGTGCCCCTGAGTGAGGCTGTGGTGGCATTGAGTGATGCTGTGGTGGCGTTGAGTGATGCTGTGGTGCGCTGAGTGATGCTGTGGTGGCGTTGAGTGATGCTGTGGTGCGCTGAGTGATGATGTGGTGGCACTAGTGATGCTGTTGTGGCCTTGAGTGAAGCTGTGGTAGCCCTGAGTGATGCTGTGGTGGTGCTGAGGGATGCTGTGGTGGCACTGAGTGATGCTGTGGTGGTGCTGAGTGATGCCGTGGTGGTGCTGAGTGATGCTGTGGTGGTCCTGACTGATGCTGTGGTGGCACTGAGTGATATTATTGTAGCCCTGAGTGATGCTGTGGTGGCCTTGAGTGATGCAGTGGTGGCGCTGAGTGATGTGGTGGCTATGAGTGATGCTGTGCTTGAACTGAGTGATGATGTGCTGGTGCTGAGTGATGCTGTGCTGGCGCTGAGTGATGCTGTGATGGCACTGAGTGATGCTGTGGTTGCCCTGAGTGATGTTGTGATGCCCCTGAGTGATGCTGTGGTGGTGCTGACTGATGCTGTGGTGGTGCTGAGTGATATTGTTGTGGCACTGAGTGATGCTGTGGTGGTGTTGAGTGATGCTGTGGTGGCGCTGAGTGATGCTGTGGTGGCGCTGAGTGTTGTTGTGGTGGTGTTGAGTGATGCTGTGGTGGCACTGAGTGATGCTGTGGTGGCCACTGAGTGATATTGTTGTTGCCTTGAGTGATGCGGTGGTAGCCCTGAGTGATGCTGTGGTGGTGCTGAGTGATGCTGTGATGGCCCTGAGTGATATTATTGTGGCCTTTAGTGTTGGTGGAGCTGAGTAATGCTGTAGTGGTGCTGAGTGATGATGTGGTGGCGCTGAGTGATGCTGTTGTGGCCCTGAGTGATGCTGTGGTGGCCCTGAGTGATGCTGTGGTGGCCCTGAGTGATGCAGTGGTGGCGCTGAGTGATGTTGTGGTGGCGCTGAGTGATGTTGTGGTGGCGCTAAGTGATGCTGTGCTGGCGCTAAGTGATGCTGTGCTGGTGCTGAGTGATGCTGTGGTGGTGCTGAGTTATGATGTGGTGGCCGTGAGTGATGCTGTGGTGGCCCTGAGTGATACTGCGGTGGTGCTGAGTGATGCTTTGGTGGCCCTGGGTGATATTGTTGTGGCCTTTAGTGATGGTGGCGCTGAGTATTGCTGTAGTGGCACTGAGTGATGCTGTGGTGGCGCTGAGTGATGCTGTGGTGGTGCTAGGTGAATCCGTGGTGGCACTGAGTGATGCTGTGATGGCACTGAGTGATGCTGTTGTTGTGCTGACTGATGCTGTAGTGCCCCTGAGTGATGCTGTGGTGGCATTGAGTGATGCTGTTGTGGCGTTGAGTGATGCTGTGGTGGCAATGAGTGATGCTGTGGTGGCACTGAGTGATGCTGTGGTGGCGCTAAGTGATGCTGTGGTGGCCCTGAGTGATACTGTGGTGGCCCTGAGTGATGCTGTGGTTTTGCTGAGTGATGCTGTGGTGCTGCTGAGTGATGCTGTGGTGGCGTTGAGTGATGCTGTGGTGCACTGAGTGATGCTGTGGTGGCACTAGTGATGCTGTTGTGGCCCTGAGTGATGCTGTGGTGGCAGTGAGTGATGCTGTGGTGGCAGTGAGTGATGCTGTGGTGGCGCTGAGTGATGCTGTGGTGGCGCTGAGTGATGCTGTGGTGGTGCTGAGTGATGCCGTGGTGGTGCTGAGTGATGCTGTGATGGCACTGAGTGATGCTGTGATGGCACTGAGTGATGCTGTGGTGGCCCTGAGTGATGCTGTGATAGCCCTGAGTGATACTGTGGTGGTGCTGAGTGATGGGGGGATGGTGCTGACTGATGCTGTGGTGGCGCTGAGTGATATTGGTGTGGCCCTGAGTGATGCTGCGGTGGCGCTGAGTGTTGTTGTCGTGGCGCTGAGTGATGCTGCGGTGGCGCTGAGTGTTGTTGTGGTGGTGTTGAGTGATGCTGTGGTGGCGCTGATTTATGCTGTTGTGGCCACTGAGTGATATTGTTATGGCCTGGCCTTTAGTGATGCAGTGGTGGTGCTGAGTGATGCTGTGGTGGCGCTAAGTGATGCTGTGGTGGCCCTGAGTGATACTGTGGTGGCCCTGAGTGATACTGTGGTGGCCCTGAGTGATGCTGTGGTGTTACTGAGTGCTGCTGTGGTGCTGCTGAGTGATGCTGTGGTGGCATTGAGTGATGCTGTGGTGCGCTGAGTGATGCTGTGGTGGCACTAGTGATGCTGTTGTGGCCCTGAGTGATGCTGTGGTGGCAGTGAGTGATGCTGTGGTGGCGCTGAGTGATGCTGTGGTGGCGCTGAGTGATGCTGTGGTGGCACTAGTGATGCTGTGGTGGCACTAGTGATGCTGTTGTGGCCCTGAGTGATGCTGTGGTGGCAGTGAGTGATGCTGTGGTGGCGCTGAGTGATGCTGTGGTGGCGCTGAGTGATGCTGTGGTGGCGCTGAGTGATGCTGTGGTGGCGCTGAGTGATGCTGTGGTGGTGCTGAGTGATGCCGTGGTGGTGCTGAGTGATGCCGTGGTGGTGCTGAGTGATGCTGTGGTGGTGCTGAGTGATGCTGTGGTGGCCCTGAGTGATGCTGTGGTGGCCCTGAGTGATGCTGTGGTGGCCCTGAGTGATGCTGTGGTGGCCCTGAGTGATGCAGTGGTTGTGCTGCGTGATGCAATGGTGGCGCTGAGTGATGTTGTGGTGGCGCTATGTGATGCTGTGCTGGCGCTAAGTGATGCTATGCTGGCGCTGAGTGATGCTGTGCTGGCGCTGAGTGATGCTGTGGTAGTGCTGAGTGATGCTGTGGTGGTGCTGAGTTATGATGTGGTGGCCGTGAGTGATGCTGTGGTGGCCCTGAGTGATGCTGTGGTGGCCATGAGTGATGCTGTGGTGGCCATGAGTGATGCTGTGGTGGCCCTGAGTGATGCTGTGGTGGCCCTGAGTGATGCTGTGGTGGCCCTGAGTGATGCTGTGGTGGCCCTGAGTGATGCAGTGGTGTTGCTGCGTGATGCAATGGTGGCGCTGAGTGATGTTGTGGTGGCGCTAAGTGATGCTGTGCTGGCGCTAAGTGATGCTATGCTGGCGCTGAGTGATGCTGTGCTGGCGCTGAGTGATGCTGTGGTAGCGCTGAGTGATGCTGTGGTGGTGCTGAGTTATGATGTGGTGGCCGTGAGTGATGCTGTGGTGGCCCTGAGTGATACTGCGGTGGTGCTGAGTGATGCTGTGGTGGTCCTGAGTGATATTGTTGTGGCCTTTAGTGATGGTGGCGCTGAGTAATGCTGTAGTGGCGCTGAGTGATGCTGTGGTGGCGCTGAGTGATGCTGTGGTGGTGCTGAGTGAATCCGTGGTGGCACTGAGTGATGCTGTGATGGCACTGAGTGATGCTGTGGGGGCCCTGAGTGATGCTGTGATAGCCCTGAGTGATGCTGTTGTGGTGCTGAATGATGCGGGGATGGTGCTTACTGATGCTCTGGTGGCGCTGAGTGATATTGTTGTGGCCCTGAGTGATGCTGTGGTGGTGTTGAGTGATGCTGTGGTGGCGCTGAGTGATGCTGCGGTGGCGCTGAGTGTTGTTGTGGTGGTGTTGAGTGATGCTGTGGTGGCGCTGAGTTATGCTGTTGTGGCCACTGAGTGATATTGTTATGGCCTTTAGTGATGCAGTGGTGGTGCTGAGTGATGCTGTGATGGCCCTGAGTGATGCTGTGGTGGCCACTGAGTGATATTGTTGTGACTGTGGCCCTGAGTGATGCTGTGGTGGTGCTGAGTGATATTGTTGTGACCTTGAGTGATGCAGTGGTGGAGCTGAGTGATGCAGTGGTGGAGCTGAGTGATGCAGTGGTGGAGCTGAGTGATGCAGTGGTGGCACTGAGTGATGCAGTGGTGGCACTGAGTGATGCTGTGCTGGCTCTGAGTGATGCTGTGGTGGTGCTGAGTGATGCTGTGGTGGCCCTGAGTGATGCTGTGGTGGCCCTGAGTGAGGCTGTGGTGGCATTGAGTGATGCTGTGGTGGCGTTGAGTGATGCTGTGGTCACACTGAGTGATGCTGTGGTGGCGCTAAGTAATGCTGTGGTGGCCCTGAGTGAAGCTGTGGTGTCCATGAGTGATGCTGTGGTGTTGCTGAGTGATGCTGTGGTCGTGCTGAGTGATGCTGTGGTGGCGTTGAGTGATGCTGTGGTGCGCTGAGTGATGCTGTGGTGGCATTGAGTGATGCTGTGGTGCGCTGAGTGATGCTGTGGTGGCACTAGTGATGCTGTTGTGGCCTTGAGTGAAGCTGTGGTAGCCCTGAGTGATGCTGTGGTGGTGCTGAGTGATGCTGTGGTGGCACTGAGTGATGCTGTGGTGGTGCTGAGTGATGCCGTGGTGGTGCTGAGTGATGCTGTGGTGGTCCTGACTGATGCTGTGGTGGCACTGAGTGATATTATTGTAGCCCTGAGTGATGCTGTGGTGGCCTTGAGTGATGCAGTGGTGGCGCTGAGTGATGTGGTGGCTATGAGTGATGCTGTGGTTGCCCTGAGTGATGTTGTGATGCCCCTGAGTGATGCTGTGGTGGTGTTGAGTGATGCTGTGATGCTGTGGTGGTGTTGAGTGATGCTGTGGTGGCGTTGAGTGATGCTGTGGTGGCGCTGAGTGTTGTTGTGGTGGTGTTGAGTGATGCTGTGGTGGCCACTGAGTGATATTGTTGTTGCCTTGAGTGATGCGGTGGTAGCCCTGAGTGATGCTGTGGTGGTGCTGAGTGATGCTGTGATGGCCCTGAGTGATATTATTGTGGCCTTTAGTGTTGGTGGAGCTGAGTAATGCTGTAGTGGTGCTGAGTGATGATGTGGTGGCGCTGAGTGATGCTGTTGTGGCCCTGAGTGATGCTGTGGTGGCCCTGAGTGATGCAGTGGTTGTGCTGCGTGATGCAGTGGTGGCGCTGAGTGATGTTGTGGTGGCGCTAAGTGATGCTGTGCTGGCGCTAAGTGATGCTGTGCTGGTGCTGAGTGATGCTGTGGTGGTGCTGAGTTATGATGTGGTGGCCGTGAGTGATGCTGTGGTGGCCCTGAGTGATACTGCGGTGGTGCTGAGTGATGCTGTGGTGGCCCTGGGTGATATTGTTGTGGCCTTTAGTGATGGTGGCGCTGAGTATTGCTGTAGTGGCACTGAGTGATGCTGTGGTGGCGCTGAGTGATGCTGTGGTGGTGCTGAGTGAATCCGTGGTGGCACTGAGTGATGCTGTGATGGCACTGAGTGATGCTGTGGTTGTGCTGACTGATGCTGTAGTGCCCCTGAGTGATGCTGTGGTGGCATTGAGTGATGCTGTGGTGGCGTTGAGTGATGCTGTGGTGGCAATGAGTGATGCTGTGGTGGCACTGAGTGATGCTGTGGTGGCGCTAAGTGATGCTGTTGTGGCCCTGAGTGATACTGTGGTGGCCCTGAGTGATGCTGTTGTGTTGCTGAGTGATGCTGTGGTGCTGCTGAGTGATGCTGTGCTGGCGTTGAGTGATGCTGTGGTGCGCTGAGTGATGCTGTGGTGGCACTAGTGATGCTGTTGTGGCCCTGAGTGATGCTGTGGTGGTGCTGAGTGATGCTGTGGTGGTGCTGAGTGATGCTGTGGTGGCGCTGAGTGATGCTGTGGTGGCGCTGAGTGTTGTTGTGGTGGTGTTGAGTGATGCTGTGGTGGCACTGAGTGATGCTGTGGTGGCACTGAGTGATGCTGTGGTGGCCACTGAGTGATATTGTTGTTGCCTTGAGTGATGCGGTGGTAGCCCTGAGTGATGCTGTGGTGGTGCTGAGTGATGCTGTGATGGCCCTGAGTGATATTATTGTGGCCTTTAGTGTTGGTGGAGCTGAGTAATGCTGTAGTGGTGCTGAGTGATGATGTGGTGGCGCTGAGTGATGCTGTTGTGGCCCTGAGTGATGCTGTGGTGGCCCTGAGTGATGCAGTGGTTGTGCTGCGTGATGCAGTGGTGGCGCTGAGTGATGTTGTGGTGGCGCTAAGTGATGCTGTGCTGGCGCTAAGTGATGCTGTGCTGGTGCTGAGTGATGCTGTGGTGGTGCTGAGTTATGATGTGGTGGCCGTGAGTGATGCTGTGGTGGCCCTGAGTGATACTGCAGTGGTGCTGAGTGATGCTGTGGTGGCCCTGGGTGATATTGTTGTGGCCTTTAGTGATGGTGGCGCTGAGTATTGCTGTAGTGGCACTGAGTGATGATGTGGTGGCGCTGAGTGATGCTGTGGTGGTGCTGAGTGAATCCGTGGTGGCACTGAGTGATGCTGTGATGGCACTGAGTGATGCTGTGGTGGCGCTAAGTGATGCTGTGGTGGCCCTGAGTGATACTGTGGTGGCCCTGAGTGATGCTGTGGTGCTGCTGAGTGATGCTGTGGTGCTGCTGAGTGATGCTGTGGTGGCGTTGAGTGATGCTGTGGTGCACTGAGTGATGCTGTGGTGGCACTAGTGATGCTGTTGTGGCCCTGAGTGATGCTGTGGTGGCAGTGAGTGATGCTGTGGTGGCGCTGAGTGATGCTGTGGTGGCGCTGAGTGATGCTGTGGTGGTGCTGAGTGATGCCGTGGTGGTGCTGAGTGATGCTGTGATGGCACTGAGTGATGCTGTGGTGGCCCTGAGTGATGCTGTGATAGCCCTGAGTGATACTGTGGTGGTGCTGAGTGATGGGGGGATGGTGCTGACTGATGCTGTGGTGGCGCTGAGTGATATTGGTGTGGCCCTGAGTGATGCTGTGGTGGTGTTGAGTGATGCTGCGGTGGCGCTGAGTGTTGTTGTGGTGGTGTTGAGTGATGCTGTGGTGGCGCTGATTTATGCTGTTGTGGCCACTGAGTGATATTGTTATGGCCTTTAGTGATGCAGTGGTGGTGCTGAGTGATGCTGTGGTGGCCCTGAGTGATGCTGTGGTGGCCACTGAGTGATATTGTTGTGACTGTGGCCCTGAGTGATGCTGTGGTGGTGCTGAGGGATGCTGTGGTGACCCTGAGTGATGCTCTGGTGGCCCTGAGATATGCTGTGGTGACACTGAGTGATGCTGTGGTGGCCCTGAGTAATGCTGTGGTGGCCCTGAGTGATGCTGTGGTGGCCCTGAGTGATGTTTTGGTGGTGCTGAGTGATGATGTGGTGGCGCTGACTGATGCTGTGGTGGCGCTGAGTGATATTGTTGTGACCTTGAGTGATGCAGTGGTGGAGCTGAGTGATACAGTGGTGGCACTGAGTGATGCAGTGGTGGCACTGAGTGATGCAGTGGTGGCACTGAGTGATGCTGTGCTGGCTCTGAGTGATGCTGTGGTGGTGCTGAGTGATGCTGTGGTGGCCCTGAGTGATGCTGTGGTGGCCCTGAGTGATGCTGTGGTTGTGCTGAATGATGCTGTGGTGCCCCTGAGTGATGCTGTTGTGGCATTGAGTGATGCTGTGGTGGCGTTGAGTGATGCTGTGGTGACACTGAGTGATGCTGTGGTGGCACTGAGTGATGCTGTGGTGCACTAAGTAATGCTGTGGTGGCCCTGAGTAATGCTGTGGTGTCCCTAAGTGATGCTGTGGTGTTGCTGAGTGATGCTGTGGTGGTGCTAAGTGATGCTGTGGTGGCGTTGAGTGATGCTGTGGTGCGCTGAGTGATGCTGTGGTGGCACTAGTGATGCTGTTGTGGCCTTGAGTGATGCTGTGGTGGCGCTGAGTGATGCTGTGGTGGCGCTGATTGATGCTGTGGTGGTGCTGAGTGATGCCGTGGTGGTGCTGAGTGATGCTGTGGTGGTGCTGACTGCTGTGGTGGCCTTGAGTGATGCAGTGGTGGAGCTGAGTTATGCAGTGGTGGAGCTGAGTGATGCAGTGGTGGCACTGCGTGATGCTGCGGTGACGCTGAGTGTTGTTGTGGTGGTGTTGAGTGATGCTGTGGTGGCACTGAGTGATGCTGTGGTGGCCACTGAGTGATATTGTTTTTGCCTTGAGTGATGCGGTGGTGGCCCTGAGTGATGCTGTGGTGGTGCTGGGTGATGCTGTGGTGGCCCTGAGTGATATTGTTCTGGCCTTTAGTGATGGTGGCGCTGAGTAATGCTGTAGTGGTGCTGAGTGATGCTGTGGAGGCACTGAGTGATGCTGTGGAGGCACTGAGTGATGCTGTGGTGGTGCTGAGTGATGATGTGGTGGCGCTGGGTGATGCTGTGATGGCACTGAGTGATGCTGTGGTGGCCCTGGGTTATGCTGTGATGCCCCTGAGTGATGCTGTGGTGGTGCTGAGTGATGTGGGATTGTGCTGACTGATGCTGTTGTGGTGCTGAGTGATATTGTTGTGACCTTGAGTGATGCAGTGGTGGAGCTGACTGATGCAGTGGTGGCACTGAGTGATGCTGTTGTGGAGCTGAGTGATGCTGTGATGGCACTGAGTGATGCTGTGGTGGCTCTGAGTGATGCTGTGGTGGCTCTGAGTGATGCTGTGGTGGTCCTGAGTGATGCTGTGGTTGTGCTGACTGCTGCTGTGGTGCCCCTGAGTGATGCTGTGGTGGCATTGAGTGATTCTGTGGTGGCATTGAGTGATGCTGTGGTGGCACTGAGTGATGCTGTGGTGGCACTGAGTGATGCTGTGGTGGCGCTAAGTGATGCTGTGGTGGCCCTGAGTGATACTGTGGTGGCCCTGAGTGATGCTGTGGTGGCCCTGAGTGATGCTGTGGTGTTGCTGAGTGATGCTGTGGTGCTGCTGAGTGATGCTGTGGTGGCGTTGAGTGATGCTGTGGTGCGCTGAGTGATGCTGTGGTGGCACTAGTGATGCTGTTGTGGCCCTGAGTGATGCTGTGGTGGCATTGAGTGATGCTGTGGTGGCGCTGAGTGATGCAGTGGTTGTGCTGCGTGAGGCAGTGGTGACGCTGAGTGATGTTGGGGTGGCGCTGAGTGATGCTGTGCTGGCGCTGAGTGATGCTGTGCTGGCGCTGAGTGATGCTGTGCTGGCGCTGAGTGATGCTGTGCTGGCACTGAGAGATGCTGTGGTGGTGCTGAATGATGCTGTGGTGGTGCTGAGTTATGATGTGGTGGCCGTGAGTTATGCTGTGGTGGCCCTGAGTGATACTGTGGTGGTGCTGAGTGATGCTGTGGTGGTGCTGAGTGATGCTGTGGTGGCCCTGAGTGATATTGTTGTGGCCCTGAGTGATGCTGTGGTGGTGTTGAGTGATGCTGTGGTGGTGCTGAGTGATGCTGTGGTGGCGCTGAGTTATGCTGTTGTGACCACTGAGTGATATTGTTATGGCCTTTAGTGATGCAGTGGTGGTGCTGAGTGATGCTGTGGTGGCCCTGAGGGATGCTGTGGTGGCCACTGAGTGATATTGTTGTGACTGTGGCCCTGAATGATGCTGTGGTGGTGCTGAGGGATGCTGTGGTGACCCTGAGTGATGCTGTGGTGACCCTGAGAGATGCTGTGGTGACACTGAGTGATGCTGTGGGGGCCCTGAGTAATGCTGTGGTGGCCCTGAGTGATGCTGTGGTGGCCCTGAGTGATGTTTTGGTGGTGCTGAGTGATGATGTGGTGGCGCTGACTGATGCTGTGGTGGCGCTGAGTGATATTGTTGTAACCTTGAGTGATGCAGTGGTGGAGCTGAGTGATGCAGTGGTGGAGCTGAGTGATGCAGTGGTGGCACTGAGTGATGCAGTGGTGGCACTGCGTGATGCTGTGCTGGCTCTGAGTGATGCTGTGGTGATGCTGAGTGATGCTGTGGTGGCCCTGAGTGATGCTGTGGTGGCCCTGAGTGATGCTGTGGTGGCCCTGAGTGATGCTGTGGTTGTGCTGACTGATGCTGTGGTTGTGCTGACTGATGCTGTGGTGCCCCTGAGTGAGGCTGTGGTGGCATTGAGTGATGCTGTGGTGGCGTTGAGTGATGCTGTGGTCACACTGAGTGATGCTGTGGTGGCGCTAAGTAATGCTGTGGTGGCCCTGAGTGATGCTGTGGTGTCCCTGAGTGATGCTGTGGTGTCCCTGAGTGATGCTGTGGTGGTGCTGAGTGATGCTGTGGTGGTGTTGAGTGATGCTGTGGTGGCGCTGAGTGATGCTGTGGTGGCGCTGAGTGTTGTTGTGGTGGTGTTGAGTGATGCGGTGGTAGCCCTGAGTGATGATGTGGTGGTGCTGAGTGATGCTGTGATGGCCCTGAGTGATATTATTGTGGCCTTTAGTGTTGGTGGAGCTGAGTAATGCTGTAGTGGTGCTGAGTGATGATGTGGTGGCGCTGAGTGATGCTGTTGTGGCCCTGAGTGATGCTGTGGTGGCCCTGAGTGATGCAGTGGTTGTGCTGCGTGATGTTGTGGTGGCGCTGAGTGATGTTGTGGTGGCGCTAAGTGATGCTGTGCTGGCGCTAAGTGATGCTGTGCTGGTGCTGAGTGATGCTGTGGTGGTGCTGAGTTATGATGTGGTGGCCGTGAGTGATGCTGTGGTGGCCCTGAGTGATACTGCGGTGGTGCTGAGTGATGCTGTGGTGGCCCTGAGTGATATTGTTGTGGCCTTTAGTGATGGTGGCGCTGAGTAATGCTGTAGTGGCGCTGAGTGATGCTGTGGTGGCGCTGAGTGATGCTGTGGTGGTGCTGAGTGAATCCGTGGTGGCACTGAGTGATGCTGTGATGGCACTGAGTGATGCTGTGGTTGTGCTGACTGATGCTGTGGTGCCCCTGAGTGATGCTGTGGTGGCATTGAGTGATGCTGTGGTGGCGTTGAGTGATGCTGTGGTGGCAATGAGTGATGCTGTGGTGGCACTGAGTGTTGCTGTGGTGGCGCTAAGTGATGCTGTGGTGTCCCTGAGTGATACTGTGGTGGCCCTGAGTGATGCTGTGGTGTTGCTGAGTGATGCTGTGGTGCTGCTGAGTGATACTGTGGTGGCCCTGAGTGATGCTGTGGTGCGCTGAGTGATGCTGTGGTGGCACTGAGTGATGCTGTGGTGGCGCTGAGTGATGCTGTGGTGGCGCTGAGTGATGCTGTGGTGGTGCTGAGTGATGCCGTAGTGGTGCTGAGTGATGCTGTGATGGCACTGAGTGATGCTGTGGTGGCCCTGAGTGATGCTGTGATAGCCCTGAGTGATGCTGTGGTGGTGCTGAGTGATGCGGGGATGGTGCTGACTGATGCTGTTGTGGCGCTGAGTGATATTGGTGTGGCCCTGAGTGATGCTGTGGTGGTGTTGAGTGATGCTGCGGTGGCGCTGAGTGTTGTTGTCGTGGTGTTGAGTGATGCTGTGGTGGCGCTGAGTTATGCTGTTGTGGCCACTGAGTGATATTTGTATGGCCTTTAGTGATGCAGTGGTGGTGCTGAGTGATGCTGTGGTGACCCTGAGTGATGCTGTGGTGGCCACTGAGTGATATTGTTGTGGCTGTGGCCCTGAGTGATGCTGTGGTGGTGCTGAGGGATGCTGTGGTGCCCCTGAGTGAGGCTGTGGTGGCATTGAGTGATGCTGTGGTGGCACTGAGTGATGCTGTGGTGGCGCTAAGTGATGCTGTGGTGGCCCTGAGTGATGCTGTGGTGTCCTTGAGTGATGCTGTGGTGTTGCTGAGTGATGCTGTGGTGGCCCTGAGTGATGCTGTGGTTGTGCTGACTGATGCTGTGGTGCCCCTGAGTGAGGCTGTGGTGGCATTGAGTGATGCTGTGGTGGCGTTGAGTGATGCTGTGGTGCGCTGAGTGATGCTGTGGTGGCGTTGAGTGATGCTGTGGTGCGCTGAGTGATGCTGTGGTGGCACTAGTGATGCTGTTGTGGCCTTGAGTGAAGCTGTGGTAGCCCTGAGTGATGCTGTGGTGGTGCTGAGTGATGCTGTGGTGGCACTGAGTGATGCTGTGGTGGTGCTGAGTGATGCTGTGGTGGTCCTGACTGATGCTGTGGTGGCACTGAGTGATATTATTGTAGCCCTGAGTGATGCTGTGGTGGCCTTGAGTGATGCAGTGGTGGCGCTGAGTGATGTGGTGGCTATGAGTGATGCTGTGCTTGAACTGAGTGATGATGTGCTGGTGCTGAGTGATGCTGTGCTGGCGCTGAGTGATGCTGTGATGGCACTGAGTGATGCTGTGGTTGCCCTGAGTGATGTTGTGATGCCCCTGAGTGATGCTGTGGTGGTGCTGACTGATGCTGTGGTGGTGCTGAGTGATATTGTTGTGGCACTGAGTGATGCTGTGGTGGTGTTGAGTGATGCTGTGGTGGCGCTGAGTGATGCTGTGGTGGCGCTGAGTGTTGTTGTGGTGGTGTTGAGTGATGCTGTGGTGGCACTGAGTGATGCTGTGGTGGCCACTGAGTGATATTGTTGTTGCCTTGAGTGATGCGGTGGTAGCCCTGAGTGATGCTGTGGTGGTGCTGAGTGATGCTGTGATGGCCCTGAGTGATATTATTGTGGCCTTTAGTGTTGGTGGAGCTGAGTAATGCTGTAGTGGTGCTGAGTGATGATGTGGTGGCGCTGAGTGATGCTGTTGTGGCCCTGAGTGATGCTGTGGTGGCCCTGAGTGATGCTGTGGTGGCCCTGAGTGATGCAGTGGTGGCGCTGAGTGATGTTGTGGTGGCGCTGAGTGATGTTGTGGTGGCGCTAAGTGATGCTGTGCTGGCGCTAAGTGATGCTGTGCTGGTGCTGAGTGATGCTGTGGTGGTGCTGAGTTATGATGTGGTGGCCGTGAGTGATGCTGTGGTGGCCCTGAGTGATACTGCGGTGGTGCTGAGTGATGCTGTGGTGGCCCTGGGTGATATTGTTGTGGCCTTTAGTGATGGTGGCGCTGAGTATTGCTGTAGTGGCACTGAGTGATGCTGTGGTGGCGCTGAGTGATGCTGTGGTGGTGCTAGGTGAATCCGTGGTGGCACTGAGTGATGCTGTGATGGCACTGAGTGATGCTGTTGTTGTGCTGACTGATGCTGTAGTGCCCCTGAGTGATGCTGTGGTGGCATTGAGTGATGCTGTTGTGGCGTTGAGTGATGCTGTGGTGGCAATGAGTGATGCTGTGGTGGCACTGAGTGATGCTGTGGTGGCGCTAAGTGATGCTGTGGTGGCCCTGAGTGATACTGTGGTGGCCCTGAGTGATGCTGTGGTGTTGCTGAGTGATGCTGTGGTGCTGCTGAGTGATGCTGTGGTGGCGTTGAGTGATGCTGTGGTGCACTGAGTGATGCTGTGGTGGCACTAGTGATGCTGTTGTGGCCCTGAGTGATGCTGTGGTGGCAGTGAGTGATGCTGTGGTGGCAGTGAGTGATGCTGTGGTGGCGCTGAGTGATGCTGTGGTGGCGCTGAGTGATGCTGTGGTGGCGCTGAGTGATGCCGTGGTGGTGCTGAGTGATGCCGTGGTGGTGCTGAGTGATGCTGTGATGGCACTGAGTGATGCTGTGATGGCACTGAGTGATGCTGTGGTGGCCCTGAGTGATGCTGTGATAGCCCTGAGTGATACTGTGGTGGTGCTGAGTGATGGGGGGATGGTGCTGACTGATGCTGTGGTGGCGCTGAGTGATATTGGTGTGGCCCTGAGTGATGCTGCGGTGGCGCTGAGTGTTGTTGTCGTGGCGCTGAGTGATGCTGCGGTGGCGCTGAGTGTTGTTGTGGTGGTGTTGAGTGATGCTGTGGTGGCGCTGATTTATGCTGTTGTGGCCACTGAGTGATATTGTTATGGCCTGGCCTTTAGTGATGCAGTGGTGGTGCTGAGTGATGCTGTGGTGGCGCTAAGTGATGCTGTGGTGGCCCTGAGTGATACTGTGGTGGCCCTGAGTGATCCTGTGGTGGCCCTGAGTGATGCTGTGGTGTTACTGAGTGCTGCTGTGGTGCTGCTGAGTGATGCTGTGGTGGCATTGAGTGATGCTGTGGTGCGCTGAGTGATGCTGTGGTGGCACTAGTGATGCTGTTGTGGCCCTGAGTGATGCTGTGGTGGCAGTGAGTGATGCTGTGGTGGCGCTGAGTGATGCTGTGGTGGCGCTGAGTGATGCTGTGGTGGCACTAGTGATGCTGTGGTGGCACTAGTGATGCTGTTGTGGCCCTGAGTGATGCTGTGGTGGCGCTGAGTGATGCTGTGGTGGCGCTGAGTGATGCTGTGGTGGCGCTGAGTGATGCTGTGGTGGCGCTGAGTGATGCTGTGGTGGTGCTGAGTGATGCCGTGGTGGTGCTGAGTGATGCCGTGGTGGTGCTGAGTGATGCCGTGGTGGTGCTGAGTGATGCCGTGGTGGCGCTGAGTGATGCTGTGGTGGCCCTGAGTGATGCTGTGGTGGCCCTGAGTGATGCTGTGGTGGCCCTGAGTGATGCTGTGGTGGCCCTGAGTGATGCAGTGGTTGTGCTGCGTGATGCAATGGTGGCACTGAGTGATGTTGTGGTGGCGCTATGTGATGCTGTGCTGGCGCTAAGTGATGCTATGCTGGCGCTGAGTGATGCTATGCTGGCGCTGAGTGATTCTGTGCTGGCGCTGAGTGATTCTGTGCTGGCGCTGAGTGATGCTGTGGTAGTGCTGAGTGATGCTGTGGTGGTGCTGAGTTATGATGTGGTGGCCGTGAGTGATGCTGTGGTGGCCCTGAGTGATGCCGTGGTGGTGCTGAGTGATGCTGTGGTGGCCATGAGTGATGCTGTGGTGGCCCTGAGTGATGCTGTGGTGGCCCTGAGTGATGCTGTGGTGGCCCTGAGTGATGCTGTGGTGGCCCTGAGTGATGCAGTGGTGTTGCTGCGTGATGCAATGGTGGCGCTGAGTGATGTTGTGGTGGCGCTAAGTGATGCTGTGCTGGCGCTAAGTGATGCTATGCTGGCGCTGAGTGATGCTGTGCTGGCGCTGAGTGATGCTGTGGTAGCGCTGAGTGATGCTGTGGTGGTGCTGAGTTATGATGTGGTGGCCGTGAGTGATGCTGTGGTGGCCCTGAGTGATACTGCGGTGGTGCTGAGTGATGCTGTGGTGGCCCTGAGTGATATTGTTGTGGCCTTTAGTGATGGTGGCGCTGAGTAATGCTGTAGTGGCGCTGAGTGATGCTGTGGTGGCGCTG
Source organism: Triturus cristatus (assembly GCF_964204655.1). Classification (NCBI taxonomy): domain Eukaryota; kingdom Metazoa; phylum Chordata; class Amphibia; order Caudata; family Salamandridae; genus Triturus; species Triturus cristatus. Next base: position 278,038 of record NW_028187318.1, read on the forward strand.
AGTGATGCTGTGGTGGTGCTGAGTGAATCCGTGGTGGCACTGACTGATGCTGTGATGGCACTGAGTGATGCTGTGGGGGCCCTGAGTGATGCTGTGATAGCCCTGAGTGATGCTGTTGTGGTGCTGAATGATGCGGGGATGGTGCTTACTGATGCTCTGGTGGCGCTGAGTGATATTGTTGTGGCCCTGAGTGATGCTGTGGTGGTGTTGAGTGATGCTGTGGTGGCGCTGAGTGATGCTGCGGTGGCGCTGAGTGTTGTTGTGGTGGTGTTGAGTGATGCTGTGGTGGCGCTGAGTTATGCTGTTGTGGCCACTGAGTGATATTGTTATGGCCTTTAGTGATGCAGTGGTGGTGCTGAGTGATGCTGTGGTGGCCCTGAGTGATGCTGTGGTGGCCACTGAGTGATATTGTTGTGACTGTGGCCCTGAGTGATGCTGTGGTGGTGCTGAGTGATATTGTTGTGACCTTGAGTGATGCAGTGGTGGAGCTGAGTGATGCAGTGGTGGAGCTGAGTGATGCAGTGGTGGAGCTGAGTGATGCAGTGGTGGCACTGAGTGATGCAGTGGTGGCACTGAGTGATGCTGTGGTGGCGCTGAGTGATGCTGTGGTGGCCCTGAGTGATGCTGTGGTGGCCCTGAGTGATGCTGTGGTGGCCCTGAGTGATGCTGTGGTTGTGCTGACTGATGCTGTGGTGCCCCTGAGTGAGGCTGTGGTGGCATTGAGTGATGCTGTGGTGGCGTTGAGTGATGCTGTGGTCACACTGAGTGATGCTGTGGTGGCGCTAAGTAATGCTGTGGTGGCCCTGAGTGATGCTGTGGTGTCCATGAGTGATGCTGTGGTGTTGCTGAGTGATGCTGTGGTCGTGCTGAGTGATGCTGTGGTGGCGTTGAGTGATGCTGTGGTGCGCTGAGTGATGCTGTGGTGGCATTGAGTGATGCTGTGGTGCGCTGAGTGATGCTGTGGTGGCACTAGTGATGCTGTTGTGGCCTTGAGTGAAGCTGTGGTAGCCCTGAGTGATGCTGTGGTGGTGCTGAGTGATGCTGTGGTGGCACTGAGTGATGCTGTGGTGGTGCTGAGTGATGCCGTGGTGGTGCTGAGTGATGCTGTGGTGGTCCTGACTGATGCTGTGGTGGCACTGAGTGATATTATTGTAGCCCTGAGTGATGCTGTGGTGGCCTTGAGTGATGCAGTGGTGGCGCTGAGTGATGTGATGGCTATGAGTGATGTTGTGATGCCCCTGAGTGATGCTGTGGTGGTGTTGAGTGATGCCGTGGTGGTGTTGAGTGATGCTGTGGTGGTGTTGAGTGATGCTGTGGTGGCGCTGAGTGATGCTGTGGTGGCGCTGAGTGTTGTTGTGGTGGTGTTGAGTGATGCTGTGGTGGCACTGAGTGATGCTGTGGTGGCCACTGAGTGATATTGTTGTTGCCTTGAGTGATGCGGTGGTAGCCCTGAGTGATGCTGTGGTGGTGCTGAGTGATGCTGTGATGGCCCTGAGTGATATTATTGTGGCCTTTAGTGTTGGTGGAGCTGAGTAATGCTGTAGTGGTGCTGAGTGATGATGTGGTGGCGCTGAGTGATGCTGTTGTGGCCCTGAGTGATGCTGTGGTGGCCCTGAGTGATGCAGTGGTTGTGCTGCGTGATGCAGTGGTGGCGCTGAGTGATGTTGTGGTGGCGCTAAGTGATGCTGTGCTGGCGCTAAGTGATGCTGTGCTGGTGCTGAGTGATGCTGTGGTGGTGCTGAGTTATGATGTGGTGGCCGTGAGTGATGCTGTGGTGGCCCTGAGTGATACTGCGGTGGTGCTGAGTGATGCTGTGGTCGCCCTGGGTGATATTGTTGTGGCCTTTAGTGATGGTGGCGCTGAGTATTGCTGTAGTGGCACTGAGTGATGCTGTGGTGGCGCTGAGTGATGCTGTGGTGGTGCTGAGTGAATCCGTGGTGGCACTGAGTGATGCTGTGATGGCACTGAGTGATGCTGTGGTTGTGCTGACTGATGCTGTAGTGCCCCTGAGTGATGCTGTGGTGGCATTGAGTGATGCTGTGGTGGCGTTGAGTGATGCTGTGGTGGCAATGAGTGATGCTGTGGTGGCACTGAGTGATGCTGTGGTGGCGCTAAGTGATGCTGTGGTGGCCCTGAGTGATACTGTGGTGGCCCTGAGTGATGCTGTTGTGTTGCTGAGTGATGCTGTGGTGCTGCTGAGTGATGCTGTGCTGGCGTTGAGTGATGCTGTGGTGCGCTGAGTGATGCTGTGGTGGCACTAGTGATGCTGTTGTGGCCCTGAGTGATGCTGTGGTGGTGCTGAGTGATGCTGTGGTGGTGCTGAGTGATGCTGTGGTGGCGCTGAGTGATGCTGTGGTGGCGCTGAGTGATGCTGTGGTGGCGCTGAGTGATGCTGTGGTGGCGCTGAGTGATGCTGTGGTGGCACTGAGTGATGCTGTGGTGGCACTGAGTGATGCTGTGGTGGCCACTGAGTGATATTGTTGTTGCCTTGAGTGATGCGGTGGTAGCCCTGAGTGATGCTGTGGTGGTGCTGAGTGATGCTGTGATGGCCCTGAGTGATATTATTGTGGCCTTTAGTGTTGGTGGAGCTGAGTAATGCTGTAGTGGTGCTGAGTGATGATGTGGTGGCGCTGAGTGATGCTGTTGTGGCCCTGAGTGATGCTGTGGTGGCCCTGAGTGATGCAGTGGTTGTGCTGCGTGATGCAGTGGTGGCGCTGAGTGATGTTGTGGTGGCGCTAAGTGATGCTGTGCTGGCGCTAAGTGATGCTGTGCTGGTGCTGAGTGATGCTGTGGTGGTGCTGAGTTATGATGTGGTGGCTGTGAGTGATGCTGTGGTGGCCCTGAGTGATACTGCAGTGGTGCTGAGTGATGCTGTGGTGGCCCTGGGTGATATTGTTGTGGCCTTTAGTGATGGTGGCGCTGAGTATTGCTGTAGTGGCACTGAGTGATGATGTGGTGGCGCTGAGTGATGCTGTGGTGGTGCTGAGTGAATCCGTGGTGGCACTGAGTGATGCTGTGATGGCACTGAGTGATGCTGTGGCTGTGCTGACTGATGCTGTAGTGCCCCTGAGTGATGCTGTGGTGGCATTGAGTGATGCTGTTGTGGCGTTGAGTGATGCTGTGGTGGCACTGAGTGATGCTGTGGTGGCACTGAGTGATGCTGTGGTGGCGCTAAGTGATGCTGTGGTGGCCCTGAGTGATACTGTGGTGGCCCTGAGTGATGCTGTGGTGCTGCTGAGTGATGCTGTGGTGCTGCTGAGTGATGCTGTGGTGGCGTTGAGTGATGCTGTGGTGCACTGAGTGATGCTGTGGTGGCACTAGTGATGCTGTTGTGGCCCTGAGTGATGCTGTGGTGGCAGTGAGTGATGCTGTGGTGGCGCTGAGTGATGCTGTGGTGGCGCTGAGTGATGCTGTGGTGGTGCTGAGTGATGCCGTGGTGGTGCTGAGTGATGCTGTGATGGCACTGAGTGATGCTGTGGTGGCCCTGAGTGATGCTGTGATAGCCCTGAGTGATACTGTGGTGGTGCTGAGTGATGGGGGGATGGTGCTGACTGATGCTGTGGTGGCGCTGAGTGATATTGGTGTGGCCCTGAGTGATGCTGTGGTGGTGTTGAGTGATGCTGCGGTGGCGCTGAGTGTTGTTGTGGTGGTGTTGAGTGATGCTGTGGTGGCGCTGATTTATGCTGTTGTGGCCACTGAGTGATATTGTTATGGCCTTTAGTGATGCAGTGGTGGTGCTGAGTGATGCTGTGGTGGCCCTGAGTGATGCTGTGGTGGCCACTGAGTGATATTGTTGTGACTGTGGCCCTGAGTGATGCTGTGGTGATGCTGAGGGATGCTGTGGTGACCCTGAGTGATGCTCTGGTGGCCCTGAGAGATGCTGTGGTGACACTGAGTGATGCTGTGGTGGCCCTGAGTAATGCTGTGGTGGCCCTGAGTGATGCTGTGGTGGCCCTGAGTGATGTTTTGGTGGTGCTGAGTGATGATGTGGTGGCGCTGACTGATGCTGTGGTGGCGCTGAGTGATATTGTTGTGACCTTGAGTGATGCAGTGGTGGAGCTGAGTGATGCAGTGGTGGCACTGAGTGATGCAGTGGTGGCACTGAGTGATGCTGTGCTGGCTCTGAGTGATGCTGTGGTGGTGCTGAGTGATGCTGTGGTGGCCCTGAGTGATGCTGTGGTGGCCCTGAGTGATGCTGTGGTTGTGCTGAATGATGCTGTGGTGCCCCTGAGTGATGCTGTTGTGGCATTGAGTGATGCTGTGGTGGCGTTGAGTGATGCTGTGGTGACACTGAGTGATGCTGTGGTGGCACTGAGTGATGCTGTGGTGCGGTAAGTAATGCTGTGGTGGCCCTGAGTAATGCTGTGGTGTCCCTGAGTGATGCTGTGGTGTTGCTGAGTGATGCTGTGGTGGTGCTAAGTGATGCTGTGGTGGCGTTGAGTGATGCTGTGGTGCGCTGAGTGATGCTGTGGTGGCACTAGTGATGCTGTTGTGGCCTTGAGTGATGCTGTGGTGGCGCTGAGTGATGCTGTGGTGGCGCTGATTGATGCTGTGGTGGTGCTGAGTGATGCCGTGGTGGTGCTGAGTGATGCCGTGGTGGTGCTGACTGCTGTGGTGGCCTTGAGTGATGCAGTGGTGGAGCTGAGTTATGCAGTGGTGGAGCTGAGTGATGCAGTGGTGGCACTGAGTGATGCTGTGGTGACGCTGAGTGTTGTTGTGGTGGTGTTGAGTGATGCTGTGGTGGCACTGAGTGATGCTGTGGTGGCCACTGAGTGATATTGTTTTTGCCTTGAGTGATGCGGAGGTGGCCCTGAGTGATGCTGTGGTGGTGCTGGGTGATGCTGTGGTGGCCCTGAGTGATATTGTTCTGGCCTTTAGTGATGGTGGCGCTGAGTAATGCTGTAGTGGTGCTGAGTGATGCTGTGGAGGCACTGAGTGATGCTGTGGAGGCACTGAGTGATGCTGTGGTGGTGCTGAGTGATGATGTGGTGGCGCTGAGTGATGCTGTGATGGCACTGAGTGATGCTGTGGTGGCCCTGGGTTATGCTGTGATGCCCCTGAGTGATGCTGTGGTGGTGCTGAGTGATGTGGGATTGTGCTGAGTGATGCTGTTGTGGTGCTGAGTGATATTGTTGTGACCTTGAGTGATGCAGTGGTGGAGCTGACTGATGCAGTGGTGGCACTGAGTGATGCTGTTGTGGAGCTGAGTGATGCTGTGATGGCACTGAGTGATGCTGTGGTGGCTCTGAGTGATGCTGTGGTGGCTCTGAGTGATGCTGTGGTGGTCCTGAATGATGCTGTGGTTGTGCTGACTGCTGCTGTGGTGCCCCTGAGTGATGCTGTGGTGGCATTGAGTGATTCTGTGGTGGCGTTGAGTGATGCTGTGGTGGCACTGAGTGATGCTGTGGTGGCACTGAGTGATGCTGTGGTGGCGCTAAGTGATGCTGTGGTGGCCCTGAGTGATACTGTGGTGGCCCTGAGTGATGCTGTGGTGGCCCTGAGTGATGCTGTGGTGTTGCTGAGTGATGCTGTGGTGCTGCTGAGTGATGCTGTGGTGGCGTTGAGTGATGCTGTGGTGCGCTGAGTGATGCTGTGGTGGCACTAGTGATGCTGTTGTGGCCCTGAGTGATGCTGTGGTGGCATTGAGTGGTGCAGTGGTTGTGCTGCGTGATGCAGTGGTTGTGCTGCGTGATGCAGTGGTGACGCTGAGTGATGTTGGGGTGGCGCTGAGTGATGCTGTGCTGGCGCTGAGTGATGCTGTGCTGGCGCTGAGTGATGCTGTGCTGGCACTGAGAGATGCTGTGGTGGTGCTGAGTGATGCTGTGGTGGTGCTGAGTGATGCTGTGGTGGTGCTGAGTTATGATGTGGTGGCCGTGAGTTATGCTGTGGTGGCCCTGAGTGATACTGTGGTGGTGCTGAGTGATGCTGTGGTGGTGCTGAGTGATGCTGTGGTGGCCCTGAGTGATGCTGTGGTGGCCCTGAGTGATATTGTTGTGGCCCTGAGTGATGCTGTGGTGGTGTTGAGTGATGCTGTGGTGGTGCTGAGTGATGCTGTGGTGGCGCTGAGTTATGCTGTTGTGACCACTGAGTGATATTGTTATGGCCTTTAGTGATGCAGTGGTGGTGCTGAGTGATGCTGTGGTGGCCCTGAGGGATGCTGTGGTGGCCACTGAGTGATATTGTTGTGACTGTGGCCCTGAATGATGCTGTGGTGGTGCTGAGGGATGCTGTGGTGACCCTGAGTGATGCTGTGGTGACCCCGAGAGATGCTGTGGTGACACTGAGTGATGCTGTGGGGGCCCTGAGTAATGCTGTGGTGACCCTGAGTGATGCTGTGGTGGCCCTGAGTGATGTTTTGGTGGTGCTGAGTGATGATGTGGTGGCGCTGACTGATGCTGTGGTGGCGCTGAGTGATATTGTTGTAACCTTGAGTGATGCAGTGGTGGAGCTGAGTGATGCAGTGGTGGAGCTGAGTGATGCAGTGGTGGCACTGAGTGATGCAGTGGTGGCACTGCGTGATGCTGTGCTGGCTCTGAGTGATGCTGTGGTGATGCTGAGTGATGCTGTGGTGGCCCTGAGTGATGCTGTGGTGGCCCTGAGTGATGCTGTGGTGGCCCTGAGTGATGCTGTGGTTGTGCTGACTGATGCTGTGGTTGTGCTGACTGATGCTGTGGTGCCCCTGAGTGAGGCTGTGGTGGCATTGAGTGATGCTGTGGTGGCGTTGAGTGATGCTGTGGTCACACTGAGTGATGCTGTGGTGGCGCTAAGTAATGCTGTGGTGTCCCTGAGTGATGCTGTGGTGTCCCTGAGTGATGTTGTGGTGTCCCTGAGTGATGCTGTGGTGGTGCTGAGTGATGCTGTGGTGGTGTTGAGTGATGCTGTGGTGGCGCTGAGTGATGCTGTGGTGGCGCTGAGTGTTGTTGTGGTGGTGTTGAGTGATGCTGTGGTGGCACTGAGTGATGCTGTGGTGGCCACTGAGTGATATTGTTGTTGCCTTGAGTGATGCGGTGGTAGCCCTGAGTGATGATGTGGTGGTGCTGAGTGATGCTGTGATGGCCCTGAGTGATATTATTGTGGCCTTTAGTGTTGGTGGAGCTGAGTAATGCTGTAGTGGTGCTGAGTGATGATGTGGTGGCGCTGAGTGATGCTGTTGTGGCCCTGAGTGATGCTGTGGTGGCCCTGAGTGATGCAGTGGTTGTGCTGCGTGATGTTGTGGTGGCGCTGAGTGATGTTGTGGTGGCGCTAAGTGATGCTGTGCTGGCGCTAAGTGATGCTGTGCTGGTGCTGAGTGATGCTGTGGTGGTGCTGAGTTATGATGTGGTGGCCGTGAGTGATGCTGTGGTGGCCCTGAGTGATACTGCGGTGGTGCTGAGTGATGCTGTGGTGTCCCTGAGTGATATTGTTGTGGCCTTTAGTGATGGTGGCGCTGAGTAATGCTGTAGTGGCGCTGAGTGATGCTGTGGTGGTGCTGAGTGAATCCGTGGTGGCACTGAGTGATGCTGTGATGGCACTGAGTGATGCTGTGGTTGTGCTGACTGATGCTGTGGTGCCCCTGAGTGATACTGTGGTGGCCCTGAGTGATGCTGTGGTGGCCCTGAGTGATGCTGTGGTGTTGCTGAGTGATGCTGTGGTGCTGCTGAGTGATGCTGTGGTGGCGTTGAGTGATGCTGTGGTGCGCTGAGTGATGCTGTGGTGGCACTAGTGATGCTGTTGTGGCCCTGAGTGATGCTGTGGTGGCATTGAGTGATGCTGTGGTGGTGCTGAGTGATGCAGTGGTTGTGCTGCGTGAGGCAGTGGTGACGCTGAGTGATGTTGGGGTGGCGCTGAGTGATGCTGTGCTGGCGCTGAGTGATGCTGTGCTGGCGCTGAGTGATGCTGTGCTGGCGCTGAGTGATGCTTTGCTGGCACTGAGAGATGCTGTGGTGGTGCTGAATGATGCTGTGGTGGTGCTGAGTTATGATGTGGTGGCCGTGAGTTATGCTGTGGTGGCCCTGAGTGATACTGTGGTGGTGCTGAGTGATGCTGTGGTGGTGCTGAGTGATGCTGTGGTGGCCCTGAGTGATATTGTTGTGGCCCTGAGTGATGCTGTGGTGGTGTTGAGTGATGCTGTGGTGGTGCTGAGTGATGCTGTGGTGGCGCTGAGTTATGCTGTTGTGACCACTGAGTGATATTGTTATGGCCTTTAGTGATGCAGTGGTGGTGCTGAGTGATGCTGTGGTGGCCCTGAGGGATGCTGTGGTGGCCACTGAGTGATATTGTTGTGACTGTGGCCCTGAATGATGCTGTGGTGGTGCTGAGGGATGCTGTGGTGACCCTGAGTGATGCTGTGGTGACCCTGAGAGATGCTGTGGTGACACTGAGTGATGCTGTGGGGGCCCTGAGTAATGCTGTGGTGGCCCTGAGTGATGCTGTGGTGGCCATGAGTGATGTTTTGGTGGTGCTGAGTGATGATGTGGTGGCGCTGACTGATGCTGTGGTGGCGCTGAGTGATATTGTTGTAACCTTGAGTGATGCAGTGGTGGAGCTGAGTGATGCAGTGGTGGAGCTGAGTGATGCAGTGGTGGCACTGAGTGATGCAGTGGTGGCACTGCGTGATGCTGTGCTGGCTCTGAGTGATGCTGTGGTGATGCTGAGTGATGCTGTGGTGGCCCTGAGTGATGCTGTGGTGGCCCTGAGTGATGCTGTGGTGGCCCTGAGTGATGCTGTGGTTGTGCTGACTGATGCTGTGGTTGTGCTGACTGATGCTGTGGTGCCCCTGAGTGAGGCTGTGGTGGCATTGAGTGATGCTGTGGTGGCGTTGAGTGATGCTGTGGTCACACTGAGTGATGCTGTGGTGGCGCTAAGTAATGCTGTGGTGGCCCTGAGTGATGCTGTGGTGTCCCTGAGTGATGCTGTGGTGTCCCTGAGTGATGCTGTGGTGGTGCTGAGTGATGCTGTGGTGGTGTTGAGTGATGCTGTGGTGGCGCTGAGTGATGCTGTGGTGGCGCTGAGTGTTGTTGTGGTGGTGTTGAGTGATGCGGTGGTAGCCCTGAGTGATGATGTGGTGGTGCTGAGTGATGCTGTGATGGCCCTGAGTGATATTATTGTGGCCTTTAGTGTTGGTGGAGCTGAGTAATGCTGTAGTGGTGCTGAGTGATGATGTGGTGGCGCTGAGTGATGCTGTTGTGGCCCTGAGTGATGCTGTGGTGGCCCTGAGTGATGCAGTGGTTGTGCTGCGTGATGTTGTGGTGGCGCTGAGTGATGTTGTGGTGGCGCTAAGTGATGCTGTGCTGGCGCTAAGTGATGCTGTGCTGGTGCTGAGTGATGCTGTGGTGGTGCTGAGTTATGATGTGGTGGCCGTGAGTGATGCTGTGGTGGCCCTGAGTGATACTGCGGTGGTGCTGAGTGATGCTGTGGTGGCCCTGAGTGATATTGTTGTGGCCTTTAGTGATGGTGGCGCTGAGTAATGCTGTAGTGGCGCTGAGTGATGCTGTGGTGGCGCTGAGTGATGCTGTGGTGGTGCTGAGTGAATCCGTGGTGGCACTGAGTGATGCTGTGATGGCACTGAGTGATGCTGTGGTTGTGCTGACTGATGCTGTGGTGCCCCTGAGTGATGCTGTGGTGGCATTGAGTGATGCTGTGGTGGCGTTGAGTGATGCTGTGGTGGCAATGAGTGATGCTGTGGTGGCACTGAGTGTTGCTGTGGTGGCGCTAAGTGATGCTGTGGTGTCCCTGAGTGATACTGTGGTGGCCCTGAGTGATGCTGTGGTGTTGCTGAGTGATGCTGTGGTGCTGCTGAGTGATACTGTGGTGGCCCTGAGTGATGCCGTGGTGCGCTGAGTGATGCTGTGGTGGCACTGAGTGATGCTGTGGTGGCGCTGAGTGATGCTGTGGTGGCGCTGAGTGATGCTGTGGTGGTGCTGAGTGATGCCGTAGTGGTGCTGAGTGATGCTGTGATGGCACTGAGTGATGCTGTGGTGGCCCTGAGTGATGCTGTGATAGCCCTGAGTGATGCTGTGGTGGTGCTGAGTGATGCGGGGATGGTGCTGACTGATGCTGTTGTGGCGCTGAGTGATATTGGTGTGGCCCTGAGTGATGCTGTGGTGGTGTTGAGTGATGCTGCGGTGGCGCTGAGTGTTGTTGTCGTGGTGTTGAGTGATGCTGTGGTGGCGCTGAGTTATGCTGTTGTGGCCACTGAGTGATATTTGTATGGCCTTTAGTGATGCAGTGGTGGTGCTGAGTGATGCTGTGGTGACCCTGAGTGATGCTGTGGTGGCCACTGAGTGATATTGTTGTGGCTGTGGCCCTGAGTGATGCTGTGGTGGTGCTGAGGGATGCTGTGGTGCCCCTGAGTGAGGCTGTGGTGGCATTGAGTGATGCTGTGGTGGCACTGAGTGATGCTGTGGTGGCGCTAAGTGATGCTGTGGTGGCCCTGAGTGATGCTGTGGTGTCCTTGAGTGATGCTGTGGTGTTGCTGAGTGATGCTGTGGTGGCCCTGAGTGATGCTGTGGTTGTGCTGACTGATGCTGTGGTGCCCCTGAGTGAGGCTGTGGTGGCATTGAGTGATGCTGTGGTGGCGTTGAGTGATGCTGTGGTGCGCTGAGTGATGCTGTGGTGGCGTTGAGTGATGCTGTGGTGCGCTGAGTGATGCTGTGGTGGCACTAGTGATGCTGTTGTGGCCTTGAGTGAAGCTGTGGTAGCCCTGAGTGATGCTGTGGTGGTGCTGAGTGATGCTGTGGTGGCACTGAGTGATGCTGTGGTGGTGCTGAGTGATGCTGTGGTGGTCCTGACTGATGCTGTGGTGGCACTGAGTGATATTATTGTAGCCCTGAGTGATGCTGTGGTGGCCTTGAGTGATGCAGTGGTGGCGCTGAGTGATGTGGTGGCTATGAGTGATGCTGTGCTTGAACTGAGTGATGATGTGCTGGTGCTGAGTGATGCTGTGCTGGCGCTGAGTGATGCTGTGATGGCACTGAGTGATGCTGTGGTTGCCCTGAGTGATGTTGTGATGCCCCTGAGTGATGCTGTGGTGGTGCTGACTGATGCTGTGGTGGTGCTGAGTGATATTGTTGTGGCACTGAGTGATGCTGTGGTGGTGTTGAGTGATGCTGTGGTGGCGCTGAGTGATGCTGTGGTGGCGCTGAGTGTTGTTGTGGTGGTGTTGAGTGATGCTGTGGTGGCACTGAGTGATGCTGTGGTGGCCACTGAGTGATATTGTTGTTGCCTTGAGTGATGCGGTGGTAGCCCTGAGTGATGCTGTGGTGGTGCTGAGTGATGCTGTGATGGCCCTGAGTGATATTATTGTGGCCTTTAGTGTTGGTGGAGCTGAGTAATGCTGTAGTGGTGCTGAGTGATGATGTGGTGGCGCTGAGTGATGCTGTTGTGGCCCTGAGTGATGCTGTGGTGGCCCTGAGTGATGCTGTGGTGGCCCTGAGTGATGCAGTGGTGGCGCTGAGTGATGTTGTGGTGGCGCTGAGTGATGTTGTGGTGGCGCTAAGTGATGCTGTGCTGGCGCTAAGTGATGCTGTGCTGGTGCTGAGTGATGCTGTGGTGGTGCTGAGTTATGATGTGGTGGCCGTGAGTGATGCTGTGGTGGCCCTGAGTGATACTGCGGTGGTGCTGAGTGATGCTGTGGTGGCCCTGGGTGATATTGTTGTGGCCTTTAGTGATGGTGGCGCTGAGTATTGCTGTAGTGGCACTGAGTGATGCTGTGGTGGCGCTGAGTGATGCTGTGGTGGTGCTAGGTGAATCCGTGGTGGCACTGAGTGATGCTGTGATGGCACTGAGTGATGCTGTTGTTGTGCTGACTGATGCTGTAGTGCCCCTGAGTGATGCTGTGGTGGCATTGAGTGATGCTGTTGTGGCGTTGAGTGATGCTGTGGTGGCAATGAGTGATGCTGTGGTGGCACTGAGTGATGCTGTGGTGGCGCTAAGTGATGCTGTGGTGGCCCTGAGTGATACTGTGGTGGCCCTGAGTGATGCTGTGGTGTTGCTGAGTGATGCTGTGGTGCTGCTGAGTGATGCTGTGGTGGCGTTGAGTGATGCTGTGGTGCACTGAGTGATGCTGTGGTGGCACTAGTGATGCTGTTGTGGCCCTGAGTGATGCTGTGGTGGCAGTGAGTGATGCTGTGGTGGCAGTGAGTGATGCTGTGGTGGCGCTGAGTGATGCTGTGGTGGCGCTGAGTGATGCTGTGGTGGCGCTGAGTGATGCCGTGGTGGTGCTGAGTGATGCCGTGGTGGTGCTGAGTGATGCTGTGATGGCACTGAGTGATGCTGTGATGGCACTGAGTGATGCTGTGGTGGCCCTGAGTGATGCTGTGATAGCCCTGAGTGATACTGTGGTGGTGCTGAGTGATGGGGGGATGGTGCTGACTGATGCTGTGGTGGCGCTGAGTGATATTGGTGTGGCCCTGAGTGATGCTGCGGTGGCGCTGAGTGTTGTTGTCGTGGCGCTGAGTGATGCTGCGGTGGCGCTGAGTGTTGTTGTGGTGGTGTTGAGTGATGCTGTGGTGGCGCTGATTTATGCTGTTGTGGCCACTGAGTGATATTGTTATGGCCTGGCCTTTAGTGATGCAGTGGTGGTGCTGAGTGATGCTGTGGTGGCGCTAAGTGATGCTGTGGTGGCCCTGAGTGATACTGTGGTGGCCCTGAGTGATCCTGTGGTGGCCCTGAGTGATGCTGTGGTGTTACTGAGTGCTGCTGTGGTGCTGCTGAGTGATGCTGTGGTGGCATTGAGTGATGCTGTGGTGCGCTGAGTGATGCTGTGGTGGCACTAGTGATGCTGTTGTGGCCCTGAGTGATGCTGTGGTGGCAGTGAGTGATGCTGTGGTGGCGCTGAGTGATGCTGTGGTGGCGCTGAGTGATGCTGTGGTGGCACTAGTGATGCTGTGGTGGCACTAGTGATGCTGTTGTGGCCCTGAGTGATGCTGTGGTGGCGCTGAGTGATGCTGTGGTGGCGCTGAGTGATGCTCTGGTGGCGCTGAGTGATGCTGTGGTGGCGCTGAGTGATGCTGTGGTGGCGCTGAGTGATGCTGTGGTGGTGCTGAGTGATGCCGTGGTGGTGCTGAGTGATGCCGTGGTGGTGCTGAGTGATGCCGTGGTGGTGCTGAGTGATGCCGTGGTGGTGCTGAGTGATGCTGTGGTGGCCCTGAGTGATGCTGTGGTGGCCCTGAGTGATGCTGTGGTGGCCCTGAGTGATGCAGTGGTTGTGCTGCGTGATGCAATGGTGGCACTGAGTGATGTTGTGGTGGCGCTATGTGATGCTGTGCTGGCGCTAAGTGATGCTATGCTGGCGCTGAGTGATGCTATGCTGGCGCTGAGTGATTCTGTGCTGGCGCTGAGTGATTCTGTGCTGGCGCTGAGTGATGCTGTGGTAGTGCTGAGTGATGCTGTGGTGGTGCTGAGTTATGATGTGGTGGCCCTGAGTGATGCTGTGGTGGCCCTGAGTGATGCCGTGGTGGTGCTGAGTGATGCTGTGGTGGCCATGAGTGATGCTGTGGTGGCCCTGAGTGATGCTGTGGTGGCCCTGAGTGATGCTGTGGTGGCCCTGAGTGATGCTGTGGTGGCCCTGAGTGATGCAGTGGTGTTGCTGCGTGATGCAATGGTGGCGCTGAGTGATGTTGTGGTGGCGCTAAGTGATGCTGTGCTGGCGCTAAGTGATGCTATGCTGGCGCTGAGTGATGCTGTGCTGGCGCTGAGTGATGCTGTGGTAGCGCTGAGTGATGCTGTGGTGGTGCTGAGTTATGATGTGGTGGCCGTGAGTGATGCTGTGGTGGCCCTGAGTGATACTGCGGTGGTGCTGAGTGATGCTGTGGTGGCCCTGAGTGATATTGTTGTGGCCTTTAGTGATGGTGGCGCTGAGTAATGCTGTAGTGGCGCTGAGTGATGCTGTGGTGGCGCTGAGTGATGCTGTGGTGGTGCTGAGTGAATCCGTGGTGGCACTGACTGATGCTGTGATGGCACTGAGTGATGCTGTGGGGGCCCTGAGTGATGCTGTGATAGCCCTGAGTGATGCTGTTGTGGTGCTGAATGATGCGGGGATGGTGCTTACTGATGCTCTGGTGGCGCTGAGTGATATTGTTGTGGCCCTGAGTGATGCTGTGGTGGTGTTGAGTGATGCTGTGGTGGCGCTGAGTGATGCTGCGGTGGCGCTGAGTGTTGTTGTGGTGGTGTTGAGTGATGCTGTGGTGGCGCTGAGTTATGCTGTTGTGGCCACTGAGTGATATTGTTATGGCCTTTAGTGATGCAGTGGTGGTGCTGAGTGATGCTGTGGTGGCCCTGAGTGATGCTGTGGTGGCCACTGAGTGATATTGTTGTGACTGTGGCCCTGAGTGATGCTGTGGTGGTGCTGAGTGATATTGTTGTGACCTTGAGTGATGCAGTGGTGGAGCTGAGTGATGCAGTGGTGGAGCTGAGTGATGCAGTGGTGGAGCTGAGTGATGCAGTGGTGGCACTGAGTGATGCAGTGGTGGCACTGAGTGATGCTGTGGTGGCGCTGAGTGATGCTGTGGTGGCCCTGAGTGATGCTGTGGTGGCCCTGAGTGATGCTGTGGTGGCCCTGAGTGATGCTGTGGTTGTGCTGACTGATGCTGTGGTGCCCCTGAGTGAGGCTGTGGTGGCATTGAGTGATGCTGTGGTGGCGTTGAGTGATGCTGTGGTCACACTGAGTGATGCTGTGGTGGCGCTAAGTAATGCTGTGGTGGCCCTGAGTGATGCTGTGGTGTCCATGAGTGATGCTGTGGTGTTGCTGAGTGATGCTGTGGTCGTGCTGAGTGATGCTGTGGTGGCGTTGAGTGATGCTGTGGTGCGCTGAGTGATGCTGTGGTGGCATTGAGTGATGCTGTGGTGCGCTGAGTGATGCTGTGGTGGCACTAGTGATGCTGTTGTGGCCTTGAGTGAAGCTGTGGTAGCCCTGAGTGATGCTGTGGTGGTGCTGAGTGATGCTGTGGTGGCACTGAGTGATGCTGTGGTGGTGCTGAGTGATGCCGTGGTGGTGCTGAGTGATGCTGTGGTGGTCCTGACTGATGCTGTGGTGGCACTGAGTGATATTATTGTAGCCCTGAGTGATGCTGTGGTGGCCTTGAGTGATGCAGTGGTGGCGCTGAGTGATGTGATGGCTATGAGTGATGTTGTGATGCCCCTGAGTGATGCTGTGGTGGTGTTGAGTGATGCCGTGGTGGTGTTGAGTGATGCTGTGGTGGTGTTGAGTGATGCTGTGGTGGCGCTGAGTGATGCTGTGGTGGCGCTGAGTGTTGTTGTGGTGGCACTGAGTGATGCTGTGGTGGCCACTGAGTGATATTGTTGTTGCCTTGAGTGATGCGGTGGTAGCCCTGAGTGATGCTGTGGTGGTGCTGAGTGATGCTGTGATGGCCCTGAGTGATATTATTGTGGCCTTTAGTGTTGGTGGAGCTGAGTAATGCTGTAGTGGTGCTGAGTGATGATGTGGTGGCGCTGAGTGATGCTGTTGTGGCCCTGAGTGATGCTGTGGTGGCCCTGAGTGATGCAGTGGTTGTGCTGCGTGATGCAGTGGTGGCGCTGAGTGATGTTGTGGTGGCGCTAAGTGATGCTGTGCTGGCGCTAAGTGATGCTGTGCTGGTGCTGAGTGATGCTGTGGTGGTGCTGAGTTATGATGTGGTGGCCGTGAGTGATGCTGTGGTGGCCCTGAGTGATACTGCGGTGGTGCTGAGTGATGCTGTGGTCGCCCTGGGTGATATTGTTGTGGCCTTTAGTGATGGTGGCGCTGAGTATTGCTGTAGTGGCACTGAGTGATGCTGTGGTGGCGCTGAGTGATGCTGTGGTGGTGCTGAGTGAATCCGTGGTGGCACTGAGTGATGCTGTGATGGCACTGAGTGATGCTGTGGTTGTGCTGACTGATGCTGTAGTGCCCCTGAGTGATGCTGTGGTGGCATTGAGTGATGCTGTGGTGGCGTTGAGTGATGCTGTGGTGGCAATGAGTGATGCTGTGGTGGCACTGAGTGATGCTGTGGTGGCGCTAAGTGATGCTGTGGTGGCCCTGAGTGATACTGTGGTGGCCCTGAGTGATGCTGTTGTGTTGCTGAGTGATGCTGTGGTGCTGCTGAGTGATGCTGTGCTGGCGTTGAGTGATGCTGTGGTGCGCTGAGTGATGCTGTGGTGGCACTAGTGATGCTGTTGTGGCCCTGAGTGATGCTGTGGTGGTGCTGAGTGATGCTGTGGTGGTGCTGAGTGATGCTGTGGTGGCGCTGAGTGATGCTGTGGTGGCGCTGAGTGATGCTGTGGTGGCGCTGAGTGATGCTGTGGTGGCGCTGAGTGATGCTGTGGTGGCACTGAGTGATGCTGTGGTGGCACTGAGTGATGCTGTGGTGGCCACTGAGTGATATTGTTGTTGCCTTGAGTGATGCGGTGGTAGCCCTGAGTGATGCTGTGGTGGTGCTGAGTGATGCTGTGATGGCCCTGAGTGATATTATTGTGGCCTTTAGTGTTGGTGGAGCTGAGTAATGCTGTAGTGGTGCTGAGTGATGATGTGGTGGCGCTGAGTGATGCTGTTGTGGCCCTGAGTGATGCTGTGGTGGCCCTGAGTGATGCAGTGGTTGTGCTGCGTGATGCAGTGGTGGCGCTGAGTGATGTTGTGGTGGCGCTAAGTGATGCTGTGCTGGCGCTAAGTGATGCTGTGCTGGTGCTGAGTGATGCTGTGGTGGTGCTGAGTTATGATGTGGTGGCTGTGAGTGATGCTGTGGTGGCCCTGAGTGATACTGCAGTGGTGCTGAGTGATGCTGTGGTGGCCCTGGGTGATATTGTTGTGGCCTTTAGTGATGGTGGCGCTGAGTATTGCTGTAGTGGCACTGAGTGATGATGTGGTGGCGCTGAGTGATGCTGTGGTGGTGCTGAGTGAATCCGTGGTGGCACTGAGTGATGCTGTGATGGCACTGAGTGATGCTGTGGCTGTGCTGACTGATGCTGTAGTGCCCCTGAGTGATGCTGTGGTGGCATTGAGTGATGCTGTTGTGGCGTTGAGTGATGCTGTGGTGGCACTGAGTGATGCTGTGGTGGCACTGAGTGATGCTGTGGTGGCGCTAAGTGATGCTGTGGTGGCCCTGAGTGATACTGTGGTGGCCCTGAGTGATGCTGTGGTGCTGCTGAGTGATGCTGTGGTGCTGCTGAGTGATGCTGTGGTGGCGTTGAGTGATGCTGTGGTGCACTGAGTGATGCTGTGGTGGCACTAGTGATGCTGTTGTGGCCCTGAGTGATGCTGTGGTGGCAGTGAGTGATGCTGTGGTGGCGCTGAGTGATGCTGTGGTGGCGCTGAGTGATGCTGTGGTGGTGCTGAGTGATGCCGTGGTGGTGCTGAGTGATGCTGTGATGGCACTGAGTGATGCTGTGGTGGCCCTGAGTGATGCTGTGATAGCCCTGAGTGATACTGTGGTGGTGCTGAGTGATGGGGGGATGGTGCTGACTGATGCTGTGGTGGCGCTGAGTGATATTGGTGTGGCCCTGAGTGATGCTGTGGTGGTGTTGAGTGATGCTGCGGTGGCGCTGAGTGTTGTTGTGGTGGTGTTGAGTGATGCTGTGGTGGCGCTGATTTATGCTGTTGTGGCCACTGAGTGATATTGTTATGGCCTTTAGTGATGCAGTGGTGGTGCTGAGTGATGCTGTGGTGGCCCTGAGTGATGCTGTGGTGGCCACTGAGTGATATTGTTGTGACTGTGGCCCTGAGTGATGCTGTGGTGATGCTGAGGGATGCTGTGGTGACCCTGAGTGATGCTCTGGTGGCCCTGAGAGATGCTGTGGTGACACTGAGTGATGCTGTGGTGGCCCTGAGTAATGCTGTGGTGGCCCTGAGTGATGCTGTGGTGGCCCTGAGTGATGTTTTGGTGGTGCTGAGTGATGATGTGGTGGCGCTGACTGATGCTGTGGTGGCGCTGAGTGATATTGTTGTGACCTTGAGTGATGCAGTGGTGGAGCTGAGTGATGCAGTGGTGGCACTGAGTGATGCAGTGGTGGCACTGAGTGATGCTGTGCTGGCTCTGAGTGATGCTGTGGTGGTGCTGAGTGATGCTGTGGTGGCCCTGAGTGATGCTGTGGTGGCCCTGAGTGATGCTGTGGTTGTGCTGAATGATGCTGTGGTGCCCCTGAGTGATGCTGTTGTGGCATTGAGTGATGCTGTGGTGGCGTTGAGTGATGCTGTGGTGACACTGAGTGATGCTGTGGTGGCACTGAGTGATGCTGTGGTGCGGTAAGTAATGCTGTGGTGGCCCTGAGTAATGCTGTGGTGTCCCTGAGTGATGCTGTGGTGTTGCTGAGTGATGCTGTGGTGGTGCTAAGTGATGCTGTGGTGGCGTTGAGTGATGCTGTGGTGCGCTGAGTGATGCTGTGGTGGCACTAGTGATGCTGTTGTGGCCTTGAGTGATGCTGTGGTGGCGCTGAGTGATGCTGTGGTGGCGCTGATTGATGCTGTGGTGGTGCTGAGTGATGCCGTGGTGGTGCTGAGTGATGCCGTGGTGGTGCTGACTGCTGTGGTGGCCTTGAGTGATGCAGTGGTGGAGCTGAGTTATGCAGTGGTGGAGCTGAGTGATGCAGTGGTGGCACTGAGTGATGCTGTGGTGACGCTGAGTGTTGTTGTGGTGGTGTTGAGTGATGCTGTGGTGGCACTGAGTGATGCTGTGGTGGCCACTGAGTGATATTGTTTTTGCCTTGAGTGATGCGGTGGTGGCCCTGAGTGATGCTGTGGTGGTGCTGGGTGATGCTGTGGTGGCCCTGAGTGATATTGTTCTGGCCTTTAGTGATGGTGGCGCTGAGTAATGCTGTAGTGGTGCTGAGTGATGCTGTGGAGGCACTGAGTGATGCTGTGGAGGCACTGAGTGATGCTGTGGTGGTGCTGAGTGATGATGTGGTGGCGCTGAGTGATGCTGTGATGGCACTGAGTGATGCTGTGGTGGCCCTGGGTTATGCTGTGATGCCCCTGAGTGATGCTGTGGTGGTGCTGAGTGATGTGGGATTGTGCTGAGTGATGCTGTTGTGGTGCTGAGTGATATTGTTGTGACCTTGAGTGATGCAGTGGTGGAGCTGACTGATGCAGTGGTGGCACTGAGTGATGCTGTTGTGGAGCTGAGTGATGCTGTGATGGCACTGAGTGATGCTGTGGTGGCTCTGAGTGATGCTGTGGTGGCTCTGAGTGATGCTGTGGTGGTCCTGAATGATGCTGTGGTTGTGCTGACTGCTGCTGTGGTGCCCCTGAGTGATGCTGTGGTGGCATTGAGTGATTCTGTGGTGGCGTTGAGTGATGCTGTGGTGGCACTGAGTGATGCTGTGGTGGCACTGAGTGATGCTGTGGTGGCGCTAAGTGATGCTGTGGTGGCCCTGAGTGATACTGTGGTGGCCCTGAGTGATGCTGTGGTGGCCCTGAGTGATGCTGTGGTGTTGCTGAGTGATGCTGTGGTGCTGCTGAGTGATGCTGTGGTGGCGTTGAGTGATGCTGTGGTGCGCTGAGTGATGCTGTGGTGGCACTAGTGATGCTGTTGTGGCCCTGAGTGATGCTGTGGTGGCATTGAGTGGTGCTGTGGTGGCGCTGAGTGATGCAGTGGTTGTGCTGCGTGATGCAGTGGTGACGCTGAGTGATGTTGGGGTGGCGCTGAGTGATGCTGTGCTGGCGCTGAGTGATGCTGTGCTGGCGCTGAGTGATGCTGTGCTGGCACTGAGAGATGCTGTGGTGGTGCTGAGTGATGCTGTGGTGGTGCTGAGTGATGCTGTGGTGGTGCTGAGTTATGATGTGGTGGCCGTGAGTTATGCTGTGGTGGCCCTGAGTGATACTGTGGTGGTGCTGAGTGATGCTGTGGTGGTGCTGAGTGATGCTGTGGTGGCCCTGAGTGATATTGTTGTGGCCCTGAGTGATGCTGTGGTGGTGTTGAGTGATGCTGTGGTGGTGCTGAGTGATGCTGTGGTGGCGCTGAGTTATGCTGTTGTGACCACTGAGTGATATTGTTATGGCCTTTAGTGATGCAGTGGTGGTGCTGAGTGATGCTGTGGTGGCCCTGAGGGATGCTGTGGTGGCCACTGAGTGATATTGTTGTGACTGTGGCCCTGAATGATGCTGTGGTGGTGCTGAGGGATGCTGTGGTGACCCTGAGTGATGCTGTGGTGACCCCGAGAGATGCTGTGGTGACACTGAGTGATGCTGTGGGGGCCCTGAGTAATGCTGTGGTGACCCTGAGTGATGCTGTGGTGGCCCTGAGTGATGTTTTGGTGGTGCTGAGTGATGATGTGGTGGCGCTGACTGATGCTGTGGTGGCGCTGAGTGATATTGTTGTAACCTTGAGTGATGCAGTGGTGGAGCTGAGTGATGCAGTGGTGGAGCTGAGTGATGCAGTGGTGGCACTGAGTGATGCAGTGGTGGCACTGCGTGATGCTGTGCTGGCTCTGAGTGATGCTGTGGTGATGCTGAGTGATGCTGTGGTGGCCCTGAGTGATGCTGTGGTGGCCCTGAGTGATGCTGTGGTGGCCCTGAGTGATGCTGTGGTTGTGCTGACTGATGCTGTGGTTGTGCTGACTGATGCTGTGGTGCCCCTGAGTGAGGCTGTGGTGGCATTGAGTGATGCTGTGGTGGCGTTGAGTGATGCTGTGGTCACACTGAGTGATGCTGTGGTGGCGCTAAGTAATGCTGTGGTGTCCCTGAGTGATGCTGTGGTGTCCCTGAGTGATGTTGTGGTGTCCCTGAGTGATGCTGTGGTGGTGCTGAGTGATGCTGTGGTGGTGTTGAGTGATGCTGTGGTGGCGCTGAGTGATGCTGTGGTGGCGCTGAGTGTTGTTGTGGTGGTGTTGAGTGATGCTGTGGTGGCACTGAGTGATGCTGTGGTGGCCACTGAGTGATATTGTTGTTGCCTTGAGTGATGCGGTGGTAGCCCTGAGTGATGATGTGGTGGTGCTGAGTGATGCTGTGATGGCCCTGAGTGATATTATTGTGGCCTTTAGTGTTGGTGGAGCTGAGTAATGCTGTAGTGGTGCTGAGTGATGATGTGGTGGCGCTGAGTGATGCTGTTGTGGCCCTGAGTGATGCTGTGGTGGCCCTGAGTGATGCAGTGGTTGTGCTGCGTGATGTTGTGGTGGCGCTGAGTGATGTTGTGGTGGCGCTAAGTGATGCTGTGCTGGCGCTAAGTGATGCTGTGCTGGTGCTGAGTGATGCTGTGGTGGTGCTGAGTTATGATGTGGTGGCCGTGAGTGATGCTGTGGTGGCCCTGAGTGATACTGCGGTGGTGCTGAGTGATGCTGTGGTGTCCCTGAGTGATATTGTTGTGGCCTTTAGTGATGGTGGCGCTGAGTAATGCTGTAGTGGCGCTGAGTGATGCTGTGGTGGCGCTGAGTGATGCTGTGGTGGTGCTGAGTGAATCCGTGGTGGCACTGAGTGATGCTGTGATGGCACTGAGTGATGCTGTGGTTGTGCTGACTGATGCTGTGGTGGCATTGAGTGATGCTGTGGTGGCGTTGAGTGATGCTGTGGTGGCAATGAGTGATGCTGTGGTGGCACTGAGTGTTGCTGTGGTGGCGCTAAGTGATGCTGTGGTGTCCCTGAGTGATACTGTGGTGGCCCTGAGTGATGCTGTGGTGTTGCTGAGTGATGCTGTGGTGCTGCTGAGTGATACTGTGGTGGCCCTGAGTGATGCCGTGGTGCGCTGAGTGATGCTGTGGTGGCACTGAGTGATGCTGTGGTGGCACTGACTGATGCTGTGGTGTCGCTGAGTGATGCTGTGGTGGTGCTGAGTGATGCCGTAGTGGTGCTGAGTGATGCTGTGATGGCACTGAGTGATGCTGTGGTGGCCCTGAGTGATGCTGTGATAGCCCTGAGTGATGCTGTGGTGGTGCTGAGTGATGCGGGGATGGTGCTGACTGATGCTGTTGTGGCGCTGAGTGATATTGGTGTGGCCCTGAGTGATGCTGTGGTGGTGTTGAGTGATGCTGCGGTGGCGCTGAGTGTTGTTGTCGTGGTGTTGAGTGATGCTGTGGTGGCGCTGAGTTATGCTGTTGTGGCCACTGAGTGATATTTGTATGGCCTTTAGTGATGCAGTGGTGGTGCTGAGTGATGCTGTGGTGACCCTGAGTGATGCTGTGGTGGCCACTGAGTGATATTGTTGTGGCTGTGGCCCTGAGTGATGCTGTGGTGGTGCTGAGGGATGCTGTGGTGGCCCTGAGTGATGCTGTGGTGGCCCTGAGTGATGCTGTGGTGGCCCTGAGTGATGCTGTGGTGGCCCTGAGTAATGCTGTGGTGGCCCTGAGTGATGCTGTGGTGGCCCTGAGTAATGCTGTGGTGGCCCTGAGTGATGCTGTGATGGCCCTGAGTGATATTGTTGTGGCCTTTAGTGTTGGTGGAGCTGAGTAATGCTGTAGTGGCGCTGAGTGATGGTGTGGTGGCACTGAGTGATGGTGTGGTGGCCCTGAGTGATGCTATGGTGGCCCTGAGTGATGCTGTGGTGGCCCTGAGTGATGCAGTGGTTGTGCTGCGTGATGCAGTGGTGGCGCTGAGTGATGTTGTGGTGGCGCTAAGTGATGCTGTGCTGCCGCTAAGTGATGCTGTGCTGGCGCTGAGTGATGCTGTGCTGGTGCTGAGTGATGCTGTGGTGGTGCTGAGTGATGCTGTGGTGGTGCTGAGTTATGGTGTGGTGGCCGTGAGTGATGCTGTGGTGGCCCTGAGTGATACTGCGGTGGTGCTGAGTGATGCTGTGGTGGCCCTGAGTGATATTGTTGTGGCCTTTAGTGATGCTGTGGTGGTGCTGAGTGATCCTGTGGTGGTGCTGAGTTATGATGTGGTGGCCGTGAGTAATGCTGTAGTGGCGCTGAGTGATCCTGTGGTGGCGCTGAGTGATGCTGTGGTGGTGCTGAGTGAATCAGTGGTAGCACTGAGTGATGCTGTGATGGCACTGAGTGATGCTGTGGTGGCCCTGAGTGATGCTGTGATAGCCCTGAGTGATGCTGTCGTGGTGCTGAGTGATGCGGGGATGGTGCTTACTGATGCTCTGGTGGCGCTGAGTGATATTGTTGTGGCCCTGAGTGATGCTGTGGTGGCCCTGAGTGATGCTGTGATGGCCCTGAGTGATGCTGTGGTGGCACTGAGTGATGCTGTGGTGGCCCTGAGTAATGCTGTGGTGGCCCTGAGTGATGCTGTGGTGGCCCTGAGTAATGCTGTGGTGGCCCTGAGTGATGCTGTGATGGCCCTGAGTGATATTGTTGTGGCCTTTAGTGTTGGTGGAGCTGAGTAATGCTGTGGTGGCCCTGAGTGATGCTGTGGTGGCCCTGAGTGATGCTGTGGTGGCCCTGAGTGATGCTGTGGTGGCCCTGAGTGATGCTGTGGTGGCCCTGAGTGATGCTGTGGTGGCCCTGAGTGATGCAGTGGTTGTGCTGCGTGATGCAGTGGTGGCGCTGAGTGATGCTGTGCTGGCGCTAAGTGATGCTGTGCTGGCGCTAAGTGATGCTGTGCTGGCGCTGAGTGATGCTGTGCTGGCGCTGAGTGATGCTCTGCTGGCGCTGAGTGATGCTGTGGTGGTGCTGAGTGATGCTGTGGTGGTGCTGAGTTATGATGTGGTGGCCGTGAGTGATGCTGTGGTGGCCCTGAGTGATACTGCGGTAGTGCTGAGTGATGCTGTGGTGGCCCTGAGTGATATTGTTGTGGCCTTTAGTGATGGTGGTGCTGAGTAATGCTGTAGTGGTGCTGAGTGATGCTGTGGTGGCGCTGAGTGATGCTGTGGTGGTGCTGGGTGAATCCGTGGTGGAACTGAGTGATGTTGTAATGGCACTGAGTGATGTTGTAATGGCACTGAGTGATGCTGTAATGGCACTGAGTGATGCTGTGGTGGCCCTGAGTGATGCTGTGATAGCCCTGAGTGATGCTGTCATGGTGCTGAGTGATGCGGGGATGGTGCTTACTGATGCTCTGGTGGCGCTGAGTGATATTGTTGTGGCCCTGAGTGTTGCTGTGGTGGTGTTGAGTGATGCTGTGGTGGCGCTGAGTGATGCTGCGGTGGGGCTGAGTGTTGTTGTGGTGGTGTTGAGTGATGCTGTGGTGCCGCTGAGTTATGCTGTTGTGGCCACTGAGTGATATTGTTATGGCCTTTAGTGATGCAGTGGTGGTGCTGAGTGATGCTGTGGTGGCCCTGAGTGATGCTGTGGTGGCCACTGAGTGATATTGTTGTGATTGTGGCCCTGAGTGATGCTGTGGTGGTGCTGAGGGATGCTGTGGTGACCCTGAGTGATGCTGTGGTGGCCCTGAGAGATGCTGTGGTGAAACTGAGTGATGCTGTGGTGGCCCTGAGTAATGCTGTGGTGGCCCTGAGTGATGTTTTGGTGGTGCTGAGTGATGATGTGGTGGCGCTGACTGATGCTGTGGTGGCGCTGAGTGATATTGTTGTGACCTTGAGTGATGCAGTGGTGGAGCTGAGTGATGCAGTGGTGGCGCTGAGTGATGCAGTGGTGGCACTGAGTGATGCAGTGGTGGCACTGAGTGATGCTGTGCAGGCTCTGAGTGATGCTGTGCAGGCTCTGAGTGATTCTGTGGTGGCCCTGAGTGATGCTGTGGTGGCCCTGAGTGATGCTGTAGTGGCCCTGAGTGATGCTGTGGTTGTGCTGACTGATGCTGGTGTGCCCCTGAGTGATGCTGTGGTGGCATTGAGTGATGCTGTGGTGGCGTTGAGTGATGCTGTGGTGTCCCTGAGTGATGCTGTGGTGGTGCTAAGTAATGCTGTGGTGGCCCTGAGTAATGCTGTGGTGTCCCTGAGTGATGCTGTGGTGTTGCTGAGTGATGCTGTGGTGGTGCTGAGTGATGTGGTGGCGTTGAGTGATGCTGTGGTGCGCTGAGTGATGCTGTGGTGGCACTAGTGATGCTGTTGTGGCCTTGAGTGATGCTGTGGTGGCTCTGAGTGATGCTGTGGTGCGCTGAGTGATGCTGTTGTGGCACTAGTGATGCTGTTGTGGCCTTGAGTGATGCTGTGGTGGCGCTGAGTGATGCTGTGGTGGCACTAGTGATGCTGTTGTGGCCTTGAGTGATGCTGTGGTGGCGCTGAGTGATGCTGTGGTGCGCTGAGTGATGTTGTGGTGGCACTAGTGATGCTGTTGTGGCCTTGAGTGATGCTGTGGTGGCGCTGAGTGATGCTGTGGTGGCGCTGAGTGATGCTGTGGTTCGCTGAGTGATGTTGTGGTGGCACTAGTGATGCTGTTGTGGCCTTGAGTGATGCTGTGGTGGCGCTGAGTGATGCTGTGGTTTCACTAGTGATGCTGTTGTGGCCTTGAGTGATGCTGTGGTGGCGCTGAGTGATGCTGTGGTGCGCTGAGTGATGCTGTGGTGGCACTAGTGATGCTGTTGTGGCCTTGAGTGATGCTGTGGTGGCGCTGAGTGATGCTGTGGTGCGCTGAGTGATGCTGTGGTGGCACTAGTGATGCTGTTGTGGCCTTGAGTGATGCTGTGGTGGCGCTGAGTGATACTGTGGTGGTGCTGAGCGATGCCGTGGTGGTGCTGAGTGATGCTGTGGTGGCAATGAGTGATGGTGTGCTGGCACTGAGTGATGCTGTGGTGGCGCTGAGTGATGCTGTGGTGGCCCTGAGTGATACTGTGGTGGCCCTGAGTGATGCTGTGGTGTTGCTGAGTGATGCTGTGGTGCTGCTGAGTGATGCTGTGGTGGCGTTGAGTGATGCTGTGGTGTGCTGAGTGATGCTGTGGTGGTGCTAAGTAATGCTGTGGTGGCCCTGAGTAATGCTGTGGTGTCCCTGAGTGATGCTGTGGTGGTGCTGAGTGATGGGGGGATGGTGCTGACTGATGCTGTGGTGGCGCTGAGTGATATTGGTGTGGCCCTGAGTGATGCTGTGGTGGTGTTGAGTGATGCTGCGGTGGCGCTGAGTGTTGTTGTCGTGGCGCTGAGTGATGCTGCGGTGGCGCTGA
This sequence comes from Triturus cristatus, assembly GCF_964204655.1. NCBI lineage: Eukaryota > Metazoa > Chordata > Amphibia > Caudata > Salamandridae > Triturus > Triturus cristatus. The sequence goes on from NW_028187318.1 coordinate 303,908, forward strand.
GTGTTGTTGTGGTGGTGTTGAGTGATGCTGTGGTGGCGCTGATGTATGCTGTTGTGGCCACTGAGTGATATTGTTATGGCCTTTAGTGATGCAGTGGTGGTGCTGAGTGATGCTGTGGTGGCCCTGAGTGATGCTGTGGTGGCCACTGAGTGATATTGTTGTGACTGTGGCCCTGAGTGATGCTGTGGTGGTGCTGAGGGATGCTGTGGTGACCCTGAGTGATGCTCTGGTGGCCCTGAGAGATGCTGTGGTGACACTGAGTGATGCTGTGGTGGCCCTGAGTAATGCTGTGGTGGCCCTGAGTGATGCTGTGGTGGCCCTGAGTGATGTTTTGGTGGTGCTGAGTGATGATGTGGTGGCGCTGACTGATGCTGTGGTGGCGCTGAGTGATATTGTTGTGACCTTGAGTGATGCAGTGGTGGAGCTGAGTGATGCAGTGGTGGAGCTGAGTGATGCAGTGGTGGAGCTGAGTGATGCAGTGGTGGCACTGAGTGATGCAGTGGTGGCACTGAGTGATGCTGTGCTGGCTCTGAGTGATGCTGTGGTGGTGCTGAGTGATGCTGTGGTGGCCCTGAGTGATGCTGTGGTGGCCCTGAGTGATGCTGTGGTTGTGCTGAATGATGCTGTGGTGCCCCTGAGTGATGCTGTTGTGGCATTGAGTGATGCTGTGGTGGCGTTGAGTGATGCTGTGGTGACACTGAGTGATGCTGTGGTGGCACTGAGTGATGCTGTGGTGGCGCTAAGTAATGCTGTGGTGGCCCTGAGTAATGCTGTGGTGTCCCTGAGTGATGCTGTGGTGTTGCTGAGTGATGCTGTGGTGGTGCTAAGTGATGCTGTGGTGGCGTTGAGTGATGCTGTGGTGCGCTGAGTGATGCTGTGGTGGCACTAGTGATGCTGTTGTGGCCTTGAGTGATGCTGTGGTGGCGCTGAGTGATGCTGTGGTGGCGCTGAGTGATGCTGTGGTGGCGCTGAGTGATGCTGTGGTGGTGCTGAGTGATGCCGTGGTGGTGCTGAGTGATGCTGTGGTGGTGCTGACTGCTGTGGTGGCCTTGAGTGATGCAGTGGTGGAGCCGAGTTATGCAGTGGTGGAGCTGAGTGATGCAGTGGTGGCACTGAGTGATGCTGTGGTGACGCTGAGTGTTGTTGTGGTGTTGAGTGATGCTGTGGTGGCACTGAGTGATGCTGTGGTGGCAGCTGAGTGATATTGTTGTTGCCTTGAGTGATGCGGTGGTGGCCCTGAGTGATGCTGTGGTGGTGCTGGGTGATGCTGTGGTGGCCCTGAGTGATATTGTTCTGGCCTTTAGTGATGGTGGCGCTGAGTAATGCTGTAGTGGTGCTGAGTGATGCTGTGGAGGCACTGAGTGATGCTGTGGTGGTGCTGAGTGATGATGTGGTGGCGCTGAGTGATGCTGTGGAGGCACTGAGTGATGCTGTGGTGGCCCTGGGTTATGCTGTGATGCCCCTGAGTGATGCTGTGGTGGTGCTAAGTGATGTGGGATTGTGCTGACTGATGCTGTTGTGGTGCTGAGTGATATTGTTGTGACCTTGAGTGATGCAGCGGAGGAGCTGACTGATGCAGTGGTGGCACTGAGTGATGCTGTTGTGGAGCTGAGTGATGCTGTGATGGCACTGAGTGATGCTGTGGTGGCTCTGAGTGATGCTGTGGTGGCTCTGAGTGATGGTGTGGTGGCACTGAGTGATGCTGTGGTGGCGCTAAGTGATGCTGTGGTGTCCCTGAGTGATACTGTGGTGGCCCTGAGTGATGCTGTGGTGTTGCTGAGTGATGCTGTGGTGTTGCTGAGTGATGCTTTGGTGGTGCTGCGTGATGCAGTGGTGACGCTGAGTGATGTTGGGGTGGCGCTGAGTGATGCTGTGCTGGCGCTGAGTGATGCTGTGCTGGCGCTGAGTGATGCTGTGCTGGCGCTGAGTGATGCTGTGCTGGCACTGAGAGATGCTGTGGTGGTGCTGAGTGATGCTGTGGTGGTGCTGAGTGATGCTGTGGTGGCCCTGAGTGATATTGTTGTGGCCCTGAGTGATGCTGTGGTGGTGTTGAGTGATGCTGCGGTGGGGCTGAGTGTTGTTGTCGTGGTGTTGAGTGATGCTGTGGTGGCGCTGAGTTATGCTGTTGTGACCACTGAGTGATATTGTTATGGCCTTTAGTGATGCAGTGGTGGTGCTGAGTGATGCTGTGGTGGCCCTGAGGGATGCTGTGGTGGCCACTGAGTGATATTGTTGTGACTGTGGCCCTGAATGATGCTGTGGTGGTGCTGAGGGATGCTGTGGTGACCCTGAGTGATGCTGTGGTGACCCTGAGAGATGCTGTGGTGACACTGAGTGATGCTCTGGGGGCCCTGAGTAATGCTGTGGTGGCGCTGACTGATGCTGTGGTGGCGCTGAGTGATATTGTTGTAACCTTGAGTGATGCAGTGGTGGAGCTGAGTGATGCAGTGGTGGAGCTGAGTGATGCAGTGGTGGCACTGAGTGATGCAGTGGTGGCACTGAGTGATGCAGTGGTGGCTCTGAGTGATGCTGTGCTGGCTCTGAGTGATGCTGTGCTGGCTCTGAGTGATGCTGTGCTGGCTCTGAGTGATGCTGTGCTGGCTCTGAGTGATGCTGTGCTGGCTCTGAGTGATGCTGTGCTGGCTCTGAGTGATGCTGTGGTGATGCTGAGTGATGCTGTGGTGGCCCTGAGTGATGCTGTGGTGGCCCTGAGTGATGCTGTGGTTGTGCTGACTGATGCTGTGGTGCCCCTGAGTGAGGCTGTGGTGGCGTTGAGTGATGCTGTGGTGGCGTTGAGTGATGCTGTGGTGGCACTGAGTGATGCTGTGGTGGCACTGAGTGATGCTGTGGTGGCGCTAAGTAATGCTGTGGTGGCCCTGAGTGATGCTGTGGTGTCCCTGAGTGATGCTGTGGTGTTGCTGAGTGATGCTGTGGTGGTGTTGAGTGATGCTGTGGTGGCGCTGAGTGATGCTGTGGTGGCGCTGAGTGTTGTTGTGGTGGTGTTGAGTGATGCTGTGGTGGCACTGAGTGATGCTCTGGTGGCCACTGAGTGATATTGTTGTTGCCTTGAGTGATGCGGTGGTAGCCCTGAGTGATGATGTGGTGGTGCTGAGTGATGCTGTGATGGCCCTGAGTGATATTATTGTGGCCTTTAGTGTTGGTGGAGCTGAGTAATGCTGTAGTGGTGCTGAGTGATGATGTGGTGGCGCTGAGTGATGCTGTTGTGGCCCTGAGTGATGCTGTGGTGGCCCTGAGTGATGCAGTGGTTGTGCTGCGTGATGCAGTGGTGGCGCTGAGTGATGCTGTGGTGGCGCTAAGTGATGCTGTGCTGGCGCTAAGTGATGCTGTGCTGGTGCTGAGTGATGCTGTGGTGGTGCTGAGTTATGATGTGGTGGCCGTGAGTGATGCTGTGGTGGCCCTGAGTGATACTGCGGTGGTGCTGAGTGATGCTGTGGTGGCCCTGAGTGATATTGTTGTGGCCTTTAGTGATGGTGGCGCTGAGTAATGCTGTAGTGGCGCTGAGTGATGCTGTGGTGGTGCTGAGTGAATCTGTGGTGGCACTGAGTGATGCTGTGATGGCACTGAGTGATGCTGTGGTTGTGCTGACTGATGCTGTGGTGCCCCTGAGTGATGCTGTGGTGGCATTGAGTGATGCTGTGGTGGCGTTGAGTGATGCTGTGGTGGCGTTGAGTGATGCTGTGGTGGCAATGAGTGATGCTGTGGTGGCACTGAGTGTTGCTGTGGTGGCGCTAAGTGATGCTGTGGTGGCCCTGAGTGATACTGTGGTGGCCCTGAGTGATGCTGTGGTGTTGCTGAGTGATGCTGTGGTGCTGCTGAGTGATGCTGTGGTGGCGTTGAGTGATGCCGTGGTGCGCTGAGTGATGCTGTGGTGGCACTAGTGATGCTGTTGTGTCCCTGAGTGATGCTGTGGTGGCATTGAGTGATGCTGTGGTGGCGCTGAGTGATGCTGTGGTGGCGCTGAGTGATGCTGTGGTGGTGCTGAGTGATGCCGTAGTGGTGCTGAGTGATGCTGTGATGGCACTGAGTGATGCTGTGGTGGCCCTGAGTGATGCTGTGATAGCCCTGAGTGATGCTGTGGTGGTGCTGAGTGATGCGGGGATGGTGCTGACTGATGCTGTTGTGGCGCTGAGTGATATTGGTGTGGCCCTGAGTGATGCTGTGGTGGTGTTGAGTGATGCTGCGGTGGCGCTGAGTGTTGTTGTCGTGGTGTTGAGTGATGCTGTGGTGGCGCTGAGTTATGCTGTTGTGGCCACTGAGTGATATTTGTATGGCCTTTAGTGATGCAGTGGTGGTGCTGAGTGATGCTGTGGTGACCCTGAGTGATGCTGTGGTGGCCACTGAGTGATATTGTTATGGCCTTTAGTGATGCAGTGGTGGTGCTGAGTGATGCTGTGGTGACCCTGAGTGATGCTGTGGTGGCCACTGAGTGATATTGTTGTGGCTGTGGCCCTGAGTGATGCTGTGGTGGTGCTGAGGGATGCTGTGGTGGCCCTGAGTGATGCTGTGGTGGCACTGAGTGATGCTGTGGTGGCACTGAGTGATGCTGTGGTGGCCCTGAGTAATGCTGTGGTGGCCCTGAGTGATGCTGTGGTGGCCCTGAGTAATGCTGTGGTGGCCCTGAGTGATGCTGTGATGGCCCTGAGTGATATTGTTGTGGCCTTTAGTGTTGGTGGAGCTGAGTGATGGTGTGGTGGCACTGAGTGATGCTGTGGTGGCACTGAGTGATGCTGTGGTGGCCCTGAGTGATGCTATGGTGGCCCTGAGTGATGCTGTGGTGGCCCTGAGTGATGCAGTGGTTGTGCTGCGTGATGCAGTGGTGGCGCTGAGTGATGTTGTGGTGGTGCTAAGTGATGCTGTGCTGCCGCTAAGTGATGCTGTGCTGGCGCTGAGTGATGCTGTGCTGGTGCTGAGTGATGCTGTGGTGGTGCTGTGGTGGTGCTGAGTTATGGTGTGGTGGCCGTGAGTGATGCTGTGGTGGCCCTGAGTGATACTGCGGTGGTGCTGAGTGATGCTGTGGTGGCCCTGAGTGATATTGTTGTGGCCTTTAGTGATGCTGTGGTGGTGCTGAGTGATGCTGTGGTGGTGCTGAGTTATGATGTGGTGGCCGTGAGTAATGCTGTAGTGGCGCTGAGTGATGCTGTGGTGGTGCTGAGTGATGCTGTGGTGGTGCTGAGTGAATCCGTGGTGGCACTGAGTGATGCTGTGATGGCACTGAGTGATGCTGTGGTGGCCCTGAGTGATGCTGTGATAGCCCTGAGTGATGCTGTCGTGGTGCTGAGTGATGCGGGGATGGTGCTTACTGATGCTCTGGTGGCGCTGAGTGATATTGTTGTGGCCCTGAGTGATGCTGTGGTGGCCCTGAGTGATGCTGTGGTGGCCCTGAGTGATGCTGTGGTGGCCCTGAGTGATGCTGTGGTGGCACTGAGTGATGCTGTGGTGGCCCTGAGTAATGCTGTGGTGGCCCTGAGTGATGCTGTGGTGGCCCTGAGTAATGCTGTGGTGGCCCTGAGTGATGCTGTGGTGGCCCTGAGTGATACTGCGGTAGTGCTGAGTGATGCTGTGGTGGCCCTGAGTGATATTGTTGTGGCCTTTAGTGATGCTGTGGTGGCGCTGAGTGATGCTGTGGTGGCGCTGAGTGATGCTGTGGTGGTGCTGAGTGATGCCGTGGTGGTGCTGAGTGATGCTGTGGTGGTGCTGACTGCTGTGGTGGCCTTGAGTGATGCAGTGGTGGAGCCGAGTTATGCAGTGGTGGAGCTGAGTGATGCAGTGGTGGCACTGAGTGATGCTGTGGTGACGCTGAGTGTTGTTGTGGTGTTGAGTGATGCTGTGGTGGCACTGAGTGATGCTGTGGTGGCAGCTGAGTGATATTGTTGTTGCCTTGAGTGATGCGGTGGTGGCCCTGAGTGATGCTGTGGTGGTGCTGGGTGATGCTGTGGTGGCCCTGAGTGATATTGTTCTGGCCTTTAGTGATGGTGGCGCTGAGTAATGCTGTAGTGGTGCTGAGTGATGCTGTGGAGGCACTGAGTGATGCTGTGGTGGTGCTGAGTGATGATGTGGTGGCGCTGAGTGATGCTGTGGAGGCACTGAGTGATGCTGTGGTGGCCCTGGGTTATGCTGTGATGCCCCTGAGTGATGCTGTGGTGGTGCTAAGTGATGTGGGATTGTGCTGACTGATGCTGTTGTGGTGCTGAGTGATATTGTTGTGACCTTGAGTGATGCAGCGGAGGAGCTGACTGATGCAGTGGTGGCACTGAGTGATGCTGTTTTGGAGCTGAGTGATGCTGTGATGGCACTGAGTGATGCTGTGGTGGCTCTGAGTGATGCTGTGGTGGCTCTGAGTGATGCTGTGGTGGTCCTGAGTGATGCTGTGGTTGTGCTGACTGCTGCTGTGGTGCCCCTGAGTGATGCTGTGGTGGCATTGAGTGATTCTGTGGTGGCGTTGAGTGATGCTGTGGTGGCACTGAGTGATGCTGTGGTGGCACTGAGTGATGCTGTGGTGGCGCTAAGTGATGCTGTGGTGTCCCTGAGAGATACTGTGGTGGCCCTGAGTGATGCTGTGGTGTTGCTGAGTGATGCTGTGGTGTTGCTGAGTGATGCTTTGGTGGTGCTGCGTGATGCAGTGGTGACGCTGAGTGATGTTGGGGTGGCGCTGAGTGATGCTGGCGCTGAGTGATGCTGTGCTGGCGCTGAGTGATGCTGTGCTGGCGCTGAGTGATGCTGTGCTGGCACTGAGAGATGCTGTGGTGGTGCTGAGTGATGCTGTGGTGGTGCTGAGTGATGCTGTGGTGGCCCTGAGTGATATTGTTGTGGCCCTGAGTGATGCTGTGGTGGTGTTGAGTGATGCTGCGGTGGGGCTGAGTGTTGTTGTCGTGGTGTTGAGTGATGCTGTGGTGGCGCTGAGTTATGCTGTTGTGACCACTGAGTGATATTGTTATGGCCTTTAGTGATGCAGTGGTGGTGCTGAGTGATGCTGTGGTGGCCCTGAGGGATGCTGTGGTGGCCACTGAGTGATATTGTTGTGACTGTGGCCCTGAATGATGCTGTGGTGGTGCTGAGGGATGCTGTGGTGACCCTGAGTGATGCTGTGGTGACCCTGAGAGATGCTGTGGTGACACTGAGTGATGCTCTGGGGGCCCTGAGTAATGCTGTGGTGGCCCTGAGTGATGCTGTGGTGGCCCTGAGTGATGTTTTGGTGGTGCTGAGTGATGATGTGGTGGCGCTGACTGATGCTGTGGTGGCGCTGAGTGATATTGTTGTAACCTTGAGTGATGCAGTGGTGGAGCTGAGTGATGCAGTGGTGGAGCTGAGTGATGCAGTGGTGGCACTGAGTGATGCAGTGGTGGCACTGAGTGATGCAGTGGTGGCACTGAGTGATGCAGTGGTGGCTCTGAGTGATGCTGTGCTGGCTCTGAGTGATGCTGTGCTGGCTCTGAGTGATGCTGTGCTGGCTCTGAGTGATGCTGTGCTGGCTCTGAGTGATGCTGTGGTGATGCTGAGTGATGCTGTGGTGGCCCTGAGTGATGCTGTGGTGGCCCTGAGTGATGCTGTGGTTGTGCTGACTGATGCTGTGGTGCCCCTGAGTGAGGCTGTGGTGGCATTGAGTGATGCTGTGGTGGCGTTGAGTGATGCTGTGGTGGCACTGAGTGATGCTGTGGTGGCACTGAGTGATGCTGTGGTGGCGCTAAGTAATGCTGTGGTGGCCCTGAGTGATGCTGTGGTGTCCCTGAGTGATGCTGTGGTGTTGCTGAGTGATGCTGTGGTGGTGTTGAGTGATGCTGTGGTGGCGCTGAGTGATGCTGTGGTGGCGCTGAGTGTTGTTGTGGTGGTGTTGAGTGATGCTGTGGTGGCACTGAGTGATGCTCTGGTGGCCACTGAGTGATATTGTTGTTGCCTTGAGTGATGCGGTGGTAGCCCTGAGTGATGATGTGGTGGTGCTGAGTGATGCTGTGATGGCCCTGAGTGATATTATTGTGGCCTTTAGTGTTGGTGGAGCTGAGTAATGCTGTAGTGGTGCTGAGTGATGATGTGGTGGCGCTGAGTGATGCTGTTGTGGCCCTGAGTGATGCTGTGGTGGCCCTGAGTGATGCAGTGGTTGTGCTGCGTGATGCAGTGGTGGCGCTGAGTGATGCTGTGGTGGCGCTAAGTGATGCTGTGCTGGCGCTAAGTGATGCTGTGCTGGTGCTGAGTTATGATGTGGTGGCCGTGAGTGATGCTGTGGTGGCCCTGAGTGATACTGCGGTGGTGCTGAGTGATGCTGTGGTGGCCCTGAGTGATATTGTTGTGGCCTTTAGTGATGGTGGCGCTGAGTAATGCTGTAGTGGCGCTGAGTGATGCTGTGGTGGTGCTGAGTGATGCTGTGGTGGTGCTGAGTGAATCTGTGGTGGCACTGAGTGATGCTGTGATGGCACTGAGTGATGCTGTGGTTGTGCTGACTGATGCTGTGGTGCCCCTGAGTGATGCTGTGGTGGCATTGAGTGATGCTGTGGTGGCGTTGAGTGATGCTGTGGTGGCGTTGAGTGATGCTGTGGTGGCAATGAGTGATGCTGTGGTGGCACTGAGTGTTGCTGTGGTGGCGCTAAGTGATGCTGTGGTGGCCCTGAGTGATACTGTGGTGGCCCTGAGTGATGCTGTGGTGTTGCTGAGTGATGCTGTGGTGCTGCTGAGTGATGCTGTGGTGGCGTTGAGTGATGCCGTGGTGCGCTGAGTGATGCTGTGGTGGCACTAGTGATGCTGTTGTGTCCCTGAGTGATGCTGTGGTGGCATTGAGTGATGCTGTGGTGGCGCTGAGTGATGCTGTGGTGGCGCTGAGTGATGCTGTGGTGGTGCTGAGTGATGCTGTGGTGGTGCTTAGTGATGCCGTAGTGGTGCTGAGTGATGCTGTGATGGCACTGAGTGATGCTGTGGTGGCCCTGAGTGATGCTGTGATAGCCCTGAGTGATGCTGTGGTGGTGCTGAGTGATGCGGGGATGGTGCTGACTGATGCTGTTGTGGCGCTGAGTGATATTGGTGTGGCCCTGAGTGATGCTGTGGTGGTGTTGAGTGATGCTGCGGTGGCGCTGAGTGTTGTTGTCGTGGTGTTGAGTGATGCTGTGGTGGCGCTGAGTTATGCTGTTGTGGCCACTGAGTGATATTTGTATGGCCTTTAGTGATGCAGTGGTGGTGCTGAGTGATGCTGTGGTGACCCTGAGTGATGCTGTGGTGGCCACTGAGTGATATTGTTATGGCCTTTAGTGATGCAGTGGTGGTGCTGAGTGATGCTGTGGTGACCCTGAGTGATGCTGTGGTGGCCACTGAGTGATATTGTTGTGGCTGTGGCCCTGAGTGATGCTGTGGTGGTGCTGAGGGATGCTGTGGTGGCCCTGAGTGATGCTGTGGTGGCACTGAGTGATGCTGTGGTGGCACTGAGTGATGCTGTGGTGGCCCTGAGTAATGCTGTGGTGGCCCTGAGTGATGCTGTGGTGGCCCTGAGTAATGCTGTGGTGGCCCTGAGTGATGCTGTGATGGCCCTGAGTGATATTGTTGTGGCCTTTAGTGTTGGTGGAGCTGAGTAATGCTGTAGTGGCGCTGAGTGATGGTGTGGTGGCACTGAGTGATGCTGTGGTGGCCCTGAGTGATGCTATGGTGGCCCTGAGTGATGCTGTGGTGGCCCTGAGTGATGCAGTGGTTGTGCTGCGTGATGCAGTGGTGGCGCTGAGTGATGTTGTGGTGGTGCTAAGTGATGCTGTGCTGCCGCTAAGTGATGCTGTGCTGCCGCTAAGTGATGCTGTGCTGGCGCTGAGTGATGCTGTGCTGGTGCTGAGTGATGCTGTGGTGGTGCTGAGTGATGCTGTGGTGGTGCTGAGTTATGGTGTGGTGGCCGTGAGTGATGCTGTGGTGGCCCTGAGTGATACTGCGGTGGTGCTGAGTGATGCTGTGGTGGCCCTGAGTGATATTGTTGTGGCCTTTAGTGATGCTGTGGTGGTGCTGAGTGATGCTGTGGTGGTGCTGAGTTATGATATGGTGGCCGTGAGTAATGCTGTAGTGGCGCTGAGTGATGCTGTGGTGGTGCTGAGTGATGCTGTGGTGGTGCTGAGTGAATCCGTGGTGGCACTGAGTGATGCTGTGATGGCACTGAGTGATGCTGTGGTGGCCCTGAGTGATGCTGTGATAGCCCTGAGTGATGCTGTCGTGGTGCTGAGTGATGCGGGGATGGTGCTTACTGATGCTCTGGTGGCGCTGAGTGATATTGTTGTGGCCCTGAGTGATGCTGTGGTGGCCCTGAGTGATGCTGTGGTGGCCCTGAGTGATGCTGTGGTGGCACTGAGTGATGCTGTGGTGGCCCTGAGTAATGCTGTGGTGGCCCTGAGTGATGCTGTGGTGGCCCTGAGTGATGCTGTGGTGGCCCTGAGTAATGCTGTGGTGGCCCTGAGTGATGCTGTGATGGCCCTGAGTGATATTGTTGTGGCCTTTAGTGTTGGTGGAGCTGAGTAATGCTGTAGTGGTGCTGAGTAATGCTGTGGTGGCACTGACTGATGCTGTGGTGCCCCTGAGTGATGCTGTGGTGGCATTGAGTGATGCTGTGGTGGCGTTGAGTGATGCTGTGGTGGCGTTGAGTGATGCTGTGGTGGCAATGAGTGATGCTGTGGTGGCACTGAGTGTTGCTGTGGTGGCGCTAAGTGATGCTGTGGTGGCCCTGAGTGATACTGTGGTGGCCCTGAGTGATGCTGTGGTGTTGCTGAGTGATGCTGTGGTGCTGCTGAGTGATGCTGTGGTGGCGTTGAGTGATGCCGTGGTGCGCTGAGTGATGCTGTGGTGGCACTAGTGATGCTGTTGTGTCCCTGAGTGATGCTGTGGTGGCATTGAGTGATGCTGTGGTGGCGCTGAGTGATGCTGTGGTGGCGCTGAGTGATGCTGTGGTGGTGCTGAGTGATGCCGTAGTGGTGCTGAGTGATGCTGTGATGGCACTGAGTGATGCTGTGGTGGCCCTGAGTGATGCTGTGATAGCCCTGAGTGATGCTGTGGTGGTGCTGAGTGATGCGGGGATGGTGCTGACTGATGCTGTTGTGGCGCTGAGTGATATTGGTGTGGCCCTGAGTGATGCTGTGGTGGTGTTGAGTGATGCTGCGGTGGCGCTGAGTGTTGTTGTCGTGGTGTTGAGTGATGCTGTGGTGGCGCTGAGTTATGCTGTTGTGGCCACTGAGTGATATTTGTATGGCCTTTAGTGATGCAGTGGTGGTGCTGAGTGATGCTGTGGTGACCCTGAGTGATGCTGTGGTGGCCACTGAGTGATATTGTTATGGCCTTTAGTGATGCAGTGGTGGTGCTGAGTGATGCTGTGGTGACCCTGAGTGATGCTGTGGTGGCCACTGAGTGATATTGTTGTGGCTGTGGCCCTGAGTGATGCTGTGGTGGTGCTGAGGGATGCTGTGGTGGCCCTGAGTGATGCTGTGGTGGCACTGAGTGATGCTGTGGTGGCACTGAGTGATGCTGTGGTGGCCCTGAGTAATGCTGTGGTGGCCCTGAGTGATGCTGTGGTGGCCCTGAGTAATGCTGTGGTGGCCCTGAGTGATGCTGTGATGGCCCTGAGTGATATTGTTGTGGCCTTTAGTGTTGGTGGAGCTGAGTGATGGTGTGGTGGCACTGAGTGATGCTGTGGTGGCACTGAGTGATGCTGTGGTGGCCCTGAGTGATGCTATGGTGGCCCTGAGTGATGCTGTGGTGGCCCTGAGTGATGCAGTGGTTGTGCTGCGTGATGCAGTGGTGGCGCTGAGTGATGTTGTGGTGGTGCTAAGTGATGCTGTGCTGCCGCTAAGTGATGCTGTGCTGGCGCTGAGTGATGCTGTGCTGGTGCTGAGTGATGCTGTGGTGGTGCTGAGTGATGCTGTGGTGGTGCTGAGTTATGGTGTGGTGGCCGTGAGTGATGCTGTGGTGGCCCTGAGTGATACTGCGGTGGTGCTGAGTGATGCTGTGGTGGCCCTGAGTGATATTGTTGTGGCCTTTAGTGATGCTGTGGTGGTGCTGAGTGATGCTGTGGTGGTGCTGAGTTATGATGTGGTGGCCGTGAGTAATGCTGTAGTGGCGCTGAGTGATGCTGTGGTGGTGCTGAGTGATGCTGTGGTGGTGCTGAGTGAATCCGTGGTGGCACTGAGTGATGCTGTGATGGCACTGAGTGATGCTGTGGTGGCCCTGAGTGATGCTGTGATAGCCCTGAGTGATGCTGTCGTGGTGCTGAGTGATGCGGGGATGGTGCTTACTGATGCTCTGGTGGCGCTGAGTGATATTGTTGTGGCCCTGAGTGATGCTGTGGTGGCCCTGAGTGATGCTGTGGTGGCCCTGAGTGATGCTGTGGTGGCCCTGAGTGATGCTGTGGTGGCACTGAGTGATGCTGTGGTGGCCCTGAGTAATGCTGTGGTGGCCCTGAGTGATGCTGTGGTGGCCCTGAGTAATGCTGTGGTGGCCCTGAGTGATGCTGTGGTGGCCCTGAGTGATACTGCGGTAGTGCTGAGTGATGCTGTGGTGGCCCTGAGTGATATTGTTGTGGCCTTTAGTGATGCTGTGGTGGCGCTGAGTGATGCTGTGGTGGCGCTGAGTGATGCTGTGGTGGTGCTGAGTGATGCCGTGGTGGTGCTGAGTGATGCTGTGGTGGTGCTGACTGCTGTGGTGGCCTTGAGTGATGCAGTGGTGGAGCCGAGTTATGCAGTGGTGGAGCTGAGTGATGCAGTGGTGGCACTGAGTGATGCTGTGGTGACGCTGAGTGTTGTTGTGGTGTTGAGTGATGCTGTGGTGGCACTGAGTGATGCTGTGGTGGCAGCTGAGTGATATTGTTGTTGCCTTGAGTGATGCGGTGGTGGCCCTGAGTGATGCTGTGGTGGTGCTGGGTGATGCTGTGGTGGCCCTGAGTGATATTGTTCTGGCCTTTAGTGATGGTGGCGCTGAGTAATGCTGTAGTGGTGCTGAGTGATGCTGTGGAGGCACTGAGTGATGCTGTGGTGGTGCTGAGTGATGATGTGGTGGCGCTGAGTGATGCTGTGGAGGCACTGAGTGATGCTGTGGTGGCCCTGGGTTATGCTGTGATGCCCCTGAGTGATGCTGTGGTGGTGCTAAGTGATGTGGGATTGTGCTGACTGATGCTGTTGTGGTGCTGAGTGATATTGTTGTGACCTTGAGTGATGCAGCGGAGGAGCTGACTGATGCAGTGGTGGCACTGAGTGATGCTGTTTTGGAGCTGAGTGATGCTGTGATGGCACTGAGTGATGCTGTGGTGGCTCTGAGTGATGCTGTGGTGGCTCTGAGTGATGCTGTGGTGGTCCTGAGTGATGCTGTGGTTGTGCTGACTGCTGCTGTGGTGCCCCTGAGTGATGCTGTGGTGGCATTGAGTGATTCTGTGGTGGCGTTGAGTGATGCTGTGGTGGCACTGAGTGATGCTGTGGTGGCACTGAGTGATGCTGTGGTGGCGCTAAGTGATGCTGTGGTGTCCCTGAGAGATACTGTGGTGGCCCTGAGTGATGCTGTGGTGTTGCTGAGTGATGCTGTGGTGTTGCTGAGTGATGCTTTGGTGGTGCTGCGTGATGCAGTGGTGACGCTGAGTGATGTTGGGGTGGCGCTGAGTGATGCTGGCGCTGAGTGATGCTGTGCTGGCGCTGAGTGATGCTGTGCTGGCGCTGAGTGATGCTGTGCTGGCACTGAGAGATGCTGTGGTGGTGCTGAGTGATGCTGTGGTGGTGCTGAGTGATGCTGTGGTGGCCCTGAGTGATATTGTTGTGGCCCTGAGTGATGCTGTGGTGGTGTTGAGTGATGCTGCGGTGGGGCTGAGTGTTGTTGTCGTGGTGTTGAGTGATGCTGTGGTGGCGCTGAGTTATGCTGTTGTGACCACTGAGTGATATTGTTATGGCCTTTAGTGATGCAGTGGTGGTGCTGAGTGATGCTGTGGTGGCCCTGAGGGATGCTGTGGTGGCCACTGAGTGATATTGTTGTGACTGTGGCCCTGAATGATGCTGTGGTGGTGCTGAGGGATGCTGTGGTGACCCTGAGTGATGCTGTGGTGACCCTGAGAGATGCTGTGGTGACACTGAGTGATGCTCTGGGGGCCCTGAGTAATGCTGTGGTGGCCCTGAGTGATGCTGTGGTGGCCCTGAGTGATGTTTTGGTGGTGCTGAGTGATGATGTGGTGGCGCTGACTGATGCTGTGGTGGCGCTGAGTGATATTGTTGTAACCTTGAGTGATGCAGTGGTGGAGCTGAGTGATGCAGTGGTGGAGCTGAGTGATGCAGTGGTGGCACTGAGTGATGCAGTGGTGGCACTGAGTGATGCAGTGGTGGCACTGAGTGATGCAGTGGTGGCTCTGAGTGATGCTGTGCTGGCTCTGAGTGATGCTGTGCTGGCTCTGAGTGATGCTGTGCTGGCTCTGAGTGATGCTGTGGTGATGCTGAGTGATGCTGTGGTGGCCCTGAGTGATGCTGTGGTGGCCCTGAGTGATGCTGTGGTTGTGCTGACTGATGCTGTGGTGCCCCTGAGTGAGGCTGTGGTGGCATTGAGTGATGCTGTGGTGGCGTTGAGTGATGCTGTGGTGGCACTGAGTGATGCTGTGGTGGCACTGAGTGATGCTGTGGTGGCGCTAAGTAATGCTGTGGTGGCCCTGAGTGATGCTGTGGTGTCCCTGAGTGATGCTGTGGTGTTGCTGAGTGATGCTGTGGTGGTGTTGAGTGATGCTGTGGTGGCGCTGAGTGATGCTGTGGTGGCGCTGAGTGTTGTTGTGGTGGTGTTGAGTGATGCTGTGGTGGCACTGAGTGATGCTCTGGTGGCCACTGAGTGATATTGTTGTTGCCTTGAGTGATGCGGTGGTAGCCCTGAGTGATGATGTGGTGGTGCTGAGTGATGCTGTGATGGCCCTGAGTGATATTATTGTGGCCTTTAGTGTTGGTGGAGCTGAGTAATGCTGTAGTGGTGCTGAGTGATGATGTGGTGGCGCTGAGTGATGCTGTTGTGGCCCTGAGTGATGCTGTGGTGGCCCTGAGTGATGCAGTGGTTGTGCTGCGTGATGCAGTGGTGGCGCTGAGTGATGCTGTGGTGGCGCTAAGTGATGCTGTGCTGGCGCTAAGTGATGCTGTGCTGGTGCTGAGTTATGATGTGGTGGCCGTGAGTGATGCTGTGGTGGCCCTGAGTGATACTGCGGTGGTGCTGAGTGATGCTGTGGTGGCCCTGAGTGATATTGTTGTGGCCTTTAGTGATGGTGGCGCTGAGTAATGCTGTAGTGGCGCTGAGTGATGCTGTGGTGGTGCTGAGTGATGCTGTGGTGGTGCTGAGTGAATCTGTGGTGGCACTGAGTGATGCTGTGATGGCACTGAGTGATGCTGTGGTTGTGCTGACTGATGCTGTGGTGCCCCTGAGTGATGCTGTGGTGGCATTGAGTGATGCTGTGGTGGCGTTGAGTGATGCTGTGGTGGCGTTGAGTGATGCTGTGGTGGCAATGAGTGATGCTGTGGTGGCACTGAGTGTTGCTGTGGTGGCGCTAAGTGATGCTGTGGTGGCCCTGAGTGATACTGTGGTGGCCCTGAGTGATGCTGTGGTGTTGCTGAGTGATGCTGTGGTGCTGCTGAGTGATGCTGTGGTGGCGTTGAGTGATGCCGTGGTGCGCTGAGTGATGCTGTGGTGGCACTAGTGATGCTGTTGTGTCCCTGAGTGATGCTGTGGTGGCATTGAGTGATGCTGTGGTGGCGCTGAGTGATGCTGTGGTGGCGCTGAGTGATGCTGTGGTGGTGCTGAGTGATGCTGTGGTGGTGCTTAGTGATGCCGTAGTGGTGCTGAGTGATGCTGTGATGGCACTGAGTGATGCTGTGGTGGCCCTGAGTGATGCTGTGATAGCCCTGAGTGATGCTGTGGTGGTGCTGAGTGATGCGGGGATGGTGCTGACTGATGCTGTTGTGGCGCTGAGTGATATTGGTGTGGCCCTGAGTGATGCTGTGGTGGTGTTGAGTGATGCTGCGGTGGCGCTGAGTGTTGTTGTCGTGGTGTTGAGTGATGCTGTGGTGGCGCTGAGTTATGCTGTTGTGGCCACTGAGTGATATTTGTATGGCCTTTAGTGATGCAGTGGTGGTGCTGAGTGATGCTGTGGTGACCCTGAGTGATGCTGTGGTGGCCACTGAGTGATATTGTTATGGCCTTTAGTGATGCAGTGGTGGTGCTGAGTGATGCTGTGGTGACCCTGAGTGATGCTGTGGTGGCCACTGAGTGATATTGTTGTGGCTGTGGCCCTGAGTGATGCTGTGGTGGTGCTGAGGGATGCTGTGGTGGCCCTGAGTGATGCTGTGGTGGCACTGAGTGATGCTGTGGTGGCACTGAGTGATGCTGTGGTGGCCCTGAGTAATGCTGTGGTGGCCCTGAGTGATGCTGTGGTGGCCCTGAGTAATGCTGTGGTGGCCCTGAGTGATGCTGTGATGGCCCTGAGTGATATTGTTGTGGCCTTTAGTGTTGGTGGAGCTGAGTAATGCTGTAGTGGCGCTGAGTGATGGTGTGGTGGCACTGAGTGATGCTGTGGTGGCCCTGAGTGATGCTATGGTGGCCCTGAGTGATGCTGTGGTGGCCCTGAGTGATGCAGTGGTTGTGCTGCGTGATGCAGTGGTGGCGCTGAGTGATGTTGTGGTGGTGCTAAGTGATGCTGTGCTGCCGCTAAGTGATGCTGTGCTGGCGCTGAGTGATGCTGTGCTGGTGCTGAGTGATGCTGTGGTGGTGCTGAGTGATGCTGTGGTGGTGCTGAGTTATGGTGTGGTGGCCGTGAGTGATGCTGTGGTGGCCCTGAGTGATACTGCGGTGGTGCTGAGTGATGCTGTGGTGGCCCTGAGTGATATTGTTGTGGCCTTTAGTGATGCTGTGGTGGTGCTGAGTGATGCTGTGGTGGTGCTGAGTTATGATATGGTGGCCGTGAGTAATGCTGTAGTGGCGCTGAGTGATGCTGTGGTGGTGCTGAGTGATGCTGTGGTGGTGCTGAGTGAATCCGTGGTGGCACTGAGTGATGCTGTGATGGCACTGAGTGATGCTGTGGTGGCCCTGAGTGATGCTGTGATAGCCCTGAGTGATGCTGTCGTGGTGCTGAGTGATGCGGGGATGGTGCTTACTGATGCTCTGGTGGCGCTGAGTGATATTGTTGTGGCCCTGAGTGATGCTGTGGTGGCCCTGAGTGATGCTGTGGTGGCCCTGAGTGATGCTGTGGTGGCACTGAGTGATGCTGTGGTGGCCCTGAGTAATGCTGTGGTGGCCCTGAGTGATGCTGTGGTGGCCCTGAGTGATGCTGTGGTGGCCCTGAGTAATGCTGTGGTGGCCCTGAGTGATGCTGTGATGGCCCTGAGTGATATTGTTGTGGCCTTTAGTGTTGGTGGAGCTGAGTAATGCTGTAGTGGTGCTGAGTAATGCTGTGGTGGCACTGAGTGATGCTGTGGTGGCACTGAGTGATGCTGTGGTGGCCCTGAGTGATGCTGTGGTGGCCCTGAGTGATGCTGTGGTGGCCCTGAGTGATGCTGTGGTGGCCCTGAGTGATGCAGTGGTTGTGCTGCGTGATGCAGTGGTGGCGCTGAGTGATGCTGTGCTGGCGCTAAGTGATGCTGTGCTGGCGCTAAGTGATGCTGTGCTGGCGCTGAGTGATGCTGTGCTGGCGCTGAGTGATGCTGTGCTGGCGCTGAGTGATGCTGTGCTGGCGCTGAGTGATGCTGTGCTGGCGCTGAGTGATGCTGTGGTGGTGCTGAGTTATGATGTGGTGCCGTGAGTGATGCTGTGGTGGCCCTGAGTGATACTGCGGTAGTGCTGAGTGATGCTGTGGTGGCCCTGAGTGATATTGTTGTGGCCTTTAGTGATGGTGGTGCTGAGTAATGCTGTAGTGGTGCTGAGTAATGCTGTAGTGGTGCTGAGTGATGCTGTGGTGGCGCTGAGTGATGCTGTGGTGGTGCTGGGTGAATCCGTGGTGGAACTGAGTGATGTTGTAATGGCACTGAGTGATGCTGTAATGGCACTGAGTGATGCTGTAATGGCACGGAGTGATGCTGTGGTGGCCCTGAGTGATGCTGTGATAGCCCTGAGTGATGCTGTCATGGTGCTGAGTGATGCGGGGATGGTGCTTACTGATGCTCTGGTGGCGCTGAGTGATATTGTTGTGGCCCTGAGTGATGCTGTGGTGGTGTTGAGTGATGCTGTGGTGGCGCTGAGTGATGCTGCGGTGGGGCTGAGTGTTGTTGTGGTGGTGTTGAGTGATGCTGTGGTGCCGCTGAGTTATGCTGTTGTGGCCACTGAGTGATATTGTTATGGCCTTTAGTGATGCAGTGGTGGTGCTGAGTGATGCTGTGGTGGCCCTGAGTGATGCTGTGGTGGCCACTGAGTGATATTGTTGTGATTGTGGCCCTGAGTGATGCTGTGGTGGTGCTGAGGGATGCTGTGGTGACCCTGAGTGATGCTGTGGTGGCCCTGAGAGATGCTGTGGTGAAACTGAGTGATGCTGTGGTGGCCCTGAGTAATGCTGTGGTGGCCCTGAGTGATGCTGTGGTGGCCCTGAGTGATGCTGTGGTGGCCCTGAGTGATGTTTTGGTGGTGCTGAGTGATGCTGTGGTGGCGCTGAGTGATGCTGTGGTGGCACTAGTGATGCTGTTGTGGCCTTGAGTGATGCTGTGGTGGCGCTGAGTGATGCTGTGGTGCGCTGAGTGATGTTGTGGTGGCACTAGTGATGCTGTTGTGGCCTTGAGTGATGCTGTGGTGGCGCTGAGTGATGCTGTGGTGGCACTAGTGATGCTGTTGTGGCCTTGAGTGATGCTGTGGTGGCGCTGAGTGATGCTGTGGTGCGCTGAGTGATGCTGTGGTGCGCTGAGTGATGCTGTGGTGGCACTAGTGATGCTGTTGTGGCCTTGAGTGATGCTGTGGTGGCGCTGAGTGATGCTGTGGTGCGCTGAGTGATGCTTTGGTGGCACTAGTGATGCTGTTGTGGCCTTGAGTGATGCTGTGGTGGCGCTGAGTGATACTGTGGTGGTGCTGAGCGATGCCGTGGTGGTGCTGAGTGATGCTGTGGTGGTGCTGACTGATGCAGTGGTGGCACTGAGTGATAATATTGTGGCCCTGAGTGATGCTGTGGTGGCCTTGAGTGATGCAGTGGTGGAGCTGAGTGATGCAGTGTTGGAGCTGAGTGATGCAGTGGTGGCACTGAGTGATGGTGTGGTGGCGCTGAGTGTTGTTGTGGTGGTGTTGAGTGATGCTGTGGTGGCACTGAGTGATGCTGTTGTGGCCACTGAGTGATATTGTTGCCTTGAGTGATGCGGTGGTGGCCCTGAGTGATGCTGTGGTGGTGCTGGGTGATGCTGTGGTGGCCCTGAGTGATATTGTTCTGGCCTTTAGTGATGGTGGCGCTGAGTAATGCTGTAGTGGTGCTGAGTGATGCTGTGGAGGCGCTGAGTGATGCTGTGGTGGTGCTGAGTGATGATGTGGTGGCGCTGAGTGATGCTGTGATGGCACTGAGTGATGCTGTGGTGGCCCTGAGTTATGCTGTGATGCCCCTGAGTTATGCTGTGGTGGTGCTGAGTGATGCGGGATTGTGCTGACTGATGCTGTTGTGGTGCTGAGTGATATTGTTGTGACCTTGAGTGTTGCAGTGGTGGAGCTGACTGATGCAGTGGTGGCACTGAGTGATGCTGTTGTGGAGCTGAGTGATGCTGTGCTGGCACTGAGTGATGCTGTGGTGGCGCTGAGTGATGCTGTGGTGGCTCTGAGTGATGCTGTGGTGGTCCTGAGTGATGCTGTGGTTGTGCTGACTGCTGCTGTGGTGCCCCTGAGTGATGCTGTGGTGGCATTGAGTGATTCTGTGGTGGCGTTGAGTGATGCTGTGGTGGCACTGAGTGATGCTGTGGTGGCACTGAGTGATGCTGTGGTGGCGCTAAGTGATGCTGTGGTGGCCCTGAGTGATACTGTGGTGGCCCTGAGTGATGCTGTGGTGGTGCTGAGTTATGATGTGGTGGCCGTGAGTGATGCTGTGGTGGCCCTGAGTGATACTGCGGTGGTGCTGAGTGATGCTGTGGTGGCCCTGGGTGATATTGTTGTGGCCTTTAGTGATGGTGGCGCTGAGTATTGCTGTAGTGGCACTGAGTGATGCTGTAGTGGCACTGAGTGATGCTGTGGTGGCGCTGAGTGATGCTGTGGTGGTGCTGAGTGAATCCGTGGTGGCACTGAGTGATGCTGTGATGGCACTGAGTGATGCTGTGGTTGTGCTGACTGATGCTGTAGTGCCCCTGAGTGATGCTGTGGTGGCTTTGAGTGATGCTGTGGTGGCGTTGAGTGATGCTGTGGTGGCAATGAGTGATGCTGTGGTGGCACTGATTGATGCTGTGGTGGCGCTAAGTGATGCTGTGGTGGCCCTGAGTGATACTGTGGTGTCCCTGAGTGATGCTGTGGTGTTGCTGAGTGATGCTGTGGTGGTGTTGAGTGATGCTGTGGTGGCGCTGAGTGATGCTGTGGTGGCGCTGAGTGTTGTTGTGGTGGTGTTGAGTGATGCTGTGGTGGCACTGAGTGATGCTGTGGTGGCCACTGAGTGATATTGTTGTTGCCTTGAGTGATGCGGTGGTAGCCCTGAGTGATGATGTGGTAGCCCTGAGTGATGATGTGGTGGTGCTGAGTGATGCTGTGATGGCCCTGAGTGATATTATTGTGGCCTTTAGTGTTGGTGGAGCTGAGTAATGCTGTAGTGGTGCTGAGTGATGATGTGGTGGCGCTGAGTGATGCTGTTGTGGCCCTGAGTGATGCTGTTGTGGCCCTGAGTGATGCTGTGGTGTCCCTGAGTGATGCAGTGGTTGTGCTGCGTGATGCAGTGGTGGCGCTGAGTGATGTTGTGGTGGCGCTAAGTGATGCTGTGCTGGCGCTAAGTGATGCTGTGCTGGTGCTGAGTGATGCTGTGGTGGTGCTGAGTTATGATGTGGTGGCCGTGAGTGATGCTGTGGTGGCCCTGAGTGATACTGCGGTGGTGCTGAGTGATGCTGTGGTGGCCCTGAGTGATATTGTTGTGGCCTTTAGTGATGGTGGCGCTGAGTAATGCTGTAGTGGCGCTGAGTGATGCTGTGGTGGTGCTGAGTGATGCTGTGGTGGTGCTGAGTGAATCCGTGGTGGCACTGAGTGATGCTGTGATGGCACTGAGTGATGCTGTGGTTGTGCTGACTGATGCTGTGGTGCCCCTGAGTGATGCTGTGGTGGCATTGAGTGATGCTGTGGTGGCGTTGAGTGATGCTGTGGTGGCGTTGAGTGATGCTGTGGTGGCGTTGAGTGATGCTGTGGTGGCAATGAGTGATGCTGTGGTGGCACTGAGTGTTGCTGTGGTGGCGCTAAGTGATGCTGTGGTGGCCCTGAGTGATACTGTGGTGGCCCTGAGTGATGCTGTGGTGTTGCTGAATGATGCTGTGGTGCTGCTGAGTGATGCTGTGGTGGCAATGAGTGATGCTGTGGTGGCACTGAGTGTTGCTGTGGTGGCGCTAAGTGATGCTGTGGTGGCCCTGAGTGATACTGTGGTGGCCCTGAGTGATGCTGTGGTGTTGCTGAATGATGCTGTGGTGCTGCTGAGTGATGCTGTGGTGGCGTTGAGTGATGCCGTGGTGCGCTGAGTGATGCTGTGGTGGCACTAGTGATGCTGTTGTGTCCCTGAGTGATGCTGTGGTGGCACTAGTGATGCTGTGGTGGCGCTGAGTGATGCTGTGGTGGCGCTGAGTGATGCTGTGGTGGTGCTGAGTGATGCCGTAGTGGTGCTGAGTGATGCTGTGATGGCACTGAGTGATGCTGTGGTGGCCCTGAGTGATGCTGTGATAGCCCTGAGTGATGCTGTGGTGGTGCTGAGTGATGCGGGGATGGTGCTGACTGATGCTGTTGTGGCGCTGAGTGATATTGGT
This sequence comes from Triturus cristatus, assembly GCF_964204655.1. Taxonomy (NCBI): domain Eukaryota; kingdom Metazoa; phylum Chordata; class Amphibia; order Caudata; family Salamandridae; genus Triturus; species Triturus cristatus. The sequence goes on from NW_028187318.1 coordinate 325,801, forward strand.
GTGGCCCTGAGTGATGCTGTGGTGGTGTTGAGTGATGCTGCGGTGGCGCTGAGTGTTGTTGTCGTGGTGTTGAGTGATGCTATGGTGGCGCTGAGTTATGCTGTTGTGGCCACTGAGTGATATTTGTATGGCCTTTAGTGATGCAGTGGTGGTGCTGAGTGATGCTGTGGTGGCCACTGAGTGATATTGTTATGGCCTTTAGTGATGCAGTGGTGGTGCTGAGTGATGCTGTGGTGACCCTGAGTGATGCTGTGGTGGCCACTGAGTGATATTGTTGTGGCTGTGGCCCTGAGTGATGCTGTGGTGGTGCTGAGGGATGCTGTGGTGGCCCTGAGTGATGCTGTGGTGGCACTGAGTGATGCTGTGGTGGCACTGAGTGATGCTGTGGTGGCCCTGAGTAATGCTGTGGTGGCCCTGAGTGATGCTGTGGTGGCCCTGAGTAATGCTGTGGTGGCCCTGAGTGATGCTGTGATGGCCCTGAGTGATATTGTTGTGGCCTTTAGTGTTGGTGGAGCTGAGTAATGCTGTAGTGGCGCTGAGTGATGGTGTGGTGGCACTGAGTGATGCTGTGGTGGCCCTGAGTGATGCTATGGTGGCCCTGAGTGATGCTATGGTGGCCCTGAGTGATGCTGTGGTGGCCCTGAGTGATGCAGTGGTTGTGCTGCGTGATGCAGTGGTGGCGCTGAGTGATGTTGTGGTGGTGCTAAGTGATGCTGTGCTGCCGCTAAGTGATGCTGTGCTGGCGCTGAGTGATGCTGTGCTGGTGCTGAGTGATGCTGTGGTGGTGCTGAGTGATGCTGTGGTGGTGCTGAGTTATGGTGTGGTGGCCGTGAGTGATGCTGTGGTGGCCCTGAGTGATACTGCGGTGGTGCTGAGTGATGCTGTGGTGGCCCTGAGTGATATTGTTGTGGCCTTTAGTGATGCTGTGGTGGTGCTGAGTGATGCTGTGGTGGTGCTGAGTTATGATGTGGTGGCCGTGAGTAATGCTGTAGTGGCGCTGAGTGATGCTGTGGTGGCGCTGAGTGATGCTGTGGTGGTGCTGAGTGAATCCGTGGTGGCACTGAGTGATGCTGTGATGGCACTGAGTGATGCTGTGGTGGCCCTGAGTGATGCTGTGATAGCCCTGAGTGATGCTGTCGTGGTGCTGAGTGATGCGGGGATGGTGCTTACTGATGCTCTGGTGGCGCTGAGTGATATTGTTGTGGCCCTGAGTGATGCTGTGGTGGCCCTGAGTGATGCTGTGGTGGCCCTGAGTGATGCTGTGGTGGCCCTGAGTGATGCTGTGGTGGCACTGAGTGATGCTGTGGTGGCCCTGAGTAATGCTGTGGTGGCCCTGAGTGATGCTGTGGTGGCCCTGAGTAATGCTGTGGTGGCCCTGAGTGATGCTGTGATGGCCCTGAGTGATATTGTTGTGGCCTTTAGTGTTGGTGGAGCTGAGTAATGCTGTAGTGGTGCTGAGTAATGCTGTGGTGGCACTGAGTGATGCTGTGGTGGCACTGAGTGATGCTGTGGTGGCCCTGAGTGATGCTGTGGTGGCCCTGAGTGATGCTGTGGTGGCCCTGAGTGATGCAGTGGTTGTGCTGCGTGATGCAGTGGTGGCGCTGAGTGATGCTGTGCTGGCGCTAAGTGATGCTGTGCTGGCGCTAAGTGATGCTGTGCTGGCGCTGAGTGATGCTGTGCTGGCGCTGAGTGATGCTGTGGTGGTGCTGAGTGATGCTGTGGTGGTGCTGAGTTATGATGTGGTGGCCGTGAGTGATGCTGTGGTGGCCCTGAGTGATACTGCGGTAGTGCTGAGTGATGCTGTGGTGGCCCTGAGTGATATTGTTGTGGCCTTTAGTGATGGTGGTGCTGAGTAATGCTGTAGTGGTGCTGAGTGATGCTGTGGTGGCGCTGAGTGATGCTGTGGTGGTGCTGGGTGAATCCGTGGTGGAACTGAGTGATGTTGTAATGGCACTGAGTGATGTTGTAATGGCACTGAGTGATGCTGTAATGGCACTGAGTGATGCTGTGGTGGCCCTGAGTGATGCTGTGATAGCCCTGAGTGATGCTGTCATGGTGCTGAGTGATGCGGGGATGGTGCTTACTGATGCTCTGGTGGCGCTGAGTGATATTGTTGTGGCCCTGAGTGATGCTGTGGTGGTGTTGAGTGATGCTGTGGTGGCGCTGAGTGATGCTGCAGTGGGGCTGAGTGTTGTTGTGGTGGTGTTGAGTGATGCTGTGGTGCCGCTGAGTTATGCTGTTGTGGCCACTGAGTGATATTGTTATGGCCTTTAGTGATGCAGTGGTGGTGCTGAGTGATGCTGTGGTGGCCCTGAGTGATGCTGTGGTGGCCACTGAGTGATATTGTTGTGATTGTGGCCCTGAGTGATGCTGTGGTGGTGCTGAGGGATGCTGTGGTGACCCTGAGTGATGCTGTGGTGGCCCTGAGAGATGCTGTGGTGAAACTGAGTGATGCTGTGGTGGCCCTGAGTAATGCTGTGCTGGCCCTGAGTGATGCTGTGGTGGCCCTGAGTGATGTTTTGGTGGTGCTGAGTGATGCTGTGGTGGCGCTGAGTGATGCTGTGGTGGCACTAGTGATGCTGTTGTGGCCTTGAGTGATGCTGTGGTGGCGCTGAGTGATGCTGTGGTGCGCTGAGTGATGTTGTGGTGGCACTAGTGATGCTGTTGTGGCCTTGAGTGATGCTGTGGTGGCGCTGAGTGATGCTGTGGTGGCACTAGTGATGCTGTTGTGGCCTTGAGTGATGCTGTGGTGGCGCTGAGTGATGCTGTGGTGCACTGAGTGATGCTGTGGTGGCACTAGTGATGCTGTTGTGGCCTTGAGTGATGCTGTGGTGGCGCTGAGTGATGCTGTGGTGCGCTGAGTGATGCTGTGGTGGCACTAGTGATGCTGTTGTGGCCTTGAGTGATGCTGTGGTGGCGCTGAGTGATGCTGTGGTGGCGCTGAGTGATACTGTGGTGGTGCTGAGCGATGCCGTGGTGGTGCTGAGTGATGCTGTGGTGGTGCTGACTGATGCAGTGGTGGCACTGAGTGATATTATTGTGGCCCTGAGTGATGCTGTGGTGGCCTTGAGTGATGCAGTGGTGGAGCTGAGTGATGCAGTGTTGGAGCTGAGTGATGCAGTGGTGGCACTGAGTGATATTGTTGCCTTGAGTGATGCGGTGGTGGCCCTGAGTGATGCTGTGGTGGTGCTGGGTGATGCTGTGGTGGCCCTGAGTGATATTGTTCTGGCCTTTAGTGATGGTGGCGCTGAGTAATGCTGTAGTGGTGCTGAGTGATGCTGTGGAGGCACTGAGTGATGCTGTGGTGGTGCTGAGTGATGATTTGGTGGCGCTGAGTGATGCTGTTGTGGAGCTGAGTGATGCTGTGCTGGCACTGAGTGATGCTGTGCTGGCACTGAGTGATGCTGTGGTGGCGCTGAGTGATGCTGTGGTGGCTCTGAGTGATGCTGTGGTGGTCCTGAGTGATGCTGTGGTTGTGCTGACTGCTGCTGTGGTGCCCCTGAGTGATGCTGTGGTGGCATTGAGTGATTCTGTGGTGGCGTTGAGTGATGCTGTGGTGGCACTGAGTGATGCTGTGGTGGCACTGAGTGATGCTGTGGTGGCACTGAGTGATGCTGTGGTGGCGCTAAGTGATGCTGTGGTGGCCCTGAGTGATACTGTGGTGGCCCTGAGTGATGCTGTGGTGGTGCTGAGTTATGATGTGGTGGCCGTGAGTGATGCTGTGGTGGCCCTGAGTGATGCTGTGGTGGCCCTGAGTGATACTGCGGTGGTGCTGAGTGATGCTGTGGTGCCCCTGGCACTGAGTGATGCTGTAGTGGCACTGAGTGATGCTGTGGTGGCGCTGAGTGATGCTGTGGTGGTGCTGAGTGAATCCGTGGTGGCACTGAGTGATGCTGTGATGGCACTGAGTGATGCTGTGGTTGTGCTGACTGATGCTGTAGTGCCCCTGAGTGATGCTGTGGTGGCATTGAGTGATGCTGTGGTGGCGTTGAGTGATGCTGTGGTGGCGTTGAGTGATGCTGTGGTGGCAATGAGTGATGCTGTGGTGGCACTGAGTGATGCTGTGGTGGCGCTACGTGATGCTGTGGTGGCCCTGAGTGATACTGTGGTGGCCCTGAGTGATGCTGTGGTGTTGCTGAGTGATGCTGTGGTGCTGCTGAGTGATGCTGTGGTGGCGTTGAGTGATGCTGTGGTGCGCTGAGTGATGCTGTGGTGGCACTAGTGATGCTGTTGTGGCCCTGAGTGATGCTGTGGTGGTGCTGAGTGATGCTGTGGTGGTGCTGAGTGATGCTGTGGTGGCGCTGAGTGATGCTGTGGTGGCACTGAGTGATGCTGTGGTGGCGCTGAGTGTTGTTGTGGTGGTGTTGAGTGATGCTGTGGTGGCACTGAGTGATGCTGTGGTGGCCACTGAGTGATATTGTTGTTGCCTTGAGTGATGCGGTGGTAGCCCTGAGTAATGCTGTGGTGGTGCTGAGGGATGCTGTGATGGCCCTGAGTGATATTATTGTGGCCTTTAGTGTTGGTGGAGCTGAGTAATGCTGTAGTGGTGCTGAGTGATGATGTGGTGGCGCTGAGTGATGCTGTTGTGGCCCTGAGTGATGCTGTGGTGGCCCTGAGTGATGCAGTGGTTGTGCTGCGTGATGCAGTGGTGGCGCATGAGTGATGTTGTGGTGGCGCTAAGTGATGCTGTGCTGGCGCTAAGTGATGCTGTGCTTGTGCTGAGTGATGCTGTGGTGGTGCTGAGTTATGATGTGGTGGCCGTGAGTGATGCTGTGGTGGCCCTGAGTGATACTGCAGTGGTGCTGAGTGATGCTGTGGTGGCCCTGGGTGATATTGTTGTGGCCTTTAGTGATGGTGGCGCTGAGTATTGCTGTAGTGGCACTGAGTGATGCTGTGGTGGCGCTGAGTGATGCTGTGGTGGTGCTGAGTGAATCCGTGGTGGCACTGAGTGATGCTGTGATGGCACTGAGTGATGCTGTGGTTGTGCTGACTGATGCTGTAGTGCCCCTGAGTGATGCTGTGGTGGCATTGAGTGATGCTGTTGTGGCGTTGAGTGATGCTGTGGTGGCCGTGAGTGATGCTGTTGTGGCCCTGAGTGATGCTGTGGTGGCGCTAAGTGATGCTGTGGTGGTCCTGAGTGATACTGTGGTGGCCCTGAGTGATGCTGTGGTGTTGCTGAGTGATGCTGTGGTGCTGCTGAGTGATGCTGTGGTGGCACTAGTGATGCTGTGGTGGCACTAGTGATGCTGTTGTGGCCCTGAGTGATGCTGTGGTGGCAGTGAGTGATGCTGTGGTGGCAGTGAGTGATGCCGTGGTGGTGCTGAGTGATGCTGTGATGGCACTGAGTGATGCTGTGGTGGCCCTGAGTGATGCTGTGATAGCCCTGAGTGATGCTGTGGTGGTGCTGAGTGATACTGTGGTGGTGCTGAGTGATGGGGGGATGGTGCTGACTGATGCTGTGGTGGCGCTGAGTGATATTGGTGTGGCCCTGAGTGATGCTGTGGTGGTGTTGAGTGATGCTGCGGTGGCGCTGAGTGTTGTTGTCGTGGCGCTGAGTGATGCTGCGGTGGCGCTGAGTGTTGTTGTGGTGGTGTTGAGTGATGCTGTGGTGGCGCTGATTTATGCTGTTGTGGCCACTGAGTGATATTGTTATGGCCTTTAGTGATGCAGTGGTGATGCTGAGTGATGCTGTGGTGGCCCTGAGTGATGCTGTGGTGGCCACTGAGTGATATTGTTGTGACTGTGGCCCTGAGTGATGCTGTGGTGGTGCTGAGGGATGCTGTGGTGACCCTGAGTGATACTCTGGTGGCCCTGAGAGATGCTGTGGTGACACTGAGTGATGCTGTGGTGGCCCTGAGTGATGCTGTGGTGGCCCTGAGTGATGCTGTGGTGGCCCTGAGTGATGTTTTGGTGGTGCTGAGTGATGATGTGGTGGCGCTGACAGATGCTGTGGTGGCGCTGAGTGATATTGTTGTGACCTTGAGTGATGCAGTGGTGGAGCTGAGTGATGCAGTGGTGGAGCTGAGTGATGCAGTGGTGGCACTGAGTGATGCAGTGGTGGCACTGAGTGATGCTGTGCTGGCTCTGAGTGATGCTGTGGTTGTGCTGAATGATGCTGTGGTGGCCCTGAGTGATGCTGTTGTGGCATTGAGTGATGCTGTGGTGGCGTTGAGTGATGCTGTGGTGGCACTGAGTGATGCTGTGGTGGCGCTAAGTAATGCTGTGGTGGCCCTGAGTAATGCTGTGGTGTCCCTGAGTGATGCTGTGGTGTTGCTGAGTGATGCTGTGGTGGTGCTAAGTGATGCTGTGGTGGCGTTGAGTGATGCTGTGGTGCGCTGAGTGATGCTGTGGTGGCACTAGTGATGCTGTTGTGGCCTTGAGTGACGCTGTGGTGGTGCTGAGTGATGCTGTGGTGCGCTGAGTGATGCTGTGGTGGCACTAGTGATACTGTTGTGGCCTTGAGTGATGCTGTGGTGGCGCTGAGTGATGCTGTGGTGCGCTGAGTGATGCTGTGGTGGCACTAGTGATGCTGTTGTGGCCTTGAGTGATGCTGTGGTGGAGCTGAGTGATGCAGTGGTGGAGCTGAGTGATGCAGTGGTGGCACTGAGTGATGCAGTGGTGGCACTGAGTGATGCTGTGCTGGCTCTGAGTGATGCTGTGGTTGTGCTGAATGATGCTGTGGTGGCCCTGAGTGATGCTGTTGTGGCATTGAGTGATGCTGTGGTGGCGTTGAGTGATGCTGTGGTGGCACTGAGTGATGCTGTGGTGGCGCTAAGTAATGCTGTGGTGGCCCTGAGTAATGCTGTGGTGTCCCTGAGTGATGCTGTGGTGTTGCTGAGTGATGCTGTGGTGGTGCTAAGTGATGCTGTCGTGGCGTTGAGTGATGCTGTGGTGCGCTGAGTGATGCTGTGGTGGCACTAGTGATGCTGTTGTGGCCTTGAGTGACGCTGTGGTGGTGCTGAGTGATGCTGTGGTGCGCTGAGTGATGCTGTGGTGGCACTAGTGATACTGTTGTGGCCTTGAGTGATGCTGTGGTGGCGCTGAGTGATGCTGTGGTGCGCTGAGTGATGCTGTGGTGGCACTAGTGATGCTGTTGTGGCCTTGAGTGATGCTGTGGTGGCGCTGAGTGATGCTGTGGTGGCGCTGAGTGATGCTGTGGTGGCGCTGAGTGATGCTGTGGTGGCGCTGAGTGATGCTGTGGTGGCGCTGAGTGATGCTGTGGTGGCGCTGAGTGATGCTGTGGTGGCGCTGAGTGATGCTGTGGTGGTGCTGAGTGATGCTGTGGTGGTGCTGAGTGATGCCGTGGTGGTGCTGAGTGATGCTGTGGTGGCCTTGAGTGATGCAGTGGTGGAGCTGAGTGATGCAGTGGTGGAGCTGAGTTATGCAGTGGTGGAGCTGAGTGATGCAGTGGTGACGCTGAGTGTTGCTGTGGTGGCACTGAGTGATGCTGTGGTGGCCACTGAGTGATATTGTTGTTGCCTTGAGTGATGCGGTGGTGGCCCTGAGTGATGCGGTGGTGGTGCTGGGTGATGCTGTGGTGGCCCTGAGTGATATTGTTCTGGCACTGAGTGATGCTGTGGTGGCCCTGGGTTATGCTGTGATGCCCCTGAGTGATGCTGTGGTGGTGCTGAGTGATGTGGGATTGTGCTGACTGATGCTGTTGTGGTGCTGAGTGATGCTGTGGAGGCACTGAGTGATGCTGTGGTGGTGCTGAGTGATGATGTGGTGGCGCTGAGTGATGCTGTGATGGCACTGAGTGATGCTGTGGTGGCCCTGGGTTATGCTGTGATGCCCCTGAGTGATGCTGTGGTGGTGCTGAGTGATGTGGGATTGTGCTGACTGATGCTGTTGTGGTGCTGAGTGATATTGTTGTGACCTTGAGTGATGCAGTGGTGGAGCTGACTGATGCAGTGGTGGAGCTGACTGATGCAGTGGTGGCACTGAGTGATGCTGTTGTGGAGCTGAGTGATGCTGTGATGGCGCTGAGTGATGCTGTGGTGGCTCTGAGTGATGCTGTGGTGGTCCTGAGTGATGCTGTGGTTGTGCTGACTGCTGCTGTGGTGCCCCTGAGTGATGCTGTTGTGGCATTGAGTGATTCTGTGGTTGCATTGAGTGATGCTGTGGTGGCGCTAAGTGATGCTGTGGTGGCCCTGAGTGATACTGTGATGGCCCTGAGTGATACTGTGGTGGCCCTGAGTGATACTGTGGTGGCCCTGAGTGATGCTGTGGTGTTGCTGAGTGATGCTGTGGTGGCGTTGAGTGATGCTGTGGTGCGCTGAGTGATGCTGTGGTGGCACTAGTGATGCTGTTGTGGCCCTGAGTGATGCTGTGGTGGCATTGAGTGATGCTGTGGTGGCATTGAGTGATGCTGTGGTGGCGCTGAGTGATGCAGTGGTTGTGCTGCGTGATGCAGTGGTGACGCTGAGTGATGTTGGGGTGGCGCTGAGTGATGCTGTGCTGGCGCTGAGTGATGCTGTGCTGGCGCTGAGAGATGCTGTGCTGGCACTGAGAGATGCTGTGGTGGTGCTGAGTGATGCTGTGGTGGTGCTGAGTTATGATGTGGTGGCCGTGAGTTATGCTGTGGTGGCCCTGAGTGATACTGTGGTGGTGCTGAGTGATGCTGTGGTGGCCCTGAGTGATATTGTTGTGGCCCTGAGTGATGCTGTGGTGGTGTTGAGTGATGCTGCGGTGGGGCTGAGTGTTGTTGTCGTGGTGTTGAGTGATGCTGTGGTGGCGCTGAGTTATGCTGTTGTGGCCACTGAGTGATATTGTTATGGCCTTTAGTGATGCAGTGGTGGTGCTGAATGATGCTGTGGTGGTGCTGAGGGATGCTGTGGTGACCCTGAGTGATGCTGTGGTGACCCTGAGAGATGCTGTGGTGACCCTGAGAGATGCTGTGGTGACACTGAGTGATGCTGTGGGGGCCCTGAGTAATGCTGTGGTGCCCTGAGTGATGCTGTGGTGGCCCTGAGTGATGTTTTGGTGGTGCTGAGTGATGATGTGGTGGCGCTGACTGATGCTGTGGTGGCGCTGAGTGATATTGTTGTAACCTTGAGTGATGCAGTGGTGGAGCTGAGTGATGCAGTGGTGGCGCTGAGTGATGCAGTGGTGGCACTGAGTGATGCAGTGGTGGCACTGAGTGATGCAGTGGTGGCTCTGAGTGATGCTGTGGTGATGCTGAGTGATGCTGTGGTGGCCCTGAGTGATGCTGTGGTGGCCCTGAGTGATGCTGTGGTGGCCCTGAGTGATGCTGTGGTTGTGCTGACTGATGCTGTGGTGCCCCTGAGTGAGGCTGTGGTGGCATTGAGTGATGCTGTGGTGGCGTTGAGTGATGCTGTGGTCACACTGAGTGATGCTGTGGTGGCACTGAGTGATGCTGTGGTGGCGCTAAGTAATGCTGTGGTGGCCCTGAGTGATGCTGTGGTGTCCCTGAGTGATGCTGTGGTGTTGCTGAGTGATGCTGTGGTGATGTTGAGTGATGCTGTGGTGGCGCTGAGTGATGCTGTGGTGGCGCTGAGTGTTGTTGTGGTGGTGTTGAGTGATGCTGTGGTGGCACTGAGTGATGCTGTGGTGGCCACTGAGTGATATTGTTGTTGCCTTGAGTGATGCGGTGGTAGCCCTGAGTGATGATGTGGTGGTGCTGAGTGATGCTGTGATGGCCCTGAGTGATATTATTGTGGCCTTTAGTGTTGGTGGAGCTGAGTAATGCTGTAGTGGTGCTGAGTGATGATGTGGTGGCGCTGAGTGATGCTGTGGTGGCCCTGAGTGATGCTGTGGTGGCCCTGAGTGATGCAGTGGTTGTGCTGCGTGATGTTGTGGTTGTGCTGCGTGATGTTGTGGTGGCGCTGAGTGATGCTGTGCTGGCGCTAAGTGATGCTGTGCTGGCGCTGAGTGATGCTGTGCTGGTGCTGAGTTATGATGTGGTGGCCGTGAGTGATGCTGTTGTGGCCCTGAGTGATGCTGTGGTGGCGCTGAGTGATGCTGTGGTGGTGCTGAGTGAATCCGTGGTGGCACTGAGTGATGCTGTGATGGCACTGAGTGATGCTGTGGTTGTGCCGACTGATGCTGTGGTGCCTCTGAGTGATGCTGTGGTCGCATTGAGTGATGCTGTGGTGGCGTTGAGTGATGCTGTGGTGGCAATGAGTGATGCTGTGGTGGCACTGAGTGTTGCTGTGGTGGCGCTAAGTGATGCTGTGGTGGCCCTGAGTGATACTGTGGTGGCCCTGAGTGATGCTGTGGTGTTGCTGAGTGATGCTGTGGTGTTGCTGAGTGATGCTGTGGTGCTGCTGAGTGATGCTGTGGTGGCGTTGAGTGATGCCGTGGTGCGCTGAGTGATGCTGTGGTGTCCCTGAGTGATGCTGTGGTGGCATTGAGTGATGCTGTGGTGGCATTGAGTGATGCTGTGGTGGCGCTGAATGATGCTGTGGTGGCGCTGAGTGATGCCGTAGTGGTGCTGAGTGATGCTGTGATGGCACTGAGTGATGCTGTGGTGGCCCTGAGTGATGCTGTGATAGCCCTGAGTGATGCTGTGATAGCCCTGAGTGATGCTGTGGTGGTGCTGAGTGATGCGGGGATGGTGCTGACTGATGCTGTTGTGGCGCTGAGCGATGCTGTGGTGGCCCTGAGCGATGCTGTGGTGGCCCTGAGTGATGCTGTGGTGGCCCTGAGTGATGCTGTGGTGGCCCTGAGTGATGCTGTGGTGGCACTGAGTGATGCTGTGGTGGCCCTGAGTGATGCTGTGGTGGCCCTGAGTAATGCTGTGGTGGCCCTGAGTGGTGCTGTGATGGCCCTGAGTGATATTGTTGTGGCCTTTAGTGTTGGTGGAGCTGAGTAATGCTGTAGTGGTGCTGAGTAATGCTGTGGTGGCACTGAGTGATGCTGTGGTGGCCCTGAGTGATGCTGTGGTGGCCCTGAGTGATGCTGTGGTGGCCCTGAGTGATGCTGTGGTGGCCCTGAGTGATGCTGTGGTGGCCCTGAGTGATGCTGTGGTGGCCCTGAGTGATGCAGTGGTGGCGCTGCGTGATGCAGTGGTGGCGCTGAGTGATGTTGTGCTGGCGCTGAGTGATGCTGTGCTGGCGCTGAGTGATGCTGTGCTGGCGCTGAGTGATGCTGTGGTGGTGCTGAGTGATGCTGTGGTGGTGCTGAGTTATGATGTGGTGGCCGTGAGTGATGCTGTGGTGGCCCTGAGTGATACTGCGGTAGTGCTGAGTGATGCTGTGGTGGCCCTGAGTGATATTGTTGTGGCCTTTAGTGATGGTGGTGCTGAGTAATGCTGTAGTGGTGCTGAGTGATGCTGTGGTGGCGCTGAGTGATGCTGTGGTGGTGCTGGGTGAATCCGTGGTGGAACTGAGTGATGCTGTAATGGCACTGAGTGATGCTGTAATGGCACTGAGTGATGCTGTGGTGGCCCTGAGTGATGCTGTGATAGCCCTGAGTGATGCTGTCATGGTGCTGAGTGATGCGGGGATGGTGCTTACTGATGCTCTGGTGGCGCTGAGTGATATTGTTGTGGCCCTGAGTGATGCTGTGGTGGTGTTGAGTGATGCTGTGGTGGCGCTGAGTGATGCTGCGGTGGGGCTGAGTGTTGTTGTGGTGGTGTTGAGTGATGCTGTGGTGCCGCTGAGTTATGCTGTTGTGGCCACTGAGTGATATTGTTATGGCCTTTAGTGATGCAGTGGTGGTGCTGAGTGATGCTGTGGTGGCCCTGAGTGATGCTGTGGTGGCCACTGAGTGATATTGTTGTGATTGTGGCCCTGAGTGATGCTGTGGTGGTGCTGAGGGATGCTGTGGTGACCCTGAGTGATGCTGTGGTGGCCCTGAGAGATGCCGTGGTGAAACTGAGTGATGCTGTGGTGGCCCTGAGTAATGCTGTGGTGGCCCTGAGTGATGCTGTGGTGGCCCTGAGTGATGTTTTGGTGGTGCTGAGTGATGATGTGGTGACGCTGACTGATGCTGTGGTGGCGCTGAGTGATATTGTTGTGACCTTGAGTGATGCAGTGGTGGAGCTGAGTGATGCAGTGGTGGCGCTGAGTGATGCAGTGGTGGCACTGAGTGATGCAGTGGTGGCACTGAGTGATGCTGTGCAGGCTCTGAGTGATGCTGTGGTGGTGCTGAGTGATGCTGTGGTGGCCCTGAGTGATGCTGTAGTGGCCCTGAGTGATGCTGTGGTTGTGCTGACTGATGCTGGTGTGCCCCTGAGTGATGCTGTGGTGGCATTGAGTGATGCTGTGGTGGCACTGAGTGATGCTGTGGTGGTGCTAAGTAATGCTGTGGTGGCCCTGAGTGATGCTGTGGTGTTGCTGAGTGATGCTGTGGTGGTGCTGAGTGATGCTGTGGTGGCGTTGAGTGATGCTGTGGTGCGCTGAGTGATGCTGTGGTGGCACTAGTGATGCTGTTGTGGCCTTGAGTGATGCTGTGGTGGCGCTGAGTGATGCTGTGGTGCGCTGAGTGATGCTGTGGTGGCACTAGTGATGCTGTTGTGGCCTTGAGTGATGCTGTGGTGGCGCTGAGTGATGCTGTGGTGCGCTGAGTGATGTTGTGGTGGCACTAGTGATGCTGTTGTGGCCTTGAGTGATGCTGTGGTGGCGCTGAGTGATGCTGTGGTGGCACTAGTGATGCTGTTGTGGCCTTGAGTGATGCTGTGGTGGCGCTGAGTGATGCTGTGGTGCGCTGAGTGATGCTGTGGTGGCACTAGTGATGCTGTTGTGGCCTTGAGTGATGCTGTGGTGGCGCTGAGTGATGCTGTGGTGCGCTGAGTGATGCTGTGGTGGCACTAGTGATGCTGTTGTGGCCTTGAGTGATGCTGTGGTGGCGCTGAGTGATGCTGTGGTGCGCTGAGTGATGCTGTGGTGGCACTAGTGATGCTGTTGTGGCCTTGAGTGATACTGTGGTGGTGCTGAGCGATGCCGTGGTGGTGCTGAGTGATGCTGTGGTGGTGCTGACTGATGCAGTGGTGGCATTGAGTGATATTATTGTGGCCCTGAGTGATGCTGTGGTGGCCTTGAGTGATGCAGTGGTGGAGCTGAGTGATGCAGTGGTGGCACTGAGTGATGGTGTGGTGGCGCTGAGTGTTGTTGTGGTGGTGTTGAGTGATGCTGTGGTGGCACTGAGTGATGCTGTGGTGGCCACTGAGTGATATTGTTGCCTTGAGTGATGCGGTGGTGGCCCTGAGTGATGCTGTGGTGGTGCTGGGTGATGCTGTGGTGGCCCTGAGTGATATTGTTCTGGCCTTTAGTGATGGTGGCGCTGAGTAATGCTGTAGTGGTGCTGAGTGATGCTGTGGAGGCACTGAGTGATGCTGTGGTGGTGCTGAGTGATGATGTGGTGGCGCTGAGTGATGCTGTGATGGCACTGAGTGATGCTGTTGTGGCCCTGAGTTATGCTGTGATGCCCCTGAGTGATGCTGTGGTGGTGCTGAGTGATGCGGGATTGTGCTGACTGATGCTGTTGTGGTGCTGAGTGATATTGTTGTGACCTTGAGTGTTGCAGTGGTGGAGCTGACTGATGCAGTGGTGGCACTGAGTGATGCTGTTGTGAAGCTGAGTGATGCTGTGCTGGCACTGAGTGATGCTGTGGTGGCGCTGAGTGATGCTGTGGTGGCTCTGAGTGATGCTGTGGTGGTCCTGAGTGATGCTGTGGTTGTGCTGACTGCTGCTGTGGTGCCCCTGAGTGATGCTGTGGTGGCATTGAGTGATTCTGTGGTGGCGTTGAGTGATGCTGTGGTGGCACTGAGTGATGCTGTGGTGGCACTGAGTGATGCTGTGGTGGCACTGAGTGATGCTGTGGTGGCGCTAAGTGATGCTGTGGTGGCCCTGAGTGATACTGTGGTGGCCCTGAGTGATGCTGTGGTGTTGCTGAGTGATGCTGTGGTGCTGCTGAGTGATGCTGTGGTGGCGTTGAGTGATGCTGTGGTGCACTGAGTGATGCTGTGGTGGCACTAGTGATGCTGTTGTGGCATTGAGTGATGCTGTGGTGGCATTGAGTGATGCTGTGGTGGCGCTGAGTGATGCTGTGGTGGCATTGAGTGATGCTGTGGTGCGCTGAGTGATGCTGTGGTGGCACTAGTGATGCTGTTGTGGCCTTGAGTGATGCTGTGGTGGCACTGAGTGATGCTGTGGTGCGCTGAGTGATGCTGTGGTGGCACTAGTGATGCTGTTGTGGCCTTGAGTGATGCTGTGGTGGCACTGAGTGATGCTGTGGTGCGCTGAGTGATGCTGTGGTGGCACTAGTGATGCTGTTGTGGCCTTGAGTGATGCTGTGGTGGTGCTGAGTGATGCCGCGGTGGTGCTGAGTGATGCTGTGGTAGTGCTGACTGATGCTGTGGTGGCACTGAGTGATATTATTGTGGCCCTGAGTGATGCTGTGGTGGCCTTGAGTGATGCAGTGGTGGAGCTGAGTGATGCAGTGTTGGAGCTGAGTGATGCAGTGGTGGCACTGAGTGATGGTGTGGTGGCGCTGAGTGTTGTTGTGGTGGTGTTGAGTGATGCTGTGGTGGCACTGAGTGATGCTGTGGTGGCCACTGAGTGATATTGTTGCCTTGAGTGATGCGGTGGTGGCCCTGAGTGATGCTGTGGTGGCCCTGAGTGATACTGCGGTGGTGCTGAGTGATGCTGTGGTGGCCCTGAGTGATATTGTTCTGGCCTTTAGTGATGGTGGCGCTGAGTAATGCTGTAGTGGTGCTGAGTGATGCTGTGGAGGCACTGAGTGATGCTGTGGTGGTGCTGAGTGATGATGTGGTGGCGCTGAGTGATGCTGTGATGGCACTGAGTGATGCTGTGGTGGCCCTGAGTTATGCTGTGATGCCCCTGAGTGATGCTGTGGTGGTGCTGAGTGATGCGGGATTGTGCTGACTGATGCTGTTGTGGTGCTGAGTGATATTGTTGTGACCTTGAGTGTTGCAGTGGTGGAGCTGACTGATGCAGTGGTGGCACTGAGTGATGCTGTTGTGGAGCTGAGTGATGCTGTGCTGGCACTGAGTGATGCTGTGGTGGCGCTGAGTGATGCTGTGGTGGCTCTGAGTGATGCTGTGGTGGTCCTGAGTGATGCTGTGGTTGTGCTGACTGCTGCTGTGGTGCCCCTGAGTGATGCTGTGGTGGCATTGAGTGATTCTGTGGTGGCGTTGAGTGATGCTGTGGTGGCACTGAGTGATGCTGTGGTGGCACTGAGTGATGCTGTGGTGGCACTGAGTGATGCTGTGGTGGCGCTAAGTGATGCTGTGGTGGCCCTGAGTGATACTGTGGTGGCCCTGAGTGATGCTGTGGTGTTGCTGAGTTATGATGTGGTGGCCGTGAGTGATGCTGTGGTGGCCCTGAGTGATACTGCGGTGGTGCTGAGTGATGCTGTGGTGGCCCTGGGTGATATTGTTGTGGCCTTTAGTGATGGTGGCGCTGAGTATTGCTGTAGTGGCACTGAGTGATGCTGTAGTGGCACTGAGTGATGCTGTGGTGGCGCTGAGTGATGCTGTGGTGGTGCTGAGTGAATCCGTGGTGGCACTGAGTGATGCTGTGATGGCACTGAGTGATGCTGTGGTTGTGCTGACTGATGCTGTAGTGCCCCTGAGTGATGCTGTGGTGGCATTGAGTGATGCTGTGGTGGCAATGAGTGATGCTGTGGTGGCACTGAGTGATGCTGTGGTGGCGCTAAGTGATGCTGTGGTGGCCCTGAGTGATACTGTGGTGGCCCTGAGTGATGCTGTGGTGTTGCTGAGTGATGCTGTGGTGCTGCTGAGTGATGCTGTGGTGGCGTTGAGTGATGCTGTGGTGCGCTGAGTGATGCTGTGGTGGCACTAGTGATGCTGTTGTGGCCCTGAGTGATGCTGTGGTGGCGCTGAGTGATGCTGTGGTGGCGCTGAGTGATGCTGTGGTGGCGCTGAGTGTTGTTGTGGTGGTGTTGAGTGATGCTGTGGTGGCACTGAGTGATGCTGTGGTGGCCACTGAGTGATATTGTTGTTGCCTTGAGTGATGCGGTGGTAGCCCTGAGTGATGCTGTGGTGGTGCTGAGTGATGCTGTGATGGCCCTGAGTGATATTATTGTGGCCTTTAGTGTTGGTGGAGCTGAGTAATGCTGTAGTGGTGCTGAGTGATGATGTGGTGGCGCTGAGTGATGCTGTTGTGGCCCTGAGTGATGCTGTGGTGGCCCTGAGTGATGCAGTGGTTGTGCTGCGTGATGCAGTGGTGGCGCTGAGTGATGTTGTGCTGGCGCTAAGTGATGCTGTGCTGGCGCTGAGTGATGCTGTGCTGGTGCTGAGTGATGCTGTGGTGGTGCTGAGTTATGATGTGGTGGCCGTGAGTGATGCTGTGGTGGCCCTGAGTGATACTGCAGTGGTGCTGAGTGATGCTGTGGTGGCCCTGGGTGATATTGTTGTGGCCTTTAGTGATGGTGGCGCTGAGTATTGCTGTAGTGGCACTGAGTGATGCTGTGGTGGCGCTGAGTGATGCTGTGGTGGTGCTGAGTGAATCCGTGGTGGCACTGAGTGATGCTGTGATGGCACTGAGTGATGCTGTGGTTGTGCTGACTGATGCTGTAGTGCCCCTGAGTGATGCTGTGGTGGCATTGAGTGATGCTGTTGTGGCGTTGAGTGATGCTGTGGTGGCACTGAGTGATGCTGTGGTGGCGCTAAGTGATGCTGTGGTGGTCCTGAGTGATACTGCGGTGGCCCTGAGTGATGCTGTGGTGTTGCTGAGTGATGCTGTGGTGCTGCTGAGTGATGCTGTGGTGGCGTTGAGTGATGCTGTGGTGGCACTGAGTGATGCTGTGGTGGCACTAGTGATGCTGTTGTGGCCCTGAGTGATGCTGTGGTGGCAGTGAGTGATGCTGTGGTGGCGCTGAGTGATGCTGTGGTGGCGCTGAGTGATGCTGTGGTGGTGCTGAGTGATGCCGTGGTGGTGCTGAGTGATGCTGTGATGGCACTGAGTGATGCTGTGGTGGCCCTGAGTGATGCTGTGGTGGCCCTGAGTGATGCTGTGATAGCCCTGAGTGATACTGTGGTGGTGCTGAGTGATGGGGGGATGGTGCTGACTGATGCTGTGGTGGCGCTGAGTGATATTGGTGTGGCCCTGAGTGATGCTGTGGTGGTGTTGAGTGATGCTGCGGTGGCGCTGAGTGTTGTTGTCGTGGCGCTGAGTGATGCTGCGGTGGCGCTGAGTGTTGTTGTGGTGGTGTTGAGTGATGCTGTGGTGGCGCTGATTTATGCTGTTGTGGCCACTGAGTGATATTGTTATGGCCTTTAGTGATGCAGTGGTGGTGCTGAGTGATGCTGTGGTGGCCCTGAGTGATGCTGTGGTGGCCACTGAGTGATATTGTTGTGACTGTGGCCCTGAGTGATGCTGTGGTGGTGCTGAGGGATGCTGTGGTGACCCTGAGTGATGCTCTGGTGGCCCTGAGAGATGCTGTGGTGACACTGAGTGATGCTGTGGTGGCCCTGAGTAATGCTGTGGTGGCCCTGAGTGATGCTGTGGTGGCCCTGAGTGATGTTTTGGTGGTGCTGAGTGATGATGTGGTGGCGCTGACTGATGCTGTGGTGGCGCTGAGTGATATTGTTGTGACCTTGAGTGATGCAGTGGTGGAGCTGAGTGATGCAGTGGTGGAGCTGAGTGATGCAGTGGTGGCACTGAGTGATGCAGTGGTGGCACTGAGTGATGCTGTGCTGGCTCTGAGTGATGCTGTGGTTGTGCTGAATGATGCTGTGGTGGCCCTGAGTGATGCTGTTGTGGCATTGAGTGATGCTGTGGTGGCATTGAGTGATGCTGTGGTGGCGTTGAGTGATGCTGTGGTGACACTGAGTGATGCTGTGGTGGCACTGAGTGATGCTGTGGTGGCGCTAAGTAATGCTGTGGTGGCCCTGAGTAATGCTGTGGTGTCCCTGAGTGATGCTGTGGTGTTGCTGAGTGATGCTGTGGTGGTGCTAAGTGATGCTGTGGTGGCGTTGAGTGATGCTGTGGTGCGCTGAGTGATGCTGTGGTGGCACTAGTGATGCTGTTGTGGCCTTGAGTGATGCTGTGGTGGTGCTGAGTGATGCTGTGGTGCGCTGAGTGATGCTGTGGTGGCACTAGTGATACTGTTGTGGCCTTGAGTGATGCTGTGGTGGCGCTGAGTGATGCTGTGGTGCGCTGAGTGATGCTGTGGTGGCACTAGTGATGCTGTTGTGGCCTTGAGTGATGCTGTGGTGGCGCTGAGTGATGCTGTGGTGGCGCTGAGTGATGCTGTGGTGGCGCTGAGTGATGCTGTGGTGGCGCTGAGTGATGCTGTGGTGGTGCTGAGTGATGCCGTGGTGGTGCTGAGTGATGCTGTGGTGGCCTTGAGTGATGCAGTGGTGGAGCTGAGTGATGCAGTGGTGGAGCTGAGTGATGCAGTGGTGGAGCTGAGTGATGCAGTGGTGGAGCTGAGTGATGCAGTGGTGGAGCTGAGTGATGCAGTGGTGACGCTGAGTGTTGTTGTGGTGGTGTTGAGTGTTGCTGTGGTGGCACTGAGTGATGCTGTGGTGGCCACTGAGTGATGCTGTGGTGGCCACTGAGTGATATTGTTGTTGCCTTGAGTGATGCGGTGGTGGCCCTGAGTGATGCTGTGGTGGTGCTGGGTGATGCTGTGGTGGCCCTGAGTGATGCTGTGGTGGTGCTGGGTGATGCTGTGGTGGCCCTGAGTGATATTGTTCTGGCCTTTAGTGATGGTGGTGCTGAGTAATGCTGTAGTGTCGCTGAGTGATGCTGTGGTGGTGCTGAGTGATGCTGTGGTGGTGCTGAGTGATGATGTGGTGGCGCTGAGTGATGCTGTGATGGCACTGAGTGATGCTGTGGTGGCCCTGGGTTATGCTGTGATGCCCCTGAGTGATGCTGTGGTGGTGCTGAGTGATGTGGGATTGTGCTGACTGATGCTGTTGTGGTGCTGAGTGATATTGTTGTGACCTTGAGTGATGCAGTGGTGGAGCTGACTGATGCAGTGGTGGAGCTGACTGATGCAGTGGTGGCACTGAGTGATGCTGTTGTGGAGCTGTGTGATGCTGTGATGGCGCTGAGTGATGCTGTGGTGGCTCTGAGTGATGCTGTGGTGGTCCTGAGTGATGCTGTGGTTGTGCTGACTGCTGCTGTGGTGCCCCTGAGTGATGCTGTGGTGGCATTGAGTGATTCTGTGGTGGCATTGAGTGATTCTGTGGTGGCGTTGAGTGATGCTGTGGTGGCACTGAGTGATGCTGTGGTGGTGCTAAGTGATGCTGTGGTGGCCCTGAGTGATACTGTGGTGGCCCTGAGTGATACTGTGGTGGCCCTGAGTGATACTGTGGTGGCCCTGAGTGATGCTGTGGTGTTGCTGAGTGATGCTGTGGTGGCGTTGAGTGATGCTGTGGTGCGCTGAGTGATGCTGTGGTGGCACTAGTGATGCTGTTGTGGCCCTGAGTGATGCTGTGGTGGCATTGAGTGATGCTGTGGTGGCGCTGAGTGATGCAGTGGTTGTGCTGCGTGATGCAGTGGTGACGCTGAGTGATGTTGGGGTGGCGCTGAGTGATGCTGTGCTGGCGCTGAGTGATGCTGTGCTGGCGCTGAGTGATGCTGTGCTGGCGCTGAGTGATGCTGTGCTGGCACTGAGAGATGCTGTGGTGGTGCTGAGTGATGCTGTGGTGGTGCTGAGTTATGATGTGGTGGCCGTGAGTTATGCTGTGGTGGCCCTGAGTGATACTGTGGTGGTGCTGAGTGATGCTGTGGTGGTGCTGAGTGATATTGTTGTGGCCCTGAGTGATGCTGCGGTGGGGCTGAGTGTTGTTGTCGTGGTGTTGAGTGATGCTGTGGTGGCGCTGTTATGCTGTTGTGGCCACTGAGTGATATTGTTATGGCCTTTAGTGATGCAGTGGTGGTGCTGAATGATGCTGTGGTGGTGCTGAGGGATGCTGTGGTGACCCTGAGTGATGCTGTGGTGACCCTGAGAGATGCTGTGGTGACACTGAGTGATGCTGTGGTGGTGCTGAGTTATGATGTGGTGGCCGTGAGTGATGCTGTGGTGGCGCTGAGTGATGCTGTGGTGGCTCTGAGTGATGCTGTGGTGGTCCTGAGTGATGCTGTGGTTGTGCTGACTGCTGCTGTGGTGCCCCTGAGTGATGCTGTGGTGGCATTGAGTGATTCTGTGGTGGCGTTGAGTGATGCTGTGGTGGCACTGAGTGATGCTGTGGTGGCACTGAGTGATGCTGTGGTGGCACTGAGTGATGCTGTGGTGGCGCTAAGTGATGCTGTGGTGGCCCTGAGTGATACTGTGGTGGCCCTGAGTGATACTGTGGTGGCCCTGAGTGATGCTGTGGTGGTGCTGAGTTATGATGTGGTGGCCGTGAGTGATGCTGTGGTGGCCCTGAGTGATACTGCGGTGGTGCTGAGTGATGCTGTGGTGGCCCTGGGTGATATTGTTGTGGCCTTTAGTGATGGTGGCGCTGAGTATTGCTGTAGTGGCACTGAGTGATGCTGTAGTGGCACTGAGTGATGCTGTGGTGGCGCTGAGTGATGCTGTGGTGGTGCTGAGTGAATCCGTGGTGGCACTGAGTGATGCTGTGATGGCACTGAGTGATGCTGTGGTTGTGCTGACTGATGCTGTAGTGCCCCTGAGTGATGCTGTGGTGGCATTGAGTGATGCTGTGGTGGCGTTGAGTGATGCTGTGGTGGCGTTGAGTGATGCTGTGGTGGCAATGAGTGATGCTGTGGTGGCACTGAGTGATGCTGTGGTGGCGCTAAGTGATACTGTGGTGGCCCTGAGTGATACTGTGGTGGCCCTGAGTGATGCTGTGGTGTTGCTGAGTGATGCTGTGGTGCTGCTGAGTGATGCTGTGGTGGCGTTGAGTGATGCTGTGGTGCGCTGAGTGATGCTGTGGTGGCACTAGTGATGCTGTTGTGGCCCTGAGTGATGCTGTGGTGGTGCTGAGTGATGCTGTGGTGGCGCTGAGTGATGCTGTGGTGGCGCTGAGTGTTGTTGTGGTGGTGTTGAGTGATGCTGTGGTGGCACTGAGTGATGCTGTGGTGGCCACTGAGTGATATTGTTGTTGCCTTGAGTGATGCGGTGGTAGCCCTGAGTGATGCTGTGGTGGTGCTGAGTGATGCTGTGATGGCCCTGAGTGATATTATTGTGGCCTTTAGTGTTGGTGTAGCTGAGTAATGCTGTAGTGGTGCTGAGTGATGATGTGGTGGCGCTGAGTGATGCTGTTGTGGCCCTGAGTGATGCTGTGGTGGCCCTGAGTGATGCAGTGGTTGTGCTGCGTGATGCAGTGGTGGCGCTGAGTGATGTTGTGCTGGCGCTAAGTGATGCTGTGCTGGCGCTGAGTGATGCTGTGCTGGTGCTGAGTGATGCTGTGGTGGTGCTGAGTTATGATGTGGTGGCCGTGAGTGATGCTGTGGTGGCCCTGAGTGATACTGCAGTGGTGCTGAGTGATGCTGTGGTGGCCCTGGGTGATATTGTTGTGGCCTTTAGTGATGGTGGCGCTGAGTATTGCTGTAGTGGCACTGAGTGATGCTGTGGTGGCGCTGAGTGATGCTGTGGTGGTGCTGAGTGAATCCGTGGTGGCACTGAGTGATGCTGTGATGGCACTGAGTGATGCTGTGGTTGTGCTGACTGATGCTGTAGTGCCCCTGAGTGATGCTGTGGTGGCATTGAGTGATGCTGTTGTGGCGTTGAGTGATGCTGTGGTGGCACTGAGTGATGCTGTGGTGGCGCTAAGTGATGCTGTGGTGGTCCTGAGTGATACTGCGGTGGCCCTGAGTGATGCTGTGGTGTTGCTGAGTGATGCTGTGGTGCTGCTGAGTGATGCTGTGGTGGCGTTGAGTGATGCTGTGGTGGCACTGAGTGATGCTGTGGTGGCACTAGTGATGCTGTTGTGGCCCTGAGTGATGCTGTGGTGGCAGTGAGTGATGCTGTGGTGGCGCTGAGTGATGCTGTGGTGGCGCTGAGTGATGCTGTGGTGGTGCTGAGTGATGCCGTGGTGGTGCTGAGTGATGCTGTGATGGCACTGAGTGATGCTGTGGTGGCCCTGAGTGATGCTGTGGTGGCCCTGAGTGATGCTGTGATAGCCCTGAGTGATACTGTGGTGGTGCTGAGTGATGGGGGGATGGTGCTGACTGATGCTGTGGTGGCGCTGAGTGATATTGGTGTGGCCCTGAGTGATGCTGTGGTGGTGTTGAGTGATGCTGCGGTGGCGCTGAGTGTTGTTGTCGTGGCGCTGAGTGATGCTGCGGTGGCGCTGAGTGTTGTTGTGGTGGTGTTGAGTGATGCTGTGGTGGCGCTGATTTATGCTGTTGTGGCCACTGAGTGATATTGTTATGGCCTTTAGTGATGCAGTGGTGGTGCTGAGTGATGCTGTGGTGGCCCTGAGTGATGCTGTGGTGGCCACTGAGTGATATTGTTGTGACTGTGGCCCTGAGTGATGCTGTGGTGGTGCTGAGGGATGCTGTGGTGACCCTGAGTGATGCTCTGGTGGCCCTGAGAGATGCTGTGGTGACACTGAGTGATGCTGTGGTGGCCCTGAGTGATGTTTTGGTGGTGCTGAGTGATGATGTGGTGGCGCTGACTGATGCTGTGGTGGCGCTGAGTGATATTGTTGTGACCTTGAGTGATGCAGTGGTGGAGCTGAGTGATGCAGTGGTGGAGCTGAGTGATGCAGTGGTGGCACTGAGTGATGCAGTGGTGGCACTGAGTGATGCTGTGCTGGCTCTGAGTGATGCTGTGGTTGTGCTGAATGATGCTGTGGTGGCCCTGAGTGATGCTGTTGTGGCATTGAGTGATGCTGTGGTGGCATTGAGTGATGCTGTGGTGGCGTTGAGTGATGCTGTGGTGACACTGAGTGATGCTGTGGTGGCACTGAGTGATGCTGTGGTGGCCCTGAGTAATGCTGTGGTGGCCCTGAGTAATGCTGTGGTGTCCCTGAGTGATGCTGTGGTGTTGCTGAGTGATGCTGTGGTGGTGCTAAGTGATGCTTTGGTGGCGTTGAGTGATGCTGTGGTGCGCTGAGTGATGCTGTGGTGGCACTAGTGATGCTGTTGTGGCCTTGAGTGATGCTGTGGTGGTGCTGAGTGATGCTGTGGTGCGCTGAGTGATGCTGTGGTGGCACTAGTGATACTGTTGTGGCCTTGAGTGATGCTGTGGTGGCGCTGAGTGATGCTGTGGTGCGCTGAGTGATGCTGTTGTGGCACTAGTGATGCTGTTGTGGCCTTGAGTGATGCTGTGGTGGCGCTGAGTGATGCTGTGGTGGCGCTGAGTGATGCTGTGGTGGCGCTGAGTGATGCTGTGGTGGCGCTGAGTGATGCTGTGGTGGCGCTGAGTGATGCTGTGGTGGTGCTGAGTGATGCCGTGGTGGTGCTGAGTGATGCTGTGGTGGCCTTGAGTGATGCAGTGGTGGAGCTGAGTGATGCAGTGGTGGAGCTGAGTGATGCAGTGGTGGAGCTGAGTGATGCAGTGGTGGAGCTGAGTGATGCAGTGGTGACGCTGAGTGTTGTTGTGGTGGTGTTGAGTGTTGCTGTGGTTGCACTGAGTGATGCTGTGGTGGCCACTGAGTGATGCTGTGGTGGCCACTGAGTGATGCTGTGGTGGCGCTGAGTGATGCTGTGGTGGTGCTGAGTGATGCTGTGGTGGTGCTGAGTGATGCCGTGGTGGTGCTGAGTGATGCTGTGGTGGCCTTGAGTGATGCAGTGGTGGAGCTGAGTGATGCAGTGGTGGAGCTGAGTGATGCAGTGGTGGAGCTGAGTGATGCAGTGGTGGAGCTGAGTGATGCAGTGGTGACGCTGAGTGTTGTTGTGGTGGTGTTGAGTGTTGCTGTGGTTGCACTGAGTGATGCTGTGGTGGCCACTGAGTGATGCTGTGGTGGCCACTGAGTGATATTGTTGTTGCCTTGAGTGATGCGGTGGTGGCCCTGAGTGATGCTGTGGTGGTGCTGGGTGATGCTGTGGTGGCCCTGAGTGATATTGTTCTGGCCTTTAGTGATGGTGGTGCTGAGTAATGCTGTAGTGGCGCTGAGTGATGCTGTGGTGGTGCTGAGTGATGCTGTGGTGGTGCTGAGTGATGATGTGGTGGCGCTGAGTGATGCTGTGATGGCACTGAGTGATGCTGTGGTGGCCCTGGGTTATGCTGTGATGCCCCTGAGTGATGCTGTGGTGGTGCTGAGTGATGTGGGATTGTGCTGACTGATGCTGTTGTGGTGCTGAGTGATATTGTTGTGACCTTGAGTGATGCAGTGGTGGAGCTGACTGATGCAGTGGTGGAGCTGACTGATGCAGTGGTGGCACTGAGTGATGCTGTTGTGGAGCTGTGTGATGCTGTGATGGCGCTGAGTGATGCTGTGGTGGCTCTGAGTGATGCTGTGGTGGTCCTGAGTGATGCTGTGGTTGTGCTGACTGCTGCTGTGGTGCCCCTGAGTGATGCTGTGGTGGCATTGAGTGATTCTGTGGTGGCATTGAGTGATGCTGTGGTGGCACTGAGTGATGCTGTGGTGGTGCTAAGTGATGCTGTGGTGGCCCTGAGTGATACTGTGGTGGCCCTGAGTGATACTGTGGTGGCCCTGAGTGATGCTGTGGTGTTGCTGAGTGATGCTGTGGTGCTGCTGAGTGATGCTGTGGTGGCGTTGAGTGATGCTGTGGTGCGCTGAGTGATGCTGTGGTGGCACTAGTGATGCTGTTGTGGCCCTGAGTGATGCTGTGGTGGCATTGAGTGATGCTGTGGTGGCGCTGAGTGATGCTGTGGTGGCGCTGAGTGATGCTGTGGTGGTGCTGAGTGATGCCGTAGTCGTGCTGAGTGATGCTGTGATGGCACTGAGTGATGCTGTGGTGGCCCTGAGTGATGCTGTGATAGCCCTAAGTGATGCTGTGGTGGTGCTGAGTGATGCGGGGATGGTGCTGACTGATGCTGTGGTGGCGTTGAGTGATATTGGTGTGGCCCTGAGTGATGCTGTGGTAGTGTTGAGTGATGCTGTGGTGGCGCTGAGTGTTGTTGTCGTGGTGTTGAGTGATGCTGTGGTGGCGCTGAGTTATGCTGTTGTGGCCACTGAGTGATATTTGTATGGCCTTTAGTGATGCAGTGGTGGTGCTGAGTGATGCTGTGGTGACCCTGAGTGATGCTGTGGTGGCCACTGAGTGATATTGTTGTGGCTGTGGCCCTGAGTGATGCTGTTGTGGTGCTGAGGGATGCTGTGGTGGCCCTGAGTGATGCTGTGGTGGCCCTGAGTGATGCTGTGGTGGCCCTGAGTAATGCTGTGGTGGCCCTGAGTGATGCTGTGGTGGCCCTGAATAATGCTGTGGTGGCCCTGAGTGATGCTGTGATGGCCCTGAGTGATATTGTTGTGGCCTTTAGTGTTGGTGGAGCTGAGTAATGCTGTAGTGGTGCTGAGTGATGGTGTGGTGGCACTGAGTGATGCTGTGGTGGCCCTGATTGATGCTATGGTGGCCCTGAGTGATGCTGTGTGGCCCTGAGTGATGCAGTGGTTGTGCTGCGTGATGCAGTGGTGGCGCTGAGTGATGTTGTGGTGGCGCTAAGTGATGCTGTGCTGGCGCTAAGTGATGCTGTGCTGGCGCTAAGTGATGCTGTGCTGGCGCTGAGTGATGCTGTGCTGGTGCTGAGTTATGATGTGGTGGCCGTGAGTGATGCTGTGGTGGCCCTGAGTGATACTGCGGTGGTGCTGAGTGATGCTGTGGTGGCCCTGAGTGATATTGTTGTGGCCTTTAGTGATGCTGTGGTGGTGCTGAGTGATGCTGTGGTGGTGCTGAGTTATGATGTGGTGGCCGTGAGTAAAGCTGTAGTGGCGCTGAGTGATGCTGTGGTGGCGCTGAGTGATGCTGTGGTGGTGCTGAGTGAATCCGTGGTGGCACTGAGTGATGCTGTGATGGCACTGAGTGATGCTGTGGTGGCCCTGAGTGATGCTGTGATAGCCCTGAGTGATGCTGTCGTGGTGCTGAGTGATGCGGGGATGGTGCTTACTGATGCTCTGGTGGCGCTGAGTGATATTGTTGTGGCCCTGAGTGATGCTGTGGTGGTGCTGAGGGATGCTGTGGTGGCCCTGAGTGATGCTGTGGTGGCACTGAGTGATGCTGTGGTGGCACTGAGTGATGCTGTGGTAGCCCTGAGTAATGCTGTGGTGGCCCTGAGTGATGCTGTGGTGGCCCTGAGTAATGCTGTGGTGGCCCTGAGTGATGCTGTGATGGCCCTGAGTGATATTGTTGTGGCCTTTAGTGTTGGTGGAGCTGAGTAATGCTGTAGTGGTGCTGAGTAATGCTGTGGTGGCCCTGAGTGATGCTGTGGTGGCCCTGAGTGATGCTGTGGTGGCCCTGAGTGATGCTGTGGTGGCCCTGAGTGATGCTGTGGTGGCCCTGAGTGATGCTGTGGTGGCCCTGAGTGATGCAGTGGTGGCGCTGAGTGATGTTGTGGTGGCGCTGAGTGATGCTGTGCTGGCGCTGAGTGATGCTGTGCTGGCGCTGAGTGATGCTGTGCTGGCGCTGAGTGATGCTGTGCTGGCGCTGAGTGATGCTGTGCTGGCGCTGAGTGATGCTGTGCTGGCGCTGAGTGATGCTGTGCTGGCGCTGAGTGATGCTCTGGTGGTGTTGAGTGATGCTGTGGTGGCACTGAGTGATGCTGTGGTGGCCACTGAGTGATATTGTTGTTGCCTTGAGTGATGCGGTGGTGGCCCTGAGTGATGCTGTGGTGGTGCTGGGTGATGCTGTGGTGGCCCTGAGTGATATTGTTGTGGCCTTTAGTGATGGTGGCGCTGAGTAATGCTGTAGTGGCGCTGAGTGATGCTGTGGTGGCGCTGAGTGATGCTGTGGTGGTGCTGAGTGAATCCGTGGTGGCACTGAGTGATGCTGTAATGGCACTGAGTGATGCTGTGGTGGCCCTGAGTGATGCTGTGATAGCCCTGAGTGATGCTGTCGTGGTGCTGAGTGATGCGGGGATGGTGCTTACTGATGCTCTGGTGGCGCTGAGTGATATTGTTGTGGCCCTGAGTGATGCTGTGGTGGTGTTGAATGATGCTGTGGTGGCGCTGAGTGATGCTGCGGTGGCGCTGAGTGTTGTTGTGGTGGTGTTGAGTGATGCTGTGGTGGCGCTGAGTTATGCTGTTGTGGCCACTGAGTGATATTGTTATGGCCTTTAGTGATGCAGTGGTGGTGCTGAGTGATGCTGTGGTGGCCCTGAGTGATGCTGTGGTGGCCACTGAGTGATATTGTTGTGATTGTGGCCCTGAGTGATGCTGTGGTGGTGCTGAGGGATGCAGTGGTGACCCTGAGTGATGCTGTGGTGGCCCTGAGAGATGCTGTGGTGAAACTGAGTGATGCTGTGGTGGCCCTGAGTAATGCTGTGGTGGCCCTGAGTGATGCTGTGGTGGCCCTGAGTGATGTTTTGGTGGTGCTGAGTGATGATGTGGTGGCGCTGACTGATGCTGTGGTGGCGCTGAGTGATATTGTTGTGACCCTGAGTGATGCAGTGGTGGAGCTGAGTGATGCAGTGGTGGAGCTGAGTGATGCAGTGGTGGAGCTGAGTGATGCAGTGGTGGAGCTGAGTGATGCAGTGGTGGAGCTGAGTGATGCAGTGGTGGAGCTGAGTGATGCAGTGGTGGAGCGGAGTGATGCAGTGGTGGCACTGAGTGATGCAGTGGTGGCACTGAGTGATGCTGTGGTGGCCCTGAGTGATGCTGTGGTGGCCCTGAGTGATGCTGTGGTTGTGCTGACTGATGCTGTGGTGCCCCTGAGTGATGCTGTGGTGGCATTGAGTGATGCTGTGGTGACACTGAGTGATGCTGTGGTGGCACTGAGTGATGCTGTGGTGGTGCTAAGTAATGCGGTGGTGGCCCTGAGTAATGCTGTGGTGTCCCTGAGTGATGCTGTGGTGTTGCTGAGTGATGCTGTGGTGGCATTGAGTGATGCTGTGGTGTGCTGAGTGATGCTGTGGTGGCACTAGTGATGCTGTTGTGGCCTTGAGTGATGCTGTGGTGGCGCTGAGTGATGCTGTGGTGGCGCTGAGTGATGCTGTGGTGTTGCTGAGTGATGCTGTGGTGGTGTTGAGTGATGCTGTGGTGGCGCTGAGTGATGCTGTGGTGGCACTGAGTGATGCTGTGGTGTTGCTGAGTGATGCTGTGGTGGCGTTGAGTGATGCTGTGGTGCGCTGAGTGATGCTGTGGTGGCACTAGTGATGCTGTTGTGGCCTTGAGTGATGCTGTGGTGGTGCTGAGTGATGCTGTAGTGGCGCTGAGTGATACTGTGGTGGTGCTGAGCGATGCCGTGGTGGTGCTGAGTGATGCTGTGGTGGTGCTGACTGATGCAGTGGTGGCACTGAGTGATATTATTGTGGCCCTGAGTGATGCTGTGGTGGCCTTGAGTGATGCAGTGGTGGAGCTGAGTGATGCAGTGTTGGAGCTGAGTGATGCAGTGGTGGCACTGAGTGATGGTGTGGTGGCGCTGAGTGTTGTTGTGGTGGTGTTGAGTGATGCTGTGGTGGCACTGAGTGATGCTGTGGTGGCCACTGAGTGATATTGTTGTTGCCTTGAGTGATGCGGTGGTGGCCCTGAGTGATGCTGTGGTGGTGCTGGGTGATGCTGTGGTGGCCCTGAGTGATATTGTTCTGGCCTTTAGTGATGGTGGCGCTGAGTAATGCTGTAGTGGTGCTGAGTGATGCTGTGGAGGCACTGAGTGATGCTGTGGTGGTGCTGAGTGATGATGTGGTGGCGCTGAGTGATGCTGTGATGGCACTGAGTGATGCTGTGGTGGCCCTGAGTTATGCTGTGATGCCCCTGAGTGATGCTGTGGTGGTGCTGAGTGATGCTGGATTGTGCTGACTGATGCTGTTGTGGTGCTGAGTGATATTGTTGTGACCTTGAGTGATGCAGTGGTGGAGCTGACTGATGCAGTGGTGGCACTGAGTGATGCTGTTGTGGAGCTGAGTGATGCTGTGCTGGCACTGAGTGATGCTGTGGCGGCGCTGAGTGATGCTGTGGTGGCTCTGAGTGATGCTGTGGTGGTCCTGAGTGATGCTGTGGTTGTGCTGACTGCTGCTGTGGTGCCCCTGAGTGATGCTGTGGTGGCATTGAGTGATTCTGTGGTGGCTTTGAGTGATGCTGTGGTGGCACTGAGTGATGCTGTGGTGGCACTGAGTGATGCTGTGGTGGCGCTAAGTGATGCTGTGGTGGCCCTGAGTGATGCTGTGGTGGCCCTGAGTGATGCTGTGGTGGCCCTGAGTGATGCTGTGGTGTTGCTGAGTGATGCTGTGGTGGCGTTGAGTGATGCTGTGGTGGCGTTGAGTGATGCAGTGGTTGTGCTGCGTGATGCAGTGGTGACGCTGAGTGATGCTGGGGTGGCGCTGAGTGATGCTGTGCTGGCGCTAAGTGATGCTGTGCTGGCGCTGAGTGATGCTGTGCTGGCGCTGAGTGATGCTGTGCTGGCACTGAGAGATGCTGTGGTGGTGCTGAGTGATGCTGTGGTGGTGCTGAGTTATGATGTGGTGGACGTGAGTTATGCTGTGGTGGCCCTGAGTGAATCCGTGGTGGCACTGAGTGATGCTGTGATGGCACTAAGTGATGCTGTGGTGGCCCTGAGTGATGCTGTGATAGCCCTGAGTGATGCTGTGGTGGTGCTGAGTGATGCGGGGATGGTGCTGACTGATGCTCTGGTGGCGCTGAGTGATATTGTTGTGGCCCTGAGTGATGCTGTGGTGGTGTCGAGTGTTGTTGTGGTGGTGTTGAGTGATGCTGTGGTGGCGCTGAGTTATGCTGTTGTGGCCACTGAGTGATATTGTTATGGCCTTTAGTGATGCAGTGGTGGTGCTGAGTGATGCTGTGGTGGCCCTGAGTGATGCTGTGGTGGCCACTGAGTGATATTGTTGTGATTGTGGCCCTGAGTGATGCTGTGGTGGTGCTGAGGGATGCAGTGGTGACCCTGAGTGATGCTGTGGTGGCCCTGAGAGATGCTGTGGTGAAACTGAGTGATGCTGTGGTGGCCCTGAGTAATGCTGTGGTGGCCCTGAGTGATGCTGTGGTGGCCCTGAGTGATGCTGTGGTGGCCCTGAGTGATGTTTTGGTGGTGCTGAGTGATGATGTGGCGGCGCTGACTGATGCTGTGGTGGCGCTGAGTGATATTGTTGTGACCCTGAGCGATGCAGTGGTGGAGCTGAGTGATGCAGTGGTGGAGCTGAGTGATGCAGTGGTGGAGCTGAGTGATGCAGTGGTGGAGCTGAGTGATGCAGTGGTGGAGCTGAGTGATGCAGTGGTGGAGCTGAGTGATGCAGTGGTGGCACTGAGTGATGCAGTGGTGGCACTGAGTGATGCTGTGGTGGCCCTAAATGATGCTGTGGTGGCCCTGAGTGATGCTGTGGTTGTGCTGACTGATGCTGTGGTGCCCCTGAGTGATGCTGTGGTGGCATTGAGTGATGCTGTGGTGACACTGAGTGATGCTGTGGTGGCACTGAGTGATGCTGTGGTGGTGCTAAGTAATGCGGTGGTGGCCCTGAGTAATGCTGTGGTGTCCCTGAGTGATGCTGTGGTGTTGCTGAGTGATGCTGTGGTGGCGTTGAGTGATGCTGTGGTGTGCTGAGTGATGCTGTGGTGGCACTAGTGATGCTGTTGTGGCCTTGAGTGATGCTGTGGTGGCGCTGAGTGATGCTGTGGTGTTGCTGAGTGATGCTGTGGTGGTGTTGAGTGATGCTGTGGTGGCGCTGAGTGATGCTGTGGTGGCGCTGAGTGATGCTGTGGTGTTGCTGAGTGATGCTGTGGTGGCGTTGAGTGATGCTGTGGTGCGCTGAGTGATGCTGTGGTGGCACTAGTGATGCTGTTGTGGCCTTGAGTGATGCTGTGGTGGTGCTGAGTGATGCTGTGGTGGTGCTGAGTGATACTGTGGTGGTGCTGAGCGATGCCGTGGTGGTGCTGAGTGATGCTGTGGTGGTGCTGACTGATGCAGTGGTGGCACTGAGTGATATTATTGTGGCCCTGAGTGATGCTGTGGTGGCCTTGAGTGATGCAGTGGTGGAGCTGAGTGATGCAGTGTTGGAGCTGAGTGATGCAGTGGTGGCACTGAGTGATGGTGTGGTGGCGCTGAGTGTTGTTGTGGTGGTGTTGAGTGATGCTGTGGTGGCACTGAGTGATGCTGTGGTGGCCACTGAGTGATATTGTTGTTGCCTTGAGTGATGCGGTGGTGGCCCTGAGTGATGCTGTGGTGGTGCTGGGTGATGCTGTGGTGGCCCTGAGTGATATTGTTCTGGCCTTTAGTGATGGTGGCGCTGAGTAATGCTGTAGTGGTGCTGAGTGATGCTGTGGAGGCACTGAGTGATGCTGTGGAGGCGCTGAGTGATGCTGTGGTGGTGCTGAGTGATGATGTGGTGGCGCTGAGTGATGCTGTGATGGCACTGAGTGATGCTGTGGTGGCCCTGAGTTATGCTGTGATGCCCCTGAGTGATGCTGTGGTGGTGCTGAGTGATGCTGGATTGTGCTGACTGATGCTGTTGTGGTGCTGAGTGATATTGTTGTGACCTTGAGTGATGCAGTGGTGGAGCTGACTGATGCAGTGGTGGCACTGAGTGATGCTGTTGTGGAGCTGAGTGATGCTGTGCTGGCACTGAGTGATGCTGTGGCGGCGCTGAGTGATGCTGTGGCGGCTCTGAGTGATGCTGTGGTGGTCCTGAGTGATGCTGTGGTTGTGCTGACTGCTGCTGTGGTGCCCCTGAGTGATGCTGTGGTGGCATTGAGTGATTCTGTGGTGGCTTTGAGTGATGCTGTGGTGGCACTGAGTGATGCTGTGGTGGCACTGAGTGATGCTGTTGTGGCCCTGAGTGATGCTGTGGTGGCCCTGAGTGATGCTGTGGTGGCCCTGAGTGATACTGTGGTGGCCCTGAGTGATGCTGTGGTGTTGCTGAGTGATGCTGTGGTGGCGTTGAGTGATGCTGTGGTGGCGTTGAGTGATGCAGTGGTTGTGCTGCGTGATGCAGTGGTGACGCTGAGTGATGCTGGGGTGGCGCTGAGTGATGCTGTGCTGGCGCTAAGTGATGCTGTGCTGGCGCTGAGTGATGCTGTGCTGGCGCTGAGTGATGCTGTGCTGGCGCTGAGTGATGCTGTGCTGGCACTGAGAGATGCTGTGGTGGTGCTGAGTGATGCTGTGGTGGTGCTGAGTTATGATGTGGTGGACGTGAGTTATGCTGTGGTGGCCCTGAGTGAATCCGTGGTGGCACTGAGTGATGCTGTGATGGCACTAAGTGATGCTGTGGTGGCCCTGAGTGATGCTGTGATAGCCCTGAGTGATGCTGTGGTGGTGCTGAGTGATGCGGGGCTGGTGCTGACTGATGCTCTGGTGGCGCTGAGTGATATTGTTGTGGCCCTGAGTGATGCTGTGGTGGTGTCGAGTGTTGTTGTGGTGGTGTTGAGTGATGCTGTGGTGGCGCTGAGTTATGCTGTTGTGGCCACTGAGTGATATTGTTATGGCCTTTAGTGATGCAGTGGTGGTGCTGAGTGATGCTGTGGTGGCCCTGAGTGATGCTGTGGTGGCCACTGAGTGATATTGTTGTGATTGTGGCCCTGAGTGATGCTGTGGTGGTGCTGAGGGATGCAGTGGTGACCCTGAGTGATGCTGTGGTGGCCCTGAGAGATGCTGTGGTGAAACTGAGTGATGCTGTGGTGGCCCTGAGTAATGCTGTGGTGGCCCTGAGTGATGCTGTGGTGGCCCTGAGTGATGTTTTGGTGGTGCTGAGTGATGATGTGGTGGCGCTGACTGATGCTGTGGTGGCGCTGAGTGATATTGTTGTGACCCTGAGCGATGCAGTGGTGGAGCTGAGTGATGCAGTGGTGGAGCTGAGTGATGCAGTGGTGGAGCTGAGTGATGCAGTGGTGGAGCTGAGTGATGCAGTGGTGGAGCTGAGTGATGCAGTGGTGGAGCTGAGTGATGCAGTGGTGGCACTGAGTGATGCAGTGGTGGCACTGAGTGATGCTGTGGTGGCCCTGAGTGATGCTGTGGTGGCCCTGAGTGATGCTGTGGTTGTGCTGACTGATGCTGTGGTGCCCCTGAGTGATGCTGTGGTGGCATTGAGTGATGCTGTGGTGACACTGAGTGATGCTGTGGTGGCACTGAGTGATGCTGTGGTGGTGCTGAGTGATGCTGTGGTGGCGTTGAGTGATGCTGTGGTGTGCTGAGTGATGCTGTGGTGGCACTAGTGATGCTGTTGTGGCCTTGAGTGATGCTGTGGTGGCGCTGAGTGATGCTGTGGTGGCGCTGAGTGATGCTGTGGTGTTGCTGAGTGATGCTGTGGTGGTGTTGAGTGATGCTGTGGTGGCGCTGAGTGATGCTGTGGTGGCGCTGAGTGATGCTGTGGTGT
Source organism: Triturus cristatus (assembly GCF_964204655.1). NCBI lineage: Eukaryota > Metazoa > Chordata > Amphibia > Caudata > Salamandridae > Triturus > Triturus cristatus. The sequence continues at coordinate 359,080 of NW_028187318.1, forward strand.
TGCTGAGTGATGCTGTGGTGGCGTTGAGTGATGCTGTGGTGCGCTGAGTGATGCTGTGGTGGCACTAGTGATGCTGTTGTGGCCTTGAGTGATGCTGTGGTGGTGCTGAGTGATGCTGTGGTGGCGCTGAGTGATACTGTGGTGGTGCTGAGCGATGCCGTGGTGGTGCTGAGTGATGCTGTGGTGGTGCTGACTGATGCAGTGGTGGCACTGAGTGATATTATTGTGGCCCTGAGTGATGCTGTGGTGGCCTTGAGTGATGCAGTGGTGGAGCTGAGTGATGCAGTGTTGGAGCTGAGTGATGCAGTGGTGGCACTGAGTGATGGTGTGGTGGCGCTGAGTGTTGTTGTGGTGGTGTTGAGTGATGCTGTGGTGGCACTGAGTGATGCTGTGGTGGCCACTGAGTGATATTGTTGTTGCCTTGAGTGATGCGGTGGTGGCCCTGAGTGATGCTGTGGTGGTGCTGGGTGATGCTGTGGTGGCCCTGAGTGATATTGTTCTGGCCTTTAGTGATGGTGGCGCTGAGTAATGCTGTAGTGGTGCTGAGTGATGCTGTGGAGGCAGTGAGTGATGCTGTGGTGGTGCTGAGTGATGATGTGGTGGCGCTGAGTGATGCTGTGATGGCACTGAGTGATGCTGTGGTGGCCCTGAGTTATGCTGTGATGCCCCTGAGTGATGCTGTGGTGGTGCTGAGTGATGCTGGATTGTGCTGACTGATGCTGTTGTGGTGCTGAGTGATATTGTTGTGACCTTGAGTGATGCAGTGGTGGAGCTGACTGATGCAGTGGTGGCACTGAGTGATGCTGTTGTGGAGCTGAGTGATGCTGTGCTGGCACTGAGTGATGCTGTGGCGGCGCTGAGTGATGCTGTGGTGGCTCTGAGTGATGCTGTGGTGGTCCTGAGTGATGCTGTGGTTGTGCTGACTGCTGCTGTGGTGCCCCTGAGTGATGCTGTGGTGGCATTGAGTGATTCTGTGGTGGCTTTGAGTGATGCTGTGGTGGCACTGAGTGATGCTGTGGTGGCACTGAGTGATGCTGTGGTGGCGCTAAGTGATGCTGTGGTGGCCCTGAGTGATGCTGTGGTGGCCCTGAGTGATACTGTGGTGGCCCTGAGTGATGCTGTGGTGTTGCTGAGTGATGCTGTGGTGGCGTTGAGTGATGCTGTGGTGGCGTTGAGTGATGCAGTGGTTGTGCTGCGTGATGCAGTGGTGACGCTGAGTGATGCTGGGGTGGCGCTGAGTGATGCTGTGCTGGCGCTAAGTGATGCTGTGCTGGCGCTGAGTGATGCTGTGCTGGCGCTGAGTGATGCTGTGCTGGCACTGAGAGATGCTGTGGTGGTGCTGAGTGATGCTGTGGTGGTGCTGAGTTATGATGTGGTGGACGTGAGTTATGCTGTGATGGCCCTGAGTGATACTGTGGTGGTGCTGAGTGATACTGTGGTGGTGCTGAGTGATGCTGTGGTGGCCCTGAGTGATATTGTTGTGGCCTTTAGTGATGGTGGCACTGAGTAATGCTGTAGTGGCGCTGAGTGATGCTGTAGTGGTGCTGAGTGATGCTGTGGTGGTGCTGAGTGAATCCGTGGTGGCACTGAGTGATGCTGTGATGGCACTAAGTGATGCTGTGGTGGCCCTGAGTGATGCTGTGATAGCCCTGAGTGATGCTGTGGTGGTGCTGAGTGATGCGGGGATGGTGCTGACTGATGCTCTGGTGGCGCTGAGTGATATTGTTGTGGCCCTGAGTGATGCTGTGGTGGTGTCGAGTAGTGTTGTGGTGGTGTTGAGTGATGCTGTGGTGGCGCTGAGTTATGCTGTTGTGGCCACTGAGTGATATTGTTATGGCCTTTAGTGATGCAGTGGTGGTGCTGAGTGATGCTGTGGTGGCCCTGAGGGATGCTGTGGTGGCCACTGAGTGATATTGTTGTGGCTGTGGCCCTGAGTGATGCTGTGGTGGTGCTGAGGGATGCTGTGGTGGCCCTGAGTGATGCTGTGGTGGCCCTGAGTGATGCTGTGGTGGCCTTGAGTGATGCTGTGGTGCCACTGAGTGATGCTGTGGTGGCCCTGAGTGATGCTGTGGTGGCCCTGAGTGATGCTGTGGTGGCCCTGAGTGATGTTTTGGTGGTGCTGAGTGATGCTGTGGTGGCGCTGACTGATGCTGTGGTGGCGCTGAGTGATATTGTTGTGACCTTGAGTGATGCAATGGTGGAGCTGAGTGATGCAGTGGTGGCACTGAGTGATGCTGTTGTGGAGCTGAGGGATGCTGTGCTGGCGCTGAGTGATGCTGTGCTGGCGCTGAGTGATGCTGTGGTGGCGCTGAGTGATGCTGTGGTGGCTCTGAGTGATGCTGTGGTGGCCCTGAGTGATGCTGTGGTTGTGCTGACTGATGCTGTGGTGCCCCTGAGTGATGCAGTGGTGACGTTGAGTGATGCTGTGGTGGCACTGAGTGATGCTGTGGTGACGCTAAGTGATGCTGTGGTGGCCCTGAGTGATACTGTTGTGGCCCTGAGTGATGCTGTGGTGGTGCTGAGGGATGCTGTGGTGGCCCTGAGTGATGCTGTGGTGACCCTGAGTGATGCTGTGTTGGCACTGAGTGATGCTGTGGTGGCCCTGAGTAATGCTGTGGTGGCCCTGAGTGATGCTGTGGTGGCCCTGAGTGATGTTGTGGTGGCCCTGAGTGATGTTGTGGTGGTGCTGAGTGATGCTGTGTTGGCGCTGACTGATGCTGTGGTGGCGCTGAGTGATATTGTTGTGGCCTTGAGTGATGCAGTGGTGGAGCTGAGTGATGCAGTGGTGGCACTGAGTGATGCTGTTGTGGACCTGAGTGATGCTGTGCTGGCGCTGAGTGATGCTCTGATGGCACTGAGTGATGCTGTGGTGGTGCTGAGTGATGCTGTGGTGGTGCTGAGTGATGCTGTGCTGGTGCTGAGTGATGCTGTGCTGGTGCTGAGTGATGCTGTGGTGGCACTGAGTGATGCTGTGGTGGCCACTGAGTGATGCTGTGGTGGCCACTGAGTGATGCTGTGGTGGCCACTGAGTGATATTGTTGTTGCCTTGAGTGATGCGGTGGTAGCCCTGAGTGATGCTGTGGTGGTGCTGAGTGATGCTGTGATGGTGCTGAGTGATGCTGTGATGGCCCTGAGTGATATTGTTGTGGCCTTTAGTGTTGGTGGAGCTGGGTAATGCTGTAGTGGTGCTGAGTGATGCTGTGGTGGCACTGAGTGATGCTGTGGTGGCACTGAGTGATGCTGTGGTGGTGCTGAGTGATGATGTGGTGGCGCTGAGTGATGCTGTTGTGGCCCTGAGTGATGCTGTGGTGGCCCTGAGTGATGCTGTGGTGGCCCTGAGTGATGCTGTGGTGGCCCTGAGTGATGCTGTGGTTGTGCTGCGTGATGCAGTGGTGGCGCTGAGTGATGTTGTGGTGGCGCTAAGTGATGCTGTGCTGGCGCTAAGTGATGCTGTGCTGGCGCTGAGTGATGCTGTGCTGGCGCTGAGTGATGCTGTGCTGGCGCTGAGTGATGCTGTGCTGGCGCTGAGTGATGCTGTGCTGGCGCTGAGTGATGCTGTGCTGGCGCTGAGTGATGCTGTGCTGGCGCTGAGTGATGCTGTGCTGGCGCTGAGTGATGCTGTGGTGGTGCTGAGTGATGCTGTGGTGGTGCTGAGTTATGATGTAGCGGCTGTGAGTGATGCTGTGGTGGCCCTGAGTGATACTGTGGTGGTGCTGAGTGATGCTGTGGTAGCCCTGAGTGATATTGTTGTGGCCTTTAGTGATGGTGGCGCTGAGTAATGCTGTAGTGGCGCTGAGTGATGCTGTAGTGGCGCTGAGTGATGCTGTAGTGGCGCTGAGTGATGCTGTTGTGGCGCTGAGTGATGCTGTGGTGGCGCTGAGTGAATCCGTGGTGGCACTGAGTGATGCTGTTGTGGCGCTAAGTGATGCTGTTGTGGCGCTAAGTGATGCTGTGGTGGCCCTGAGTGATACTGTGGTGGCCCTGAGTGATGCTGTGGTGTTGCTGAGTGATGCTGTGGTGCTGCTGAGTGATGCTGTGGTGCTGCTGAGTGATGCTGTGGTGGCGTTGAGTGATGCTGTGGTGGCACTAGTGATGCTGTGGTGCCCCTGAGTGATGCTGTGGTGGCATTGAGTGATGCTGTGGTTCTGCTGACTGATGCTGTGGTGCCCCTGAGTGATGCTGTGGTGGTATTGAGTGATGCTGTGGTGGCACCGAGTGATGCTGTGGTGGCACTGAGTGATGCTGTTGTGGCGCTAAGTGATGCTGTGGTGACCCTGAGTGATACTGTGGTGGCCCTGAGTGATACTGTGGTGGCCCTGAGTGATGCTGTGGTGTTGCTGAGTGATGCTGTGGTGCGCTGAGTGATGCTGTGGTGGCACTAGTGATGCTGTTGTGGCCCTGAGTGATGCTGTGGTGGCAGTGAGTGATGCTGTGGTGGCGCTGAGTGATGCTGTTGTGGCGCTGAGTGATGCTGTGGTGGCGCTGAGTGATGCCGTGGTGGCGCTGAGTGATGCTGTGATGGCACTGAGTGATGCTGTGATGGCACTGAGTGATGCTGTGGTGGCCCTGAGTGATGCTGTGACAGCCCTGGGTGATGCTGTGGTGGTGCTGAGTGATGCGGGGATGGTGCTGACTGATGCTGTGGTGGCACCGAGTGATGCTGTGGTGGCACTGAGTGATGCTGTTGTGGCGCTAAGTGATGCTGTGGTGGCCCTGAGTGATACTGTGGTGGCCCTGAGTGATACTGTGGTGGCCCTGAGTGATGCTGTGGTGTTGCTGAGTGATGCTGTGGTGTTGCTGAGTGATGCTGTGGTGTTGCTGAGTGATGCTGTGGTGCTGCTGAGTGATGCTGTGGTGGCGTTGAGTGATGCTGTGGTGGCGTTGAGTGATGCTGTGGTGGCGCTGAGTGATGCTGTGGTGCGCTGAGTGATGCTGTGGTGGCACTAGTGATGCTGTTGTGGCCCTGAGTGATGCTGTGGTGGCGCTGAGTGATGCTGTGGTGGCGCTGAGTGATGCTGTTGTGGCGCTGAGTGATGCTGTGGTAGTGCTGAGTGATGCCGTGGTGGCGCTGAGTGATGCCGTGGTGGCGCTGAGTGATGCTGTGATGGCACTGAGTGATGCTGTGATGGCACTGAGTGATGCTGTGGTGGCCCTGAGTGATGCTGTGACAGCCCTGGGTGATGCTGTGGTGGTGCTGAGTGATGCGGGGATGGTGCTGACTGATGCTGTGGTGGCGCTGAGTGATATTGTTGTGGCCCTGAGTGATGCTGTGGTGGTGTTGAGTGATGCTGCGGTGGCGCTGAGTGTTGTTGTCGTGGTGTTGAGTGATGCTGTGGTGGCGCTGAGTTATGCTGTTGTGGCCACTGAGTGATATTGTTATGGCCTTTAGTGATGCAGTGGTGGCCCTGAGTGATGCTGTGGTGGCCACTGAGTGATATTGTTGTGGCTGTGGCCCTGAGTGATGCTGTGGTGGTGCTGAGGGATGCTGTGGTGGCCCTGAGTGATGCTGTGGTGGCCCTGAGTGATGCTGTGGTGGCACTGAGTGATGCTGTGGTGGCCCTGAGTAATGCTGTGGTGGCCCTGAGTGATGCTGTGGTGGCCCTGAGTGATGTTGTGGTGGTGCTGACTGATGCTCTGTTGGCGCTGACTGATGCTGTGGTGGCGCTGAGTGATATTGTTGTGGCCTTGAGTGATGCAGTGGTGGAGCTGAGTGATGATGTGGTGGCGCTGAGTGATGCTGTTGTGGCCCTGAGTGATGCTGTTGTGGCCCTGAGTGATGCTTTGGTGGCCCTGAGTGATGCTGTGGTGGCCCTGAGTGATGCAGTGGTTGTGCTGCGTGATGCAGTGGTGGCGCTGAGTGATGCTGTGCTGGCGCTAAGTGATGCTGTGCTGGCGCTGAGTGATGCTGCGCTGGCGCTGAGTGATGCTGCGCTGGCGCTGAGTGATGCTGCGCTGGCGCTGAGTGATGCTGCGCTGGCGCTGAGTGATGCTGCGCTGGCGCTGAGTGATGCTGTGGTGGTGCTGAGTGATGCTGTGGGGGTGCTGAGTTATGATGTGGTGGCCGTGAGTGATGCTGTGGTGGCCCTGAGTGATACTGCGGTGGTGCTGAGTGATGCTGTGGTGGCCCTGAGTGATGCTGTGGTGGCCTTTAGTGATGGTGGCGCTGAGTAATGCTGTAGTGGCGCTGAGTGATGCTGTGGTGGCGCTGAGTGATGCTGTGGTGGTGCTGAGTGAATCTGTGGTGGCACTGAGTGATGCTGTGATGGCACTGAGTGATGCTGTGGTGGCCCTGAGTGATGCTGTGATAGCCCTGAGTGATGCTGTGGTGGTGCTGAGTGATGCGGGGATGGTGCTTACTGATGCTCTGGTGGCGCTGAGTGATATTGTTGTGGCCCTGAGTGATGCTGTGGTGGCGCTAAATGATGCTGCGGTGGCGCTGAGTGTTGTTGTGGTGGTGTTGAGTGATGCTGTGGTGGCGCTGAGTTATGCTGTTGTGGCCACTGAGTGATATTGTTATGGCCTTTAGTGATGCAGTGGTGGTGCTGAGTGATGCTGTGGTGGTGCTGAGGGATGCTGTGGTGACCCTGAGTGATGCTGTGGTGGCCCTGAGAGATGCTGTGGTGGCACTGAGTGATGCTGTGGTGGCCCTGAGTAATGCTGTGGCGGCCCTGAGTGATGCTGTGGTGGCCCTGAGTGATGTTTTGGTGGTGCTGAGTGATGATGTGGTGGCGCTGACTGATGCTGTGGTGGCGCTGAGTGATATTGTTGTGACCTTGAGTGATGCAGTGGTGGAGCTGAGTGATGCAGTGGTGGCGCTGAGTGATGCAGTGGTGGCGCTGAGTGATGCAGTGGTGGCGCTGAGTGATGCAGTGGTGGCGCTGAGTGATGCAGTGGTGGCACTGAGTGATGCAGTGGTGGCTCTGAGTGATGCTGTGGTGGTGCTGAGTGATGCTGTGGTGGCCCTGAGTGATGCTGTGTTGGCCCTGAGTGATGCTGTGGTTGTGCTGACTGATGCTGTGGTGCCCCTGAGTGATGCTATGGTGGCATTGAGTGATGCTGTGGTGGCGTTGAGTGATGCTGTGGTGAAACTGAGTGATGCTGTGGTGGCACTGAGTGATGCTGTGGTGGCGCTAAGTAATGCTGTGGTGGCCCTGAGTGATGCTGTGGTGTGCCTGAGTGATGCTGTGGTGTTGCTGAGTGATGCTGTGGTGGTGCTGAGTGATGCTGTGGTGGCGTTGAGTGATGCTGTGGTGCGCTGAGTGATGCTGTGGTGGCACTAGTGATGCTGTTGTGGCCTTGAGTGATGCTGTGGTAGCGCTGAGTGGTGCTGTGGTGCACTGAGTGATGCTGTGGTGGCACTAGTGATGCTGTTGTGGCGCTGAGTGATGCTGTGGTGCGCTGAGTGATGCTGTGGTGGCACTAGTGATGCTGTTGTGGCCTTGAGTGATGCTGTTGTGGCCTTGAGTGATGCTGTGGTGGCACTGAGTGATGCTGTGGTGGCGCTGAGTGATGCTGTGGTGGTGCTGAGTGATGCCGTGGTGGTGCTGAGTGATGCTGTGGTGGTGCTGTCTGATGCAGTGGTGGCACTGAGTGATATTATTGTGGCCCTGAGTGATGCTGTGGTGGCCTTGAGTGATGCAGTGGTGGAGATGAGTGATGGAGTGGTGGCACTGAGTGATGGAGTGGTGGCACTGAGTGATGGAGTGGTGGCACTGAGTGATGCTCTGGTGGCGCTGAGTGTTGTTGTGGTGGTGTTGAGTGATGCTGTGGTGGCACTGAGTGATGCTGTGGTGGCCACTGAGTGATATTGTTGTTGCCTTGAGTGATGCGGTGGTGGCCCTGAGTGATGCTGTGGTGGTGCTGGGTGATGCTGTGGTGGTGCTGAGTGATGATGTGGTGGCGCTGAGTGATGCTGTGATGGCACTGAGTGATGCTGTGGTGGCCCTGAGTTATGCTGTGATGCCCCTGAGTGATGCTGTGGTGGTGCTGAGTGATGCGGGATGGTGCTGACTGATGCTGTTGTGGTGCTGAGTGATATTGTTGTGACCTTGAGTGATGCAGTGGTGGAGCTGAGTGATGCAGTGGTGGCACTGAGTGATGCTGTTGTGGAGCTGAGTGATGCTGTCCTGGCACTGAGTGATGCTGTAGTGGTGCTGAGTGATGCTGTGGAGGCACTGAGTGATGCTGTGGTGGTGCTGAGTGATGATGTGGTGGCGCTGAGTGATGCTGTGATGGCACTGAGTGATGCTGTGGTGGCCCTGAGTTATGCTGTGATGCCCCTGAGTGATGCTGTGGTGGTGCTGAGTGATGCGGGATGGTGCTGACTGATGCTGTTGTGGTGCTGAGTGATATTGTTGTGACCTTGAGTGATGCAGTGGTGGAGCTGAGTGATGCAGTGGTGGCACTGAGTGATGCTGTTGTGGAGCTGAGTGATGCTGTCCTGGCACTGAGTGATGCTGTGGTGGCGCTGAGTGATGCTGTGGTGGCTCTGAGTGATGCTGTGGTGCCCCTGAGTGATGCTGTGGTTGTGCTGACTGCTGCTGTGGTACCCCTGAGTGATGCTGTGGTGGCATTGAGTGATGCTGTGGTGGCAGTGAGTGATGCTGTGGTGGCGCTGAGTGATGCTGTTGTGGCGCTGAGTGATGCTGTGGTGGCGCTGAGTGATGCCGTGGTGGCGCTGAGTGATGCTGTGATGGCACTGAGTGATGCTGTGATGGCACTGAGTGATGCTGTGGTGGCCCTGAGTGATGCTGTGACAGCCCTGGGTGATGCTGTGGTGGTGCTGAGTGATGCGGGGATGGTGCTGACTGATGCTGTGGTGGCACCGAGTGATGCTGTGGTGGCACTGAGTGATGCTGTTGTGGCGCTAAGTGATGCTGTTGTGGCGCTAAGTGATGCTGTGGTGGCCCTGAGTGATACTGTGGTGGCCCTGAGTGATACTGTGGTGGCCCTGAGTGATGCTGTGGTGTTGCTGAGTGATGCTGTGGTGCTGCTGAGTGATGCTGTGGTGGCGTTGAGTGATGCTGTGGTGCGCTGAGTGATGCTGTGGTGCGCTGAGTGATGCTGTGGTGGCACTAGTGATGCTGTTGTGGCCCTGAGTGATGCTGTGGTGGCGCTGAGTGATGCTGTGGTGGCGCTGAGTGATGCTGTTGTGGCGCTGAGTGATGCTGTGGTAGTGCTGAGTGATGCCGTGGTGGCGCTGAGTGATGCCGTGGTGGCGCTGAGTGATGCTGTGATGGCACTGAGTGATGCTGTGATGGCACTGAGTGATGCTGTGGTGGCCCTGAGTGATGCTGTGACAGCCCTGGGTGATGCTGTGGTGGTGCTGAGTGATGCGGGGATGGTGCTGACTGATGCTGTGGTGGCGCTGAGTGATATTGTTGTGGCCCTGAGTGATGCTGTGGTGGTGTTGAGTGATGCTGCGGTGGCGCTGAGTGTTGTTGTCGTGGTGTTGAGTGATGCTGTGGTGGCGCTGAGTTATGCTGTTGTGGCCACTGAGTGATATTGTTATGGCCTTTAGTGATGCAGTGGTGGCCCTGAGTGATGCTGTGGTGGCCACTGAGTGATATTGTTGTGGCTGTGGCCCTGAGTGATGCTGTGGTGGTGCTGAGGGATGCTGTGGTGGCCCTGAGTGATGCTGTGGTGGCCCTGAGTGATGCTGTGGTGGCACTGAGTGATGCTGTGGTGGCCCTGAGTAATGCTGTGGTGGCCCTGAGTAATGCTGTGGTGGCCCTGAGTGATGCTGTGGTGGCCCTGAGTGATGTTGTGGTGGTGCTGACTGATGCTCTGTTGGCGCTGACTGATGCTGTGGTGGCGCTGAGTGATATTGTTGTGGCCTTGAGTGATGCAGTGGTGGAGCTGAGTGATGATGTGGTGGCGCTGAGTGATGCTGTTGTGGCCCTGAGTGATGCTGTTGTGGCCCTGAGTGATGCTTTGGTGGCCCTGAGTGATGCTGTGGTGGCCCTGAGTGATGCAGTGGTTGTGCTGCGTGATGCAGTGGTGGCGCTGAGTGATGCTGTGCTGGCGCTAAGTGATGCTGTGCTGGCGCTAAGTGATGCTGTGCTGGCGCTGAGTGATGCTGCGCTGGCGCTGAGTGATGCTGCGCTGGCGCTGAGTGATGCTGCGCTGGCGCTGAGTGATGCTGCGCTGGCGCTGAGTGATGCTGCGCTGGCGCTGAGTGATGCTGTGGTGGTGCTGAGTGATGCTGTGGTGGTGCTGAGTTATGATGTGGTGGCCCTGAGTGATGCTGTGGTGGCCCTGAGTGATACTGCGGTGGTGCTGAGTGATGCTGTGGTGGCCCTGAGTGATGCTGTGGTGGCCTTTAGTGATGGTGGCGCTGAGTAATGCTGTAGTGGCGCTGAGTGATGCTGTGGTGGCGCTGAGTGATGCTGTGGTGGTGCTGAGTGAATCTGTGGTGGCACTGAGTGATGCTGTGATGGCACTGAGTGATGCTGTGGTGGCCCTGAGTGATGCTGTGATAGCCCTGAGTGATGCTGTGGTGGTGCTGAGTGATGCGGGGATGGTGCTTACTGATGCTCTGGTGGCGCTGAGTGATATTGTTGTGGCCCTGAGTGATGCTGTGGTGGTGTTAAGTGATGCTGTGGTGGCGCTAAATGATGCTGCGGTGGCGCTGAGTGTTGTTGTGGTGGTGTTGAGTGATGCTGTGGTGGCGCTGAGTTATGCTGTTGTGGCCACTGAGTGATATTGTTATGGCCTTTAGTGATGCAGTGGTGGTGCTGAGTGATGCTGTGGTGGCCACTGAGTGATATTGTTGTGACTGTGGCCCTGAGTGATGCTGTGGTGGTGCTGAGGGATGCTGTGGTGACCCTGAGTGATGCTGTGGTGGCCCTGAGAGATGCTGTGGTGGCACTGAGTGATGCTGTGGTGGCCCTGAGTAATGCTGTGGCGGCCCTGAGTGATGCTGTGGTGGCCCTGAGTGATGTTTTGGTGGTGCTGAGTGATGATGTGGTGGCGCTGACTGATGCTGTGGTGGCGCTGAGTGATATTGTTGTGACCTTGAGTGATGCAGTGGTGGAGCTGAGTGATGCAGTGGTGGCGCTGAGTGATGCAGTGGTGGCGCTGAGTGATGCAGTGGTGGCGCTGAGTGATGCAGTGGTGGCGCTGAGTGATGCAGTGGTGGCGCTGAGTGATGCAGTGGTGGCACTGAGTGATGCAGTGGTGGCTCTGAGTGATACTGTGGTGGTGCTGAGTGATGCTGTGGTGGCCCTGAGTGATGCTGTGTTGGCCCTGAGTGATGCTGTGGTTGTGCTGACTGATGCTGTGGTGCCCCTGAGTGATGCTATGGTGGCATTGAGTGATGCTGTGGTGGCGTTGAGTGATGCTGTGGTGAAACTGAGTGATGCTGTGGTGGCACTGAGTGATGCTGTGGTGGCGCTAAGTAATGCTGTGGTGGCCCTGAGTGATGCTGTGGTGTGCCTGAGTGATGCTGTGGTGTTGCTGAGTGATGCTGTGGTGGTGCTGAGTGATGCTGTGGTGGCGTTGAGTGATGCTGTGGTGCGCTGAGTGATGCTGTGGTGGCACTAGTGATGCTGTTGTGGCCTTGAGTGATGCTGTGGTAGCGCTGAGTGATGCTGTGGTGCACTGAGTGATGCTGTGGTGGCACTAGTGATGCTGTTGTGGCGCTGAGTGATGCTGTGGTGCGCTGAGTGATGCTGTGGTGGCACTAGTGATGCTGTTGTGGCCCTGAGTGATGCTGTGGTGGCGCTGAGTGATGCTGTGGTGGCGCTGAGTGATGCTGTTGTGGCGCTGAGTGATGCTGTGGTAGTGCTGAGTGATGCCGTGGTGGCGCTGAGTGATGCCGTGGTGGCGCTGAGTGATGCTGTGGTGGCACTAGTGATGCTGTTGTGGCCTTGAGTGATGCTGTTGTGGCCTTGAGTGATGCTGTGGTGGCACTGAGTGATGCTGTGGTGGCGCTGAGTGATGCTGTGGTGGTGCTGAGTGATGCCGTGGTGGTGCTGAGTGATGCTGTGGTGGTGCTGTCTGATGCAGTGGTGGCACTGAGTGATATTATTGTGGCCCTGAGTGATGCTGTGGTGGCCTTGAGTGATGCAGTGGTGGAGATGAGTGATGAGTGGTGGCACTGAGTGATGGAGTGGTGGCACTGAGTGATGCTCTGGTGGCGCTGAGTGTTGTTGTGGTGGTGTTGAGTGATGCTGTGGTGGCACTGAGTGATGCTGTGGTGGCCACTGAGTGATATTGTTGTTGCCTTGAGTGATGCGGTGGTGGCCCTGAGTGATGCTGTGGTGGTGCTGGGTGATGCTGTGGTGGTGCTGAGTGATGATGTGGTGGCGCTGAGTGATGCTGTGCTGGCGCTGAGTGATGCTGTGCTGGCGCTGAGTGATGCTGTGCTGGCGCTGAGTGATGCTGTGGTGGTGCTGAGTGATGCTGTGGTGGTGCTGAGTTATGATGTAGCGGCTGTGAGTGATGCTGTGGTGGCCCTGAGTGATACTGTGGTGGTGCTGAGTGATGCTGTGGTAGCCCTGAGTGATATTGTTGTGGCCTTTAGTGATGGTGGCGCTGAGTAATGCTGTAGTGGCGCTGAGTGATGCTGTAGTGGCGCTGAGTGATGCTGTAGTGGCGCTGAGTGATGCTGTGGTGGCGCTGAGTGATGCTGTGGTGGCGCTGAGTGAATCCGTGGTGGCACTGAGTGATGCTGTTGTGGCGCTAAGTGATGCTGTTGTGGCGCTAAGTGATGCTGTGGTGGCCCTGAGTGATACTGTGGTGGCCCTGAGTGATGCTGTGGTGTTGCTGAGTGATGCTGTGGTGCTGCTGAGTGATGCTGTGGTGCTGCTGAGTGATGCTGTGGTGGCGTTGAGTGATGCTGTGGTGGCACTAGTGATGCTGTGGTGCCCCTGAGTGATGCTGTGGTGGCATTGAGTGATGCTGTGGTTCTGCTGACTGATGCTGTGGTGCCCCTGAGTGATGCTGTGGTGGCATTGAGTGATGCTGTGGTGGCACCGAGTGATGCTGTGGTGGCACTGAGTGATGCTGTTGTGGCGCTAAGTGATGCTGTGGTGGCCCTGAGTGATACTGTGGTGGCCCTGAGTGATACTGTGGTGGCCCTGAGTGATGCTGTGGTGTTGCTGAGTGATGCTGTGGTGCGCTGAGTGATGCTGTGGTGGCACTAGTCATGCTGTTGTGGCCCTGAGTGATGCTGTGGTGGCAGTGAGTGATGCTGTGGTGGCGCTGAGTGATGCTGTTGTGGCGCTGAGTGATGCTGTGGTGGCGCTGAGTGATGCCGTGGTGGCGCTGAGTGATGCTGTGATGGCACTGAGTGATGCTGTGATGGCACTGAGTGATGCTGTGGTGGCCCTGAGTGATGCTGTGACAGCCCTGGGTGATGCTGTGGTGGTGCTGAGTGATGCGGGGATGGTGCTGACTGATGCTGTGGTGGCACCGAGTGATGCTGTGGTGGCACTGAGTGATGCTGTTGTGGCGCTAAGTGATGCTGTTGTGGCGCTAAGTGATGCTGTGGTGGCCCTGAGTGATACTGTGGTGGCCCTGAGTGATACTGTGGTGGCCCTGAGTGATGCTGTGGTGTTGCTGAGTGATGCTGTGGTGTTGCTGAGTGATGCTGTGGTGGCGTTGAGTGATGCTGTGGTGGCGTTGAGTGATGCTGTGGTGCGCTGAGTGATGCTGTGGTGCGCTGAGTGATGCTGTGGTGGCACTAGTGATGCTGTTGTGGCCCTGAGTGATGCTGTTGTGGCCCTGAGTGATGCTGTGGTGGCGCTGAGTGATGCTGTGGTGGCGCTGAGTGATGCTGTTGTGGCGCTGAGTGATGCTGTGGTAGTGCTGAGTGATGCCGTGGTGGCGCTGAGTGATGCCGTGGTGGCGCTGAGTGATGCTGTGATGGCACTGAGTGATGCTGTGATGGCACTGAGTGATGCTGTGGTGGCCCTGAGTGATGCTGTGACAGCCCTGGGTGATGCTGTGGTGGTGCTGAGTGATGCGGGGATGGTGCTGACTGATGCTGTGGTGGCGCTGAGTGATATTGTTGTGGCCCTGAGTGATGCTGTGGTGGTGTTGAGTGATGCTGCGGTGGCGCTGAGTGTTGTTGTCGTGGTGTTGAGTGATGCTGTGGTGGCGCTGAGTTATGCTGTTGTCGCCACTGAGTGATATTGTTATGGCCTTTAGTGATGCAGTGGTGGCCCTGAGTGATGCTGTGGTGGCCACTGAGTGATATTGTTGTGGCTGTGGCCCTGAGTGATGCTGTGGTGGTGCTGAGGGATGCTGTGGTGGCCCTGAGTGATGCTGTGGTGGCCCTGAGTGATGCTGTGGTGGCCCTGAGTGATGCTGTGGTGGCACTGAGTGATGCTGTGGTGGCCCTGAGTAATGCTGTGGTGGCCCTGAGTGATGCTGTGGTGGCCCTGAGTGATGTTGTGGTGGTGCTGACTGATGCTCTGTTGGCGCTGACTGATGCTGTGGTGGCGCTGAGTGATATTGTTGTGGCCTTGAGTGATGCAGTGGTGGAGCTGAGTGATGATGTGGTGGCGCTGAGTGATGCTGTTGTGGCCCTGAGTGATGCTGTTGTGGCCCTGAGTGATGCTGTTGTGGCCCTGAGTGATGCTGTGGTGGCCCTGAGTGATGCAGTGGTTGTGCTGCGTGATGCAGTGGTGGCGCTGAGTGATGCTGTGCTGGCGCTAAGTGATGCTGTGCTGGCGCTAAGTGATGCTGTGCTGGCGCTGAGTGATGCTGTGCTGGCGCTGAGTGATGCTGCGCTGGCGCTGAGTGATGCTGCGCTGGCGCTGAGTGATGCTGCGCTGGCGCTGAGTGATGCTGTGGTGGTGCTGAGTGATGCTGTGGTGGTGCTGAGTTATGATGTGGTGGCCGTGAGTGATGCTGTGGTGGCCCTGAGTGATACTGCGGTGGTGCTGAGTGATGCTGTGGTGGCCCTGAGTGATGCTGTGGTGGCCTTTAGTGATGGTGGCGCTGAGTAATGCTGTAGTGGCGCTGAGTGATGCTGTGGTGGCGCTGAGTGATGCTGTGGTGGTGCTGAGTGAATCTGTGGTGGCACTGAGTGATGCTGTGATGGCACTGAGTGATGCTGTGGTGGCCCTGAGTGATGCTGTGATAGCCCTGAGTGATGCTGTGGTGATGCTGAGTGATGCGGGGATGGTGCTTACTGATGCTCTGGTGGCGCTGAGTGATATTGTTGTGGCCCTGAGTGATGCTGTGGTGGTGTTAAGTGATGCTGTGGTGGCGCTAAATGATGCTGCGGTGGCGCTGAGTGTTGTTGTGGTGGTGTTGAGTGATGCTGTGGTGGCGCTGAGTTATGCTGTTGTGGCCACTGAGTGATATTGTTATGGCCTTTAGTGATGCAGTGGTGGTGCTGAGTGATGCTGTGGTGGCCACTGAGTGATATTGTTGTGACTGTGGCCCTGAGTGATGCTGTGGTGGTGCTGAGGGATGCTGTGGTGACCCTGAGTGATGCTGTGGTGGCCCTGAGAGATGCTGTGGTGGCACTGAGTGATGCTGTGGTGGCCCTGAGTAATGCTGTGGCGGCCCTGAGTGATGCTGTGGTGGCCCTGAGTGATGTTTTGGTGGTGCTGAGTGATGATGTGGTGGCGCTGACTGATGCTGTGGTGGCGCTGAGTGATATTGTTGTGACCTTGAGTGATGCAGTGGTGGAGCTGAGTGATGCAGTGGTGGCGCTGAGTGATGCAGTGGTGGCGCTGAGTGATGCAGTGGTGGCGCTGAGTGATGCAGTGGTGGCGCTGAGTGATGCAGTGGTGGCGCTGAGTGATGCAGTGGTGGCACTGAGTGATGCAGTGGTGGCTCTGAGTGATGCTGTGGTGGTGCTGAGTGATGCTGTGGTGGCCCTGAGTGATGCTGTGTTGGCCCTGAGTGATGCTGTGGTTGTGCTGACTGATGCTGTGGTGCCCCTGAGTGATGCTATGGTGGCATTGAGTGATGCTGTGGTGGCGTTGAGTGATGCTGTGGTGAAACTGAGTGATGCTGTGGTGGCACTGAGTGATGCTGTGGTGGCGCTAAGTAATGCTGTGGTGGCCCTGAGTGATGCTGTGGTGTGCCTGAGTGATGCTGTGGTGTTGCTGAGTGATGCTGTGGTGGTGCTGAGTGATGCTGTGGTGGCGTTGAGTGATGCTGTGGTGCGCTGAGTGATGCTGTGGTGGCACTAGTGATGCTGTTGTGGCCTTGAGTGATGCTGTGGTAGCGCTGAGTGATGCTGTGGTGCACTGAGTGATGCTGTGGTGGCACTAGTGATGCTGTTGTGGCGCTGAGTGATGCTGTGGTGCGCTGAGTGATGCTGTGGTGGCACTAGTGATGCTGTTGTGGCCTTGAGTGATGCTGTTGTGGCCTTGAGTGATGCTGTGGTGGCACTGAGTGATGCTGTGGTGGCGCTGAGTGATGCTGTGGTGGTGCTGAGTGATGCCGTGGTGGTGCTGAGTGATGCTGTGGTGGTGCTGTCTGATGCAGTGGTGGCACTGAGTGATATTATTGTGGCCCTGAGTGATGCTGTGGTGGCCTTGAGTGATGCAGTGGTGGAGATGAGTGATGGAGTGGTGGCACTGAGTGATGGAGTGGTGGCACTGAGTGATGCTCTGGTGGCGCTGAGTGTTGTTGTGGTGGTGTTGAGTGATGCTGTGGTGGCACTGAGTGATGCTGTGGTGGCCACTGAGTGATATTGTTGTTGCCTTGAGTGATGCGGTGGTGCCCCTGAGTGATGCTGTGGTGGTGCTGGGTGATGCTGTGGTGGTGCTGAGTGATGATGTGGTGGCGCTGAGTGATGCTGTGATGGCACTGAGTGATGCTGTGGTGGCCCTGAGTTATGCTGTGATGCCCCTGAGTGATGCTGTGGTGGTGCTGAGTGATGCGGGATGGTGCTGACTGATGCTGTTGTGGTGCTGAGTGATATTGTTGTGACCTTGAGTGATGCAGTGGTGGAGCTGAGTGATGCAGTGGTGGCACTGAGTGATGCTGTTGTGGAGCTGAGTGATGCTGTCCTGGCACTGAGTGATGCTGTAGTGGTGCTGAGTGATGCTGTGGAGGCACTGAGTGATGCTGTGGTGGTGCTGAGTGATGATGTGGTGGCGCTGAGTGATGCTGTGATGGCACTGAGTGATGCTGTGGTGGCCCTGAGTTATGCTGTGATGCCCCTGAGTGATGCTGTGGTGGTGCTGAGTGATGCGGGATGGTGCTGACTGATCCTGTTGTGGTGCTGAGTGATATTGTTGTGACCTTGAGTGATGCAGTGGTGGAGCTGAGTGATGCAGTGGTGGCACTGAGTGATGCTGTTGTGGAGCTGAGTGATGCTGTCCTGGCACTGAGTGATGCTGTGGTGGCGCTGAGTGATGCTGTGGTGGCTCTGAGTGATGCTGTGGTGCCCCTGAGTGATGCTGTGGTTGTGCTGACTGCTGCTGTGGTACCCCTGAGTGATGCTGTGGTGGCATTGAGTGATGCTGTGGTGGCAGTGAGTGATGCTGTGGTGGCGCTGAGTGATGCTGTTGTGGCGCTGAGTGATGCTGTGGTGGCGCTGAGTGATGCCGTGGTGGCGCTGAGTGATGCTGTGATGGCACTGAGTGATGCTGTGATGGCACTGAGTGATGCTGTGGTGGCCCTGAGTGATGCTGTGACAGCCCTGGGTGATGCTGTGGTGGTGCTGAGTGATGCGGGGATGGTGCTGACTGATGCTGTGGTGGCACCGAGTGATGCTGTGGTGGCACTGAGTGATGCTGTTGTGGCGCTAAGTGATGCTGTTGTGGCGCTAAGTGATGCTGTGGTGGCCCTGAGTGATACTGTGGTGGCCCTGAGTGATACTGTGGTGGCCCTGAGTGATGCTGTGGTGTTGCTGAGTGATGCTGTGGTGCTGCTGAGTGATGCTGTGGTGGCGTTGAGTGATGCTGTGGTGCGCTGAGTGATGCTGTGGTGCGCTGAGTGATGCTGTGGTGGCACTAGTGATGCTGTTGTGGCCCTGAGTGATGCTGTGGTGGCGCTGAGTGATGCTGTGGTGGCGCTGAGTGATGCTGTTGTGGCGCTGAGTGATGCTGTGGTAGTGCTGAGTGATGCCGTGGTGGCGCTGAGTGATGCCGTGGTGGCGCTGAGTGATGCCGTGGTGGCGCTGAGTGATGCTGTGATGGCACTGAGTGATGCTGTGATGGCACTGAGTGATGCTGTGGTGGCCCTGAGTGATGCTGTGACAGCCCTGGGTGATGCTGTGGTGGTGCTGAGTGATGCTTGGATGGTGCTGACTGATGCTGTGGTGGCGCTGAGTGATATTGTTGTGGCCCTGAGTGATGCTGTGGTGGTGTTGAGTGATGCTGCGGTGGCGCTGAGTGTTGTTGTCGTGGTGTTGAGTGATGCTGTGGTGGCGCTGAGTTATGCTGTTGTGGCCACTGAGTGATATTGTTATGGCCTTTAGTGATGCAGTGGTGGCCCTGAGTGATGCTGTGGTGGCCACTGAGTGATATTGTTGTGGCTGTGGCCCTGAGTGATGCTGTGGTGGTGCTGAGGGATGCTGTGGTGGCCCTGAGTGATGCTGTGGTGGCCCTGAGTGATGCTGTGGTGGCACTGAGTGATGCTGTGGTGGCCCTGAGTAATGCTGTGGTGGCCCTGAGTAATGCTGTGGTGGCCCTGAGTGATGCTGTGGTGGCCCTGAGTGATGTTGTGGTGGTGCTGACTGATGCTCTGTTGGCGCTGACTGATGCTGTGGTGGCGCTGAGTGATATTGTTGTGGCCTTGAGTGATGCAGTGGTGGAGCTGAGTGATGATGTGGTGGCGCTGAGTGATGCTGTTGTGGCCCTGAGTGATGCTGTTGTGGCCCTGAGTGATGCTTTGGTGGCCCTGAGTGATGCTGTGTTGGCCCTGAGTGATGCAGTGGTTGTGCTGCGTGATGCAGTGGTGGCGCTGAGTGATGCTGTGCTGGCGCTAAGTGATGCTGTGCTGGCGCTAAGTGATGCTGTGCTGGCGCTGAGTGATGCTGCGCTGGCGCTGAGTGATGCTGCGCTGGCGCTGAGTGATGCTGCGCTGGCGCTGAGTGATGCTGCGCTGGCGCTGAGTGATGCTGTGGTGGTGCTGAGTGATGCTGTGGTGGTGCTGAGTTATGATGTGGTGGCCGTGAGTGATGCTGTGGTGGCCCTGAGTGATACTGTGGTGGCGCTGAGTGATGCTGTGGTGGCCCTGAGTGATGCTGTGGTGGCCTTTAGTGATGGTGGCGCTGAGTAATGCTGTAGTGGCGCTGAGTGATGCTGTGGTGGCGCTGAGTGATGCTGTGGTGGTGCTGAGTGAATCTGTGGTGGCACTGAGTGATGCTGTGATGGCACTGAGTGATGCTGTGGTGGCCCTGAGTGATGCTGTGATAGCCCTGAGTGATGCTGTGGTGGTGCTGAGTGATGCGGGGATGGTGCTTACTGATGCTCTGGTGGCGCTGAGTGATATTGTTGTGGCCCTGAGTGATGCTGTGGTGGTGTTAAGTGATGCTGTGGTGGCGCTAAATGATGCTGCGGTGGCGCTGAGTGTTGTTGTGGTGGTGTTGAGTGATGCTGTGGTGGCGCTGAGTTATGCTGTTGTGGCCACTGAGTGATATTGTTATGGCCTTTAGTGATGCAGTGGTGGTGCTGAGTGATGCTGTGGTGGCCACTGAGTGATATTGTTGTGACTGTGGCCCTGAGTGATGCTGTGGTGGTGCTGAGGGATGCTGTGGTGACCCTGAGTGATGCTGTGGTGGCCCTGAGAGATGCTGTGGTGGCACTGAGTGATGCTGTGGTGGCCCTGAGTAATGCTGTGGCGGCCCTGAGTGATGCTGTGGTGGCCCTGAGTGATGTTTTGGTGGTGCTGAGTGATGATGTGGTGGCGCTGACTGATGCTGTGGTGGCGCTGAGTGATATTGTTGTGACCTTGAGTGATGCAGTGGTGGAGCTGAGTGATGCAGTGGTGGCGCTGAGTGATGCAGTGGTGGCGCTGAGTGATGCAGTGGTGGCGCTGAGTGATGCAGTGGTGGCGCTGAGTGATGCAGTGGTGGCACTGAGTGATGCAGTGGTGGCTCTGAGTGATGCTGTTGTGGTGCTGAGTGATGCTGTGGTGGCCCTGAGTGATGCTGTGTTGGCCCTGAGTGATGCTGTGGTTGTGCTGACTGATGCTGTGGTGCCCCTGAGTGATGCTATGGTGGCATTGAGTGATGCTGTGGTGGCGTTGAGTGATGCTGTGGTGAAACTGAGTGATGCTGTGGTGGCACTGAGTGATGCTGTGGTGGCGCTAAGTAATGCTGTGGTGGCCCTGAGTGATGCTGTGGTGTGCCTGAGTGATGCTGTGGTGTTGCTGAGTGATGCTGTGGTGGTGCTGAGTGATGCTGTGGTGGCGTTGAGTGATGCTGTGGTGCGCTGAGTGATGCTGTGGTGGCACTAGTGATGCTGTTGTGGCCTTGAGTGATGCTGTGGTAGCGCTGAGTGATGCTGTGGTGCACTGAGTGATGCTGTGGTGGCACTAGTGATGCTGTTGTGGCGCTGAGTGATGCTGTGGTGCGCTGAGTGATGCTGTGGTGGCACTAGTGATGCTGTTGTGGCCTTGAGTGATGCTGTTGTGGCCTTGAGTGATGCTGTGGTGGCACTGAGTGATGCTGTGGTGGCGCTGAGTGATGCTGTGGTGGTGCTGAGTGATGCCGTGGTGGTGCTGAGTGATGCTGTGGTGGTGCTGTCTGATGCAGTGGTGGCACTGAGTGATATTATTGTGGCCCTGAGTGATGCTGTGGTGGCCTTGAGTGATGCAGTGGTGGAGATGAGTGATGGAGTGGTGGCACTGAGTGATGCTCTGGTGGCGCTGAGTGTTGTTGTGGTGGTGTTGAGTGATGCTGTGGTGGCACTGAGTGATGCTGTGGTGGCCACTGAGTGATATTGTTGTTGCCTTGAGTGATGCGGTGGTGGCCCTGAGTGATGCTGTGGTGGTGCTGGGTGATGCTGTGGTGGTGCTGAGTGATGATGTGGTGGCGCTGAGTGATGCTGTGATGGCACTGAGTGATGCTGTGGTGGCCCTGAGTTATGCTGTGATGCCCCTGAGTGATGCTGTGGTGATGCTGAGTGATGCGGGATGGTGCTGACTGATGCTGTTGTGGTGCTGAGTGATATTGTTGTGACCTTGAGTGATGCAGTGGTGGAGCTGAGTGATGCAGTGGTGGCACTGAGTGATGCTGTTGTGGAGCTGAGTGATGCTGTCCTGGCACTGAGTGATGCTGTAGTGGTGCTGAGTGATGCTGTGGAGGCACTGAGTGATGCTGTGGTGGTGCTGAGTGATGATGTGGTGGCGCTGAGTGATGCTGTGATGGCACTGAGTGATGCTGTGGTGGCCCTGAGTTATGCTGTGATGCCCCTGAGTGATGCTGTGGTGGTGCTGAGTGATGCGGGATGGTGCTGACTGATGCTGTTGTGGTGCTGAGTGATATTGTTGTGACCTTGAGTGATGCAGTGGTGGAGCTGAGTGATGCAGTGGTGGCACTGAGTGATGCTGTTGTGGAGCTGAGTGATGCTGTCCTGGCACTGAGTGATGCTGTGGTGGCGCTGAGTGATGCTGTGGTGGCTCTGAGTGATGCTGTGGTGCCCCTGAGTGATGCTGTGGTTGTGCTGACTGCTGCTGTGGTACCCCTGAGTGATGCTGTGGTGGCATTGAGTGATGCTGTGGTGGCGTTGAGTGATGCTGTGGTGGCACTGAGTGATGCTGTGGTGGCACTGAGTGATGCTGTGGTGGCGCTAAGTGATGCTGTGGTGGCCCTGAGTGATACTGTGGTGGCCCTGAGTGATGCTGTGGTGTTGCTGAGTGATGCTGTGGTGTTGCTGAGTGATGCTGTGTTGCTGCTGAGTGATACTGTGGTGGCGTTGAGTGATGCTGTGGTGCGCTGAGTGATGCTGTGGTGGCACTAGTGATGCTGTTGTGGCCCTGAGTGATGCTGTGGTGGCATTGAGTGATGCTTTGGTGGCGCTGAGGGATGCAGTGGTTGTGCTGCGTGATGCAGTGGTGACGCTGAGTGATGTTGTGGTGGTGCTGAGTGATGCTGTGCTGGCGCTGAGTGATGCTGTGCTGGCGCTGAGTGATGCTGTGCTGGCGCTGAGTGATGCTGTGCTGGCACTGAGTGATGCTGTGCTGGCGCTGAGAGATGCTGTGGTGGTGCTGAGTGATGCTGTGGTGGCCGTGAGTTATGCTGTGGTGGCCCTGAGTGATACTGTGGTGGTGCTGAGTGATACTGTGGTGGTGCTGAGTGATGCTGTGGTGGCCCTGAGTGATATTGTTGTGGCCTTTAGTGATGGTGGCGCTGAGTAATGCTGTAGTGGCGCTGAGTGATGCTGTGGTGGTGCTGAGTGATGCTGTGGTGGTGCTGAGTGAATCCGTGGTGGCACTGAGTGATGCTGTGATGGCACTGAGTGATGCTGTGGTGGCCCTGAGTGATGCTGTGATAGCCCTGAGTGATGCTGTGGTGGTGCTGAGTGATGCGGGGATGGTGCTGACTGATGATCTGGTGGCGCTGAGTGATATTGTTGTGGCCCTGAATGATGCTGTGGTGGTGTTGAGTGATGCTGTGGTGGCGCTGAGTGATGCTGTTGTGACCCTGAGTGATGCTGTGGTGGCCACTGAGTGATATTGTTGTGGCTGTGGCCCTGAGTGATGCTGTGGTGGTGCTGAGGGATGCTGTGGTGGCCCTGAGTGATGCTGTGGTGCCACTGAGTGGTGCTGTGGTGGCCCTGAGTAATGCTGTGGCGGCCCTGAGTGATGCTGTGGTGGCCCTGAGTGATGTTTTGGTGGTGCTGAGTGATGCTGTGGTGGCGCTGACTGATGCTGTGGTGGCGCTGAGTGATATTGTTGTGACCTTGAGTGATGGAGTGGTGGAGCTGAGTGATGCAGTGGTGGCACTGAGTGATGCTGTTGTGGAGCTGAGTGATGCTGTGGTGCCCCTGAGTGATGCTGTGGTGGCATTGAGGGATGCTGTGGTGGCGTTGAGTGATGCTCTGGTGGCACTGAGTGATGCTGTGGTGGCACTGAGTAATGCTGTGGTGACGCTAAGTGATGCTGTTGTGGCCCTGAGTGATACTGTTGTGGCCCTGAGTGATACTGTTGTGGCCCTGAGTGATGCTGTGGTGCTGCTGAGTGATGCTGTGGTATCGTTGAGTGATGCTGTGGTGCGCTGAGTGATGCTATGGTGGCACTAGTGATGCTGTTGTGGCCCTGAGTGATGCTGTGGTGCCACTGAGTGATGCTGTGGTGGCCCTGAGTTATGCTGTGATGCCCCTGAGTGATGCAGTGGTGGAGCTGAGTGATGCAGTGGTGGCACTGAGTGATGCTGTTGTGGAGCTGAGTGATGCTGTGCTGGCGCTGAGTGATGCTGTTGTGGCCCTGAGTGATGCTGTGGTTGTGCTGACTGCTGCTGTGGTGCCCCTGAGTGATGCCGTGGTGGCATTGAGTGATGCTGTGGTGGCGTTGAGTGATGTTGTGGTGGCGTTGAGTGATGCTGTTGTGGCGATGAGTGATGCTGTGGTGGCACTGAGTGATGCTGTGGTGGCCCTGAGTGATGCTGTGGTGGCCCTGAGTGATGCTGTGGTGGCCCTGAGTGATGCTGTGGTGTTGCTGAGTGATGCTGTGCTGGTGCTGAATGATGCTGTGGTGGCGTTGAGTGATGCTGTGGTGCGCTGAGTGATGCTGTGGTGGCACTAGTGATGCTGTTGTGGCCTTGAGTGAAGCTATGGTAGCGCTGAGTGATGCTGTGGTGGCGCTGAGTGATGCTGTGGTGGCACTGAGTGATGCTGTGGTGGTGCTGAGTGATGCCGTGGTGGTGCTGAGTGATGCTGTGGGGGTCCTGACTGATGCTGTGGTGGCACTGAGTGATAATATTGTAGCCCTGAGTGATGCTGTGGTTGCCTTGAGTGATGCAGTGGTGGCGCTGAGTGATGTGGTGGCTATGAGTGATGCTGTGCTTGATCTGAGTGATGGTGTGCTAGCGCTGAGTGATGCTGTGCTGGCGCTGAGTGATGCTGTGATGGCACTGAGTGATGCAGTGGTTGCCCTGAGTGATGCTGTGATGCCCCTGAGTGATGCTGTGGTGGTGCTGAGTGATGCGGGGATGGTGCTGACTGATGCTGTGGTGGTGCTGAGTGATATTGTTGTGGCACTGAGTGATGCTGTGGTGGTGTTGAGTGATGCTGTGGTGGCGCTGAGTGATGCTGTGATGGCGCTGAGTGTTGTTGTGGTGGTGTTGAGTGATGCTGTGGTGGCACTGAGTGATGCTGTGGTGGCCACTGAGTGATATTGTTGTTGCCTTGAGTGATGCGGTGGTAGCCCTGAGTGATGTTGTGGTGGTGCTGAGTGATGCTGTGATGGCCCTGAGTTATATTGTTGTGGCCTTTAGTTTTGGTGGAGCTGAGTAATGCTGTAGTGGTGCTGAGTGATGCTGTGGTGGCACTAGTGATGCTGTTGTGGCCTTGAGTGATGCTGTGGTGGTGCTGATTGATGATGTGGTGGCCCTGAGTGATGCTGTGGTGGCCCTGAGTGATGCTGTGATAGCCCTGAGTGATGCTGTGGTGGTGCTGAGTGATGCGGGGATGGTGCTTACTGATGCTCTGGTGGCGCTGAGTGATATTGTTGTGGCCCTGAGTGATGCTGTGGTGGCCCTGAGTGATACTGTTGTGGCCCTGAGTGATACTGTTGTGGCCCTGAGTGATGCTGTGGTGCTGCTGAGTGATGCTGTGGTATCGTTGAGTGATGCTGTGGTGCGCTGAGTGATGCTATGGTGGCACTAGTGATGCTGTTGTGGCCCTGAGTGATGCTGTGGTGCCACTGAGTGATGCTGTGGTGGCCCTGAGTTATGCTGTGATGCCCCTGAGTGATGCAGTGGTGGAGCTGAGTGATGCAGTGGTGGCACTGAGTGATGCTGTTGTGGAGCTGAGTGATGCTGTGCTGGCGCTGAGTGATGCTGTTGTGGCCCTGAGTGATGCTGTGGTTGTGCTGACTGCTGCTGTGGTGCCCCTGAGTGATGCCGTGGTGGCATTGAGTGATGCTGTGGTGGCGTTGAGTGATGTTGTGGTGGCGTTGAGTGATGCTGTTGTGGCGATGAGTGATGCTGTGGTGGCACTGAGTGATGCTGTGGTGGCACTGAGTGATGCTGTGGTGGCCCTGAGTGATGCTGTGGTGGCCCTGAGTGATGCTGTGGTGGCCCTGAGTGATGCTGTGGTGTTGCTGAGTGATGCTGTGCTGGTGCTGATTGATGCTGTGGTGGCGTTGAGTGATGCTGTGGTGCGCTGAGTGATGCTGTGGTGGCACTAGTGATGCTGTTGTGGCCTTGAGTGAAGCTGTGGTAGCGCTGAGTGATGCTGTGGTGGCGCTGAGTGATGCTGTGGTGGCACTGAGTGATGCTGTGGTGGTGCTGAGTGATGCCGTGGTGGTGCTGAGTGATGCTGTGGGGGTCCTGACTGATGCTGTGGTGGCACTGAGTGATAATATTGTAGCCCTGAGTGATGCTGTGGTTGCCTTGAGTGATGCAGTGGTGGCGCTGAGTGATGTGGTGGCTATGAGTGATGCTGTGCTTGATCTGAGTGATGGTGTGCTAGTGCTGAGTGATGCTGTGCTGGCGCTGAGTGATGCTGTGCTGGCGCTGAGTGATGCTGTGATGGCACTGAGTGATGCAGTGGTTGCCCTGAGTGATGCTGTGATGCCCCTGAGTGATGCTGTGGTGGTGCTGAGTGATGCGGGGATGGTGCTGACTGATGCTGTGGTGGTGCTGAGTGATATTGTTGTGGCACTGAGTGATGCTGTGGTGGCGCTGAGTGATGCTGTGATGGCGCTGAGTGTTGTTGTGGTGGTGTTGAGTGATGCTGTGGTGGCACTGAGTGATGCTGTGGTGGCCACTGAGTGATATTGTTGTTGCCTTGAGTGATGCGGTGGTAGCCCTGAGTGATGCTGTGGTGGTGCTGAGTGATGCTGTGATGGCCCTGAGTTATATTGTTGTGGCCTTTAGTTTTGGTGGAGCTGAGTAATGCTGTAGTGGTGCTGAGTGATGCTGTGGTGGCACTAGTGATGCTGTTGTGGCCTTGAGTGATGCTGTGGTGGTGCTGATTGATGATGTGGTGGCCCTGAGTGATGCTGTGGTGGCCCTGAGTGATGCTGTGATAGCCCTGAGTGATGCTGTGGTGGTGCTGAGTGATGCGGGGATGGTGCTTACTGATGCTCTGGTGGCGCTGAGTGATATTGTTGTGGCCCTGAGTGATGCTGTGGTGGTGTTGAGTGATGCTGTGGTGGCGCTAAATGATGCTGCGGTGGCGCTGAGTGTTGTTGTGGTGGTGTTGAGTGATGCTGTGGTGGCGCTGAGTTATGCTGTTGTGGCCACTGAGTGATATTGTTATGGCCTTTAGTGATGCAGTGGTGGTGCTGAGTGATGCTGTGGTGGCCCTGAGTGATATTGTTGTGACTGTGGCCCTGAGTGATGCTGTGGTGGTGCTGAGGGATGCTGTGGTGACCCTGAGTGATGCTGTGGTGGCCCTGAGAGATGCTGTGGTGGCACTGAGTGATGCTGTAGTGGCCCTGAGTAATGCTGTGGCGGCCCTGAGTGATGCTGTGGTGGCCCTGAGTGATGTTTTGGTGGTGCTGAGTGATGATGTGGTGGCGCTGACTGATGCAGTGGTGGAGCTGAGTGATGCAGTGGTGGAGCTGAGTGATGCAGTGGTGGCACTGAGTGATGCAGTGGTGGCACTGAGTGATGCAGTGGTGGCACTGAGTGATGCAGTGGTGGCTCTGAGTGATGCTGTGGTGGTGCCGAGTGATGCTGTGGTGGTGCTGAGTGATGCTGTGGTGGCCCTGAGTGATGCTGTGGTGGCGCTGAGTGATGCTGTGGTGGCGCTAAGTAATGCTGTGGTGGCCCTGAGTGATGCTGTGGTGTGCCTGAGTGATGCTGTGGTGTTGCTGAGTGATGCTGTGGTGGTGCTGAGTGATGCTGTGGTGGCGTTGAGTGATGCTGTGGTGGCACTAGTGATGCTGTTGTGGCCTTGAGTGATGCTGTGGTGGCGCTGAGTGATGCTGTGGTGCACTGAGTGATGCTGTGGTGGCACTAGTGATGCTGTTGTGGCCTTGAGTGATGCTGTGGTGGCGCTGAGTGATGCTGTGGTGGCACTAGTGATGCTGTGGTGGCACTAGTGATGCTGTTGTGGCCTTGAGTGATGCTGTGGTGGCACTGAGTGATGCTGTGGTGGCGCTGAGTGATGCTGTGGTGGTGCTGAGTGATGCCGTGGTGGTGCTGAGTGATGCTGTGGTGGTGCTGTCTGATGCAGTGGTGGCACTGAGTGATATTATTGTGGCCCTGAGTGATGCTGTGGTGGCCTTGAGTGATGCAGTGGTGGAGATGAGTGATGCAGTGGTGGCACTGAGTGATGCTCTGGTGGCGCTGAGTGTTGTTGTGGTGGTGTTGAGTGATGCTGTGGTGGCCACTGAGTGATATTGTTGTTGCCTTGAGTGATGCGGTGGTGGCCCTGAGTGATGCTGTGGTGGTGCTGGGTGATGCTGTGGTGGCCCTGAGTGATATTGTTGTGGCCTTTAGTGATGGTGGCGCTGAGTAATGCTGTAGTGGTGCTGAGTGATGCTGTGGAGGCACTGAGTGATGCTGTGGTGGTGCTGAGTGATGATGTGGTGGCGCTGAGTGATGCTGTGATGGCACTGAGTGATGCTGTGGTGGCCCTGAGTTATGCTGTGATGCCCCTGAGTGATGCTGTGGTGGTGCTGAGTGATGCGGGATGGTGCTGACTGATGCTGTTGTGGTGCTGAGTGATATTGTTGTGACCTTGAGTGATGCAGTGGTGGAGCTGAGTGATGCAGTGGTGGCACTGAGTGATGCTGTTGTGGAGCTGAGTGATGCTGTCCTGGCACTGAGTGATGCTGTGGTGGCGCTGAGTGATGCTGTGGTGGCTCTGAGTGATGCTGTGGTGCCCCTGAGTGATGCTGTGGTTGTGCTGACTGCTGCTGTGGTACCCCTGAGTGATGCTGTGGTGGCATTGAGTGATGCTGTGGTGGCGTTGAGTGATGCTGTGGTGGCACTGAGTGATGCTGTGGTGGCACTGAGTGATGCTGTGGTGGCGCTAAGTGATGCTGTGGTGGCCCTGAGTGATACTGTGGTGACCCTGAGTGATGCTGTGGTGTTGCTGAGTGATGCTGTGGTGCTGCTGAGTGATACTGTGGTGGCGTTGAGTGATGCTGTGGTGCGCTGAGTGATGCTGTGGTGGCACTAGTGATGCTGTTGTGGCCCTGAGTGATGCTGTGGTGGCATTGAGTGATGCTTTGGTGGCGCTGAGGGATGCAGTGGTTGTGCTGCGTGATGCAGTGGTGACGCTGAGTGATGTTGTGGTGGTGCTGAGTGATGCTGTGCTGGCGCTAAGTGATGCTGTGCTGGCGCTGAGTGATGCTGTGCTGGCGCTGAGTGATGCTGTGCTGGCACTGAGAGATGCTGTGGTGGTGCTGAGTGATGCTGTGGTGGTGCTGAGTTATGATGTGGTGGCCGTGAGTTATGCTGTGGTGGCCCTGAGTGATACTGTGGTGGTGCTGAGTGATACGGTGGTGGTGCTGAGTGATGCTGTGGTGGCCCTGAGTGATATTGTTGTGGCCTTTAGTGATGGTGGCGCTGAGTAATGCTGTAGTGGCGCTGAGTGATGCTGTGGTGGTGCTGAGTGATGCTGTGGTGGTGCTGAGTGAATCCGTGGTGGCACTGAGTGATGCTGTGATGGCACTGAGTGATGCTGTGGTGGCCCTGAGTGATGCTGTGATAGCCCTGAGTGATGCTGTGGTGGTGCTGAGTGATGCGGGGATGGTGCTGACTGATGATCTGGTGGCGCTGAGTGATATTGTTGTGGCCCTGAGTGATGCTGTGGTGGTGTCGAGTGATGCTGTGGTGGCGCTGAGTGATGCTGCGGTGACGCTGAGTGTTGTTGTGGTGGTGTTGAGTGATGCTGTGGTGGCGCTGAGTTATGCTGTTGTGGCCACTGAGTGATATTGTTATGGCCTTTAGTGATGCAGTGGTGGTGCTGAGTGATGCTGTGGTGGCCCTGAGGGATGCTGTGGTGGCCACTGAGTGATATTGTTGTGGCTGTGGCCCTGAGTGATGCTGTGGTGGTGCTGAGGGATGCTGTGGTGGCCCTGAGTGATGCTGTGGTGCCACTGAGTGGTGCTGTGGTGGCCCTGAGTAATGCTGTGGCGGCCCTGAGTGATGCTGTGGTGGCCCTGAGTGATGTTTTGGTGGTGCTGAGTGATGCTGTGGTGGCGCTGACTGATGCTGTGGTGGCGCTGAGTGATATTGTTGTGACCTTGAGTGATGGAGTGGTGGAGCTGAGTGATGCAGTGGTGGCACTGAGTGATGCTGTTGTGGAGCTGAGTGATGCTGTGGTGCCCCTGAGTGATGCTGTGGTGCCCCTGAGTGATGCTGTGGTGGCATTGAGGGATGCTGTGGTGGCGTTGAGTGATGCTGTGGTGTCACTGAGTGATGCTGTGGTGACGCTAAGTGATGCTGTGGTGGCCCTGAGTGATACTGTTGTGGCCCTGAGTGATGCTGTGGTGCTGCTGAGTGATGCTGTGGTATCGTTGAGTGATGCTGTGGTGCGCTGAGTGATGCTGTGGTGGCACTAGTGATGCTGTTGTGGCCCTGAGTGATGCTGTGGTGCCACTGAGTGATGCTGTGGTGGCCCTGAGTTATGCTGTGATGCCCCTGAGTGATGCAGTGGTGGAGCTGAGTGATGCAGTGGTGGCACTGAGTGATGCTGTTGTGGAGCTGAGTGATGCTGTTGTGGCGATGAGTGATGCTGTGGTGGCACTGAGTGATGCTGTGGTGGCGCTGAGTGATGCTGTGGTGGCGCTGATTGATGCTGTGGTGGCGTTGAGTGATGCTGTGGTGCGTTGAGTGATGCTGTGGTGGCACTAGTGATGCTGTTGTGGCCTTGAGTGAAGCTGTGGTAGCGCTGAGTGATGCTGTGGTGGCGCTGAGTGATGCTGTGGTGGCGCTGAGTGATGCTGTGGTGGCGCTGAGTGATGCTGTGGTGGCACTGAGTGATGCTGTGGTGGTGCTGAGTGATGCCGTGGTGGTGCTGAGTGATGCTGTGGGGGTCCTGACTGATGCTGTGGTGGCACTGAGTGATAATATTGTAGCCCTGAGTGATGCTGTGGTTGCCTTGAGTGATGCAGTGGTGGCGCTGAGTGATGTGGTGGCTATGAGTGATGCTGTGCTTGATCTGAGTGATGGTGTGCTAGTGCTGAGTGATGCTGTGCTGGCGCTGAGTGATGCTGTGATGGCACTGAGTGATGCAGTGGTTGCCCTGAGTGATGCTGTGATGCCCCTGAGTGATGCTGTGGTGGTGCTGAGTGATGCGGGGATGGTGCTGACTGATGCTGTGGTGGTGCTGAGTGATATTGTTGTTGCACTGAGTGATGCTGTGGTGGTGTTGAGTGATGCTGTGGTGGCGCTGAGTGATGCTGTGATGGTGCTGAGTGTTGTTGTGGTGGTGTTGAGTGATGCTGTGGTGGCACTGAGTGATGCTGTGGTGGCCACTGAGTGATATTGTTGTTGCCTTGAGTGATGCGGTGGTAGCCCTGAGTGATGCTGTGGTGGTGCTGAGTGATGCTGTGATGGCCCTGAGTTATATTGTTGTGGCCTTTAGTTTTGGTGGAGCTGAGTAATGCTGTAGTGGCGCTGAGTGATGCTGTAGTGGCACTGAGTGATGCTGTGGTGGTGCTGATTGATGATGTGGTGGCCCTGAGTGATGCTGTGGTGGCCCTGAGTGATGCTGTGGTTGTGCTGCGTGATGCAGTGGTGGCGCTGTGTAATGTTGTGGTGGCGCTGAGTGATGCTGTGCTGGCGCTGAGTGATGCTGTGCTGGTGCTGAGTGATGCTGTGGTGGTGCTGAGTGATGCTGTGGTAGTGCTGATTTATGATGTAGTGGCCGTGAGTGATGCTGTGGTGGCCCTGAGTGATACTGCGGTGGTGCTGAGTGATGCTGTGGTGGCCCTGAGTGATATTGTTGTGGCCTTTAGTGATGGTGGCGCTGAGTAATGCTGTAGTGGCGCTGAGTGATGCTGTGGTGGTGCTGAGTGATGCTGTGGTGGTGCTGAGTGAATCCGTGGTGGCACTGAGTGATGCTGTGATGGCACTGAGTGATGCTGTGGTTGTGCTGACTGATGCTGTGGTGCCCCTGAGTGATGCTGTGGTGGCATTGAGTGATGCTGTGGTGGCCTTGAGTGATGCTGTGGTGGCACTGAGTGATGCTGTGGTGGCACTGAGTGATGCTGTGGTGGCGCTAAGTGATGCTGTGGTGGCCCTGAGTGATACTGTGGTGGCCCTGAGTGATGCTGTGGTGTTGCTGAGTGATGCTGTGGTGCTGCTGAGTGATGCTGTGGTGGCGTTGAGTGATGCTGTGGTGCGCTGAGTGATGCTGTGGTGGCACTAGTGATGCTGTTGTGGCCCTGAGTGATGCTGTGGTTGCAGTGAGTGATGCTGTGGTGGCGCTGAGTGATGCTGTGGTGGCGCTGAGTGATGCTGTGGTGGTGCTGAGTGATGCCGTGGTGGTGCTGAGTGATGCTGTGATGGCCCTGAGTGATGCTGTGGTGGCCCTGAGTGATGCTGTGATAGCCCTGAGTGATGCTGTGGTGGTGCTGAGTGATGCGGGGATGGTGCTGACTGATGCTGTGGTAGCGCTGAGTGATATTGTTGTGGCCCTGAGTGATGCTGTGGTGGTGTTGAGTGATGCTGCGGTGGCGCTGAGTTATGCTGTTGTGGCCACTGAGTGATATTGTTATGGTCTTTAGTGATGCAGTGGTGGTGCTGAGTGATGCTGTGGTGGCCCTTAGTGATGCTGTGGTGGCCACTGAGTGATATTGTTGTGGCTGTGGCCCTGAGTGATGCTGTGGTGGTGCTGAGGGATGCTGTGGTGGCCCTGAGTGATGCTGTGGTGGCCCTGAGTGATGCTGTTGTGGCACTGAGTGATGCTGTGGTGGCCCTGAGTAATGCTGTGGTGGCCCTGAGTGATGCTGTGGTGGCCCTGAGTGATGTTGTGGTGGTGCTGAGTGATGCTGTGTTGGCGCTGACTGATGCTGTGGTGGCGCAG
Organism: Triturus cristatus; assembly: GCF_964204655.1. Lineage (NCBI taxonomy): Eukaryota > Metazoa > Chordata > Amphibia > Caudata > Salamandridae > Triturus > Triturus cristatus. The sequence goes on from NW_028187318.1 coordinate 391,155, forward strand.
AGTGATATTGTTGTGGCCTTGAGTGATGCAGTGGTGGCACTGAGTGATGCAGTGGTGGCACTGAGTGATGCTGTTGTGGAGCTGAGTGATGCTGTGCTGGCGCTGAGTGTTGTTGTGGTGGTGTTGAGTGATGCTGTGGTGGCACTGAGTGATGCTGTGGTGGCCACTGAGTGATATTGTTGTTGCCTTGAGTGATGCGGTGGTAGCCCTGAGTGATGCTGTGGTGGTGCTGAGTGATGCTGTGATGGCCCTAAGTGATATTGTTGTGGCCTTTAGTGTTGGTGGAGCTGAGTAATGCTGTAGTGGCGCTGAGTGATGCTGTGGTGGTGCTGAGTGATGCTGTGGTGGTGCTGAGTGATGATGTGGTGGTGCTGAGTGATGATGTGGTGGCGCTGAGTGATGCTGTTGTGGCCCTGAGTGATGCTGTGGTGGCCCTGAGTGATGCTGTGGTGGCCCTGAGTGATGCAGTGGTTGTGCTGCGTGATGCAGTGGTGGCGCTGAGTTATGTTGTGGTGGCGCTAAGTGATGCTGTGCTGGCGCTAAGTGATGCTGTGGTGGCGTTGAGTGATGCTGTGGTGCACTGAGTGATGCTGTGGTGGCACTAGTGATGCTGTTGTGGCCTTGAGTGAAGCTGTGGTGGCGCTGAGTGATGCTGTGGTGGCGCTGAGTGATGCTGTGGTGGCACTGAGTGATGCTGTGGTGGTGCTGAGTGATGCCGTGGTGGTGCTGAGTGATGCTGTGGTGGTCCTGACTGATGCTGTGGTGGCACTGAAGGATATTATTGTAGCCCTGAGCGATGCTGTGGTGGCCTTGAGTGATGCAGTGGTGGCGCTGAGTGATGTGGTGGCTATGAGTGATGCTGTGCTTGATCTGAGTGATGGTGTGCTGGTGCTGAGTGATGCTGTGCTGGTGCTGAGTGATGCTGTGATGGCACTGAGTGATGCTGTGGTTGCCCTGAGTGATGCTGTGATGCCCCTGAGTGATGCTGTGGTGGTGCTGACTGATGCGGGGATGGTGCTGACTGATGATGTGGTGGTGCTGAGCCCCATGAATAATAGAAGGCTAAGAACATTCCAGGAGAGAGGTACGGGACGGTTCTCGTCCTGTTTTCAGGGATACCCTCTTTACTTTCCGTGTACTGAGAAGGAAGGTCCTTTGTCACGCTCAGTTGCAAAATATAGCTTGAACTAGCCATCCACTTCATTCCAGTAATATCGAATGCTAGTTAATTGCAGAGCGCGTGGGCCTCGCGGCGTTCGTGTCGTAGCCAACCTGACCTAATGTGGGAGCTCAGCGGGAAAAGAGTGCTTTTCCTAAAGAGGTTATTTTTTTGCGACTGTGTGGAACAAGAGAGTGGTTTATAATAACTGCGCCACAGAAAAACTCTGCTCTCTAGGCAGTCTTTGTTTGTATAGGTTTCATTAGTCCTGTCGTCTGCGACGGTCAGACAGTCGCCGGAGCGCTGCAGAACCGGGAGACGCACTCCGTACACACCGGGGCTGGAAGCAGAGAAACACCTTTTTACGAGCCCAGCTGCTTTCAGGGAAAGTTCGGAGCATTAAAGGTAGAGGGACGGAAAGTAAATACACCGCGGGCGGCTTCAGAATCTACCGAGACTCCACCCGCGACTCGACCCGATTGCTCCCCGGAAAAATAGTAGCGCGCAGGGGGGGGGGGGACAACAAGGCTGCCAAACCTTCCCCTGCCCACCCCAGTGAAAACCCCGGACAACGCGGACAGCGCGCAAAACGCCTGCCTTTCACCTGCATTGACAGCAACTCCATCAGCGGCGTGCAGAGAGCAAGAGACTGGTGAATGCCAAGGTGCGGTCGCAATCAGTAGCGGCCGCGGAGTGCGAGCCAGGTGGTAGCCCAACTGGGTCGCTGTTGCTTGTGGCTCACCTGCGTGCCCTGCTCGCCCCTGAGCTCATTCCGATTGCCCTGCCGGAAACACAGAAACAAGGAGGTATTGCTCCAAGGACAGTCTTTGACTTGCCGGTCCAGGCCGTGTCTTGCATCTACCCCAACTGCCAGCCGTGGGAGCAGCAAGCAGCAAGCAGTGAGCAAGGCTCAGATTTTTTTTTTTTTTTTTTTTTTTTTTTTTTTTAAATTTATTTAGCTTCCCTTAAGTGACACCAAGCAGCCTCCAGGACAATAGGAAAACTAGACAAGAAGGAGCAATTAAGCGTAGTGCTATTACTGCTATTACCTATAAAGCACACTGCCCTGATTGTGGGACGCTGTGGACTCGCTCCCTTGCCTGTTTGGGCTATTTGTGCGAGGGGGACGCTGTGTTGAACTGGGAGGCCGTCACAGAGGCTAGAATCGCCGGGACTGCGAGGACCAGGGTGCTTGTTGCTTAGTTTACCCTGCACACCTGCATCCTCTTCCTGGCCCCGCCTTCTTTCTCCTGGTCCTCCCACTTTCCACCATTATCAAGGGTCCAGCCCACACGCGCCAGCGGGACGCGTGCGGGTCATAGCCCGGGGCAAAGAGCGGGCCATTTGAGGCCGTTCGAGCAAGGGCGACCAGAGCTTGGGCCCCTTCGAGCTGTCTGACGCCCTCCCCACACCTTGACCTGTGTCTAAGCATGTCAACCAGAGAAACCCGGAGTAAGAGCGCCTTAGCGACAGGGAGGACGAATGGAACTCCTGATATGTACTTTGCCAAAGCTGGTTCCCTCCTTGTCGACGAGATCACCATCCTGGAAAGGCGAATCTCTCAAGAAATTGACTGGGTGAGGAGATCTTCCTTGGGTCCTCTTGCACGTGCTATGACTCCTGACAAGTCTCTAGATTGTACATCTTTAGTAGTAGGGGGGGGAAATGGTATGGATGGATTACCAATTACACCTGCAACAAATTGCTCTGCCATTTCTTTCGCTGATTGTGATAATTCAGGAAATGCTGAGCTTAGTATATTGCCTCTACCGCCCTGTAAGGCCTCAATACCCCAGCCCTCTGTTGATGGGACGGCTCCCACACAGAAAGCATGTAGTAATGGGGAGATGAAACAACATGCCCAGGGTGAGAGGGAGGGAGCAATTCCGAAAAATCAAACAAGGGCCCACTCAACGGGGGACAAACACGTCAAAGTTGCTAAATCCAGCTCCAGGCCCAAGGGAATCCAAAAGAAATTAGCGAGCAAAGGGTCAAAGCCACTATGTAGAACGGGTGTATTGCATCATCAAATTCCGGCTAAAACTCTTCCAAGCCAGCATAATCCAGCTGAGGGGGAGGAGGTCACTCTTTTGGCCCTCCGTACTCTACTGAGGGAACTGCTTATTCCCCTGGAAGAACGTTTGGCCAATATGGAAATTTGTCTAATGGATCTGCGCAAGGGACTTTTGGGTTTAGCTTCAGGCCGAAGAATGGCCGAACATGGTGTAGTTGGGAACTTTGTTGGTACCTCCAAATTGCCCACAAACCCTGTCATCTTGCCTTCTCAATTACCTATACCTACCCAAATAGATAATACTACTACAGTTCCCCTGCTAAAATCTTCCCTCACAACACTGTGCAGCCAACAACAACCTCTGACAGCAAACCCTAGTAAGTCGAGCTCAGCCGGGCCGTTATATACACTGGCTGAGGAGAAAGTAATAAATAATGTAATCCACCCTCCAGCCAGGCAAGCTAGTTCCCAAAATTGGTGCAAAGTGGTAAATCTCCCCCCAGAGGCGGCAGTATATTCAGTTGTCTTGAAGGGGGTACCTATGCTACGTGGAAACGCGGTGGAATCGTACGACTCCCTGCATAATAAGGTCACTAGTTGGCTAAATACTCACAGGCCACTACCATCTAGCCTTGATGGCAAAATTCTTTTGGTAAGAAGGGTCCCATGGATTGGTCATACTGATAAGAATAATGCTGGAGATTGCATAATTGTAAATTTTAGGAGCCCTAACATTGTGCCATACATTTGTAACTGGTCTGGTAATACAGGATTGACATCCATTGAAGTGGCCCACCTGTCATATTTTTATCCTAATAGTAGTAATCCAAATTTGAATAATGATGACGGTTGGTCCAGGGTTGGTCCTGACGTTGATGGATCCAGACACAGACTTAGGTCCAGTCGCAATGTTCCTCCCAATTATGCCAATTACATACATCCCAACAGATATAGCTGCCTTGAACAGGTAGATTGACGCTATCTGCGACAAAAGCCTGTAAGTGCCAAAATAGAGACCACCCTTCGAAAATCCCGCGTATTACGACGGGAGTCTTCGTCATCTACTAACTCCCAGGGTCTAGCAACCCATTCACCCAAGAGACCACAGGGCCCTAACAATAATAAAAACCAAAGTTCGATTACCTCACCCACTCCTAATGTTTCTACTAATTCTCCACCGACCCCTGCAACATCATCGCATGCACCTCCATCCCCAACTATAGATGTTATAATGGAGGAAAATGGCGGATGTGGATCAGAAGTGCCTGATAACGTCTTGAAGGTCCTTTCTTGGAATGTCGCCGGCATTACCAATAAAATAGATACGAGTGACTGGGACACTTTAGTAAGTAACAGTGATATTTGTCTCTTTCTGGAGACCTGGGCTAGGGAACCCCTGTCCAGAGCGGGTTATGCAGTCTTTGAAGTAAATGCAGTTTGGTCTGGCAGGGGGAGGCCATCTGGAGGACTGGCGATTTGGGTAGCTAGTCACATTGGGTGTAATGCGGAGAGTCTACCGACTCTCTCGCCGGACATACAATGTGTTCTACTCAAGTGGCCTAATGGTTTTAAACTAGCAGTTCTTAATGTGTACTCCCGCCCCATTGGTATTACTGTGGAATCCCCACTATTAGATGATCTTGCGCGCTTTCTGGAATCCCTTCCTATTAACTACAAGATAGTGCTGGGCGGGGATTTTAACTGCCACTTTGAGCCCTTGGAAGGCTTAAAGGAAGGTGCACTTACGGCAGAAGATGATCTCTGGGGTGTCCCCCCCTGCCAATCCCCATACGCTAAATCCTGGTCCCCCTTGGCTGTGCAAATCATGTCCCTAACACTTAATTTCTCCCTAAGGGCATGTAACGGACGCACTATCTCTGATACCCCTTCTGCATGCACGTTTAACAGGAAGAACCATGAATCCAGGCTGGACTATATTTTTGTAGACATTAGCCTATGGCCAAAGGTCCTGGACTTTAAAGTCACTGATAGATCGGACAGTGACCACAATGCACTTATAATGGAGATGGTGCATCCTGTGGCTGCCGTGCGATCTTCCTCTGTTGAGCTTGGTCATGATCCTGGGAACCTGGTACTTAGCTCAAACAGACGCAGGGTCAAGTGGGGGAAACTGGAGAACTCAGAGGAGTCCATAAGTAACATCTACAGGATAGCACTCCCAAAGCTACAAGAACTGGATTTGCTAATTATGCAGCCTAAAGATCTGCATTTTAACGAGAAGCTGGCCTTAATCCATGACGACCTAGTGGGTGCACTGGGTGAGGTTTTCTACCCAGTGTTACCGCAGAGGAAAAATAAAACACGTACCCCAACATGGTATAATTCATCCTGTAGAAAGATTAAGACAGAATTACTAAATACAGTCAAAATAGGTATGGATAAAACTAAAATTTCTGAGCTTAGACGAAACTACAGGAGAGCTATGGCAGTGGCACGGTCAGAATGGGATTGGAACAGATGGCAGGATCTCACATTCGCACTTGAAACAAGGGATATGAGAAAATTTTGGTCTCTGGTAAATGCCGGCACGGCAGAACCCAAAGCTGCAGTGGAGTCAAACATTGCAGCATCCATATGGGAGGCCCATTTTGGACAGCTTTATCAAGAACCGCTTCGATGCGATGATGAGGGGTATGTGGCTCCTACAATTGCCCATGACCCCACATCTGATCTGGAATTCACTCTTGTCGAGGTGGTTAATGCAATCGGGGGTTTGGCGAAGGGCAAGGCACCGGGTCTTGATAGGTTGCCTGGCGACCTCTTTCGTCTTCATCCAGACATTTGGGGTCCTTATTTCCTCATACTTTTCAATTCCATTCTGGGTGGGATGGAGATTCCCTGTACTTGGCTGGGGGCGGAGATAGTTCCAATTTTTAAAAAGGGCTCTTCTCTTCTCCCAGCCAACTACAGGCCAATAAGTCTCATAGATGTCCCTCAAAAATTATATTCTCGCCTCCTCTTGAACCACCTCTCGGAGTGGATGGAGGACAATAAAATTCTTAGTCCTCTTCAGGCTGGCTTCAGGAAAAAAACGTCCACCATGGACCAGATCTTCCGCCTCGTTCTCCTTTATTGGAAAACTGTAACCATCGAGAGGGGAAGGCTGTACATGGTGTTCGTGGACCTGAGGTCAGCATTCGACCTAGTTCCCAGGAAAAAATTATGGCAGACCTTAAAGGAGTTGGGCGTTCCGACCCATATATTAAATGCCATTATCAGGCTCCATGAGAATAACTACGCACAGGTCAGGCATGGGAGGTTGGGAGCACTATCATCAAAATTCCCGGTCCTCAGAGGGGTCAGGCAGGGCTGTGTCCTTGCACCAACCCTGTTCTGTCTTTATGTCAACAGTGTCATAGCACATCTTGACACTGTTGTCGACAATGATGCCCCCTGTTTGGGCAGCAGGAGGGTACCCGCCATCATGTTTGCAGATGACACCCTCCTGCTGTCAAAATCTCCGATGGGGATCCAACGGATCCTAGATGGATTTGGCCTTTTCTGTAAGCAACATGGTCTAGAAATTAATACAGAAAAGACCAAGTTTATGATATTTAATCCATCATCTAAAACCAGACCTAATCCTTCTCTGAGCACTGAAAGATTGGAGAGGGTGAATACCTTCCAGTATCTGGGGGTAACTCTCCATGAGAATTTATCTTGGGAACCTCAGGTGACTAGAAGTCGGCTCAAGCTTTCTCAACTGTCAGGGGGAATTCTGAAAGTGGCAAATTCCTCTACATACAAACCTATCAGTCCGGCAGTTGAGATGTATAAGACGCAAGCAAGAGCAGCCGCATCCTATGGTGGAGAACTTTGGGGACACAAAGCGGGTCTAGGAATTGTAAAAGTAGAGAACAATTTCATAAGGCGCCTTTTGGCCCTCCCTTGTGGCACACCCCTTCTCCCCCTAAGATTAGACTTGGGTCTACCCTCCATAAGAGAAGACCTGGAATTAATGCCACTGAGATTCTGGCATAGGCTTTGGTCCACCGCTGAGCTCGAACACTACAGGCAAGAGCTTGCCCATGTCATGAATTATAATTTCTGTGATAAAATCCCGTGGCTGGTTTTTATAAAGAAAGAACTTTACCGACTAGGTCTTCACGAACTATGGGATTCCCCGGAACAAGGCTGTTTCAAGGTGTCACGCAAACACCTTGTGGGTATTTATAGGGAAAAAAGTTTTGCCTCCCTTGTTTCTGCCACCAATAAAGGTATTTTGACTGTTAGATTTTTGGATTTTAAGGATTTATACCAATTCGAAGGGTTTATGGACATAATTTTCCCCATACTAGCTAGAAAATTGTTTATCCAATGGAGGCTAGGGACTCTTCCCATTAAAACATTTACTTACAACTGGACAAAAAGGACGGATAAAATCTGCCCAGGTTGTTGCATTTATGATGAGGAAGAACCCCATATTATGTTTTTCTGTCCTGCATACAATCGACCCAGAAAATACTGGTTAGCTCCTCTATGCAGAAACTTGGGCTTAAGGAGCTATCTCCATTCCCTTAGAATATTGAAAACGAGCACGGCACCCCACATAGTATTTGCAGTTGCTAAATTTTTAATGGCCATGTGGCAGTTAAGGTCAAAATATCTTAAAGACTGATCCTTTTGGCTATGATTCTTAACGCCTTTCGCAATCGGAAATTCTTTTTATACTATGATGGTTTTATGTATTTTACTATGTTCTTAAACTAATGTGGATGCATTTTAATGATATTGTTTTTGCATCTTTTATGGCCAAATTGGCCGAAATAAAGAATTTGATTGATTGATTGATTGATATTGTTGTGGCACTGAGTGATGCTGTGGTGGTGTTGAGTGATGCTGTGGTGGCACTGAGTGATGCTGTGGTGGCGCTGAGTGTTGTTGTGGTGGTGTTGAGTGATGCTGTGGTGGCACTGAGTGATGCTGTGGTGGCCACTGAGTGATATTGTTGTTGCCTTGAGTGATGTGGTGGTAGCCCTGAGTGATGCTGTGGTGGTGCTGAGTGATGCTGTGATGGCCCTGAGTGATATTGTTGTGGCCTTTAGTGTTGGTGGATCTGAGTAATGCTGTAGTGGTGCTGAGTGATGCTGTGGTGGCACTGAGTGATGCTGTGGTGGTGCTGAGTGATGATGTGGTGGCGCTGAGTGATGCTGTTGTGGCCCTGAGTGATGCTGTGGTGGCCCTGAGTGATGCTGTGGTGGCCCTGAGTGATGCTGTGGTGGCCCTGAGTGATGCAGTGGTTGTGCTGTGTGATGCAGTGGTGGCGCTGAGTTATGTTGTGCTGGCGCTAAGTGATGCTGTGCTGGCGCTAAGTGATGCTGTGCTGGTGCTGAGTGATGCTCTGCTGGTGCTGAGTGATACTGTGCTGGCACTAATTGATGCTGTGGTGGTGCTGAGTGATGCTGTGGTGGTGCTGAGTTATGATGTGGTGGCCCTGAGTGATACTGCGGTGGTGCTGAGTGATGCTGTGGTGGCCCTCAGTGATATTGTTGTGGCCTTTAGTGATGGTGGCGCTGAGTAATGCTGTAGTGGCGCTGAGTGATGCTGTGGTGGCGCTGAGTGATGCTGTGGTGGTGCTGAGTGAATCCGTGGTGGCACTGACTGATGCTGTGATGGTGTCAAGAATTCCTGTCATACGAGGGGAGGAAAACGGTAACCAGCGAAAACGGACTACATCTCCCAGGATGCTTAGCGGTTGAGAGGTTATGTAAACAGGAGAGCTGTTACATAACTCAAGGGAAACACGCCCTTATGTAAACAGGAGAGCTGTTACATAACTCAAGGGAAACACGCCCTTATGTAAACAGGAGAGCTGTTACATAACTCAAGGGAAACACGCCCTTATGTAAACAGGAGAGCTGTTACATAACTCAAGGAAAACACGCCCTATAAAGGGAGGAACCGGGAGGTACAAGGCTGTCGGATATTGTGTTTACACCGACGTACCTGCTTCGTGAAGAGCAGTGTTCCGGAGTGGTGCTCCAGTAAGGCAAGAACGGAGGTAGGTCGAGTCGTTACTCCCTGGGCCGTGTCTTGCCCCATCGTCACCTGTGAAGGACCCGGAAGCTCTACCGGTCAACCATTGAGCTTCGCTTTTTGACTCGGCTGAGTCCAAGCGCAGTGGCGCTTTTGCTGGTTGGAGTCGTAACTCCCAGCCCGACCAGAGACACAGGGACTGCCAGCTGTAACGCACACCAGGAGGTGTTTGCCGCGTTACAGACTCGGAAGTCCACAGGATCGATCGAGCGGCTGCTCTCGGTTCAGTCTTCTTGCTTGTGATTGGGGTATCGGTGACGCATCACCAGGAGGTGACTCCGCGTCCCGGTGCAGTCTGAGGAAGAGGTTGAGCGGCTGCTCCCTTCAGGTAGAGACCCCGGCTGGGTGTTTCCCTGACTCCTCGATTCTCCCCAACACTCTTCGTGCCCCTCACAGCCTACCGATTGGCATTGTCGGCCATTTCATTTCTGCCCTCTGTTGGCATACGCCGGGATCGGCGTATATGCAGAGGACGGTTAGGACCATCCGTGCTGTGGGCTGGTAACGTACTTAGCCTGGAGGATTCCAGTGACTATAACTTTTGTTTGTTCTTTGTATTTTATTTGCCTTCATTAAAAGAACTAACCCTTCACAAGTGGTTGCGTCCTCATTGTCGTGTCTGTTAAACGATCCTGAGACGTTCAGGGCGTTACAGATGGCACTGAGTGATGCTGTGGGGGCCCTGAGTGATGCTGTGGTGGCCCTGAGTGATGCTGTGGTGGCCCTGAGTGATGCAGTGGTTGTACTGCGTGATGCAGTGGTGGCGCTGAGTGATGCTGTGGTGGCGCTAAGTGATGCTGTGCTGGCGCTAAGTGATGCTGTGCTGGCGCTAAGTGATGCTGTGCTGGCGCTAAGTGATGCTGTGCTGGCGCTGAGTGATGCTGTGCTGGCGCTGAGTGATGCTGTGCTGGCGCTAATTGATGCTGTGGTGGCCGTGAGTGATGCTGTGGTGGCCCTGAGTGATACTGCGGTGGTGCTGAGTGATGCTGTGGTGGCCCTGAGTGATATTGTTGTGACCTTTAGTGATGGTGGCGCTGAGTAATGCTGTAGTGGCACTGAGTGATGCTGTGGTGGCGCTGAGTGATGCTGTGGTGGTGCTGAGTGATGCTGTGGTGCGCTGAGTGATGCTGTGGTGGCACTAGTGATGCTGTTGTGGCCCTGAGTGATGCTGTGGTGGCAGTGAGTGATGCTGTTGTGGCCCTGAGTGATGCTGTTGTGGCCCTGAGTGATGCTGTGGTGGCGCTGAGTGATGCTGTGGTGGCGCTGAGTGATGCTGTGGTGGCGCTGAGTGATGCTGTGGTGGCGCTGAGTGATGCTGTGGTGGTGCTGAGTGATGCTGTGATGGCACTGAGTGATGCTGTGGTGGCCCTGAGTGATGCTGTGATAGCCCTGAGTGATGCTGTGGTGGCCCTGAGTGATGCGGGGATGGTGCTGACTGATGCTGTGGTGGCACTGAGTGATATTGTTGTGGCCCTGAGTGATGCTGTGGTGGTGTTGAGTGATGCTGTGGTGGCGCTGAGTGATGCTGCTTTGCGCTGAGTGTCGTTGTGGTGGTGTTTAGTGATGCTGTGATGGCACTGAGTGATGCTGTGGTGGCGCTGAGTGATGCTGTGGTGGCTCTGAGTGATGCTGTGGTGGTGCTGAGTGAATCCGTGGTGGCACTGAGTGATGCTGTGATGGCACTGAGTGATGCTGTGGGTGCCCTGAGTGATGCTGTGGTGGTGCTGAGTGATGCGGGGATGGTGCTTACTGATGCTCTGGTGGCGCTGAGTGATATTGTTGTGGCCCTGAGTGATGCTGTGGTGGTGTTGAGTGATGCTGTGGTGGCGCTGAGTGATGCTGTGGTGGCGCTGAGTGATGCTGCGGTGGCGCTGAGTGTTGTTGTGGTGGTGTTGAGTGATGCTGCGGTGGCGCTGAATGTTGTTGTGGTGGTGTTGAGTGATGCTGTGGTGGCGCTGAGTTATGCTGTTGTGGCCCCTGAGTGATATTGTTACGGCCTTTAGTGATGCAGTGGTGGTGCTGAGTGATGCTGTGGTGGCCCTGAGTGATGCTGTGGTGGCCACTGAGTGATATTGTTGTGACTGTGGCCCTGAGTGATGCTGTGGTGGTGCTGAGGGATGCTGTGGTGACCCTGAGTGATGCTGTGGTGGCCCTGAGAGATGCTGTGGTGGCACTGAGTGATGCTGTGGTGGCCCTGAGTAATGCTGTGCCGGCCCTGAGTGATGCTGTGGTGGCCCTGAGTAATGCTGTGGCGGCCCTGAGTGATTCTGTGGTGGCCCTGAGTAATGTTTTGGTGTTGCTGAGTGATGATGTGGTGGCGCTGACTGATGCTGTGGTGGCGCTGAGTGATATTGTTGTGACCTTGAGTGATGTAGTGGTGGAGCTGAGTGATGCAGTGGTGGAGCTGAGTGATGCAGTGGTGGCACTGAGTGATGCTGTGCTGGAGCTGAGTGATGCTGTGCTGGCTCTGAGTGATGCTGTGGTGGTGCTGAGTGATGCTGTGGTGGCCCTGAGTGATGCTGTGGTGGCCCTGAGTGATGCTGTGGTTGTGCTGACTGATGCTGTGGTGCCCCTGAGTGATGCTGTGGTGGCATTGAGTGTGCTGTGGTGGCGTTGAGTGATGCTGTGGTGACACTGAGTGATGCTGTGGTGGCACTGAGTGATGCTGTGGTGGTGCTAAGTAATGCTGTGGTGGCCCTGAGTGATGCTGTGGTGTTGCTGAGTGATGCTGTGGTGGTGCTGAGTGATGCTGTGGTGGCATTGAGTGATGCTGTGGTGCGCTGAGTGATGCTGTGGTGGCACTAGTGATGCTGTGGTGGCCTTGAGTGATGCTGTGGTGGCACTGAGTGATGCTGTGGTGCGCTGAGTGATGCTGTGGTGGCACTAGTGATGCTGTTGTGGCCTTGAGTGATGCTGTGGTGGCACTGAGTGATGCTGTGGTGCGCTGAGTGATGCTGTGGTGGCACTAGTGATGCTGTTGTGGCCTTGAGTGATGCTGTGGTGGCGCTGAGTGATGCTGTGGTGGCGCTGAGTGATGCTGTGGTGGTGCTGAGTGATGCCGCGGTGGTGCTGAGTGATGCTGTGGTAGTGCTGACTGATGCTGTGGTGGCACTGAGTGATATTATTGTGGCCCTGAGTGATGCTGTTGTGGCCTTGAGTGATGCTATGGTGGCACTGAGTGATGCTGTGGTGCGCTGAGTGATGCTGTGGTGGCACTAGTGATGCCGTGGCGGCATTGATTGATGCTGTGGTGGCGTTGAGTGATGCTGTGGTGGCACTGAGTGATGCTGTGGTGGCACTGAGTGATGCTGTGGTGGCGCTAAGTGATGCTGTGGTGGCCCTGTGTAGGAGAGTGGCATCGACTGCATAGTTGCCCCCAACTTTTTGCTGATGTTTTGACTGTTGTTATGACTTTAGCCAGGCTGTGGCCCTGCTATCCAGGACCCCAGCCTATCTGCTTCCTCTGGTAAACTATGTGAGTACCCTAGGTACCAACCAATTGGATGCTGGGCATGCCCTACCAGTCCCTTGTAGATGGTACCCTAGGTACCCAGGGCATGGGTCCCCCAGTAGGCCTACCAGGGCTGCAGCACTTATTGTGCCACCCTGGGACAGCCACCCAAACTGACACCACCAGGCCACTACTGTAGCCTGGGTAAGGTGGTGCTAGCACCCCTTACAGGGACGTAGGTACCCTATGTCCCATACCATACAACACATATACTCTCATAGGTCACCCCTATGGCAGGCCCTGATAATCCTACAGGGCTGGGTGCTGAGGTATGTGTGAGGGGGGACCCCTACGTGAGTAGGACCTCTCTGCAACCTTCGTAAAATCGTTACTGGGTTGTTTGTAGTGTAGCCATACCATTTACTCTTAACCGCATTATAAGTTATTGCGTCATCGCTGTAACTTAGGAATGGCTACACAGAACCATATCGTGTTTGGTGTCAAACATGAAGGAATCATACCCCCAGTCCAGCCATGGGCATGGGGGCACGATTCCCCCTTGCTAGGAGGGTGATATGGGAAAAGCGGTAGAATTTGGACACCAATTTAAAAGTGCACATGTACCACAAAATGGCTACTGTTCGCCACCTACACGACTCTGGCTGGCTGTTGCTGGGGAAAACCCCAGCCTCGCCATCTGGACAATAGGGCTCCTGTGGCAGGGAGGTGCCAGCACCTCCCCAGACAGGATATGTGGATTGGAACAGGGTGGGTGCACCAAATGTCCTTTCAGAGTTGCACGTAGGCAGCTGCAGAGCCCCAATTCTGCATACACCGCCTGGAACCGGTTCAGGGGCGTCCTGCCCCTCGCCCAGGCGGGAAACACACAAAGGGGAGTGGGTGTAGCCACCCTTTCCCGCCTCTACTCTGATTGGTAGGCTCTCTTTTGGACCATCCCCTAATCTTGGGGATATATGGGAATAACTTTGCCCTAGAGCCTTAGATTCGTACAGGACTTCACAGAACTGACCTTCGACGAGCTGCTGCCCAGCTGACTGAAGAAATCTCCCTTGGGATAAAGGAGTTATCCCCCTGCTTGGCAGGCACCTAAAAGACTACAAGACACCCGGTTGGAACTTCGTTGCTCTCACGACCTTCGACGCCTTCCAGCAACCTCGAGGTGGGTCTCCAGTGCATCCCAGCGTCCTGTGAGTGTGCCCAGCAAGTCTGAGCACCCTGGACCACGTGGGTGTTGAGATCCCTGCATACCCCGAGACACCGGCCACCTCTTGTCCAGCACACGACCCCGACCAGTGGGGAAGTTGTGCTTTGGCCCCTTCTTGAGCCAACCTTCAAGCAGCATTTTTGCCGACTCTCAGCTCCCTGGCCCGCTCCGGTGGCCCGTGGGAGCCCTTTTACGCACTCCATTTTGCTGCCTTCCGCGGTCCCTTGTCTCTCGACTTGTGGGCCCTGACGGAGGACAATCTCCTTTTCTAAGAGTTCCTCTGGTTGCTCCAGGCCTGCTCTACGCTCCCTGCAAAGGAGAGCACCCTCAGACCTCGTGGGTCTGCACCAGCAGCTGCTTTGTTCATCTTGCGTGGGTTGCGGTTGCCAATGCTTAGTGGATCCAATCGGGACACTAACACAGCAGCGACCCTCAGCCGACGTGGGACAGTCGCCCTCCAGAAGCTGGCCTTCCTTGAAGCCTCCCGGAGCCCGTGACTGCAGAGCCCAGCTGTACCTTCCACACCTGAAGCACCCGACATCCACGAGCTCCTTCCTGTGAGCTCCCTGGTCACTGTGCTGTGACCCAGACTCTGTCCCCTCTGCTTTCAGGTTCATCTTTGTCTTCTCTTCAACTTTAATCTTCACGACTTCAACGACACTTCCAGCTAGCAGCAGTTTGGACTCCTTTTCCATAGAAAATCAGCCCGCGACCCGACACCAGAATCGACCTATGCACCCGGCTTCCCTGGGGCAGGTAACAGTGGTACTTCGGTACTTCCGTGGTGGTGGGCTCTCCAAAGCCTTAAGTCTCAAGCCTTAACTTTGTACTGTTGTTAGAAGTGTCCTTAAACCTTAATTATTCAACCGCGACATTCTCCATAGGCTAACATTGCGATCCCGATAGCAACTTCTCGCACTGCACACGCCTCCCGTGGGTCCCCTTCCTCTTAACTGTGGGTGGATTCTTAAGGGGCCAGCGATCCTGAATGCCCTAGGCATTGCCTGTAGAATTGTCGTGGTTCTTATACCACTATTTTAGTATATGGTTTGGTCCCCCCCTGGGGCCCATTGATTTCTGTGCTATTTATTGTGTTTATAAATGCTTGTTTAAAGTGTAACTTTGCCACAAGCCACATAAAGTGACTGTGTGATTCTGTCTAGAATAAATACATATATTTTATATATATACCTGTGTGGGCTACTCTTTCATTTGGTTATTCAAGAGGTTATTATGGTAAAACAATAAGCTTAACACTCCTTCAAGACTTAGCCTGAAGGCTGCTCTCCACAGCTACCACTAGGATAGCTTTCTTTAAAGGTTGTCTTAAACCTATCATCAATAGGAGTCGAATTGGACTGGTGCAAGGTGTCCCTATAACTAGGAACAGCATATGCCAGGCCAACTTCTCACACCCTGAGTGATACTGTGGTGGCCCTGAGTGATGCTGTTGTGTTGCTGAGTGATGCTGTGGTGCTGCTGAGTGATGCTGTGGTGGCGTTGAGTGATGCTGTGGTGCGCTGAGTGATGCTGTGGTGGCACTAGTGATGCTGTTGTGGCCCTGAGTGATGCTGTGGTGGCATTGAGTGATGCTGTGGTGGCGCTGAGTGATGCAGTGGTTGTGCTGCGTGATGCAGTGGTGACGCTGAGTGATGTTGTTGTGGTGGCGCTGAGTGATGCTGTGCTGGCGCTAAGTGATGCTGTGCTGGCGCTGAGTGATGCTGTGCTGGCGCTGAGTGATGCTGTGCTGGCACTGAGAGATGCTGTGGTGGTGCTGAGTGATGCTGTGGTGGTGCTGAGTTATGATGTGGTGGCCGTGAGTGATGCTGTGGTGGCCCTGAGTGATACTGTGGTGGTGCTGAGTGATACTGTGGTGGTGCTGAGTGATGCTGTGGTGGCCCTGAGTGATACTGCCGTGGTGCTGAGTGATGCTGTGGTGGCCCTGAGTGATATTGTTGTGGCCTTTAGTGATGGTGACGCTGAGTAATGCTGTAGTGGCGCTGAGTGATGCTGTGGTGGCGCTGAGTGATGCTGTGGTGGTGCTGAGTGAATCCGTGGTGGCACTGAGTGATGCTGTGATGGCACTGAGTGATGCTGTGGTGGCCCTGAGTGATGCTGTAATAGCCCTGAGTGATGCTGTGGTGGTGCTGAGTGATGCGGGGATGGTGCTGACTGATGCTCTGGTGGCGCTGAGTGATATTGTTGTGGCCCTGAGTGATGCTGTGGTGGTGTCGAGTGATGCTGTGGTGGTGTCGAGTGATGCTGTGGTGGTGTTGAGTGATGCTGTGGTGGCGCTGAGTTATGCTGTTGTGGCCACTGAGTGATATTGTTATGGCCTTTAGTGATGCAGTTGTGGTGCTGAGTGATGCTGTGGTGGCCCTGAGGGATGCTGTGGTGGCCACTGAGTGATATTGTTGTGGCTGTGGCCCTGAGGGATGCTGTGGAGGCCCTGAGGGATGCTGTGGTGGCCCTGAGGGATGCTGTGGTGGCCCTGAGGGATGCTGTGGTGGCCCTGAGTGATGCTGTGGTGGCCCTGAGTAATGCTGTGGCGGCCCTGAGTGATGCTGTGGTGGCCCTGAGTGATGTTTTGGTGGTGCTGAGTGATGCTGTGGTGGCGCTGACTGATGCTGTTGTGGCGCTGAGTGATATTGTTGTGACCTTAAGTGATGCAGTGGTGGAGCTGAGTGATGCAGTGGTGGCACTGAGTGATGCTGTTGTGGAGCTGAGTGATGCTGTGGTGGCGCTGAGTGATGCTGTGGTGGCGCTGAGTGATGCTGTGGTGGCCCTGAGTGATGCTGTGGTTGTGCTGACTGATGCTGTGGTGCCCCTGAGTGATGCTGTGGTGGCATTGAGTGATGCTGTGGTGGCATTGAGTGATGCTGTGGTGGCGTTGAGTGATGCTGTGGTGGCACTGAGTGATGCTGTGGTGGCACTGAGTGATGCTGTGGTGTTGCTGAGTGATGCTGTGGTGCTGCTGAGTGATGCTGTGGTGGCATTGAGTGATGCTGTTGTGCGCTGAGTGATGCTGTGGTGGCACTAGTGATGCTGTTGTGGCCCTGAGTGATGCTGTGGTGGCATTGAGTGATGCTGTGGTGGCGCTGAGTGATGCTGTGGTGGCGCTGAGTGATGCTGTGGTGGTGCTGAGTGATGCCGTGGTGGTGCTGAGTGACGCTGTGATGGCACTGAGTGATGCTGTGATGGCACTGAGTGATGCTGTGGTGGCCCTGAGAAATGCTGTGATAGCCCTGGGTGATGCTGTGGTGGTGCTGAGTGATGCGGGGATGGTGCTGACTGATGCTGTTGTGGAGCTGAGTGATGCTGTGCTGGCGCTGAGTGTTGTTGTGGTGGTGTTGAGTGATGCTGTGGTGGCACTGAGTGTTGCTGTGGTGGCCACTGAGTGATATTGTTGTTGCCTTGAGTGATGCGGTGGTAGCCCTGAGTGATGCTGTAGTGGTGCTGAGTGATGCTGTGGTGGCCCTGAGTGATATTGTTGTGGCCTTTAGTGTTGGTGGAGCTGAGTAATGTTGTAGTGGCGCTGAGTGATGCTGTGGTGGCACTGAGTGATGCTGTGGTGGCACTGAGTGATGCTGTGGTGGTGCTGAGTGATGATGTGGTGGCGCTGAGTGATGATGTGGTGGCCCTGAGTGATGCTGTGGTGGCCCTGAGTGATGCTGTGGTGGCCCTGAGTGATGCAGTGGTTGTGCTGCGTGATGCAGTGGTGGCGCTGTGTAATGTTGTGGTGGCGCTAAGTGATGCTGTGCTGGCGCTAAGTGATGCTGTGCTGGCGCTGAGTGATGCTGTGCTGGCGCTGAGTGATGCTGTGGTGGTGCTGAGTGATGCTGTGGTGGTACTGAGTTATGATGTAGTGGCCGTGAGTGATGCTGTGGTGGCCCTGAGTGATACTGCGGTGGTGCTGAGTGATGCTGTGGTGGCCCTGAGTGATATTGTTGTGGCCTTTATTGATGGTGGCGCTGAGTAATGCTGTGGTGGCGCTGAGTGATGCTGTGGTGGCGCTGAGTGATTCTGTGGTGGCGCTGAGTGATTCTGTGGTGGTGCTGAGTGAATCCGTGGTGGCACTGAGTGATGCTGTGATGGCACTGAGTGATGCTGTGGTTGTGCTGATTGATGCTGTGGTGCCCCTGAGTGATGCTGTGGTGGCACTAAGTGATGCTGTGGTGGCACTGAGTGATGCTGCGGTGGCGCTAAGTGATGCTGTGGTGGCCCTGAGTGATGCTGTGGTGTTGCTGAGTGATGCTGTGGTGTTGCTGAGTGATGCTGTGGTGCTGCTGAGTGATGCTGTGGTGGCGTTGAGTGATGCTGTGGTGGCACTAAGTGATGCTGTTGTGGCCCTGAGTGATGCTGTTGTGGCCCTGAGTGATGCTGTTGTGGCCCTGAGTGATGCTGTGGTGGCAGTGAGTGATGCTGTGGTGGTGCTGAGTGATGCTGTGGTGGTGCTGAGTGATGCTGTGGTGGTGCTGAGTGATGCCGTGGTGGTGCTGAGTGATGCTGTGATGGCACTGAGTGATGCTGTGGTGGCCCTGAGTGATGCTGTGATAGCCCTGAGTGATGCTGTGGTGGTGCTGAGTGATGCGGGGATGGTGCTGACTGATGCTGTGGTGGCGCTGAGTGATATTGTTGTGGCCCTGAGTGATGCTGAGGTGGTGCTGAGTGATGCTGCGGTGGCGCTGAGTGTTGTTGTCGTGGTGTTGAGTGATGCTGTGGTGGCGCTGAGTTATGCTGTTGTGGCCACTGAGTGATATTGCTATGGCCTTTAGTGATGCAGTGGTGGTGCTGAGTGATGCTGTGGTGGCCCTGAGTGATGCTGTGGTGGCCACTGAGTGATATTGTTGTGGCTGTGGCTCTGAGTGATGCTGTGGTGGTGCTGAGTGATGCTGTGGTGGCCCTGAGTGATGCTGTGGTGGCCCTAAGTGATGCTGTGGTGGCCCTGAGTGATGCTGTGGTGGCACTGAGTGATGCTGTGGTGGCCCTGAGTAATGCTGTGGTGGCCCTGAGTGATGCTGTGGTGGCCCTGAGTGATGTTGTGGTGGTGCTGAGTGATGCTGTGTTGGCGCTGACTGATGCTGTGGTGGCGCTGAGTGATATTGTTGTGGCCTTGAGTGATGCAGTGGTGGAGCTGAGTGATGCAGTGGTGGCACTGAGTGATGCTGTTGTGGAGCTGAGTGATGCTGTGCTGGCGCTGAGTGATGCTCTGATGGCACTGAGTGATGCTATGGTGGCGCTGAGTGATGCTGTGGTGGCCCTGAGTGATGCTGTGGTGGCCCTGAGTGATGCTGTGTTTGTGCTGACTGATGCTGTGGTGGCGCTGAGTGATGCTGTGGTGGCGCTGAGTGATGCTGTGGTGGCGCTGAGTGATGCTGTGGTGGCGCTGAGTGATGCTGTGGTGGCGCTGAGTGATGCTGTGGTGGCCCTGAGTGATGCTGTGGTGGCCCTGAGTGATGCTGTGGTGTTGCTGAGTGATGCTGTGGTGGTGCTGAGTGATGCTGTGGTGGCGTTGAGTGATGCTGTGGTGCACTGAGTGATGCTGTGGTGGCACTAGTGATGCTGTTGTGGCCTTGAGTGAAGCTGTGGTGGCGCTGAGTGATGCTGTGGTGGCGCTGAGTGATGCTGTGGTGGTGCTGAGTGATGCTGTGGTGGTGCTGAGTGATGCCGTGGTGGTGCTGAGTGATGCTGTGGTGGTCCTGACTGATGCTGTGGTGGCACTGAAGGATATTATTGTAGCCCTGAGTGATGCTGTGGTGGCCTTGAGTGATGCAGTGGTGGCGCTGAGTGATGTGGTGGCTATGAGTGATGGTGTGCTGGTGCTGAGTGATGGTGTGCTGGTGCTGAGTGATGCTGTGCTGGTGCTGAGTGATGCTGTGATGGCACTGAGTGATGCTGTGATGGCACTGAGTGATGCTGTGGTTGCCCTGAGTGATGCTGTGGTGGTGCTGACTGATGCGGGGATGGTGCTGACTGATGCGGGGATGGTGCTGACTGATGCTGTGGTGGTGTTGAGTGATGCTGTGGTGGCACTGAGTGATGCTGTGGTGGTGCTGAGTGTTGTTGTGGTGGTGTTGAGTGATGCTGTGGTGGCACTGAGTGATGCTTTGGTGGCCACTGAGTGATATTGTTGTTGCCTTGAGTGATGCGGTGGTAGCCCTGAGTGATGCTGTGGTGGTGCTGAGTGATGCTGTGATGGCCCTGAGTGATATTGTTGTGGCCTTTAGTGTTGGTGGAGCTGAGTAATGCTGTAGTGGTGCTGAGTGATGCTGTGGTGGCACTGAGTGATGCTGTGGTGGCGCTGAGTGATGCTGTGCTGGCGCTAAGTGATGCTGTGCTGGCGCTGAGTGATGCTGTGCTGGCGCTGAGTGATGCTGTGCTGGTGCTGAGTGATGCTGTGCTGGCGCTAATTGATGCTGTGGTGGTGCTGAGTGATGCTGTGGTGGTGCTGAGTTATGATGTGGTGGCCGTGAGTGATGCTGTGGTGGCCCTGAGTGATACTGCTGTGGTGCTGAGTGATGCTGTGGTGGCCCTGAGTGATATTGTTGTGGCCTTTAGTGATGGTGGCGCTGAGTAATGCTGTAGTGGCGCTGAGTGATGCTGTGATGGCGCTGAGTGATGCTGTGGTGGTGCTAAGTTAATCCGTGGTGGCACTGAGTGATGCTGTGATGGCACTGAGTGATGCTGTGGGGGCCCTGAGTGATGCTGTGGTGGCCCTGAGTGATGCAGTGGTTGTGCTGCGTGATGCAGTGGTGGCGCTGAGTGATGTTGTGGTGGCGCTAAGTGATGCTGTGCTGGCGCTAAGTGATGCTGTGCTGGCGCTAAGTGATGCTGTGCTGGCGCTGAGTGATGCTGTGCTGGCGCTGAGTGATGCTGTGCTGGCGCTAATTGATGCTGTGGTGGTGCTGAGTGATGCTGTGGTGGTGCTGAGTTATGATGTGGTGGCCGTGAGTGATGCTGTGGTGGCCCTGAGTGATACTGCGGTGGTGCTGAGTGATGCTGTGGTGGCCCTGAGTGATATTGTTGTGACCTTTAGTGATGGTGGCGCTGAGTAATGCTGTAGTGGCACTGAGTGATGCTGTGGTGGCGCTGAGTGATGTTGTGGTGGTGCTGAGTGATGCTGTAGTGCGCTGAGTGATGCTGTGGTGGCACTAGTGATGCTGTTGTGGCCCTGAGTGATGCTGTGGTGGCAGTGAGTGATGCTGTGGTGGCGCTGAGTGATGCTGTGGTGGCGCTGAGTGATGCCGTGGTGGCGCTGAGTGATGCCGTGGTGGTGCTGAGTGATGCTGTGATGGCACTGAGTGATGCTGTGATGGCACTGAGTGATGCTGTGGTGGCCCTGAGTGATGCTGTGATAGCCCTGAGTGATGCTGTGATGGTGCTGAGTGATGCGGGGATGGTGCTGACTGATGCTGTGGTGGCGCTGAGTGATATTGTTGTGGCCCTGAGTGATGCTGTGGTGGTGTTGAGTGATGCTGTGGTGGCGCTGAGTGATGCTGCGGTGGCGCTGAGTGTTGTTGTGGTGGTGTTGAGGGATGCTGTGATGGCACTGAGTGATGCTGTGGTGGCGCTGAGTGATGCTGTGGTGGTGCTGAGTGATGCTGTGGTGGCGCTGAGTGATGCTGTGGTGGCGCTGAGTGATGCTGTGGTGGTGCTGAGTGAATCCGTGGTGGCACTGAGTGATGCTGTGGGTGCCCTGAGTGATGCTGTGGGTGCCCTGAGTGATGCTGTGGTGGTGCTGAGTGATGCGGGATGGTGCTGACTGATGCTCTGGTGGCGCTGAGTGATATTGTTGTGGCCCTGAGTGATGCTGTGGTGGTGTTGAGTGATGCTGTGGTGGCGCTGAGTGATGCTGCGGTGGCGCTGAGTGTTGTTGTGGTGGTGTTGAGTGATGCTGTGATGGCACTGAGTGATGCTGTGGTGGCGCTGAGTGATGCTGTGGTGGCGCTGAGTGATGCTGTGGTGGTGCTGAGTGAATCCGTGGTGGCACTGAGTGATGCTTTGATGGCACTGAGTGATGCTGTGGGTGCCCTGAGTGATGCTGTGGTGCTGCTGAGTGATGCTGTGGTGGCGTTGAGTGATGCTGTGGTGCGCTGAGTGATGCTGCGGTGGCGCTGAATGTTGTTGTGGTGGTGTTGAGTGATGCAGTGGTGGTGCTGAG
The DNA here is from genome assembly GCF_964204655.1 of Triturus cristatus. Classification (NCBI taxonomy): domain Eukaryota; kingdom Metazoa; phylum Chordata; class Amphibia; order Caudata; family Salamandridae; genus Triturus; species Triturus cristatus. Next base: position 413,222 of record NW_028187318.1, read on the forward strand.
TGATGCTGTGGTGGCCACTGAGTGATATTGTTGTGACTGTGGCCCTGAGTGATGCTGTGGTGTTGCTGAGTGATGCTGTGGTGCTGCTGAGTGATGCTGTTGTGGCATTGAGTGATGCTGTTGTGCGCTGAGTGATGCTGTGGTGGCACTAGTGATGCTGTTGTGGCCCTGAGTGATGCTGTGGTGGCATTGAGTGATGCTGTGGTGGCGCTGAGTGATGCTGTGGTGGCGCTGAGTGATGCTGTGGTGGTGCTGAGTGATGCCGTGGTGGTGCTGAGTGACGCTGTGATGGCACTGAGTGACGCTGTGATGGCACTGAGTGATGCTGTGGTGGCCCTGAGAAATGCTGTGATAGCCCTGGGTGATGCTGTGGTGGTGCTGAGTGATGCGGGGATGGTGCTGACTGATGCTGTTGTGGAGCTGAGTGATGCTGTGCTGGCGCTGAGTGTTGTTGTGGTGGTGTTGAGTGATGCTGTGGTGGCACTGAGTGTTGCTGTGGTGGCCACTGAGTGATATTGTTGTTGCCTTGAGTGATGCGGTGGTAGCCCTGAGTGATGCTGTAGTGGTGCTGAGTGATGCTGTGGTGGCCCTGAGTGATATTGTTGTGGCCTTTAGTGTTGGTGGAGCTGAGTAATGCTGTAGTGGCGCTGAGTGATGCTGTGGTGGCACTGAGTGATGCTGTGGTGGCACTGAGTGATGCTGTGGTGGCGCTGAGTGATGATGTGGTGGCGCTGAGTGATGATGTGGTGGCCCTGAGTGATGCTGTGGTGGCCCTGAGTGATGCTGTGGTGGCCCTGAGTGATGCAGTGGTTGTGCTGCGTGATGCAGTGGTGGCGCTGTGTAATGTTGTGGTGGCGCTAAGTGATGCTGTGCTGGCGCTAAGTGATGCTGTGCTGGCGCTGAGTGATGCTGTGCTGGCGCTGAGTGATGCTGTGCTGGCGCTGAGTGATGCTGTGCTGGCGCTGAGTGATGCTGTGGTGGCGCTGAGTTATGATGTAGTGGCCGTGAGTGATGCTGTGGTGGCCCTGAGTGATGCTGTGGTGGCCCTGAGTGATACTGCGGTGGTGCTGAGTGATGCTGTGGTGGCCCTGAGTGATATTGTTGTGGCCTTTATTGATGGTGGCGCTGAGTAATGCTGTGGTGGCGCTGAGTGATGCTGTGGTGGCGCTGAGTGATTCTGTGGTGGCGCTGAGTGATTCTGTGGTGGTGCTGAGTGAATCCGTGGTGGCACTGAGTGATGCTGTGATGGCACTGAGTGATGCTGTGGTTGTGCTGATTGATGCTGTGGTGCCCCTGAGTGATGCTGTGGTTGCACTAAGTGATGCTGTGGTGGCACTGAGTGATGCTGCGGTGGCGCTAAGTGATGCTGTGGTGGCCCTGAGTGATGCTGTGGTGTTGCTGAGTGATGCTGTGGTGTTGCTGAGTGATGCTGTGGTGCTGCTGAGTGATGCTGTGGTGGCGTTGAGTGATGCTGTTGTGCGCTGAGTGATGCTGTGGTGGCACTAGTGATGCTGTTGTGGCCCTGAGTGATGCTGTTGTGGCCCTGAGTGATGCTGTTGTGGCCCTGAGTGATGCTGTGGTGGCCGTGAGTGATGCTGTGGTGGTGCTGAGTGATGCTGTGGTGGTGCTGAGTGATGCTGTGGTGGTGCTGAGTGATGCTGTGGTGGTGCTGAGTGATGCCGTGGTGGTGCTGAGTGATGCTGTGATGGCACTGAGTGATGCTGTGGTGGCCCTGAGTGATGCTGTGATAGCCCTGAGTGATGCTGTGGTGGTGCTGAGTGATGCGGGGATGGTGCTGACTGATGCTGTGGTGGCGCTGAGTGATATTGTTGTGGCCCTGAGTGATGCTGAGGTGGTGCTGAGTGATGCTGCGGTGGCGCTGAGTGTTGTTGTCGTGGTGTTGAGTGATGCTGTGGTGGCGCTGAGTTATGCTGTTGTGGCCACTGAGTGATATTGCTATGGCCTTTAGTGATGCAGTGGTGGTGCTGAGTGATGCTGTGGTGGCCCTGAGTGATGCTGTGGTGGCCACTGAGTGATATTGTTGTGGCTGTGGCCCTGAGTGATGCTGTGGTGGTGCTGAGTGATGCTGTGGTGGCCCTGAGTGATGCTGTGGTGGCCCTAAGTGATGCTGTGGTGGCCCTGAGTGATGCTGTGGTGGCACTGAGTGATGCTGTGGTGGCCCTGAGTAATGCTGTGGTGGCCCTGAGTGATGCTGTGGTGGCCCTGAGTGATGTTGTGGTGGTGCTGAGTGATGCTGTGTTGGCGCTGACTGATGCTGTGGTGGCGCTGAGTGATATTGTTGTGGCCTTGAGTGATGCAGTGGTGGAGCTGAGTGATGCAGTGGTGGCACTGAGTGATGCTGTTGTGGAGCTGAGTGATGCTGTGCTGGCGCTGAGTGATGCTCTGATGGCACTGAGTGATGCTGTGGTGGCGCTGAGTGATGCTGTGGTGGCCCTGAGTGATGCTGTGGTGGCCCTGAGTGATGCTGTGTTTGTGCTGACTGATGCTGTGGTGGCGCTGAGTGATGCTGTGGTGGCGCTGAGTGATGCTGTGGTGGCGCTGAGTGATGCTGTGGTGGCGCTGAGTGATGCTGTGGTGGCGCTGAGTGATGCTGTGGTGGCCCTGAGTGATGCTGTGGTGGCCCTGAGTGATGCTGTGGTGTTGCTAAGTGATGCTGTGGTGGTGCTGAGTGATGCTGTGGTGGCGCTGAGTGATGCTGTGGTGCACTGAGTGATGCTGTGGTGGCACTAGTGATGCTGTTGTGGCCTTGAGTGAAGCTGTGGTGGCGCTGAGTGATGCTGTGGTGGCGCTGAGTGATGCTGTGGTGGTGCTGAGTGATGCTGTGGTGGTGCTGAGTGATGCCGTGGTGGTGCTGAGTGATGCTGTGGTGGTCCTGACTGATGCTGTGGTGGCACTGAAGGATATTATTGTAGCCCTGAGTGATGCTGTGGTGGCCTTGAGTGATGCAGTGGTGGCGCTGAGTGATGTGGTGGCTATGAGTGATGGTGTGCTGGTGCTGAGTGATGGTGTGCTGGTGCTGAGTGATGCTGTGCTGGTGCTGAGTGATGCTGTGATGGCACTGAGTGATGCTGTGATGGCACTGAGTGATGCTGTGGTTGCCCTGAGTGATGCTGTGGTGGCACTGAGTGATGCTGTGGTGGCGCTGAGTGTTGTTGTGGTGGTGTTGAGTGATGCTGTGGTGGCACTGAGTGATGCTTTGGTGGCCACTGAGTGATATTGTTGTTGCCTTGAGTGATGCGGTGGTAGCCCTGAGTGATGCTGTGGTGGTGCTGAGTGATGCTGTGATGGCCCTGAGTGATATTGTTGTGGCCTTTAGTGTTGGTGGAGCTGAGTAATGCTGTAGTGGTGCTGAGTGATGCTGTGGTGGCACTGAGTGATGCTGTGGTGGCGCTGAGTGATGCTGTGCTGGCGCTAAGTGATGCTGTGCTGGCGCTGAGTGATGCTGTGCTGGCGCTGAGTGATGCTGTGCTGGTGCTGAGTGATGCTGTGCTGGCGCTAATTGATGCTGTGGTGGTGCTGAGTGATGCTGTGGTGGTGCTGAGTTATGATGTGGTGGCCGTGAGTGATGCTGTGGTGGCCCTGAGTGATACTGCTGTGGTGCTGAGTGATGCTGTGGTGGCCCTGAGTGATATTGTTGTGGCCTTTAGTGATGGTGGCGCTGAGTAATGCTGTAGTGGCGCTGAGTGATGCTGTGATGGCGCTGAGTGATGCTGTGGTGGTGCTAAGTTAATCCGTGGTGGCACTGAGTGATGCTGTGATGGCACTGAGTGATGCTGTGGGGGCCCTGAGTGATGCTGTGGGGGCCCTGAGTGATGCTGTGGTGGCCCTGAGTGATGCAGTGGTTGTGCTGCGTGATGCAGTGGTGGCGCTGAGTGATGTTGTGGTGGCGCTAAGTGATGCTGTGCTGGCGCTAAGTGATGCTGTGCTGGCGCTAAGTGATGCTGTGCTGGCGCTGAGTGATGCTGTGCTGGCGCTGAGTGATGCTGTGCTGGCGCTAATTGATGCTGTGGTGGTGCTGAGTGATGCTGTGGTGGTGCTGAGTTATGATGTGGTGGCCGTGAGTGATGCTGTGGTGGCCCTGAGTGATACTGCGGTGGTGCTGAGTGATGCTGTGGTGGCCCTGAGTGATATTGTTGTGACCTTTAGTGATGGTGGCGCTGAGTAATGCTGTAGTGGCACTGAGTGATGCTGTGGTGGCGCTGAGTGATGTTGTGGTGGTGCTGAGTGATGCTGTAGTGCGCTGAGTGATGCTGTGGTGGCACTAGTGATGCTGTTGTGGCCCTGAGTGATGCTGTGGTGGCAGTGAGTGATGCTGTGGTGGCGCTGAGTGATGCTGTGGTGGCGCTGAGTGATGCTGTGGTGGCGCTGAGTGATGCCGTGGTGGTGCTGAGTGATGCTGTGATGGCACTGAGTGATGCTGTGATGGCACTGAGTGATGCTGTGGTGGTGCTGAGTGATGCTGTGGTGGTGCTGAGTTATGATGTGGTGGCCGTGAGTGATGCTGTGGTGGCCCTGAGTGATACTGTGGTGGTGCTGAGTGATACTGTGGTGGTGCTGAGTGATGCTGTGGTGGCCCTGAGTGATACTGCCGTGGTGCTGAGTGATGCTGTGGTGGCCCTGAGTGATATTGTTGTGGCCTTTAGTGATGGTGACGCTGAGTAATGCTGTAGTGGCGCTGAGTGATGCTGTGGTGGCGCTGAGTGATGCTGTGGTGGTGCTGAGTGAATCCGTGGTGGCACTGAGTGATGCTGTGATGGCACTGAGTGATGCTGTGGTGGCCCTGAGTGATGCTGTAATAGCCCTGAGTGATGCTGTGGTGGTGCTGAGTGATGCGGGGATGGTGCTGACTGATGCTCTGGTGGCGCTGAGTGATATTGTTGTGGCCCTGAGTGATGCTGTGGTGGTGTCGAGTGATGCTGTGGTGGTGTCGAGTGATGCTGTGGTGGTGTTGAGTGATGCTGTGGTGGCGCTGAGTTATGCTGTTGTGGCCACTGAGTGATATTGTTATGGCCTTTAGTGATGCAGTTGTGGTGCTGAGTGATGCTGTGGTGGCCCTGAGGGATGCTGTGGTGGCCACTGAGTGATATTGTTGTGGCTGTGGCCCTGAGGGATGCTGTGGTGGCCCTGAGGGATGCTGTGGTGGCCCTGAGGGATGCTGTGGTGGCCCTGAGGGATGCTGTGGTGGCCCTGAGTGATGCTGTGGTGGCCCTGAGTAATGCTGTGGCGGCCCTGAGTGATGCTGTGGTGGCCCTGAGTGATGTTTTGGTGGTGCTGAGTGATGCTGTGGTGGCGCTGACTGATGCTGTTGTGGCGCTGAGTGATATTGTTGTGACCTTAAGTGATGCAGTGGTGGAGCTGAGTGATGCAGTGGTGGCACTGAGTGATGCTGTTGTGGAGCTGAGTGATGCTGTGGTGGCGCTGAGTGATGCTGTGGTGGCGCTGAGTGATGCTGTGGTGGCCCTGAGTGATGCTGTGGTTGTGCTGACTGATGCTGTGGTGCCCCTGAGTGATGCTGTGGTGGCATTGAGTGATGCTGTGGTGGCATTGAGTGATGCTGTGGTGGCGTTGAGTGATGCTGTGGTGGCACTGAGTGATGCTGTGGTGGCACTGAGTGATGCTGTGGTGTTGCTGAGTGATGCTGTGGTGTTGCTGAGTGATGCTGTGGTGCTGCTGAGTGATGCTGTGGTGGCGTTGAGTGATGCTGTTGTGCGCTGAGTGATGCTGTGGTGGCACTAGTGATGCTGTTGTGGCCCTGAGTGATGCTGTTGTGGCCCTGAGTGATGCTGTTGTGGCCCTGAGTGATGCTGTGGTGGCCGTGAGTGATGCTGTGGTGGTGCTGAGTGATGCTGTGGTGGTGCTGAGTGATGCTGTGGTGGTGCTGAGTGATGCTGTGGTGGTGCTGAGTGATGCCGTGGTGGTGCTGAGTGATGCTGTGATGGCACTGAGTGATGCTGTGGTGGCCCTGAGTGATGCTGTGATAGCCCTGAGTGATGCTGTGGTGGTGCTGAGTGATGCGGGGATGGTGCTGACTGATGCTGTGGTGGCGCTGAGTGATATTGTTGTGGCCCTGAGTGATGCTGAGGTGGTGCTGAGTGATGCTGCGGTGGCGCTGAGTGTTGTTGTCGTGGTGTTGAGTGATGCTGTGGTGGCGCTGAGTTATGCTGTTGTGGCCACTGAGTGATATTGCTATGGCCTTTAGTGATGCAGTGGTGGTGCTGAGTGATGCTGTGGTGGCCCTGAGTGATGCTGTGGTGGCCACTGAGTGATATTGTTGTGGCTGTGGCCCTGAGTGATGCTGTGGTGGTGCTGAGTGATGCTGTGGTGGCCCTGAGTGATGTTGTGGTGGCCCTAAGTGATGCTGTGGTGGCCCTGAGTGATGCTGTGGTGGCACTGAGTGATGCTGTGGTGGCCCTGAGTAATGCTGTGGTGGCCCTGAGTGATGCTGTGGTGGCCCTGAGTGATGTTGTGGTGGTGCTGAGTGATGCTGTGTTGGCGCTGACTGATGCTGTGGTGGCGCTGAGTGATATTGTTGTGGCCTTGAGTGATGCAGTGGTGGAGCTGAGTGATGCAGTGGTGGCACTGAGTGATGCTGTTGTGGAGCTGAGTGATGCTGTGCTGGCGCTGAGTGATGCTCTGATGGCACTGAGTGATGCTGTGGTGGCGCTGAGTGATGCTGTGGTGGCCCTGAGTGATGCTGTGGTGGCCCTGAGTGATGCTGTGTTTGTGCTGACTGATGCTGTGGTGGCGCTGAGTGATGCTGTGGTGGCGCTGAGTGATGCTGTGGTGGCGCTGAGTGATGCTGTGGTGGCGCTGAGTGATGCTGTGGTGGCGCTGAGTGATGCTGTGGTGGCCCTGAGTGATGCTGTGGTGGCCCTGAGTGATGCTGTGGTGTTGCTAAGTGATGCTGTGGTGGTGCTGAGTGATGCTGTGGTGGCGCTGAGTGATGCTGTGGTGCACTGAGTGATGCTGTGGTGGCACTAGTGATGCTGTTGTGGCCTTGAGTGAAGCTGTGGTGGCGCTGAGTGATGCTGTGGTGGCGCTGAGTGATGCTGTGGTGGTGCTGAGTGATGCTGTGGTGGTGCTGAGTGATGCCGTGGTGGTGCTGAGTGATGCTGTGGTGGTCCTGACTGATGCTGTGGTGGCACTGAAGGATATTATTGTAGCCCTGAGTGATGCTGTGGTGGCCTTGAGTGATGCAGTGGTGGCGCTGAGTGATGTGGTGGCTATGAGTGATGGTGTGCTGGTGCTGAGTGATGGTGTGCTGGTGCTGAGTGATGCTGTGCTGGTGCTGAGTGATGCTGTGATGGCACTGAGTGATGCTGTGATGGCACTGAGTGATGCTGTGGTTGCCCTGAGTGATGCTGTGGTGGCACTGAGTGATGCTGTGGTGGCGCTGAGTGTTGTTGTGGTGGTGTTGAGTGATGCTGTGGTGGCACTGAGTGATGCTTTGGTGGCCACTGAGTGATATTGTTGTTGCCTTGAGTGATGCGGTGGTAGCCCTGAGTGATGCTGTGGTGGTGCTGAGTGATGCTGTGATGGCCCTGAGTGATATTGTTGTGGCCTTTAGTGTTGGTGGAGCTGAGTAATGCTGTAGTGGTGCTGAGTGATGCTGTGGTGGCACTGAGTGATGCTGTGGTGGCGCTGAGTGATGCTGTGCTGGCGCTAAGTGATGCTGTGCTGGCGCTGAGTGATGCTGTGCTGGCGCTGAGTGATGCTGTGCTGGTGCTGAGTGATGCTGTGCTGGCGCTAATTGATGCTGTGGTGGTGCTGAGTGATGCTGTGGTGGTGCTGAGTTATGATGTGGTGGCCGTGAGTGATGCTGTGGTGGCCCTGAGTGATACTGCTGTGGTGCTGAGTGATGCTGTGGTGGCCCTGAGTGATATTGTTGTGGCCTTTAGTGATGGTGGCGCTGAGTAATGCTGTAGTGGCGCTGAGTGATGCTGTGATGGCGCTGAGTGATGCTGTGGTGGTGCTAAGTTAATCCGTGGTGGCACTGAGTGATGCTGTGATGGCACTGAGTGATGCTGTGGGGGCCCTGAGTGATGCTGTGGTGGCCCTGAGTGATGCAGTGGTTGTGCTGCGTGATGCAGTGGTGGCGCTGAGTGATGTTGTGGTGGCGCTAAGTGATGCTGTGCTGGCGCTAAGTGATGCTGTGCTGGCGCTAAGTGATGCTGTGCTGGCGCTGAGTGATGCTGTGCTGGCGCTGAGTGATGCTGTGCTGGCGCTAATTGATGCTGTGGTGGTGCTGAGTGATGCTGTGGTGGTGCTGAGTTATGATGTGGTGGCCGTGAGTGATGCTGTGGTGGCCCTGAGTGATACTGCGGTGGTGCTGAGTGATGCTGTGGTGGCCCTGAGTGATATTGTTGTGACCTTTAGTGATGGTGGCGCTGAGTAATGCTGTAGTGGCACTGAGTGATGCTGTGGTGGCGCTGAGTGATGTTGTGGTGGTGCTGAGTGATGCTGTAGTGCGCTGAGTGATGCTGTGGTGGCACTAGTGATGCTGTTGTGGCCCTGAGTGATGCTGTGGTGGCAGTGAGTGATGCTGTGGTGGCGCTGAGTGATGCTGTGGTGGCGCTGAGTGATGCTGTGGTGGCTCTGAGTGATGCCGTGGTGGTGCTGAGTGATGCTGTGATGGCACTGAGTGATGCTGTGATGGCACTGAGTGATGCTGTGGTGGCCCTGAGTGATGCTGTGATAGCCCTGAGTGATGCTGTGGTGGTGCTGAGTGATGCGGGGATGGTGCTGACTGATGCTGTGGTGGCGCTGAGTGATATTGTTGTGGCCCTGAGTGATGCTGTGGTGGTGTTGAGTGATGCTGTGGTGGCGCTGAGTGATGCTGCGGTGGCGCTGAGTGTTGTTGTGGTGGTGTTGAGGGATGCTGTGATGGCACTGAGTGATGCTGTGGTGGCGCTGAGTGATGCTGTGGTGGCGCTGAGTGATGCTGTGGTGGCGCTGAGTGATGCTGTGGTGGTGCTGAGTGAATCCGTGGTGGCACTGAGTGATGCTGTTGGTGCCCTGAGTGATGCTGTGGGTGCCCTGAGTGATGCTGTGGTGGTGCTGAGTGATGCGGGATGGTGCTAACTGATGCTCTGGTGGCGCTGAGTGATATTGTTGTGGCCCTGAGTGATGCTGTGGTGGTGTTGAGTGATGCTGTGGTGGCGCTGAGTGATGCTGCGGTGGCGCTGAGTGTTGTTGTGGTGGTGTTGAGTGATGCTGTGATGGCACTGAGTGATGCTGTGGTGGCGCTGAGTGATGCTGTGGTGGCGCTGAGTGATGCTGTGGTGGCGCTGAGTGATGCTGTGGTGGTGCTGAGTGAATCCGTGGTGGCACTGAGTGATGCTTTGATGGCACTGAGTGATGCTGTGGGTGCCCTGAGTGATGCTGTGGTGCTGCTGAGTGATGCTGTGGTGGCGTTGAGTGATGCTGTGGTGCGCTGAGTGATGCTGCGGTGGCGCTGAATGTTGTTGTGGTGGTGTTGAGTGATGCAGTGGTGGTGCTGAGTGATGCTGTGGTGGCCACTGAGTGATATTGTTGTGACTGTGGCCCTGAGTGATGCTGTGGTGTTGCTGAGTGATGCTGTGGTGCTGCTGAGTGATGCTGTGGTGGCATTGAGTGATGCTGTTGTGCGCTGAGTGATGCTGTGGTGGCACTAGTGATGCTGTTGTGGCCCTGAGTGATGCTGTGGTGGCATTGAGTGATGCTGTGGTGGCGCTGAGTGATGCTGTGGTGGCGCTGAGTGATGCTGTGGTGGCGCTGAGTGATGCTGTGGTGGTGCTGAGTGATGCCGTGGTGGTGCTGAGTGACGCTGTGATGGCACTGAGTGATGCTGTGATGGCACTGAGTGATGCTGTGGTGGCCCTGAGAAGTGCTGTGATAGCCCTGGGTGATGCTGTGGTGGTGCTGAGTGATGCGGGGATGGTGCTGACTGATGCTGTTGTGGAGCTGAGTGATGCTGTGCTGGCGCTGAGTGTTGTTGTGGTGGTGTTGAGTGATGCTGTGGTGGCACTGAGTGTTGCTGTGGTGGCCACTGAGTGATATTGTTGTTGCCTTGAGTGATGCGGTGGTAGCCCTGAGTGATGCTGTAGTGGTGCTGAGTGATGCTGTGGTGGCCCTGAGTGATATTGTTGTGGCCTTTAGTGTTGGTGGAGCTGAGTAATGCTGTAGTGGCGCTGAGTGATGCTGTGGTGGCACTGAGTGATGCTGTGGTGGCACTGAGTGATGCTGTGGTGGCGCTGAGTGATGATGTGGTGGCGCTGAGTGATGATGTGGTGGCCCTGAGTGATGCTGTGGTGGCCCTGAGTGATGCTGTGGTGGCCCTGAGTGATGCAGTGGTTGTGCTGCGTGATGCAGTGGTGGCGCTGTGTAATGTTGTGGTGGCGCTAAGTGATGCTGTGCTGGCGCTAAGTGATGCTGTGCTGGCGCTGAGTGATGCTGTGCTGGCGCTGAGTGATGCTGTGGTGGCGCTGAGTGATGCTGTGGTGGTACTGAGTTATGATGTAGTGGCCGTGAGTGATGCTGTGGTGGCCCTGAGTGATACTGCGGTGGTGCTGAGTGATGCTGTGGTGGCCCTGAGTGATATTGTTGTGGCCTTTATTGATGGTGGCGCTGAGTAATGCTGTGGTGGCGCTGAGTGATGCTGTGGTGGCGCTGAGTGATTCTGTGGTGGCGCTGAGTGATTCTGTGGTGGTGCTGAGTGAATCCGTGGTGGCACTGAGTGATGCTGTGATGGCACTGAGTGATGCTGTGGTTGTGCTGATTGATGCTGTGGTGCCCCTGAGTGATGCTGTGGTGGCACTAAGTGATGCTGTGGTGGCACTGAGTGATGCTGCGGTGGCGCTAAGTGATGCTGTGGTGGCCCTGAGTGATGCTGTGGTGTTGCTGAGTGATGCTGTGGTGTTGCTGAGTGATGCTGTGGTGCTGCTGAGTGATGCTGTGGTGGCGTTGAGTGATGCTGTTGTGCGCTGAGTGATGCTGTTGTGGCGCTGAGTGATGCTGTGGTGGCACTGAGTGATGCTGTTGTGGCCCTGAGTGATGCTGTGGTGGCAGTGAGTGATGCTGTGGTGGTGCTGAGTGATGCTGTGGTGGTGCTGAGTGATGCTGTGGTGGTGCTGAGTGATGCCGTGGTGGTGCTGAGTGATGCTGTGATGGCACTGAGTGATGCTGTGGTGGCCCTGAGTGATGCTGTGATAGCCCTGAGTGATGCTGTGGTGGTGCTGAGTGATGCGGGGATGGTGCTGACTGATGCTGTGGTGGCGCTGAGTGATATTGTTGTGGCCCTGAGTGATGCTGAGGTGGTGCTGAGTGATGCTGCGGTGGCGCTGAGTGTTGTTGTCGTGGTGTTGAGTGATGCTGTGGTGGCGCTGAGTTATGCTGTTGTGGCCACTGAGTGATATTGCTATGGCCTTTAGTGATGCAGTGGTGGTGCTGAGTGATGCTGTGGTGGCCCTGAGTGATGCTGTGGTGGCCACTGAGTGATATTGTTGTGGCTGTGGCCCTGAGTGATGCTGTGGTGGTGCTGAGTGATGCTGTGGTGGCCCTGAGTGATGCTGTGGTGGCCCTAAGTGATGCTGTGGTGGCCCTGAGTGATGCTGTGGTGGCACTGAGTGATGCTGTGGTGGCCCTGAGTAATGCTGTGGTGGCCCTGAGTGATGCTGTGGTGGCCCTGAGTGATGTTGTGGTGGTGCTGAGTGATGCTGTGTTGGCGCTGACTGATGCTGTGGTGGCGCTGAGTGATATTGTTGTGGCCTTGAGTGATGCAGTGGTGGAGCTGAGTGATGCAGTGGTGGCACTGAGTGATGCTGTTGTGGAGCTGAGTGATGCTGTGCTGGCGCTGAGTGATGCTCTGATGGCACTGAGTGATGCTGTGGTGGCGCTGAGTGATGCTGTGGTGGCCCTGAGTGATGCTGTGTTTGTGCTGACTGATGCTGTGGTGGCGCTGAGTGATGCTGTGGTGGCGCTGAGTGATGCTGTGGTGGCGCTGAGTGATGCTGTGGTGGCGCTGAGTGATGCTGTGGTGGCCCTGAGTGATGCTGTGGTGGCCCTGAGTGATGCTGTGGTGTTGCTGAGTGATGCTGTGGTGGTGCTGAGTGATGCTGTGGTGGCGTTGAGTGATGCTGTGGTGCACTGAGTGATGCTGTGGTGGCACTAGTGATGCTGTTGTGGCCTTGAGTGAAGCTGTGGTGGCGCTGAGTGATGCTGTGGTGGCGCTGAGTGATGCTGTGGTGGTGCTGAGTGATGCTGTGGTGGTGCTGAGTGATGCCGTGGTGGTGCTGAGTGATGCTGTGGTGGTCCTGACTGATGCTGTGGTGGCACTGAAGGATATTATTGTAGCCCTGAGTGATGCTGTGGTGGCCTTGAGTGATGCAGTGGTGGCGCTGAGTGATGTGGTGGCTATGAGTGATGGTGTGCTGGTGCTGAGTGATGGTGTGCTGGTGCTGAGTGATGCTGTGCTGGTGCTGAGTGATGCTGTGATGGCACTGAGTGATGCTGTGATGGCACTGAGTGATGCTGTGATGGCACTGAGTGATGCTGTGGTTGCCCTGAGTGATGCTGTGGTGGTGCTGACTGATGCGGGGATGGTGCTGACTGATGCGGGGATGGTGCTGACTGATGCTGTGGTGGTGTTGAGTGATGCTGTGGTGGCACTGAGTGATGCTGTGGTGGCGCTGAGTGTTGTTGTGGTGGTGTTGAGTGATGCTGTGGTGGCACTGAGTGATGCTTTGGTGGCCACTGAGTGATATTGTTGTTGCCTTGAGTGATGCGGTGGTAGCCCTGAGTGATGCTGTGGTGGTGCTGGGTGATGCTGTGATGGCCCTGAGTGATATTGTTGTGGCCTTTAGTGTTGGTGGAGCTGAGTAATGCTGTAGTGGTGCTGAGTGATGCTGTGGTGGCACTGAGTGATGCTGTGGTGGCGCTGAGTGATGCTGTGCTGGCGCTAAGTGATGCTGTGCTGGCGGTGAGTGATGCTGTGCTGGCGCTGAGTGATGCTGTGCTGGTGCTGAGTGATGCTGTGCTGGCGCTAATTGATGCTGTGGTGGTGCTGAGTGATGCTGTGGTGGTGCTGAGTTATGATGTGGTGGCCGTGAGTGATGCTGTGGTGGCCCTGAGTGATACTGCTGTGGTGCTGAGTGATGCTGTGGTGGCCCTGAGTGATATTGTTGTGGCCTTTAGTGATGGTGGCGCTGAGTAATGCTGTAGTGGCGCTGAGTGATGCTGTGATGGCGCTGAGTGATGCTGTGGTGGTGCTAAGTTAATCCGTGGTGGCACTGAGTGATGCTGTGATGGCACTGAGTGATGCTGTGGGGGCCCTGAGTGATGCTGTGGTGGCCCTGAGTGATGCAGTGGTTGTGCTGCGTGATGCAGTGGTGGCGCTGAGTGATGTTGTGGTGGCGCTAAGTGATGCTGTGCTGGCGCTAAGTGATGCTGTGCTGGCGCTAAGTGATGCTGTGCTGGCACTGAGTGATGCTGTGCTGGCGCTGAGTGATGCTGTGCTGGCGCTAATTGATGCTGTGGTGGTGCTGAGTGATGCTGTGGTGGTGCTGAGTTATGATGTGGTGGCCGTGAGTGATGCTGTGGTGGCCCTGAGTGATACTGCGGTGGTGCTGAGTGATGCTGTGGTGGCCCTGAGTGATATTGTTGTGACCTTTAGTGATGGTGGCGCTGAGTAATGCTGTAGTGGCACTGAGTGATGCTGTGGTGGCGCTGAGTGATGTTGTGGTGGTGCTGAGTGATGCTGTAGTGCGCTGAGTGATGCTGTGGTGGCACTAGTGATGCTGTTGTGGCCCTGAGTGATGCTGTGGTGGCAGTGAGTGATGCTGTGGTGGCGCTGAGTGATGCTGTGGTGGCGCTGAGTGATGCTGTGGTGGCGCTGAGTGATGCCGTGGTGGCGCTGAGTGATGCTGTGATGGCACTGAGTGATGCTGTGATGGCACTGAGTGATGCTGTGGTGGCCCTGAGTGATGCTGTGATAGCCCTGAGTGATGCTGTGGTGGTGCTGAGTGATGCGGGGATGGTGCTGACTGATGCTGTGGTGGCGCTGAGTGATATTGTTGTGGCCCTGAGTGATGCTGTGGTGGTGTTGAGTGATGCTGTGGTGGCGCTGAGTGATGCTGCGGTGGCGCTGAGTGTTGTTGTGGTGGTGTTGAGGGATGCTGTGATGGCACTGAGTGATGCTGTGGTGGCGCTGAGTGATGCTGTGGTGGCGCTGAGTGATGCTGTGGTGGCGCTGAGTGATGCTGTGGTGGTGCTGAGTGAATCGTGGTGGCACTGAGTGATGCTGTGGGTGCCCTGAGTGATGCTGTGGGTGCCCTGAGTGATGCTGTGGTGGTGCTGAGTGATGCGGGATGGTGCTGACTGATGCTCTGGTGGCGCTGAGTGATATTGTTGTGGCCCTGAGTGATGCTGTGGTGGCGCTGAGTGATGCTGCGGTGGCGCTGAGTGTTGTTGTGGTGGTGTTGAGTGATGCTGTGATGGCACTGAGTGATGCTGTGGTGGCGCTGAGTGATGCTGTGGTGGCGCTGAGTGATGCTGTTGTGGTGCTGAGTGAATCCGTGGTGGCACTGAGTGATGCTTTGATGGCACTGAGTGATGCTGTGGGTGCCCTGAGTGATGCTGTGGTGCTGCTGAGTGATGCTGTGGTGGCGTTGAGTGATGCTGTGGTGCGCTGAGTGATGCTGCGGTGGCGCTGAATGTTGTTGTGGTGGTGTTGAGTGATGCAGTGGTGGTGCTGAGTGATGCTGTGGTGGCCACTGAGTGATATTGTTGTGACTGTGGCCCTGAGTGATGCTGTGGTGGTGCTGAGGGATGCTGTGGTGACCCTGAGTGATGCTGTGGTGGCCCTGAGAGATGCTGTGGTGGCACTGAGTGATGCTGTGGTGGCCCTGAGTAATGCTGTGGTGGCCCTGAGTAATGCTGTGGTGGCCCTGAGTGATGCTGTGGTGGCCCTGAGTGATGTTTTGGTGGTGCTGACTGATGATGTGGTGGCGCTGACTGATGCTGTGGTGGCGCTGACTGATGCTGTGGTGGCGCTGAGTGATGCTGTGATGGCACTGAGTGATGCTGTGGTGGCCCTGAGTTATGCTGTGATGCCCCTGAGTGATGCTGTGGTGGTGCTGAGTGATGCGGGATGGTTCTGACTGATGCTGTTGTGGTGCTGAGTGATATTGTTGTGACCTTGAGTGATGCTGTTGTGGAGCTGAGTGATGCTGTGCTGGCTCTGAGTGATGCTGTGCTGGCTCTGAGTGATGCTGTGGTGGTGCTGAGTGATGCTGTGGTGGCCCTGAGTGATGCTGTGGTGGCCCTGAGTGATGCTGTGGTGCCACTGAGTGATGCTGTGGTGACATTGAGTGTGCTGTGGTGGCGTTGAGTGATGCTGTGCTGACACTGAGTGATGCTGTGGTGGCACTGAGTGATGCTGTGGTGGTGCTAAGTAATGCTGTGGTGGCCCTGAGTGATGCTGTGGTGTTGCTGAGTGATGCTGTGGTGGTGCTGAGTGATGCTGTGGTGGCATTGAGTGATGCTGTGGTGCGCTGAGTGATGCTGTGGTGGCACTAGTGATGCTGTTGTGGCCTTGAGTGATGCTGTTGTGGCCTTGAGTGATGCTGTGGTGGCACTGAGTGATGCTGTGGTGCGCTGAGTGATGCTGTGGTGGCACTAGTGATGCTGTTGTGGCCTTGAGTGATGCTGTGGTGGCACTGAGTGATGCTGTGGTGCGCTGAGTGATGCTGTGGTGGCACTAGTGATGCTGTTGTGGCCTTGAGTGATGCTGTGGTGGTGCTGAGTGATGCCGCGGTGGTGCTGAGTGATGCTGTGGTAGTGCTGACTGATGCTGTGGTGGCACTGAGTGATATTATTGTGGCCCTGAGTGATGCTGTGGTGGCCTTGAGTGATGCAGTGGTGGAGCTGAGTGATGCAGTGGTGGAGCTGAGTGATGCAGTGGTGGCACTGAGTGATGCTGTGGTGGCCACTGAGTGATATTGTTGTTGCCTTGAGTGATGCGGTGGTGGCCCTGAGTGATGCTGTGGTGGTGCTGGGTGATGCTGTGGTGGCCCTGAGTGATATTGTTGTGGCCTTTAGTGATGGTGGCGCTGAGTAATGCTGTAGTGGTGCTGAGTGATGCTGTGGAGGCACTGAGTGATGCTGTGATGGCACTGAGTGATGCTGTGGTGGCCCTGAGTTATGCTGTGATGCCCCTGAGTGATGCTGTGGTGGTGCTGAGTGATGCGGGATGGTTCTGACTGATGCTGTTGTGGTGCTGAGTGATATTGTTGTGACCTTGAGTGATGCAGTGGTGGAGCTGAGTGATGCAGTGGTGGCACTGAGTGATGCTGTGGTGGCCCTGAGTGATGCTGTGGTTGTGCTGACTGATGCTGTGGTGCCACTGAGTGATGCTGTGGTGGCATTGAGTGTGCTGTGGTGGCGTTGAGTGATGCTGTGGTGACACTGAGTGATGCTGTGGTGGCACTGAGTGATGCTGTGGTGGTGCTAAGTAATGCTGTGGTGGCCCTGAGTGATGCTGTGGTTGTGCTGACTGCTGCTGTGGTGCCCCTGAGTGATGCCGTGGTGGCATTGAGTGATGCTGTTGTGGCGTTGAGTGATGCTGTGGTGGCACTGAGTGATGCTGTGGTGGCGCTAAGTGATGCTGTGGTAGCCCTGAGTGATACTGTGGTGGCCCTGAGTGATGCTGTTGTGTTGCTGAGTGATGCTGTGGTGCTGCTGAGTGATGCTGTGGTGGCGTTGAGTGATGCTGTTGTGGCCCTGAGTGATGCTGTGGTGGCAATGAGTGATGCTGTTGTGGCGCTGAGTGATGCAGTGGTTGTGCTGCGTGATGCTGTGGTGGCACTGAGTGATGCTGTGGTGGCGCTAAGTGATGCTGTGGTAGCCCTGAGTGATACTGTGGTGGCCCTGAGTGATGCTGTTGTGTTGCTGAGTGATGCTGTGGTGCTGCTGAGTGATGCTGTGGTGGCGTTGAGTGATGCTGTTGTGGCCCTGAGTGATGCTGTGGTGGCATTGAGTGATGCTGTTGTGGCGCTGAGTGATGCAGTGGTTGTGCTGCGTGATGCAGTGGTGACGCTGAGTGATGTTGTGGTGGCGCTGAGTGATGCTGTGCTGGCGCTAAGTGATGCTGTGCTGGCGCTTAGTGATGCTGTGCTGGCGCTTAGTGATGCTGTGCTGGCGCTGAGTGATGCTGTGCTGGCACTGAGAGATGCTGTTGTGGTGCTGAGTGATGCTGTTGTGGTGCTGAGTTATGATGTGGTGGCCGTGAGTGATGCTGTGGGGGCCCTGAGTGATACTGTGGTGGTGCTGAGTGATACTGTGGTGGTGCTGAGTGATGCTGTGGTGGCCCTGAGTGATATTGTTGTGGCCTTTAGTGATGGTGGCGCTGAGTGATGCTGTCGTGGCGCTGAGTGATGCTGTGGTGGCGCTGAGTGATGCTGTGGTGGTGCTGAGTGAATCCGTGGTGGCACTGAGTGATGCTGTGATGGCACTGAGTGATGCTGTGGTGGCCCTGAGTGATGCTGTGATAGCCCTGAGTGATGCTGTGGTGCACTGAGTGATGCTGTGGTGGCACTAGTGATGCTGTTGTGGCCTTGAGTGAAGCTGTGGTAGCGCTGAGTGATGCTGTGGTGGCGCTGAGTGATGCTGTGGTGGCACTGAGTGATGCTGTGGTGGTGCTGAGTGATGCCGTGGTGGTGCTGAGTGATGCTGTGGTGGCCTTGAGTGATGCAGTGGTGGCGCTGAGTGATGTGGTGGCTATGAGTGATGCTGTGCTTGATCTGAGTGATGGTGTGCTGGTGCTGAGTGATGCTGTGCTGGTGCTGAGTGATGCTGTGATGGCACTGAGTGATGCTGTGGTTGCCCTGAGTGATGCTGTGATGCCCCTGAGTGATGCTGTGGTGGTGCTGACTGATGCGGGGATGGTGCTGACTGATGATGTGGTGGTGCTGAGTGATATTGTTGTGGCACTGAGTGATGCTGTGGTGGTGTTGAGTGATGCTGTGGTGGCACTGAGTGATGCTGTTGTGGCCCTGAGTGATGCTGTGGTGGTGCTGAGTGATGATGTGGTGGCACTGAGTGATGCTGTGGTGGTGCTGAGTGATGATGTGGTGGTGCTGAGTGATGATGTGGTGGTGCTGAGTGATGATGTGGTGGCGCTGAGTGATGCTGTTGTGGCCCTGAGTGATGCTGTGGTGGCCCTGAGTGATGCTGTGGTGGCCCTGAGTGATGCTGTGGTGGCCCTGAGTGATGCTGTGGTGGCACTGAGTGATGCTGTGGTGGTGCTGAGTGATGATGTGGTGGCGCTGAGTGATGCTGTGGTGGCACTGAGTGATGCTGTGGTGGTGCTGAGTGATGCCGTGGTGGTGCTGAGTGATGCTGTGGTGGTCCTGACTGATGCTGTGGTGGCACTGAAGGATATTATTGTAGCCCTGAGTGATGCTGTGGTGGCCTTGAGTGATGCAGTGGTGGCGCTGAGTGATGTGGTGGCTATGAGTGATGCTGTGCTTGATCTGAGTGATGGTGTGCTGGTGCTGAGTGATGCTGTGCTGGTGCTGAGTGATGCTGTGATGGCACTGAGTGATGGTGTGGTTGCCTTGAGTGATGCTGTGATGCCCCTGAGTGATGCGGTGGTGGTGCTGACTGATGCGGGATGGTGCTGACTGATGATGTGGTGGTGCTGAGTGATATTGTTGTGGCACTGAGTGATGCTGTGGTGGTGTTGAGTGATTCTGTGGTGGCACTGAGTGATGCTGTGGTGGCGCTGAGTGTTGTTGTGGTGGTGTTGAGTGATGCTGTGGTGGCACTGAGTGATGCTGTGGTGGCCACTGAGTGATATTGTTGTTGCCTTGAGTGATGTGGTGGTAGCCCTGAGTGATACTGTGGTGGTGCTGAGTGATGCTGTGATGGCCCTGAGTGATATTGTTGTGGCCTTTAGTGTTGGTGGAGCTGAGTAATGCTGTAGTGGTGCTGAGTGATGCTGTGGTGGCACTGAGTGATGCTGTGGTGGCGCTGAGTGATGCTGTGGTGGTGCTGAGTGATGATGTGGTGGCGCTGAGTGATGATGTGGTGGCGCTGAGTGATGCTGTGGTGGCCCTGAGTGATGCTGTGGTGACCCTGAGTGATGCAGTGGTTGTGCTGCGTGATGCAGTGGTGGCGCTGAGTTATGCTGTTGTGGCGCTGAGTTATGCTGTTGTGGCCCCTGAGTGATATTGTTATGGCCTTTAGTGATGCAGTGGTGGTGCTGAGTGATGCTGTGGTGGCCCTGAGTGATGCTGTGGTGGCCACTGAGTGATATTGTTGTGACTGTGGCCCTGAGTGATGCTGTGGTGGTGCTGAGGGATGCTGTGGTGACCCTGAGGGATGCTGTGGTGGCCCTGAGAGATGCTGTGGTGGCACTGAGTGATGCTGTGGTGGCCCTGAGTAATGCTGTGGCGGCCCTGAGTGATGCTGTGGTGGCCCTGAGTGATGTTTTGGTGGAGCTGAGTGATGCAGTGGTGGAGCTGAGTGATGCAGTGGTGGCACTGAGTGATGCCGTTGTGGAGCTGAGTGATGCTGTGCTGGCTCTGAGTGATGCTGTGCTGGCTCTGAGTGATTCTGTGGTGGCCCTGAGTGATGCTGTGGTGGCCCTGAGTGATGCTGTGGTGGCCCTGAGTGATGCTGTGGTTGTGCTGACTGATGCTGTGGTGCCCCTGAGTGATGCTGTGGTGGCGTTGAGTGATGCTGTGGTGACACTGAGTGATGCTGTGGTGGCACTGAGTGATGCTGTGGTGGTGCTAAGTAATGCTGTGGTGGCCCTGAGTGATGCTGTGGTGTTGCTGAGTGATGCTGTGGTGGTGCTGAGTAATGCTGTGGTGGCATTGAGTGATGCTGTGGTGCGCTGAGTGATGCTGTGGTGGCACTAGTGATGCTGTGGTGGCCTTGAGCGATGCTGTGGTGGCACTGAGTGATGCTGTGGTGCGCTGAGTGATGCTGTGGTGCGCTGAGTGATGCTGTGGTGGCACTAGTGATGCTGTTGTGGCCTTGAGTGATGCTGTGGTGGCGCTGAGTGATGCTGTGGTGGCGCTGAGTGATGCTGTGGTGGCGCTGAGTGATGCTGTGGTGGTGCTGAGTGATGCCGCGGTAGTGCTGACTGATGCTGTGGTAGTGCTGACTGATGCTGTGGTGGCGCTGAGTGATGCTGTGGTGGCGCTGAGTGATGCTGTGGTGGCGCTGAGTGATGCTGTGGTGGTGCTGAGTGATGCCGCGGTAGTGCTGACTGATGCTGTGGTAGTGCTGACTGATGCTGTGGTGGCACTGAGTGATATTATTGTGGCCCTGAGTGATGCTGTGGTGGCCTTGAGTGATGCTGTGGTGGCCTTGAGTGATGCAGTGGTGGAGCTGAGTGATGCAGTGGTGGAGCTGAGTGATGCAGTGGTGGAGCTGAGTGATGCAGTGGTGGCACTGAGTGATGCTGTGGTGGCCACTGAGTGATATTGTTGTTGCCTTGAGTGATGCGGTGGTGGCCCTGAGTGATGCTGTGGTGGTGCTGGGTGATGCTGTGGTGGCCCTGAGTGATATTGTTGTGGCCTTTAGTGATGGTGGCGCTGAGTAATGCTGTAGTGGTGCTGAGTGATGCTGTGGAGGCACTGAGTGATGCTGTGGTGGCGCTGAGTGATGATGTGGTGGCGCTGAGTGATGCTGTGGTGGCCCTGAGTTATGCTGTGATGCCCCTGAGTGATGCTGTTGTGGTGCTGAGTGATATTGTTGTGACCTTGAGTGATGCAGTGGTGATGCTGTTGTGGAGCTGAGTGATGCTGTTGTGGAGCTGAGTGATGCTGTGCTGGCGCTGAGTGATGCTGTGGTGGCCCTGAGTGATGCTGTGGTTGTGCTAACTGCTGCTGTGGTGCCCCTGAGTGATGCCGTGGTGGCATTGATTGATGCTGTGGTGGCGTTGAGTGATGCTGTGGTGGCACTGAGTGATGCTGTGGTGGCACTGAGTGATGCTGTGGTGGCGCTAAGTGATGATGTGGTGGCCCTGAGTGATACTGTGGTGGCTCTGAGTGATGCTGTTGTGTTGCTGAGTGATGCTGTGGTGCTGCTGAGTGATGCTGTGGTGGCGTTGAGTGATGCTGTGGTGCGCTGGGTGATGCTGTGGTGGCACTAGTTATGCTGTGGTGGCATTGAGTGATGCTGTGGTGGCGCTGAGTGATGCAGTGGTTGTGCTGCGTGATGCAGTGGTGACGCTGAGTGATGCTGTGGTGGCGCTGAGTGATGCTGTGCTGGCGCTAAGTGATGCTGTGCTGGCGCTGAGTGATGCTGTGCTGGCGCTGAGTGATGCTGTGCTGGCGCTGAGTGATGCTGTGCTGGCACTGAGAGATGCTGTGGTGGTGCTGAGTGATGCTGTGGTGGTGCTGAGTGATGCTGTGGTGGCCCTGAGTGATGCTGTGGTGGCCCTGAGTGATACTGTGGTGGTGCTGAGTGATACTGTGGTGGTGCTGAGTGATGCTGTGGTGGCCCTGAGTGATATTGTTGTTGCGTTTAGTGATGGTGGCGCTGAGTAATGCTGTAGTGGCGCTGAGTGATGCTGTGGTGGCGCTGAGTGATGCTGTGGTGGTGCTGAGTGAATCCGTGGTGGCACTTAGTGATGCTGTGATGGCACTGAGTGATGCTGTGGTGGCCCTGAGTGATGCTGTAATAGCCCTGAGTGATGCTGTGGTGGTGCTGAGTGAGGCGGGGATGGTGCTGACTGATGCTCTGGTGGCGCTGAGTGATATTGTTGTGGCCCTGAGTGATGCTGTGGTGGTGTCGAGTGATGCTGTGGTGGCGCTGAGTGATGCTGCGGTGGCGCTGAGTGTTGTTGTGGTGGTGTTGAGTGATGCTGTGGTGGCGCTGAGTTATGCTGTTGTGGCCATTGAGTGATATTGTTATGGCCTTTAGTGATGCAGTTGTGGTGCTGAGTGATGCTGTGGTGGCCCTGAGGGATGCTGTGGTGGCCACTGAGTGATATTGTTGTGGCTGTTGCCCTGAGTGATGCTGTGGTGGTGCTGAGGGATGCTGTGGTGGCCCTGAGGGATGCTGTGGTGGTCCTGAGTGATGCTGTGGTGGTCCTGAGTGATGCTGTGGTGTTACTGAGTGATGTTGTGGTGGCGCTGACTGATGCTGTGGTGGCGCTGAGTGATATTGTTGTGACCTTGAGTGATGCAGTGGTGGAGCTGAGTGATGCAGTGGTGGAGCTGAGTGATGCAGTGGTGGCACTGAGTGATGCTGTTGTGGAGCTGAGTGATGCTGTGCTGGCGCTGAGTGATGCTGTGTGTGAGAAGTTGGCCTGGCATATGCTGTTCCTAGTTATAGGGACACCTTGCACCAGTCCAATTCGACTCCTATTGATGATAGGTTTAAGACAACCTTTAAAGAAAGCTATCCTAGTGGTAGCTGTGGAGAGCAGCCTTCAAGCTAAGTCTTGAAGGAGTGTTAAGCTTATTGTTTTACCATAATAACCTCTTGAATAACCAAATGAAAGAGTAGCCCACACAGGTATATATATAAAATATATGTATTTATTCTAGACAGAATCCCACAGTCACTTTATGTGGCTAGTGGCAAAGTTACACTTCAAACAAGCATTTATAAACACAATAAATAGCACAGAAATCAATGGGCCCCAGGGGGGGACCAAACCATATACTAAAATAGTGGTATAAGAACCACGACAATTCTACAGGCAATGCCTAGGGCATTCAGGATCGCTGGCCCCTTAAGAATCCACCCACAGTTAAGAGGAAGGGGACCCACGGGAGGCGTGTGCAGTGCGAGAAGTTGCTATCGGGATCGCAATGTTAGCCTATGGAGAATGTCGCGGTTGAATAATTAAGGTTTAAGGACACTTCTAACAACAGTACAAAGTTAAGGCTTGAGACTTAAGGCTTTGGAGAGCCCACCACCACGGAAGTACCAAAGTACCACTGTTACCTGCCCCAGGGAAGCCGGGTGCATAGGTCGATTCTGGTGTCGGGTCGCGGGCTGATTTTCTATGGAAAAGGAGTCCAAACTGCTGCTAGCTGGAAGTGTCGTTGAAGTCGTGAAGATTAAAGTTGAAGAAAAGACAAAGATGAACCTGAAAGCAGAGGGGACAGAGTCTGGGTCACAGCACAGTGACCAGGGAGCTCACAGGAAGGAGCTCGTGGATGTCGGGTGCTTCAGGTGTGGAAGGTACAGCTGGGCTCTGCAGTCACGGGCTCCGGGAGGCTTCAAGGAAGGCCAGCTTCGGGAGGGCGACTGTCCCACGTCGGCTGAGGGTCGCTGCGGTGTTAGTGTCCCGATTGGATCCACTAAGCATTGGCAACCGCAACCCACGCAAGATGAACAAAGCAGCTGCTGGTGCAGACCCACGAGGTCTGAGGGTGCTCTCCTTTGCAGGGAGCGTAGAGCAGGCCTGGAGCAACCAGGGGAACTCTTGGAAAAGAAGATTGTCCTCCGTCAGGGCCCACAAGTCGAGAGACAAGGGACCGCGGAAGGCAGCAAAATGGAGTGCGTAAAAGGGCTCCCACTGGCCACCGGAGCGGGCCAGGGAGCTGAGAGTCGGCACAAATGCTGCTTGATGGTTGGCTCAAGAATGGGCCAAAGCACAACTTCCCCACTGGTCGGGGTCGTGTGCTGGACAAGAGGTGGCCGGTGTCTCGGGGTATGCGGGGATCTCGACACCCACGGGGTCCAGGGTGCTCAGACTTGCTGGGCACGCTCACAGGACGCTGGGATGCACTGGAGACCCACCTCGAGGTTGCTGGAAGGCGTCGAAGGTCGTGAGAGCAACGAAGTTCCAACCGGGTATCTTGTAGTCTTTTAGGTGCCTGCCAAGCAGGGGGATAACTCCTTTATCCCAAGGGAGATTTCTTCAGTCAGCTGGGCAGCAGCTTGTAGAAGGTCAGTTCTGTGAAGTCCTGTACGAATCTAAGGCTCTAGGGCAAAGTTATTCCCATATATCCCCAAGATTAGGGGATGGTCCAAAAGAGAGCCTACCAATCAGAGTAGAGGCGGGAAAGGGTGGCTACACCCACTCCCCTTTGTGTGTTTCCCGCCTGGGCGAGGGGCAGGACGCCCCTGAACCGGTTCCAGGCGGTGTATGCAGAATTGGGGCTCTGCAGCTGCCTACATGCAACTCTGAAAGGACATTTGGTGCACCCACCCTGTTCCAATCCACATATCCTGTCTGGGGAGGTGCTGGCACCTCCCTGCCACAGGAGCCCTATTGTCCAGATGGCGAGGCCGGGGTTTTCCCCAGCAACAGCCAGCCAGAGTCGTGTAGGTGGCGAACAGTAGCCATTTTGTGGTACATGTGCACTTTTAAATTGGTGTCCAAATTCTACCGCTTTTCCCATATCACCCTCCTAGCAAGGGGGAATCGTGCCCCCATGCCCATGGCTGGACTGGGGGTATGATTCCTTTATGTTTGACACCAAACACGATATGGTTCTGTGTAGCCATTCCTAAGTTACAGCGATGACGCAATAACTTATAATGCGGTTAAGAGTATATGGTATGGCTACACTACAAACAACCCAGTAACGATTTTACGAAGGTTGCAGAGAGGTCCTACTCACGTAGGGGTCCCCCCTCACACATACCTCAGCACCCAGCCCTGTAGGATTACCAGGGCCTGCCATAGGGGTGACCTATGAGAGTATATGTGTTGTATGGTATGGGACATAGGGTACCTACATCCCTGTAAGGGGTGCTAGCACCACCTTACCCAGGCTACAGTAGTGGCCTGGTGGTGTCAGTTTGGGTGGCTGTCCCAGGGTGGCACAATAAGTGCTGCAGCCCTGGTAGGCCTACTGGGGGACCCATGCCCTGGGTACCTAGGGTACCATCTACAAGGGACTGGTAGGGCATGCCCAGTATCCAATTGGTTGGTACCTAGGGTACTCACATAGTTTACCAGAGGAAGCAGATAGGCTGGGGTCCTGGATAGCAGGGCCACAGCCTGGCTAAAGTCATAAAAACAGTCAAAACATCAGCAAAAAGTTGGGGGCAACTATGCAGTCGATGCCACTCTCCTACACAACCCCCCCCCCCCCAAACGCAGGGACATTAAACTAACCTTGACCAGTTGAGTCTTCATGTTCTAAGTGGAAATATCTGGAGAGGCCATCTGCATTGGCATGGTTGCTCCCAGGTCTATGTTCCACTGTATAGTCCATCCCCTGTAGGGAAATGGACCACCTGAGTAGTTTGGGGTTTTCACCCTTCATCTGTTTTAGCCATAGGAGGGGCTTATGGTCTGTCTGAACAATGAAGTGAGTACCAAACAAGTATGGCCTCAGCTTCTTCAGGGCCCAGACCACAGCAAAGGCCTCCCTCTCTATGGCTGACCAACGTTTCTCTCTGGGGGTCAACCTTCTGCTAATAAAAGCTACTGGTTGATCCTGGCCCTCCTCATTCAGTTGTGATAACACAGCACCCACCCCCACCTCTGAAGCATCAGTTTGAACTATGAATTCTTTGGAGTAGTTGGGGCTTTGGAGCACTGGAGCAGAGCACATTGCCTGTTTAAGGTCATCAAAAGCTTTCTGACAGCTGACAGTCCACTGAACCTTTTTGGGCATCCTCTTGGAGGTGAGATCATTCAAGGGGGTCACTATGGATCCATATCCTTTCACAAATCTCCTATAATAACCAGTCAGGCCCAAGAAAGCTCGAACCTGAGTCTGGGTGGTTGGAGCAACCCAGTCCATGATGGTCTGGATTTTGCTCTGTAAAGGTTGAACCTGGCCTCCTCCTACAAGGTGTCCCAGGTATACAACCTGACTCTGCCCTATCTGGCACTTAGTAGCCTTGATAGTGAGCCCAGCCTTCTGCAGGGCTTCTAAAACTTCCCTCAGGTGGATCAGGTGATCTTCCCAGGTGGAGCTAAAGACAGCAATATCATCCAGATATGCTGCACTAAAGTCTTCCAGGCCTGAGAGGACTTGGTTCACCAACCTTTGAAAAGTGGCAGGTGCATTTTTCAAACCAAAGGGCATCACAATAAATTGATAATGCCCACTAGGGGTAGAAAATGCAGTTTTGGCTTTTGCAGACTCAGCTAACCTTATCTGCCAGTAGCCAGCTGTCAGATCAAATGTGCTCAGATATTTGGCTGAGGCCAACCTATCTATGAGCTCATCTGCTCTGGGAATTGGATGAGCATCAGTCTTAGTGACTGCATTGAGACCCCTGTAGTCTACACAGAACCTCATCTCTCTCTTACCACCCTGGGTGTGAGGTTTTGGTACTAGGACAACTGGGCTAGCCCAAGGGCTATCTGAGGGCTCAATTACTCCCAACTCCAACATCTTTTGGACTTCAGTCCTTATGCAGTCCCTGACATGGTCAGGTTGCCTGTAGATCTTATTCTTGACAGGCAGACTGTCCCCAGTGTCCACTTCGTGAGTGCACCAGGTGGTCTGACTAGGAGTCAGAGAAAACATATGTCTGTAAGCTTGTAGAACCTGTCTACAGTCTGCTTGCTGCTGGTCAGTGAGGCTGCCTGCCAAGGCTACTCCATCAACTGACCCATCGTCAGGGTTCTGAGAGAGCAGGTCTGGGAGAGGGTCACTCTCTTCCTCCTGTCCCTCATCTGTTGCCATGAGCAAGCCCATGTCAGCCCTGTCCACATATGCTTTCAATCTATTCACATGAAGTACCCTGTGGGGACTTCTGGGAGTGCCAAGGTCTACCAGGTAGGTAACCTCTCCCTTTTTCTCCAAAATGGTATGGGGTCCACTCCACTTATCTTGGAGGGCTGCTGGGGCCACTGGCTCCAACACCCATACCTTCTGCCCTGGCTGGTACACCACCAGGACAGCCTTTTGGTCATGCCAGGCTTTCTGTAATTCCTGACTTGCCTCCAGGTTTTTAGTTGCCTTCTTCATATACTCAGCCATCCGGGAGCGGAGACCAAGTACGTAGTCCACTATGTCCTGTTTAGGGGGTTTGAGAGGTTGCTCCCATCCCTCCTTCACTAGACAAAGTGGCCCTCTAACAGGATGGCCAAACAAAAGTTCAAAAGGGCTGTAGCCAACCCCCTTCTGTGGCACCTCTCTGTATGCAAAGAGAAGGCAGGGCAGAAGAACATCCCATTTTCGCCTAAGCTTTTCTGGTAGTCCTTTAATCATACCCTTTAAGGTCTTGTTGAACCTTTCAACAAGCCCATTGCATTGAGGATGGTAAGGGGTGGTGAACTTGTAGTTGACACCACACTCCTTCCACATTGCCTTCAGGTAACTACTCATAAAGTTTGTACCTCTGTCAGACAATACCTCCTTAGGAAACCCCACCCTGGAGAAGACTCCAAGGAGGGCCCTTGCCACCACAGGAGCTGTGATGGTCCTAAGGGGAATAGCTTCTGGGTATCTAGTGGCATGATCCACTACCACTAAAATGAACCTGTGCCCAGATGCTGTTGGTGGGTCCCAGGGACCAACAATGTCAATCCCCACCCGCTCAAAGGGCACCCCCACCACAGGCAATGGTATCAGGGGGGCCTTTGTGGATTTACCTGCCTTGCCACTTGCCTGGCAGGTAATGCAAGAGCTGCAAAAGCTCTTACAGTCTTCACTCATGTGGGGCCAATGAAAGTGTGGGACAATTCTGTCCCAAGTCTTATTTTGGCCCAGGTGTCCTGCTAAGGGGATATCATGGGCCAGTGTGAGCAGGAAGCTCCTAAACTTCTGAGGTATGACCAACCTCCTGGCTGCACCAGGCTTGGGGTCTCGACCCTCAGAGTAAAGGAGCCCTTCATCCCAATAAATCTTATGGGTCCCACTGGCATCCCCTGCAGCCTCAGCAGCAGCTTGCTGTCTGAGGGGTTCAAGAGTGGGGCAGCTCTGCTGCTCCAGGCTCAAGTCTGCCCTAGAAGGTCCCCCTGCCCCCAAGAACTCAACCTGATCAGGTTCCAGTTCCTCTGGGGCAGTTCCTTCTTCAGGAGCTAGATCCTCTTCTGCTAAAAGAGTCTCTACAGACTGATCCTGGGGGGAAGGCTCGGCCTTACCCCTGCTACTCCTCCTCTTGGAAGGCCCTTGGTCCATTTTTCCAGGATCCAAGGCCTGTTCAGTTCCTGTCAGCTTTGCTTTTGACCTTGTCAGGGCAAATACTTCTGCTGGTATACCCAACATTGCTGCATGGGTACTTAGCTCCACCTCAGCCCATGCTGAGGTCTCCAAATCATTCCCTAGTAAACATTCAACAGGTAGGTCTGCACTCACCACAACTTTCTTGAGGCCAGTTACCCCTCCCCAGGAGAAGTTCACAACAGCTAGAGCATGGTCTGTACTAACGTTGCTAGCATTGGTCACTTGGTATGTCTCTCCAAGTAGGATCTGGTTAGGGTCTACAAGGTCCTTAGTCACCATAGTGACACTAGCCCCTGTATCCCTGTAAGCTAGTGACTCCCTTCCATTTATGGTTGGCTGTTGTCTGTATTTGCCCAGACCACTGGGGCTCACAAACAGGGACAAGTCCCCATCACAAACTAGAACAGCCTGAGTAGGAGTTCTGACTAGGCCAGATTCCTCTCCAGATCCCAGGGTCAACCCTACTATGCCCTTGTTCTGTGCACCAACACCTATAACTGTACTAGGGGGAACAGGAGCCTTAGGGGCAGGTGTGGTGTTTTTGGAGTCTTTGGCCTTGTTACAGTCTGAAGTCCAATGGGTAGTCTGTTTACAGTACTTACACCATGGCTTCCTTGGTTGTTTGGGTTTGCTATTCTTGGTAGTCTCAGATGCTGCTTTTTGGGGGCCTGTTGAAGACTGCTGGTCTTTTCCCTTTTCCCCACCCTTGTCAGAGTTCTTGGCATCTTCTTTTTTAGTTGCACCTCCCAAGGGCTGGACCTTTTGCTTAATCCTGGTTCTGACCCATTTGTCTGCCTTCTTTCCCAATTCTTGGGGAGAGGTCAGATCAGAGTCAACCAGGTGCTGATGTAAGAGCTGGTTCTGACAATTGTTAAGGATCTGCTCCCTCATTATGAGATTGTATAATCCTGTATAATCATCTACTTTGCTGCCAGTTAACCAACCTTCCAGTGCCTTGGTTGCACAATCCACAAAGTCTACCCAATCCTGATTTTGTGCTTTCTGGGTGTCTCTGAACGTAAGTCTGTATTGATCAGTGGTTAAGCCAAACCCATCGATCAAAGCATCTTTCAAGATATAATAGTCATCAGCATCCTCTTCTCTTACAGAGAGGAGCTTGTCTCTTCCTTTATCTGAAAAGGAGAGCCACAGGATTGCTGCCCACTGCTCTACTGGGACCCTCTGTACTCTACAGGCCCTTTCAAGAGCAGATATCCATTTGTGGATATCATCCCCATTCTGATAGGGGGGCACAATCTTGTGGAGGTTCCTATTGTCAGGGACTTTCTCTCTAACTCTAGGGGTTTCATTACTGCCACCAGGGATCTCTAGACCCCACTTTCTTGAAGCTTTCTGAAGCTCCAGGGTTTCCCTGTCCAATGCTAACTGTTCTCTTTTAAGCTCAAGCTTAGCCTGCTCAAATTTGATCAGTCTGCATTTCCTCTCATGAGAGGATTCTCTTCTCTGAGAAGAGGCAGAGGACCCTTTGGATCTCCTAGAATGGTTGGATCCCACTGAGGGGGATCTGTTCCTTCTTGGATCCACCACTCTCCTTTTAAGGGTGGAGGGAGTGCCTCTTGAGCCATCACCTCCATGCTGTGAGTGGTCTGTTTCTTCCAGGTCAGGATTTTCATCCTCTTCCTGTTCCTCATCAGAGTCCACTCTGGGAGTGTCCTCTTCTGAAGGATGCCCACCCACTCTGTCTGTCCCTCTGGACCCTATGGATTCCATAAAGTCTGCTATGAGCAGGATTTCCCTGAGACGTTGTGTGTTGGCACCTTTGTTTGTCTTCAGTTTTCTAAGGGTGCACATTTCCCTGAGCTCTGCAAAGGAGAAATTATCATACTTATCTACTGGGACCCTCTGGGGTCCTTCCATAGCCTTAGTGGCACCTGCACCTGAAGACATGTTTAGTGTAGTGATGTATCTACCTACACTAAGTGTGGCCTACTGAACCCTCTCTTGAGTTGTAGTCAAGGTGTGCTAAACCCTCTACACACAACTCTAAGTTCAGTAGAACTTATTGTATTCTAGCTTGAATTTATATGTACCTTTGGTACCTTGTGGCTTTCACTTTAGAAATTCAATTTGTTATCTGGTAAAACAATGGCAAGCTTGAATCCAACCGCTGCACACCAATGTGAGAAGTTGGCCTGGCATATGCTGTTCCTAGTTATGGGGACACCTTGCACCAGTCCAATTCGACTCCTATTGATGATAGGTTTAAGACAACCTTTAAAGAAAGCTATCCTAGTGGTAGCTGTGGAGAGCAGCCTTCAGGCTAAGTCTTGAAGGAGTGTTAAGCTTATTGTTTTACCATAATAACCTCTTGAATAACCAAATGAAAGAGTAGCCCACACAGGTATATATATAAAATATATGTATTTATTCTAGACAGAATCCCACAGTCACTTTATGTGGCTAGTGGCAAAGTTACACTTCAAACAAGCATTTATAAACACAATAAATAGCACAGAAATCAATGGGCCCCAGGGGGGGGACCAAACCATATACTAAAATAGTGGTATAAGAACCACGACAATTCTACAGGCAATGCCTAGGGCATTCAGGATCGCTGGCCCCTTAAGAATCCAGGCACTAGAAAAATTCTTTGTAGGGTCTAAGGGAAATTTTAGTGACCTGCCACAGTTCTAATCCCCTAAATCTATATTGTAAACAACAAAACATTGAACTGGGGGTCTAGTCAGATCCTGCTTACTAAGCAGAAAAGTAAAGAGAAACGGGCTAAAAAAGTCCCAAAGAGCAAAAAAAGTGAAAAGAGTAAGAGAAGCAGAAAGAAGAGACAACCAGATGCAGTCGGGAGTGAACCTTGGAGCGGAATGATCGGATACCCATCAATTATCGATGTGATCAGTCTTATCATCAGGTTGTCCAATCCAAATTGAGATGCTTCTCTTGATCATAGAGAACATCTGAATGAAAAGATTACACTCATTGGTAGGCCAAGGTTGTCAAGGGATTGGAATGGAGAAACAAACCATAGTTAGATGATAGGATAATTGACAGGAGTGCAGTGCTAACAAGATACAGTGAAGTGGTGTGTTAAAATAGAATTGCGAGAAAACACTACCAATTTATTACATGTCTCGCATCCTAATTAAAACAACAGTGCAGAAAGGCAGAATTAAACAAATGACTGCCGTATAGAGGTCGACATGTTTCAGCCAAATGAGATACAATCACCTCTGAGGCTTTCTTCAGGACCTGTGTTGTTATTTATCTAGCTACTGCAGTAAAGTGAGGAACACGTATAGTGATAAACATATAGATAAAGACAGACAAGTACGTTTATCTCACTATCATGTAGAGATGGCACATTGTACCATACTGAATGTATCCTCCGTCTCAAAAGGATGCTGCGTGCATCTGCCAAGAAAGCAAAAGGAATTGTCTCAAAATAGGAAAAATAAGAAATAGAAACACTTGTTTTTGTTCTAAACAGAAAACCAACATTATATTAGATGTTTAGAGGGCTTACCCGTAATGATCGGGGAGCAGACCTCACCTCGCCCGGATCCTGATTCCCGACTATCGGATATCCCCTTTCCCATTTAACATTATAACCTATCACTTCCTGTCGGGGAGTTACCTTTTGTTTGGCATGACACATTGTGTGGGTTTATTCCTAGTTGTAGACTACCATTGTTTGTAGCTAGTAGTATACTACACTGGCATATACTTTTTCCTTGGATTTTGCAGAAATTGCTTTCCAGCTATTGGTAGTTCATTTTTCTTTTCATATAGAGCGGGGCCTCTTAGTCGGGAATCAGGATCCGGGCGAGGTGAGGTCTGCTCCCCGATCATTACGGGTAAGCCCTCTAAACATCTAATATAATGTTGGTTTTCTGTTTAGAACAAAAACAAGTGTTTCTATTTCTTATTTTTCCTATTTTGAGACAATTCCTTTTGCTTTCTTGGCAGATGCACGCAGCATCCTTTTGAGACGGAGGATACATTCAGTATGGTACAATGTGCCATCTCTACATGATAGTGAGATAAACGTACTTGTCTGTCTTTATCTATATGTTTATCACTATACGTGTTCCTCACTTTACTGCAGTAGCTAGATAAATAACAACACAGGTCCTGAAGAAAGCCTCAGAGGTGATTGTATCTCATTTGGCTGAAACATGTCGACCTCTATACGGCAGTCATTTGTTTAATTCTGCCTTTCTGCACTGTTGTTTTAATTAGGATGCGAGACACGTAATAAATTGGTAGTGTTTTCTCGCAATTCTATTTTAACACACCACTTCACTGTATCTTGTTAGCACTGCACTCCTGTCAATTATCCTATCATCTAACTATGGTTTGTTTCTCCATTCCAATCCCTTGACAACCTTGGCCTACCAATGAGTGTAATCTTTTCATTCAGATGTTCTCTATGATCAAGAGAAGCATCTCAATTTGGATTGGACAACCTGATGATAAGACTGATCACATCGATAATTGATGGGTATCCGATCATTCCGCTCCAAGGTTCACTCCCGACTGCATCTGGTTGTCTCTTCTTTCTGCTTCTCTTACTCTTTTCACTTTTTTTTGCTCTTTGGGACTTTTTTAGCCCGTTTCTCTTTACTTTTCTGCTTAGTAAGCAGGATCTGACTAGACCCCCAGTTCAATGTTTTGCCCTTAAGAATCCACCCACAGTTAAGAGGAAGGGGACCCACGGGAGGCGTGTGCAGTGCGAGAAGTTGCTATCGGGATCGCAATGTTAGCCTATGGAGAATGTCGCGGTTGAATAATTAAGGTTTAAGGACACTTCTAACAACAGTACAAAGTTAAGGCTTGAGACTTAAGGCTTTGGAGAGCCCACCACCACGGAAGTACCGAAGTACCACTGTTACCTGCCCCAGGGAAGCCGGGTGCATAGGTCGATTCTGGTGTCGGGTCGCGGGCTGATTTTCTATGGAAAAGGAGTCCAAACTGCTGCTAGCTGGAAGTGTCGTTGAAGTCGTGAAGATTAAAGTTGAAGAAAAGACAAAGATGAACCTGAAAGCAGAGGGGACAGAGTCTGGGTCACAGCACAGTGACCAGGGAGCTCACAGGAAGGAGCTCGTGGATGTCGGGTGCTTCAGGTGTGGAAGGTACAGCTGGGCTCTGCAGTCACGGGCTCCGGGAGGCTTCAAGGAAGGCCAGCTTCGGGAGGGCGACTGTCCCACGTCGGCTGAGGGTCGCTGCTGTGTTAGTGTCCCGATTGGATCCACTAAGCATTGGCAACCGCAACCCACGCAAGATGAACAAAGCAGCTGCTGGTGCAGACCCACGAGGTCTGAGGGTGCTCTCCTTTGCAGGGAGCGTAGAGCAGGCCTGGAGCAACCAGGGGAACTCTTGGAAAAGAAGATTGTCCTCCGTCAGGGCCCACAAGTCGAGAGACAAGGGACCGCGGAAGGCAGCAAAATGGAGTGCGTAAAAGGGCTCCCACTGGCCACCGGAGCGGGCCAGGGAGCTGAGAGTCGGCACAAATGCTGCTTGATGGTTGGCTCAAGAATGGGCCAAAGCACAACTTCCCCACTGGTCGGGGTCGTGTGCTGGACAAGAGGTGGCCGGTGTCTCAGGGTATGTGGGGATCTCGACACCCACGGGGTCCAGGGTGCTCAGACTTGCTGGGCACGCTCACAGGACGCTGGGATGCACTGGAGACCCACCTCGAGGTTGCTGGAAGGCGTCGAAGGTCGTGAGAGCAACGAAGTTCCAACCGGGTATCTTGTAGTCTTTTAGGTGCCTGCCAAGCAGGGGGATAACTCCTTTATCCCAAGGGAGATTTCTTCAGTCAGCTGGGCAGCAGCTCGTCGAAGGTCAGTTCTGTGAAGTCCTGTACGAATCTAAGGCTCTAGGGCAAAGTTATTCCCATATATCCCCAAGATTAGGGGATGGTCCAAAAGAGAGCCTACCAATCAGAGTAGAGGCGGGAAAGGGTGGCTACACCCACTCCCCTTTGTGTGTTTCCCGCCTGGGCGAGGGGCAGGATGCCCCTGAACCGGTTCCTGGCGGTGTATGCAGAATTGGGGCTCTGCAGCTGCCTACGTGCAACTCTGAAAGGACATTTGGTGCACCCACCCTGTTCCAATCCACATATCCTGTCTGGGGAGGTGCTGGCACCTCCCTGCCACAGGAGCCCTATTGTCCAGATGGCGAGGCTGGGGTTTTCCCCAGCAACAGCCAGCCAGAGTCGTGTAGGTGGCGAACAGTAGCCATTTTGTGGTACATGTGCACTTTTAAATTGGTGTCCAAATTCTACCGCTTTTCCCATATCACCCTCCTAGCAAGGGGGAATCGTGCCCCCATGCCCATGGCTGGACTGGGGGTATGATTCCTTTATGTTTGACACCAAACACGATATGGTTCTGTGTAGCCATTCCTAAGTTACAGCGATGACGCAATAACTTATAATGCGGTTAAGAGTATATGGTATGGCTACACTACAAACAACCCAGTAACGATTTTACGAAGGTTGCAGAGAGGTCCTACTCACGTAGGGGTCCCCCCTCACACATACCTCAGCACCCAGCCCTGTAGGATTACCAGGGCCTGCCATAGGGGTGACCTATGAGAGTATATGTGTTGTATGGTATGGGACATAGGGTACCTACATCCCTGTAAGGGGTGCTAGCACCACCTTACCCAGGCTACAGTAGTGGCCTGGTGGTGTCAGTTTGGGTGGCTGTCCCAGGGTGGCACAATAAGTGCTGCAGCCCTGGTAGGCCTACTGGGGGACCCATGCCCTGGGTACCTAGGGTACCATCTACAAGGGACTGGTAGGGCATGCCCAGTATCCAATTGGTTGGTACCTAGGGTACTCACATAGTTTACCAGAGGAAGCAGATAGGCTGGGGTCCTGGATAGCAGGGCCACAGCCTGGCTAAAGTCATAAAAACAGTCAAAACATCTGCAAAAAGTTGGGGGCAACTATGCAGTCGATGCCACTCTCCTACACAGTGGTGGCGCTGAGTGATGCTGTGGTGGCTCTGAGTGATGCTGTGGTGGCCCTGAGTGATGCTGTGGTTGTGCTGACTGATGCTGTGGTGCCCCTGAGTGATGCTGTGGTAGCATTGAGTGATGCTGTGGTGGCGTTGAGTGATGCTGTGGTGGCACTGAGTGATGCTGTGGTGGCACTGAGTGATGCTGTGGTGTTGCTGAGTGATGCTGTGGTGCTGCTGAGTGATGCTGTGGTGGCATTGAGTGATGCTGTTGTGCGCTGAGTGATGCTGTGGTGGTACTAGTGATGCTGTTGTGGCCCTGAGTGATGCTGTGGTGGCATTGAGTAATGCTGTGGTGGCGCTGAGTGATGCAGTGGTTGTGCTGCGTGATGCAGTGGTGACGCTGAGTGATGCTGTGGTGGCGCTGAGTGATGCTGTGCTGGCGCTAAGTGATGCTGTGCTGGCGCTGAGTGATGCTGTGCTGGCGCTGAGTGATGCTGTGCTGGCGCTGAGTGATGCTGTGCTGGCGCTGAGTGATGCTGTGCTGGCACTGAGAGATGCTGTGGTGGTGCTGAGTGATGCTGTGGTGGCCCTGAGTGATGCTGTGGTGGCCCTGAGTGATACTGTGGTGGTGCTGAGTGATACTGTGGTGGTGCTGAGTGATGCTGTGGTGGCCCTGAGTGATATTGTTGTTGCGTTTAGTGATGGTGGCGCTGAGTAATGCTGTAGTGGCGCTGAGTGATGCTGTGGTGGCGCTGAGTGATGCTGTGGTGGTGCTGAGTGAATCCGTGGTGGCACTTAGTGATGCTGTGATGGCACTGAGTGATGCTGTGGTGGCCCTGAGTGATGCTGTAATAGCCCTGAGTGATGCTGTGGTGGTGCTGAGTGATGCGGGAATGGTGCTGACTGATGCTCTGGTGGCGCTGAGTGATATTGTTGTGGCCCTGAGTGATGCTGTGGTGGTGTCGAGTGATGCTGTGGTGGCGCTGAGTGATGCTGCGGTGGCGCTGAGTGTTGTTGTGGTGGTGTTGAGTGATGCTGTGGTGGCGCTGAGTTATGCTGTTGTGGCCATTGAGTGATATTGTTATGGCCTTTAGTGATGCAGTTGTGGTGCTGAGTGATGCTGTGGTGGCCCTGAGGGATGCTGTGGTGGCCACTGAGTGATATTGTTGTGGCTGTTGCCCTGAGTGATGCTGTGGTGGTGCTGAGGGATGCTGTGGTGGCCCTGAGGGATGCTGTGGTGGTCCTGAGTGATGCTGTGGTGGTCCTGAGTGATGCTGTGGTGTTACTGAGTGATGTTGTGGTGGCGCTGACTGATGCTGTGGTGGCGCTGAGTGATATTGTTGTGACCTTGAGTGATGCAGTGGTGGAGCTGAGTGATGCAGTGGTGGAGCTGAGTGATGCAGTGGTGGCACTGAGTGATGCTGTTGTGGAGCTGAGTGATGCTGTGCTGGCGCTGAGTGATGCTGTGTGTGAGAAGTTGGCCTGGCATATGCTGTTCCTAGTTATAGGGACACCTTGCACCAGTCCAATTCGACTCCTATTGATGATAGGTTTAAGACAACCTTTAAAGAAAGCTATCCTAGTGGTAGCTGTGGAGAGCAGCCTTCAAGCTAAGTCTTGAAGGAGTGTTAAGCTTATTGTTTTACCATAATAACCTCTTGAATAACCAAATGAAAGAGTAGCCCACACAGGTATATATATAAAATATATGTATTTATTCTAGACAGAATCCCACAGTCACTTTATGTGGCTAGTGGCAAAGTTACACTTCAAACAAGCATTTATAAACACAATAAATAGCACAGAAATCAATGGGCCCCAGGGGGGGACCAAACCATATACTAAAATAGTGGTATAAGAACCACGACAATTCTACAGGCAATGCCTAGGGCATTCAGGATCGCTGGCCCCTTAAGAATCCACCCACAGTTAAGAGGAAGGGGACCCACGGGAGGCGTGTGCAGTGCGAGAAGTTGCTATCGGGATCGCAATGTTAGCCTATGGAGAATGTCGCGGTTGAATAATTAAGGTTTAAGGACACTTCTAACAACAGTACAAAGTTAAGGCTTGAGACTTAAGGCTTTGGAGAGCCCACCACCACGGAAGTACCAAAGTACCACTGTTACCTGCCCCAGGGAAGCCGGGTGCATAGGTCGATTCTGGTGTCGGGTCGCGGGCTGATTTTCTATGGAAAAGGAGTCCAAACTGCTGCTAGCTGGAAGTGTCGTTGAAGTCGTGAAGATTAAAGTTGAAGAAAAGACAAAGATGAACCTGAAAGCAGAGGGGACAGAGTCTGGGTCACAGCACAGTGACCAGGGAGCTCACAGGAAGGAGCTCGTGGATGTCGGGTGCTTCAGATGTGGAAGGTACAGCTGGGCTCTGCAGTCACGGGCTCCGGGAGGCTTCAAGGAAGGCCAGCTTCGGGAGGGCGACTGTCCCACGTCGGCTGAGGGTCGCTGCGGTGTTAGTGTCCCGATTGGATCCACTAAGCATTGGCAACCGCAACCCACGCAAGATGAACAAAGCAGCTGCTGGTGCAGACCCACGAGGTCTGAGGGTGCTCTCCTTTGCAGGGAGCGTAGAGCAGGCCTGGAGCAACCAGGGGAACTCTTGGAAAAGAAGATTGTCCTCCGTCAGGGCCCACAAGTCGAGAGACAAGGGACCGCGGAAGGCAGCAAAATGGAGTGCGTAAAAGGGCTCCCACGGGCCACCGGAGCGGGCCAGGGAGCTGAGAGTCGGCACAAATGCTGCTTGATGGTTGGCTCAAGAATGGGCCAAAGCACAACTTCCCCACTGGTCGGGGTCGTGTGCTGGACAAGAGGTGGCCGGTGTCTCGGGGTATGCGGGGATCTCAACACCCACGGGGTCCAGGGTGCTCAGACTTGCTGGGCACGCTCACAGGACGCTGGGATGCACTGGAGACCCACCTCGAGGTTGCTGGAAGGCGTCGAAGGTCGTGAGAGCAACGAAGTTCCAACCGGGTATCTTGTAGTCTTTTAGGTGCCTGCCAAGCAGGGGGATAACTCCTTTATCCCAAGGGAGATTTCTTCAGTCAGCTGGGCAGCAGCTCGTAGAAGGTCAGTTCTGTGAAGTCCTGTACGAATCTAAGGCTCTAGGGCAAAGTTATTCCCATATATCCCCAAGATTAGGGGATGGTCCAAAAGAGAGCCTACCAATCAGAGTAGAGGCGGGAAAGGGTGGCTACACCCACTCCCCTTTGTGTGTTTCCCGCCTGGGCGAGGGGCAGGACGCCCCTGAACCGGTTCCAGGCGGTGTATGCAGAATTGGGGCTCTGCAGCTGCCTACGTGCAACTCTGAAAGGACATTTGGTGCACCCACCCTGTTCCAATCCACATATCCTGTCTGGGGAGGTGCTGGCACCTCCCTGCCACAGGAGCCCTATTGTCCAGATGGCGAGGCCGGGGTTTTCCCCAGCAACAGCCAGCCAGAGTCGTGTAGGTGGCGAACAGTAGCCATTTTGTGGTACATGTGCACTTTTAAATTGGTGTCCAAATTCTACCGCTTTTCCCATATCACCCTCCTAGCAAGGGGGAATCGTGCCCCCATGCCCATGGCTGGACTGGGGGTATGATTCCTTTATGTTTGACACCAAACACGATATGGTTCTGTGTAGCCATTCCTAAGTTACAGCGATGACGCAATAACTTATAATGCGGTTAAGAGTATATGGTATGGCTACACTACAAACAACCCAGTAACGATTTTACGAAGGTTGCAGAGAGGTCCTACTCACGTAGGGGTCCCCCCTCACACATACCTCAGCACCCAGCCCTGTAGGATTACCAGGGCCTGCCATAGGGGTGACCTATGAGAGTATATGTGTTGTATGGTATGGGACATAGGGTACCTACATCCCTGTAAGGGGTGCTAGCACCACCTTACCCAGGCTACAGTAGTGGCCTGGTGGTGTCAGTTTGGGTGGCTGTCCCAGGGTGGCACAATAAGTGCTGCAGCCCTGGTAGGCCTACTGGGGGACCCATGCCCTGGGTACCTAGGGTACCATCTACAAGGGACTGGTAGGGCATGCCCAGTATCCAATTGGTTGGTACCTAGGGTACTCACATAGTTTACCAGAGGAAGCAGATAGGCTGGGGTCCTGGATAGCAGGGCCACAGCCTGGCTAAAGTCATAAAAACAGTCAAAACATCAGCAAAAAGTTGGGGGCAACTATGCAGTCGATGCCACTCTCCTACACAGTGGTGGCGCTGAGTGATGCTGTGGTGACTCTGAGTGATGCTGTGGTGGCCCTGAGTGATGCTGTGGTTGTGCTGACTGATGCTGTGGTGCCCCTGAGTGATGCTGTGGTGGCATTGAGTGATGCTGTGGTGGCGTTGAGTGATGCTGTGGTGGCACTGAGTGATGCTGTGGTGGCACTGAGTGATGCTGTGGTGTTGCTGAGTGATGCTGTGGTGCTGCTGAGTGATGCTGTGGTGGCATTGAGTGATGCTGTTGTGCACTGAGTGATGCTGTCGTGGTACTAGTGATGCTGTTGTGGCCCTGAGTGATGCTGTGGTGGCATTGAGTAATGCTGTGGTGGCGCTGAGTGATGCTGTGGTGGTGCTGAGTGATGCTGTGGTGGTGCTGAGTGATGCCGTGGTGGTGCTGAGTGATGCTGTGGTGGCCCTGAGTGATGCTGTGGTGGCCCTGAGTGATGCTGTGGTTGTGCTGACTGATGCTGTGGTGCCCCTGAGTGATGCTGTGGTGGCATTGAGTGTGCTGTGGTGGCGTTGAGTGATGCTGTGGTGACAGAGTGATGCTGTGGTGACAGAGTGATGCTGTGGTGGCACTGAGTGATGCTGTGGTGGTGCTAAGTAATGCTGTGGTGGCCCTGAGTGATGCTGTGGTGTTGCTGAGTGATGCTGTGGTGGTCCTGAGTGATGCTGTGGTGGCATTGAGTGATGCTGTGGTGCGCTGAGTGATGCTGTGGTGGCACTAGTGATGCTGTGGTGGCCTTGAGTGATGCTGTGGTGCGCTGAGTGATGCTGTGGTGGCACTAAGTGATGCTGTGGTGGCACTGAGTGATGCTGTGGTGGCACTGAGTGATGCTGTGGTGCGCTGAGTGATGCTGTGGTGCGCTGAGTGATGCTGTGGTGGCACTAGTGATGCTGTTGTGGCCTTGAGTGATGCTGTGGTGGCACTGAGTGATGCTGTGGTGCGCTGAGTGATGCTGTGGTGGCACTAGTGATGCTGTGGTGGCACTAGTGATGCTGTGGTGGCACTAGTGATGCTGTGGTGGCGCTGAGTGATGCTGTGGTGGCACTGAGTGATGCTGTGGTGGTGCTGAGTGATGCCGCGGTGGTGCTGAGTGATGCTGTGGTGGCACTGAGTGATATTATTGTGGCCCTGAGTGATGCAGTGGTGGCCTTGAGTGATGCAGTGGTGGAGCTGAGTGATGCAGTGGTGGAGCTGAGTGATGCAGTGGTGGAGCTGAGTGATGCAGTGGTGGAGCTGAGTGATGCAGTGGTGGAGCTGAGTGATAAAGTGGTGGAGCTGAGTGATGCAGTGGTGGCACTGAGTGATGCTGTGGTGGCCACTGAGTGATATTGTTGTTGCCTTGAGTGATGCGGTGGTGGCCCTGAGTAATGCTGTGGTGGTGCTGGGTGATGCTGTGGTGGCCCTGAGTGATATTGTTGTGGTCTTTAGTGATGGTGGCGCTGAGTAATGCTGTAGTGGTGCTGAGTGATGCTGTGGAGGCACTGAGTGATGCTGTGGTGGTGCTGAGTGATGATGTGGTGGCGCTGAGTGATGCTGTGATGGCACTGAGTGATGCTGTGGTGGCCCTGAGTTATGCTGTGATGCCCCTGAGTGATGCTGTGGTGGTGCTGAGTGATGCGGGATGGTGCTGACTGATGCTGTTGTGGTGCTGAGTGATATTGTTGTGACCTTGAGTGATGCAGTGGTGGAGCTGAGTGATGCAGTGGTGGCACTGAGTGATGCTGTTGTGGAGCTGAGTGATGCTGTTGTGGAGCTGAGTGATGCTGTGCTGGCGCTGAGTGATGCTGTGGTGGCCCTGAGTGATGCTGTGGTTGTGCTGACTGCTGCTGTGGTGCCCCTGAGTGATGCCGTGGTGGCATTGATTGATGCTGTGGTGGCGTTGAGTGATGCTGTGGTGGCACTGAGTGATGCAGTGGTTGTGCTGCGTGATGCAGTGGTGACGCTGAGTGATGTTGTGGTGGCGCTGAGTGATGCTGTGCTGGCGCTAAGTGATGCTGTGCTGGCGCTGAGTGATGCTGTGCTGGCGCTGAGTGATGCTGTGCTGGCACTGAGAGATGCTGTGCTGGCACTGAGAGATGCTGTGGTGGTGCTGAGTGATGCTGTGGTGGTGCTGAGTTATGATGTGGTGGCCGTGAGTGATGCTGTGGTGGCCCTGAGTGATACTGTGGTGGTGCTGAGTGATACTGTGGTGGTGCTGAGTGATGCTGTGGTGGCCCTGAGTGATATTGTTGTGGCCTTTAGTGATGGTGGCGCTGAGTAATGCTGTAGTGGCGCTGAGTGATGCTGTGGTGGCGCTGAGTGATGCTGTGGTGGTGCTGAGTGAATCCGTGGTGGCACTGAGTGATGCTGTGATGGCACTGAGTGATGCTGTGGTGGTGCTGAGTGATGCGGGGATGGTGCTGACTGATGCTCTGGTGGCGCTGAGTGATATTGTTGTGGCCCTGAGTGATGCTGTGGTGGTGTCGAGTGATGCTGTGGTGGCGCTGAGTGATGCTGCGGTGGCGCTGAGTGTTGTTGTGGTGGTGTTGAGTGATGCTGTGGTGGCGCTGAGTTATGCTGTTGTGGCCACTGAGTGATATTGTTATGGCCTTTAGTGATGCAGTTGTGGTGCTGAGTGATGCTGTGGTGGCCCTGAGGGATGCTGTGGTGGCCACTGAGTGATATTGTTGTGGCTGTGGCCCTGAGTGATGCTGTGGTGGTGCTGAGGGATGCTGTGGTGGCCCTGAGTGATGCTGTGGTGGCCCTGAGTGATGCTGTGGTGTTACTGAGTGATGTTGTGGTGGCCCTGAGTAATGCTGTGGCGGCCCTGAGTGATGCTGTGGTGGCCCTGAGTGATGTTTTGGTGGTGCTGAGTGATGCTGTGGTGGCGCTGACTGATGCTGTGGTGGCGCTGAGTGATATTGTTGTGACCTTGAGTGATGCAGTGGTGGAGCTGAGTGATGCAGTGGTGGCACTGAGTGATGCTGTTGTGGAGCTGAGTGATGCTGTGGTGGCGCTGAGTGATGCTGTGGTGGTGCTGAGTGATGCTGTGGTGGCTCTGAGTGATGCTGTGGTGGCCCTGAGTGATGCTGTGGTTGTGCTGACTGAAGCTGTGGTGCCCCTAAGTGATGCTGTTGTGGCATTGAGTGATGCTGTGGTGGCGTTGAGTGATGCTGTGGTGGCACTGAGTGATGCTGTGGTGTTGCTGAGTGATGCTGTGGTGTTGCTGAGTGATGCTGTGGTGCTGCTGAGTGATGCTGTGGTGGCATTGAGTGATGCTGTTGTGCGCTGAGTGATGCTGTGGTGGTACTAGTGATGCTGTTGTGGCCCTGAGTGATGCTGTGGTGGCATTGAGTGATGCTGTGGTGGCGCTGAGTGATGCTGTGGTGGTGCTGAGTGATGCCGTGGTGGTGCTGAGTGATGCCGTGGTGGTGCTGAGTGATGCCGTGGTGGTGCTGAGTGACGCTGTGATGGCACTGAGTGATGCTGTGATGGCACTGAGTGATGCTGTGGTGGCCCTGAGTAATGCTGTGATAGCCCTGGGTGATGCTGTGGTGGTGCTGAGTGATGCGGGGATGGTGCTGACTGATGCTGTTGTGGAGCTGAGTGATGCTGTGCTGGCGCTGAGTGTTGTTGTGGTGGTGTTGAGTGATGCTGTGGTGGCACTGAGTGATGCTGTGGTGGCCACTGAGTGATATTGTTGTTGCCTTGAGTGATGCGGTGGTAGCCCTGAGTGATGCTGTGGTGGTGCTGAGTGATGCTGTGATGGCCCTGAGTGATATTGTTGTGGCCTTTAGTGTTGGTGGAGCTGAGTAATGTTGTAGTGGTGCTGAGTGATGCTGTGGTGGCACTGAGTGATGCTGTGGTGGTGCTGAGTGATGCTGTGGTGGCCCTGAGTGATGCTGTGGTGGCCCTGAGTGATGCTGTGGTGGCCCTGAGTGATGCTGTGGTGGCCCTGAGTGATGCAGTGGTTGTGCTGCGTGATGCAGTGGTGGCGCTGTGTAATGTTGTGGTGGCGCTAAGTGATGCTGTGCTGGCGCTAAGTGATGCTGTGCTGGCGCTGAGTGATGCTGTGCTGGCGCTGAGTGATGCTGTGGTGGTGCTGAGTGATGCTGTGGTGGTACTGAGTTATGATGTAGTGGCCGTGAGTGATGCTGTGGTGGCCCTGAGTGATACTGCGGTGGTGCTGAGTGATGCTGTGGTGGCCCTGAGTGATATTGTTGTGGCCTTTATTGATGGTGGAGCTGAGTAATGCTGTAGTGGCGCTGAGTGATGCTGTGGTGGCGCTGAGTGATTCTGTGGTGGTGCTGAGTGAATCCGTGGTGGCACTGAGTGATGCTGTGATGACACTGAGTGATGCTGTGGTTGTGCTGATTGATGCTGTGGTGCCCCTGAGTGATGCTGTGGTGGCATTGAGTGATGCTGTGGTGGCGTTGAGTGATGCTGTGGTGGCACTGAGTGATGCTGTGGTGGCACTGAGTGATGCTGCGGTGGCGCTAAGTGATGCTGTGGTGGCCCTGAGTGATACTGTGGTGGCCCTGAGTGATGCTGTGGTGTTGCTGAGTGATGCTGTGGTGCTGCTGAGTGATGCTGTGGTGGCGTTGAGTGATGCTGTGGTGCGCTGAGTGATGCTGTGGTGGCACTAGTGATGCTGTTGTGGCCCTGAGTGATGCTGTTGTGGCAGTGAGTGATGCTGTGGTGGTGCTGAGTGATGCTGTGGTGGCGCTGAGTGATGCTGTGGTGGTGCTGAGTGATGCCGTGGTGGTGCTGAGTGATGCTGTGATGGCACTGAGTGATGCTGTGGTGGCCCTGAGTGATGCTGTGATAGCCCTGAGTGATGCTGTGGTGGTGCTGAGTGATGCGGGGATGGTGCTGACTGATGCTGTGGTGGCGCTGAGTGATATTGTTGTGGCCCTGAGTGATGCTGAGGTGGTGCTGAGTGATGCTGCGGTGGCGCTGAGTGTTGTTGTCGTGGTGTTGAGTGATGCTGTGGTGGCGCTGAGTTATGCTGTTGTGGCCACTGAGTGATATTGTTATGGCCTTTAGTGATGCAGTGGTGGTGCTGAGTGATGCTGTGGTGGCCCTGAGTGATGCTGTGGTGGCCACTGAGTGATATTGTTGTGGCTGTGGCCCTGAGTGATGCTGTGGTGGTGCTGAGGGATGCTGTGGTGGCCCTGAGTGATGCTGTGGTGGCCCTGAGTGATGCTGTGGTGGCCCTGAGTGATGCTGTGGTGGCCCTGAGTGATGCTGTGGTGGCCCTGAGTGATGCTGTGGTGGCCCTGAGTGATGTTGTGGTGGTGGTGAGTGATGCTGTGTTGGCGCTGACTGATGCTGTGGTGGCGCTGAGTGATATTGTTGTGGCCTTGAGTGATGCAGTGGTGGAGCTGAGTGATGCAGTGGTGGAGCTGAGTGATGCAGTGGTGGCACTGAGTGATGCTGTTGTGGAGCTGAGTGATGCTGTGGTGGCGCTGAGTGATGCTGTGGTGGCGCTGAGTGATGCTGTGGTGGCTCTGAGTGATGCTGTGGTGGCCCTGAGTGATGCTGTGGTTGTGCTGACTGAAGCTGTGGTGCCCCTGAGTGATGCTGTTGTGGCATTGAGTGATGCTGTGGTGGCGTTGAGTGATGCTGTGGTGGCACTGAGTGATGCTGTGGTGTTGCTGAGTGATGCTGTGGTGCTGCTGAGTGATG
Source organism: Triturus cristatus (assembly GCF_964204655.1). Taxonomy (NCBI): domain Eukaryota; kingdom Metazoa; phylum Chordata; class Amphibia; order Caudata; family Salamandridae; genus Triturus; species Triturus cristatus. Next base: position 458,175 of record NW_028187318.1, read on the forward strand.
CTGTGGTGGCATTGAGTGATGCTGTTGTGCGCTGAGTGATGCTGTGGTGGTACTAGTGATGCTGTTGTGGCCCTGAGTGATGCTGTGGTGGCATTGAGTGATGCTGTGGTGGCGCTGAGTGATGCTGTGGTGGCGCTGAGTGATGCCGTGGTGGTGCTGAGTGATGCCGTGGTGGTGCTGAGTGATGCCGTGGTGGTGCTGAGTGACGCTGTGATGGCACTGAGTGACGCTGTGATGGCACTGAGTGATGCTGTGATGGCACTGAGTGATGCTGTGGTGGCCCTGAGTAATGCTGTGATAGCCCTGGGTGATGCTGTGGTGGTGCTGAGTGATGCGGGGATGGTGCTGACTGATGCTGTTGTGGAGCTGAGTGATGCTGTGCTGGCGCTGAGTGTTGTTGTGGTGGTGTTGAGTGATGCTGTGGTGGCACTGAGTGATGCTGTGGTGGCCACTGAGTGATATTGTTGTTGCCTTGAGTGATGCGGTGGTAGCCCTGAGTGATGCTGTGGTGGTGCTGAGTGATGCTGTGATGGCCCTGAGTGATATTGTTGTGGCCTTTAGTGTTGGTGGAGCTGAGTAATGTTGTAGTGGTGCTGAGTGATGCTGTGGTGGCACTGAGTGATGCTGTGGTGGCACTGAGTGATGCTGTGGTGGCCCTGAGTGATGCTGTGGTGGTGCTGAGTGATGCTGTGGTGGCCCTGAGTGATGCTGTGGTGGCCCTGAGTGATGCTGTGGTGGCCCTGAGTGATGCTGTGGTGGCCCTGAGTGATGCTGTGGTGGCCCTGAGTGATGCTGTTGTGGCCCTGAGTGATGCAGTGGTTGTGCTGTGTAATGTTGTGCTGGCGCTAAGTGATGCTGTGCTGGCGCTAAGTGATGCTGTGCTGGCGCTGAGTGATGCTGTGCTGGCGCTGAGTGATGCTGTGCTGGCGCTGAGTGATGCTGTGCTGGCGCTGAGTGATGCTGTGGTGGTGCTGAGTGATGCTGTGGTGGCACTGAGTGATGCTGTGGTGCGCTGAGTGATGCTGTGGTGGCACTAGTGATGCTGTTGTGGCCTTGAGTGATGCTGTGGTGGCGCTGAGTGATGCTGTGGTGGCGCTGAGTGATGCTGTGGTCGTGCTGAGTGATGCCGCGGTGGTGCTGAGTGATGCCGCGGTGGTGCTGAGTGATGCTGTGGTAGTGCTGACTGATGCTGTGGTGGCACTGAGTGATATTATTGTGGCCCTGAGTGATGCTGTGGTGGCCTTGAGTGATGCAGTGGTGGAGCTGAGTGATGCAGTGGTGGAGCTGAGTGATGCAGTGGTGGCACTGAGTGATGCTGTGGTGGCCACTGAGTGATATTGTTGTTGCCTTGAGTGATGCGGTGGTGGCCCTGAGTGATGCTGTGGTGGTGCTGGGTGATGCTGTGGTGGCCCTGAGTGATATTGTTGTGGCCTTTAGTGATGGTGGCGCTGAGTAATGCTGTAGTGGTGCTGAGTGATGCTGTGGAGGCACTGAGTGATGCTGTGGTGGTGCTGAGTGATGATGTGGTGGCGCTGAGTGATGCTGTGATGGCACTGAGTGATGCTGTGGTGGCCCTGAGTTATGCTGTGATGCCCCTGAGTGATGCTGTGGTGGTGCTGAGTGATGCGGGATGGTTCTGACTGATGCTGTTGTGGTGCTGAGTGATATTGTTGTGACCTTGAGTGATGCAGTGGTGGAGCTGAGTGATGCTGTTGTGGAGCTGAGTGATGCTGTGCTGGCGCTGAGTGATGCTGTGGTGGCCCTGAGTGATGCTGTGGTTGTGCTGACTGCTGCTGTGGTGCCCCTGAGTGATGCCGTGGTGACCTTGAGTGATGCTGTGGTGGCACTGAGTGATGCTGTGGTGGCACTGAGTGATGCTGTGGTGGCGCTAAGTGATGCTGTGGTGGCCCTGAGTGATACTGTGGTGGCCCTGAGTGATGCTGTTGTGTTGCTGAGTGATGCTGTTGTGCTGCTGAGTGATGCTGTGGTGGCGTTGAGTGATGCTGTGGTGGCGTTGAGTGATGCTGTGGTGCGCTGAGTGATGCTGTTGTGGCCCTGAGTGATGCTGTTGTGGCCCTGAGTGATGCTGTGGTGGCATTGAGTGATGCTGTGGTGGCGCTGAGTGATGCAGTGGTTGTGCTGCGTGATGCAGTGGTTGTGCTGCGTGATGCAGTGGTGACGCTGAGTGATGTTGTGGTGGCGCTGAGTGATGCTGTGCTGGCGCTGAGTGATGCTGTGCTGGCTCTGAGTGATGCTGTGCTGGCGCTGAGTGATGCTGTGCTGGCACTGAGAGATGCTGTGGTGGTGCTGAGTGATGCTGTGGTGGTGCTGAGTTATGATGTGGTGGCCGTGAGTGATGCTGTGGTGGCCCTGAGTGATACTGTGGTGGTGCTGAGTAATGCTGTCGTGGCGCTGAGTGATGCTGTGGTGGCGCTGAGTGATGCTGTGGTGGTGCTGAGTGAATCCGTGGTGGCATTGAGTGATGCTGTGATGGCACTGAGTGATGCTGTGGTGGCCCTGAGTGATGCTGTGATAGCCCTGAGTGATGCTGTGGTGGTGCTGAGTGATGCGGGGATGGTGCTGACTGATGCTGTGGTGGTGCTGAGTGATATTGTTGTGGCACTGAGTTATGCTGTGGTGGTGTTGAGTGATGCTGTGGTGGCACTGAGTGATGTTGTGGTGGCGCTGAGTGTTGTTGTGGTGGTGTTGAGTGATGCTGTGGTGGCCACTGAGTGATATTGTTGTTGCCTTGAGTGATGCGGTGGTAGCCATGAGTGATGCTGTGGTGGTGCTGAGTGATGCTGTGATGGCCCTGAGTGATATTGTTGTGGCCTTTAGTGTTGGTGGAGCTGAGTAATGTTGTAGTGGTGCTGAGTGATGCTGTGGTGGCACTGAGTGATGCTGTGGTGGCACTGAGTGATGCTGTGGTGGCCCTGAGTGATGCTGTGGTGGTGCTGAGTGATGCTGTGGTGGCCCTGAGTGATGCTGTGGTGGCCCTGAGTGATGCTGTGGTGGCCCTGAGTGATGCTGTTGTGGCCCTGAGTGATGCAGTGGTTGTGCTGCGTGATGCAGTGGTGGCGCTGTGTAATGTTGTGCTGGCGCTAAGTGATGCTGTGCTGGCGCTAAGTGATGCTGTGCTGGCGCTGAGTGATGCTGTGCTGGCGCTGAGTGATGCTGTGCTGGCGCTGAGTGATGCTGTGGTGGTGCTGAGTGATGCTGTGGTGGTACTGAGTTATGATGTATTGGCCGTGAGTGATGCTGTGGTGGCCCTGAGTGATACTGCGGTGGTGCTGAGTGATGCTGTGGTGGCCCTGAGTGATATTGTTGTGGCCTTTATTGATGGTGGTGCTGAGTAATGCTGTAGTGGCGCTGAGTAATGCTGTAGTGGCGCTGAGTGATGCTGTGGTGGCGCTGAGTGATTCTGTGGTGGTGCTGAGTGAATCCGTGGTGGCACTGAGTGATGCTGTGATGGCACTGAGTGATGCTGTGGTGCCCCTGAGTGATGCTGTGGTGGCATTGAGTGATGCTGTGGTGGCGTTGAGTGATGCTGTGGTGGCACTGAGTGATGCTGTTGTGGCACTGAGTGATGCTGCGGTGGCGCTAAGTGATGCTGTGGTGGCCCTGAGTGATACTGTGGTGGCCCTGAGTGATGCTGTGGTGTTGCTGAGTGATGCTGTGGTGCTGCTGAGTGATGCTGTGGTGGCGTTGAGTGATGCTGTGGTGGCACTAGTGATGCTGTTGTGGCCCTGAGTGATGCTGTGGTGGCAGTGAGTGATGCTGTGGTGGTGCTGAGTGATGCTGTGGTGGCGCTGAGTGATGCTGTGGTGGTGCTGAGTGATGCCGTGGTGGTGCTGAGTGATGCTTTGATGGCACTGAGTGATGCTGTGGTGGCCCTGAGTGATGCTGTGATAGCCCTGAGTGATGCTGTGGTGGTGCTGAGTGATGCGGGGATGGTGCTGACTGATGCTGTGGTGGCGCTGAGTGATATTGTTGTGGCCCTGAGTGATGCTGAGGTGGTGCTGAGTGATGCTGCGGTGGCGCTGAGTGTTGTTGTCGTGGTGTTGAGTGATGCTGTGGTGGCGCTGAGTTATGCTGTTGTGGCCACTGAGTGATATTGTTATGGCCTTTAGTGATGCAGTGGTGGTGCTGAGTGATGCTGTGGTGGCCCTGAGTGATGCTGTGGTGGCCACTGAGTGATATTGTTGTGGCTGTGGCCCTGAGTGATGCTGTGGTGGTGCTCAGGGATGCTGTGGTGGCCCTGAGTGATGCTGTGGTGGCCCTGAGTGATGCTGTGGTTGTGCTGACTGATGCTGTGGTGGCCCTGAGTGATGCTGTGGTGGCGTTCAGTGATGCTGTTGTGGCGATGAGTGATGCTGTTGTGGCGATGAGTGATGCTGTGGTGGCGCTGAGTGATGCTGTGGTTGCCCTGAGTGATGCTGTGGTGGCCCTGAGTGATGCTGTGGTGGCCCTGAGTGATGCTGTGGTGCTGCTGAGTGATGCTGTGGTGGCATTGAGTGATGCTGTTGTGCGCTGAGTGATGCTGTGGTGGTACTAGTGATGCTGTTGTGGCCCTGAGTGATGCTGTGGTGGCATTGAGTAATGCTGTGGTGGCGCTGAGTAATGCTGTGGTGGCGCTGAGTGATGCTGTGGTGGCGCTGAGTGATGCTGTGGTGGTGCTGAGTGATGCCGTGGTGGTGCTGAGTGACGCTGTGATGGCACTGAGTGATGCTGTGATGGCACTGAGTGATGCTGTGGTGGCCCTGAGTAATGCTGTGATAGCCCTGGGTGATGCTGTGGTGGTGCTGACTGATGCGGGGATGGTGCTGACTGATGATGTGGTGGTGCTGAGTGATATTGTTGTGGCACTGAGTGATGCTGTGGTGGTGTTGAGTGATGCTGTGGTGGCACTGAGTGATGCTGTGGTGGCGCTGAGTGTTGTTGTGGTGGTGTTGAGGGATGCTGTGGTGGCACTGAGTGATGCTTTGGTGGCCACTGAGTGATATTGTTGTTGCCTTGAGTGATGCGGTGGTAGCCCTGAGTGATGCTGTGGTGGTGCTGAGTGATGCTGTGATGGCCCTGAGTGATATTGTTGTGGCCTTTAGTGTTGGTGGAGCTGAGTAATGCTGTGGTGGCACTGAGTGATGCTGTGGTGGCACTGAGTGATGCTGTGGTGGCGCTGAGTGATGCTGTGGTGGTGCTGAGTGATGATGTGGTGGCGCTGAGTGATGCTGTGGTGGCCCTGAGTGATGCTGTGGTGGCCCTGAGTGATGCAGTGGTTGTGCTGTGTGATGCAGTGGTGGCGCTGAGTTATGTTGTGGTGGCGCTAAGTGATGCTGTGCTGGCGCTAAGTGATGCTGTGCTGGCGCTGAGTGATGCTGTGCTGGTGCTGAGTGATGCTGTGCTGGCACTAATTGATGCTGTGGTGGTGCTGAGTGATGCTGTGGTGGTGCTGAGTTATGATGTGGTGGCCGTGAGTGATGCTGTGGTGGCCGTGAGTGATGCTGTGGTGGCCCTGAGTGATACTGCGGTGGTGCTGAGTGATGCTGTGGTGGCCCTGAGTGATATTGTTGTGGCCTTTAGTGATGGTGGCGCTGAGTAATGCTGTAGTGGCGCTGAGTGATGCTGTGGTGGTGCTGAGTGAATCCGTGGTGGCACTGAGTGATGCTGTGATGGCCCTGAGTGATGCTTTGGGGGCCCTGAGTGATGCTGTGGTGGCCCTGAGTGATGCAGTGGTTGTGCTGCGTGATGCAGTGGTGGCGCTTAGTGATGTTGTGGTGGCGCTAAGTGATGCTGTGCTGGCGCTGAGTGATGCTGTGCTGGCGCTGAGTGATGCTGTGCTGGCGCTGAGTGATGCTGTGCTGGCGCTGAGTGATGCTGTGCTGGCGCTAATTGATGCTGTGGTGGTGCTGAGTGATGCTGTGGTGGTGCTGAGTTATGATGTGGTGGCCGTGAGTGATGCTGTGGTGGCCCTGAGTGATACTGCGGTGGTGCTGAGTGATGCTGTGGTGGCCCTGAGTGATATTGTTGTGACCTTTAGTGATGGTGGCGCTGAGTAATGCTGTAGTGGCACTGAGTGATGCTGTGGTGGCGCTGAGTGATGTTGTGGTGGTGCTGAGTGATGCTGTGGTGCGCTGAGTGATGCTGTGGTGGCACTAGTGATGCTGTTGTGGCCCTGAGTGATGCTGTGGTGGCAGTGAGTGATGCTGTGGTGGCGCTGAGTGATGCTGTGGTGGCGCTGAGTGATGCTGTGGTGGTGCTGAGTGATGCCTTGGTGGTGCTGAGTGATGCTGTGATGGCACTGAGTGATGCTGTGGTGGCCCTGAGTGATGCTGGGATAGCCCTGAGTGATGCTGTGGTGGTGCTAAGTGATGCGGGGATGGTGCTGACTGATGCTGTGGTGGCGATGAGTGATATTGTTGTGGCCCTGAGTGATGCTGTGGTGGTGTTGAGTGATGCTGTGGTGGCGCTGAGTGATGCTGCAGTGGCGCTGAGTGATGCTGCGGTGGCGCTGAGTGTTGTTGTGGTGGTGTTGAGTGATGCTGTGATGGCACTGAGTGATGCTGTGGTGGCGCTGAGTGATGCTGTGGTGGCGCTGAGTGATGCTGTGGTGGCGCTGAGTGATGCTGTGGTGGTGCTGAGTGAATCCGTGGTGGCACTGAGTGATGCTTTGATGGCACTGAGTGATGCTGTGGGTGCCCTGAGTGATGCTGTGGTGGTGCTGAGTGATGCGGGGATGGTGTTTACTGATGCTCTGGTGGCGCTGAGTGACATTGTTGTGGCCCTGAGTGATGCTGTGGTGGTGTTGAGTGATGCTGTGGTGGCGCTGAGTGATGCTGCGGTGGCGCTGATTGTTGTTGTGGTGGTGTTGAGTGATGCTGTGGTGGCCCTGAGTGATACTGTGGTGGCCCTGAGTGATGCTGTGGTGTTGCTGAGTGATGCTGTGGTGGTGCTGAGGGATGCTGTGGTGACCCTGAGTGATGCTGTGGTGGCCCTGAGAGATGCTGTGGTGGCACTGAGTGATGCTGTGGTGGCACTGAGTAATGCTGTGGCGGCCCTGAGTGATGCTGTGGTGGCCCTGAGTGATGTTTTGGTGGTGCTGAGTGATGATGTGGTGGCGCTGACTGATGCTGTGCTGGCGCTGAGTGATATTGTTGTGACCTTGAGTGATGTAGTGGTGGAGCTGAGTGATGCAGTGGTGGAGCTGAGTGATGCAGTGGTGGCACTGAGTGATGCTGTTGTGGAGCTGAGTGATGCTGTGCTGGCTCTGAGTGATGCTGTGGTGGCCCTGAGTGATGCTGTGGTGGCCCTGAGTGATGCTGTGGTGGCCCTGAGTGATGCTGTGGTTGTGCTGACTGATGCTGTGGTGCCACTGAGTGATGCTGTGGTGGCATTGAGTGTGCTGTGGTGGCGTTGAGTGATGCTGTGGTGACACTGAGTGATGCTGTGGTGGCACTGAGTGATGCTGTGGTGGTCCTGAGTGATGCTGTGTGTGAGAAGTTGGCCTGGCATATGCTGTTCCTAGTTATAGGGACACCTTGCACCAGTCCAATTCGACTCCTATTGATGATAGGTTTAAGACAACCTTTAAAGAAAGCTATCCTAGTGGTAGCTGTGGAGAGCAGCCTTCAGGCTAAGTCTTGAAGCAGTGTTAAGCTTATTGTTTTACCATAATAACCTCTTGAATAACCAAATGAAAGAGTAGCCCACACAGGTATATATATAAAATATATGTATTTATTCTAGACAGAATCCCACAGTCACTTTATGTGGCTAGTGGCAAAGTTACACTTCAAACAAGCATTTATAAACACAATAAATAGCACAGAAATCAATGGGCCCCAGGGGGGGACCAAACCATATACTAAAATAGTGGTATAAGAACCACGACAATTCTACAGGCAATGCCTAGGGCATTCAGGGTCGCTGGCCCCTTAAGAATCCACCCACAGTTAAGAGGAAGGGGACCCACGGGAGGCGTGTGCAGTGCGAGAAGTTGCTATCGGGATCGCAATGTTAGCCTATGGAGTATGTCGCGGTTGAATAATTAAGGTTTAAGGACACTTCTAACAACAGTACAAAGTTAAGGCTTGAGACTTAAGGCTTTGGAGAGCCCACCACCACGGAAGTACCGAAGTACCACTGTTACCTGCCCCAGGGAAGCCGGGTGCATAGGTCGATTCTGGTGTCGGGTCGCGGGCTGATTTTCTATGGAAAAGGAGTCCAAACTGCTGCTAGCTGGAAGTGTCGTTGAAGTCGTGAAGATTAAAGTTGAAGAAAAGACAAAGATGAACCTGAAAGCAGAGGGGACAGAGTCTGGGTCACAGCACAGTGACCAGGGAGCTCACAGGAAGGAGCTCGTGGATGTCGGGTGCTTCAGGTGTGGAAGGTACAGCTGGGCTCTGCAGTCACGGGCTCCGGGAGGCTTCAAGGAAGGCCAGCTTCGGGAGGGCGACTGTCCCACGTCGGCTGAGGGTCGCTGCGGTGTTAGTGTCCCGATTGGATCCACTAAGCATTGGCAACCGCAACCCACGCAAGATGAACAAAGCAGCTGCTGGTGCAGACCCACGAGGTCTGAGGGTGCTCTCCTTTGCAGGGAGCGTAGAGCAGGCCTGGAGCAACCAGGGGAACTCTTGGAAAAGAAGATTGTCCTCCGTCAGGGCCCACAATTCGAGAGACAAGGGACCGCGGAAGGCAGCAAAATGGAGTGCGTAAAAGGGCTCCCACGGGCCACCGGAGCGGGCCAGGGAGCTGAGAGTCGGCACAAATGCTGCTTGATGGTTGGCTCAAGAATGGGCCAAAGCACAACTTCCCCACTGGTCGGGGTCGTGTGCTGGACAAGAGGTGGCCGGTGTCTCGGGGTATGCGGGGATCTCAACACCCACGGGGTCCAGGGTGCTCAGACTTGCTGGGCACGGTCACAGGACGCTGGGATGCACTGGAGACCCACCTCGAGGTTGCTGGAAGGCGTCGAAGGTCATGAGAGCAACGAAGTTCCAACCGGGTATCTTGTAGTCTTTTAGGTGCCTGCCAAGCAGGGGGATAACTCCTTTATCCCAAGGGAGATTTCTTCAGTCAGCTGGGCAGCAGCTCGTCGAAGGTCAGTTCTGTGAAGTCCTGTACGAATCTAAGGCTCTAGGGCAAAGTTATTCCCATATATCCCCAAGATTAGGGGATGGTCCAAAAGAGAGCCTACCAATCAGAGTAGAGGCGGGAAAGGGTGGCTACACCCACTCCCCTTTGTGTGTTTCCCGCCTGGGCGAGGGGCAGGATGCCCCTGAACCGGTTCCAGGCGGTGTATGCAGAATTGGGGCTCTGCAGCTGCCTACGTGCAACTCTGAAAGGACATTTGGTGCACCCACCCTGTTCCAATCCACATATCCTGTCTGGGGAGGTGCTGGCACCTCCCTGCCACAGGAGCCCTATTGTCCAGATGGCGAGGCTGGGGTTTTCCCCAGCAACAGCCAGCCAGAGTCGTGTAGGTGGCGAACAGTAGCCATTTTGTGGTACATGTGCACTTTTAAATTGGTGTCCAAATTCTACCGCTTTTCCCATATCACCCTCCTAGCAAGGGGGAATCGTGCCCCCCTGCCCATGGCTGGACTGGGGGTATGATTCCTTTATGTTTGACACCAAACACGATATGGTTCTGTGTAGCCATTCCTAAGTTACAGCGATGACGCAATAACTTATAATGCGGTTAAGAGTATATGGTATGGCTACACTACAAACAATCCAGTAACGATTTTACGAAGGTTGCAGAGAGGTCCTACTCACGTAGGGGTCCCCCCTCACACATACCTCAGCACCCAGCCCTGTAGGATTACCAGGGCCTGCCATAGGGGTGACCTATGAGAGTATATGTGTTGTATGGTATGGGACATAGGGTACCTACATCCCTGTAAGGGGTGCTAGCACCACCTTACCCAGGCTACAGTAGTGGTCTGGTGGTGTCAGTTTGGGTGGCTGTCCCAGGGTGGCACAATAAGTGCTGCAGCCCTGGTAGGCCTACTGGGGGACCCATGCCCTGGGTAGCTAGGGTACCATCTACAAGGGACTGGTAGGGCATGCCCAGTATCCAATTGGTTGGTACCTAGGGTACTCACATAGTTTACCAGAGGAAGCAGATAGGCTGGGGTCCTGGATAGCAGGGCCACAGCCTGGCTAAAGTCATAAAAACAGTCAAAACATCAGCAAAAAGTTGGGGGCAACTATGCAGTCGATGCCACTCTCCTACACAGTGGTGGCGCTGAGTGATGCTGTGGTGACTGAGTGATGCTGTGGTGGCCCTGAGTGATGCTGTGGTTGTGCTGACTGATGCTGTGGTGCCCCTGAGTGATGCTGTGGTGGCATTGAGTGATGCTGTGGTGGCGTTGAGTGATGCTGTGGTGGCACTGAGTGATGCTGTGGTGGCACTGAGTGATGCTGTGGTGTTGCTGAGTGATGCTGTGGTGCTGCTGAGTGATGCTGTGGTGGCATTGAGTGATGCTGTTGTGCGCTGAGTGATGCTGTGGTGGTACTAGTGATGCTGTTGTGGCCCTGAGTGATGCTGTGGTGGCATTGAGTAATGCTGTGGTGGCGCTGAGTAATGCTGTGGTGGCGCTGAGTGATGCTGTGGTGGCGCTGAGTGATGCTGTGGTGGTGCTGAGTGATGCCGTGGTGGTGCTGAGTGACGCTGTGATGGCACTGAGTGATGCTGTGATGGCACTGAGTGATGCTGTGGTGGCCCTGAGTAATGCTGTGATAGCCCTGGGTGATGCTGTGGTGGTGCTGAGTGATGCGGGGATGGTGCTGACTGATGCTGTTGTGGAGCTGAGTGATGCTGTGCTGGCACTGAGTGTTGTTGTGGTGGTGTTGAGTGATGCTGTGGTGGCACTGAGTGATGCTGTGGTGGCCACTGAGTGATATTGTTGTTGCCTTGAGTGATGCGGTGGTAGCCCTGAGTGATGCTGTGGTGGTGCTGAGTGATGCTGTGATGGCCCTGAGTGATATTGTTGTGGCCTTTAGTGTTGGTGGAGCTGAGTAATGCTGTAGTGGTGCTGAGTGATGCTGTGGTGGCACTGAGTGATGCTGTGGTGGCACTGAGTGATGCTGTGGTGGTGCTGAGTGATGATGTGGTGGCGCTGAGTGATGCTGTGGTGGCCCTGAGTCATGCTGTGGTGGCCCTGAGTGATGCAGTGGTTGTGCTGCGTGATGCAGTGGTGGCGCTGAGTGATGTTGTGGTGGCGCTGAGTGATGCTGTGCTGGTGCTAAGTGATGCTGTGCTGGCGCTGAGTAATGCTGTGCTGGTGCTGAGTGATGCTGTGCTGCCACTGAGAGATGCTGTGGTGGTGCTGAGTGATGCGGGGATGGTGCTTACTGATGCTCTGGTGGCGCTGAGTGATATTGTTGTGGCCCTGAGTGATGCTGTGGTGGTGTTGAGTGATGCTGTGGTGGCGCTGAGTGATGCTGCGGTGGCGCTGAGTGTTGTTGTGGTGGTGTTGAGTGATGCTGCGGTGGCGCTGAATGTTGTTTTGGTGGTGTTGAGTGATGCAGTGGTGGTGCTGAGTGATGCTGTGGTGGCCCTGAGTGATGCTGTGGTGGCCACTGAGTGATATTGTTGTGACTGTGGCCCTGAGTGATGCTGTGGTGGTGCTGAGGGATGCTGTGGTGACCCTGAGAGATGCTGTGGTGGCCCTGAGGGATGCTGTGGTGGCACTGAGTGATGCTGTGGTGGCCCTGAGTAATGCTGTGGTGGCCCTGAGTGATGCTGTGGTGGCCCTGAGTGATGTTTTGGTGGTGCTGAGTGATGCAGTGGTGGAGCTGAGTGATGCAGTGGTGGCACTGAGTGATGCTGTTGTGGAGCTGAGTGATGCTGTGCTGGCTCTGAGTGATGCTGTGGTGGCCCTGAGTGATTCTGTGGTGGCCCTGAGTGATGCTGTGGTGGCCCTGAGTGATGCTGTGGTTGTGCTGACTGATGCTGTGGTGCCCCTGAGTGATGCTGTGGTGGCATTGAGTGTGCTGTGGTGGCGTTGAGTGATGCTGTGGTGACAGAGTGATGCTCTGGTGACAGAGTGATGCTGTGGTGGCACTGAGTGATGCTGTGGTGGTGCTAAGTAATGCTGTGGTGGCCCTGAGTGATGCTGTGGTGTTGCTGAGTGATGCTGTGGTAGTCCTGAGTGATGCTGTGGTGGCATTGAGTGATGCTGTGGTGGCACTAGTGATGCTGTGGTGGCATTGAGTGATGCTGTGGTGGCACTAGTGATGCTGTGGTGGTGCTAAGTAATGCTGTGGTGGCCCTGAGTGATGCTGTGGTGTTGCTGAGTGATGCTGTGGTAGTCCTGAGTGATGCTGTGGTGGCATTGAGTGATGCTGTGGTGGCACTAGTGATGCTGTGGTGGCCTTGAGTGATGCTGTGGTGGCACTGAGTGATGCTGTGGTGCGCTGAGTGATGCTGTGGTGGCACTAGTGATGCTGTTGTGGCCTTGAGTGATGCTGTGGTGGCACTGAGTGATGCTGTGGTGCGCTGAGTGATGCTGTGGTGGCACTAGTGATGCTGTTGTGGCCTTGAGTGATGCTGTGGTGGCGCTGAGTGATGCTGTGGTGGCACTGAGTGATGCTGTGGTGGTGCTGAGTGATGCCGCGGTGGTGCTGAGTGATGCTGTGGTAGTGCTGACTGATGCTGTGGTGGCACTGAGTGATATTATTGTGGCTCTGAGTGATGCTGTGGTGGCCTTGAGTGATGCTGTGGTGGCCTTGAGTGATGCAGTGGTGGAGCTGAGTGATGCAGTGGTGGAGCTGAGTGATGCAGTGGTGGAGCTGAGTGATGCAGTGGTGGAGCTGAGTGATGCAGTGGTGGAGCTGAGTGATGCAGTGGTGGAGCTGAGTGATGCAGTGGTGGAGCTGAGTGATGCAGTGGTGGAGCTGAGTGATGCAGTGGTGGAGCTGAGTGATGCAGTGGTGGCACTGAGTGATGCTGTGGTGGCCACTGAGTGATATTGTTGTTGCCTTGAGTGATGCGGTGGTGGCCCTGAGTGATGCTGTGGTGGTGCTGGGTGATGCTGTGGTGGCCCTGAGTGATATTGTTGTGGCCTTTAGTGATGGTGGCGCTGAGTAATGCTGTAGTGGTGCTGAGTGATGCTGTGGAGGCACTGAGTGATGCTGTGGAGGCACTGAGTGATGCTGTGGAGGCACTGAGTGATGCTGTGGTGGTGCTGAGTGATGATGTGGTGGCGCTGAGTGATGCTGTGATGGCACTGAGTGATGCTGTGGTGGCCCTGAGTTATGCTGTGATGCCCCTGAGTGATGCTGTGGTGGTGCTGAGTGATGCGGGATGGTGCTGACTGATGCTGTTGTGGTGCTGAGTGATATTGTTGTGACCTTGAGTGATGCAGTGGTGGAGCTGAGTGATGCAGTGGTGGCACTGAGTGATGCTGTTGTGGAGCTGAGTGATGCTGTTGTGGAGCTGAGTGATGCTGTTGTGGAGCTGAGTGATGCTGTGCTGGCGCTGAGTGATGCTGTGGTGGCCCTGAGTGATGCTGTGGTTGTGCTGACTGCTGCTGTGGTGCCCCTGAGTGATGCTGTGGTGGCATTGATTGATGCTGTGGTGGCGTTGAGTGATGCTGTGGTGGCACTGAGTGATGCTGTGGTGGCACTGAGTGATGCTGTGGTGGCGCTAAGTGATGCTGTGGTGGCCCTGAGTGATACTGTGGTGGCCCTGAGTGATGCTGTTGTGTTGCTGAGTGATGCTGTTGTGCTGCTGAGTGATGCTGTGGTGGCGTTGAGTGATGCTGTGGTGCGCTGAGTGATGCTGTGGTGGCACTAGTGATGCTGTGATGGCCCTGAGTGATGCTGTGGTGGCATTGAGTGATGCTGTGGTGGCGCTGAGTGATGCAGTGGTTGTGCTGCGTGATGCAGTGGTGACGCTGAGTGATGTTGTGGTGGCGCTGAGTGATGCTGTGCTGGCGCTAAGTGATGCTGTGCTGGCGCTGAGTGATGCTGTGCTGGCGCTGAGTGATGCTGTGCTGGCGCTGAGTGATGCTGTGCTGGCGCTGAGTGATGCTGTGCTGGCACTGAGAGATGCTGTGCTGGCACTGAGAGATGCTGTGGTGGTGCTGAGTGATGCTGTGGTGGTGCTGAGTTATGATGTGGTGGCCGTGAGTGATGCTGTGGTGGCCCTGAGTGATACTGTGGTGGTGCTGAGTGATACTGTGGTGGTGCTGAGTGATGCTGTGGTGGCCCTGAGTGATATTGTTGTGGCCTTTAGTGATGGTGGCGCTGAGTAATGCTGTAGTGGCGCTGAGTGATGCTGTGGTGGCGCTGAGTGATGCTGTGGTGGTGCTGAGTGAATCCGTGGTGGCACTGAGTGATGCTGTGATGGCACTGAGTGATGCTGTTGTGGCCCTGAGTGATGCTGTAATAGCCCTGAGTGATGCTGTGGTGGTGCTGAGTGATGCGGGGATGGTGCTGACTGATGCTCTGGTGGCGCTGAGTGATATTGTTGTGGCCCTGAGTGATGCTGTGGTGGTGTCGAGTGATGCTGTGGTGGCGCTGAGTGATGCTGCGGTGGCGCTGAGTGTTGTTGTGGTGGTGTTGAGTGATGCTGTGGTGGCGCTGAGTTATGCTGTTGTGGCCACTGAGTGATATTGTTATGGCCTTTAGTGATGCAGTTGTGGTGCTGAGTGATGCTGTGGTGGCCCTGAGGGATGATGTGGTGGCCACTGAGTGATATTGTTGTGGCTGTGGCCCTGAGTGATGCTGTGGTGGTGCTGAGGGATGCTGTGGTGGCCCTGAGTGATGCTGTGGTGGCCCTGAGTGATGCTGTGGTGTTACTGAGTGATGTTGTGGTGGCCCTGAGTAATGCTGTGGTGGCCCTGAGTGATGCTGTGGTGGCCCTGAGTGATGTTTTGGTGGTGCTGAGTGATGCTGTGGTGGCGCTGACTGATGCTGTGGTGGCGCTGAGTGATATTGTTGTGACCTTGAGTGATGCAGTGGTGGAGCTGAGTGATGCAGTGGTGGCACTGAGTGATGCTGTTGTGGAGCTGAGTGATGCTGTGGTGGCGCTGAGTGATGCTGTGGTGGCGCTGAGTGATGCTGTGGTGGCTCTGAGTGATGCTGTTGTGGCCCTGAGTGATGCTGTGGTTGTGCTGACTGAAGCTGTGGTGCCCCTGAGTGATGCTGTTGTGGCATTGAGTGATGCTGTTGTGGCATTGAGTGATGCTGTGGTGGCGTTGAGTGATGCTGTGGTGGCACTGAGTGATGCTGTGGTGGCGCTGAGTGATGCTGTGGTGTTGCTGAGTGATGCTGTGGTGCTGCTGAGTGATGCTGTGGTGGCATTGAGTGATGCTGTTGTGCGCTGAGTGATGCTGTGGTGGTACTAGTGATGCTGTTGTGGCCCTGAGTGATGCTGTTGTGGCAGTGAGTGATGCTGTGGTGGCGCTGAGTGATGCTGTGGTGGAGCTGAGTGATGCTGTGGTGGTGCTGAGTGATGCCGTGGTGGTGCTGAGTGATGCCGTGGTGGTGCTGAGTGACGCTGTGATGGCACTGAGTGATGCTGTGATGGCACTGAGTGATGCTGTGGTGGCCCTGAGTAATGCTGTGATAGCCCTGGGTGATGCTGTGGTGGTGCTGAGTGATGCGGGGATGGTGCTGACTGATGCTGTTGTGGAGCTGAGTGATGCTGTGCTGGCGCTGAGTGTTGTTGTGGTGGTGTTGAGTGATGCTGTGGTGGCACTGAGTGATGCTGTGGTGGCCACTGAGTGATATTGTTGTTGCCTTGAGTGATGCGGTGGTAGCCCTGAGTGATGCTGTGGTGGTGCTGAGTGATGCTGTGATGGCCCTGAGTGATATTGTTGTGGCCTTTAGTGTTGGTGGAGCTGAGTAATGTTGTAGTGGTGCTGAGTGATGCTGTGGTGGCACTGAGTGATGCTGTGGTGGTGCTGAGTGATGATGTGGTGGCGCTGAGTGATGATGTGGTGGCCCTGAGTGATGCTGTGGTGGCCCTGAGTGATGCTGTGGTGGCCCTGAGTGATGCTGTGGTGGCCCTGAGTGATGCAGTGGTTGTGCTGCGTGATGCAGTGGTGGCGCTGTGTAATGTTGTGGTGGCGCTAAGTGATGCTGTGCTGGCGCTAAGTGATGCTGTGCTGGCGCTAAGTGATGCTGTGCTGGCGCTAAGTGATGCTGTGCTGGTGCTGAGTGATGCTGTGCTGGCGCTGAGTGATGCTGTGGTGGTGCTGAGTGATGCTGTGGTGGTACTGAGTTATGATGTAGTGGCCGTGAGTGATGCTGTGGTGGCCCTGAGTGATACTGCGGTGGTGCTGAGTGATGCTGTGGTGGCCCTGAGTGATGCTGTGGTGGCCCTGAGTGATGCTGTGGTGGCCCTGAGTGATGCAGTGGTTGTGCTGCGTGATGCAGTGGTGGCGCTGCGTAATGTTGTGGTGGCGCTAAGTGATGCTGTGCTGGCGCTAAGTGATGCTGTGCTGGCGCTGAGTGATGCTGTGCTGGCGCTGAGTGATGCTGTGGTGGTGCTGAGTGATGCTGTGGTGGTACTGAGTTATGATGTAGTGGCCGTGAGTGATGCTGTGGTGGCCCTGAGTGATACTGCGGTGGTGCTGAGTGATGCTGTGGTGGCCCTGAGTGATATTGTTGTGGCCTTTATTGATGGTGGTGCTGAGTAATGCTGTAGTGGCGCTGAGTGATGCTGTGGTGGCGCTGAGTGATTCTGTGGTGGTGCTGAGTGAATCCGTGGTGGCACTGAGTGATGCTGTGATGGCACTGAGTGATGCTGTGGTTGTGCTGATTGATGCTGTGGTGCCCCTGAGTGATGCTGTGGTGGCATTGAGTGATGCTGTGGTGGCGTTGAGTGATGCTGTGGTGGCACTGAGTGATGCTGTGGTGGCACTGAGTGATGCTGTGGTGGCACTGAGTGATGCTGCGGTGGCGCTAAGTGATGCTGTGGTGGCCCTGAGTGATACTGTGGTGGCCCTGAGTGATGCTGTGGTGTTGCTGAGTGATGCTGTGGTGCTGCTGAGTGATGCTGTGGTGGCGTTGAGTGATGCTGTGGTGCGCTGAGTGATGCTGTGGTGGCACTAGTGATGCTGTTGTGGCCCTGAGTGATGCTGTGGTGGCAGTGAGTGATGCTGTGGTGGTGCTGAGTGATGCTGTGGTGGCGCTGAGTGATGCTGTGGTGGCGCTGAGTGATGCTGTGGTGGTGCTGAGTGATGCCGTGGTGGTGCTGAGTGATGCTGTGGTGGCCCTGAGTGATGCTGTGGTGGCCCTGAGTGATGCTGTGGTGGCCCTGAGTGATGCTGTGATAGCCCTGAGTGATGCTGTGGTGGTGCTGACTGATGCTGTGGTGGCACTGAGTGATCTTGTTGTGGCCCTGAGTGATGCTGAGGTGGTGCTGAGTGATGCTGCGGTGGCGCTGAGTGTTGTTGTAGTGGTGTTGAGTGATGCTGTGGTGGCGCTGAGTTATGCTGTTGTGGCCACTGAGTGATATTGTTATGGCCTTTAGTGATGCAGTGGTGGTGCTGAGTGATGCTGTGGTTGCCCTGAGTGATGCTGTGGTGGCCACTGAGTGATATTGTTGTGGCTGTGGCCCTGAGTGATGCTGTGGTGGTGCTGAGGGATGCTGTGGTGGCCCTGAGTGATGCTGTGGTGGCCCTGAGTGATGCTGTGGTGGCCCTGAGTGATGCTGTGGTGGCCCTGAGTGATGCTGTGGTGGCACTGAGTAATGCTGTGGTGGCCCTGAGTGATGTTGTGGTGGTGCTGAGTGATGCTGTGTTGGCGCTGACTGATGCTGTGGTGGCGCTGAGTGATATTGTTGTGGCCTTGAGTGATGCAGTGGTGGAGCTGAGTGATGCAGTGGTGGCACTGAGTGATGCTGTTGTGGAGCTGAGTGATGCTGTGCTGGCGCTGAGTGATGCTCTGATGGCACTGAGTGATGCTGTGGTGGCGCTGAGTGATGCTGTGGTGGCCCTGAGTGATGCTGTGGTGGCCCTGAGTGATGCTGTGGTTGTGCTGACTGATGCTGTGGTGGCCCTGAGTGATGCTGTGGTGGCGTTCAGTGATGCTGTTGTGGCGCTGAGTGATGCTGTGGTGGCACTGAGTGATGCTGTGGTGGCGCTGAGTGATGCTGTGGTGGCCCTGAGTGATGCTGTGGTGGCCCTGAGTGATGCTGTGGTGGCCCTGAGTGATGCTGTGGTGGTGCTGTGGTGGCGTTGAGTGATGCTGTGGTGCACTGAGTGATGCTGTGGTGGCACTAGTGATGCTGTTGTGGCCTTGAGTGAAGCTGTGGTAGCGCTGAGTGATGCTGTGGTGGTGCTAGGTGAATCCGTGGTGGCACTGAGTGATGCTGTGATGGCACTGAGTGATGCTGTTGTTGTGCTGACTGATGCTGTAGTGCCCCTGAGTGATGCTGTGGTGGCGCTGAGTGATGCTGTGGTGGCCCTGAGTGATGCTGTGGTGGCCCTGAGTGATGCTGTGGTGCCCCTGAGTGATGCTGTGGTGGCATTGAGTGATGCTGTGGTGGCGCTGAGTGATGCTGTGGTGGCGCTGAGTGATGCTGTGGTGGCACTGAGTGATGCCGTGGTGGTGCTGAGTGATGCCGTGGTGGTGCTGAGTGATGCAGTGGTGGTGCTGAGTGATGCTGTGGTGGTCCTGACTGATGCTGTGGTGGCACTGAAGGATATTATTGTAGCCCTGAGTGATGCTGTGGTGGCCTTGAGTGATGCAGTGCTGGCGCTGAGTGATGTGGTGGCTATGAGTGATGCTGTGCTTGATCTGAGTGATGGTGTGCTGGTGCTGAGTGATGCTGTGCTGGTGCTGAGTGATGCTGTGATGGCACTGAGTGATGCTGTGGTTGCCCTGAGTGATGCTGTGATGCCCCTGAGTGATGCTGTGGTGGTGCTGACTGATGCGGGGATGGTGCTGAGTGATATTGTTGTGGCACTGAGTTATGCTGTGGTGGTGTTGAGGGATGCTGTGGTGGCACTGAGTGATGCTTTGGTGGCCACTGAGTGATATTGTTGTTGCCTTGAGTGATGCGGTGGTAGCCCTGAGTGATGCTGTGGTGGTGCTGAGTGATGCTGTGATGGCCCTGAGTGATATTGTTGTGGCCTTTAGTGTTGGTGGAGCTGAGTAATGCTGTAGTGGTGCTGAGTGATGCTGTGGTGGCACTGAGTGATGCTGTGGTGGCGCTGAGTGATGATGTGGTGGCGCTGAGTGATGCTGTGGTGGCCCTGAGTGATGCTGTGGTGGCCCTGAGTGATGCTGTGGTGGCCCTGAGTGATGCTGTGGTGGCCCTGAGTGATGCTGTGGTGGCCCTGAGTGATGCAGTGGTTGTGCTGTGTGATGCAGTGGTGGCGCTGAGTTATGTTGTGGTGGCGCTAAGTGATGCTGTTCTGGCGCTAAGTGATGCTGTGCTGGCGCTGAGTGATGCTGTGCTGGTGCTGAGTGATGCTGTGCTGGTACTAATTGATGCTGTGGTGGTGCTGAGTGATGCTGTGGTGGTGCTGAGTTATGATGTGGTGGCCGTGAGTGATGCTGTGGTGGCCCTGAGTGATACTGCGGTGGTGCTGAGTGATGCTGTGGTGGCCCTGAGTGATATTCTTGTGGCCTTTAGTGATGGTGGCGCTGAGTAATGCTGTAGTGGTGCTGAGTGATGCTGTGGTGGCGCTGAGTGATGCTGTGGTGGTGCTGAGTGAATCCGTGGTGGCACTGAGTGATGCTGTGATGGCACTGAGTGATGCTGTGGGGGCCCTGAGTGATGCTGTGGTGGCCCTGAGTCATGCAGTGGTTGTGCTGCGTGATGCAGTGGTGGCGCTGAGTGATGCTGTGCTGGCGCTAAGTGATGCTGTGCTGGTGCTAAGTGATGCTGTGCTGGCGCTGAGTGATGCTGTGCTGGCGCTGAGTGATGCTGTGCTGGCGCTAATTGATGCTGTGATGGTGCTGAGTGATGCTGTGGTGGTGCTGAGTTATGATGTGGTGGCCGGGAGTGATGCTGTGGTGGCCCTGAGTGATACGGCGGTGGTGCTGAGTGATGCTGTGGTGGCCCTGAGTGATATTGTTGTGACCTTTAGTGATGGTGGCGCTGAGTAATGCTATAGTGGCACTGAGTGATGCTGTGGTGGCGCTGAGTGATGTTGTGGTGGTGCTGAGTGATGCTGTGGTGCGCTGAGTGATGCTGTGGTGGCACTAGTGATGCTGTTGTGGCCCTGAGTGATGCTGTGGTGGCAGTGAGTGATGCTGTGGTGGCGCTGACTGATGCTGTGGTGGCGCTGAGTGATGCTGTGGTGGTGCTGAGTGATGCCCTGGTGGTGCTGAGTGATGCTGTGATGGCACTGAGTGATGCTGTGGTGGCCCTGAGTGATGCTGTGATAGCCCTGAGTGATGCTGTGGTGGTGCTAAGTGATGCGGGGATGGTGCTGACTGATGCTGTGGTGGCACTGAGTGATATTGTTGTGGCCCTGAGTGATGCTGTGGTGGTGTTGAGTGATGCTGTGGTGGTGTTGAGTGATGCTGTGGTGGCGCTGAGTGATGCTGCGGTGGCGCTGAGTGTTGTTGTGGTGGTGTTGAGTGATGCTGTGATGGCACTGAGTGATGCTGTGGTGGCGCTGAGTGATGCTGTGGTGGCGCTGAGTGATGCTGTGGTGGTGCTGAGTGAATCCGTGGTGGCACTGAGTGATGCTTTGATGGCACTGAGTGATGCTGTGGGTGCCCTGAGTGATGCTGTGGTGGTGCTGAGTGATGCGGGGATGGTGCTTACTGATGCTCTGGTGGCGCTGAGTGATATTGTTGTGGCCCTGAGTGATGCTGTGGTGGTGTTGAGTGATGCTGTGGTGGCGCTGAGTGATGCTGCGGTGGCGCTGATTGTTGTTGTGGTGGTGTTGAGTGATGCTGTGGTGGCCCTGAGTGATAATGTGGTGGCCCTGAGTGATGCTGTGGTGTTGCTGAGTGATGCTGTGGTGCTGCTGAGTGATGCTGTGGTGGCGTTGAGTGATGCTGTGGTGCGCTGAGTGATGCTGCGGTGGCGCTGAATGTTGTTGTGGTGGTGTTGAGTGATGCTGTGGTGGCGCTGAGTTATGCTGTTGTGGCCCCTGAGTGATATTGTTATGGCCTTTAGTGATGCAGTGGTGGTGCTGAGTGATGCTGTGGTGGCCCTGAGTGATGCTGTGGTGGCCACTGAGTGATATTGTTGTGACTGTGGCCCTGAGTGATGCTGTGGTGGTGCTGAGGGATGCTGTGGTGACCCTGAGTGATGCTGTGGTGGCCCTGAGAGATGCTGTGGTGGCACTGAGTGATGCTGTGGTGGCCCTGAGTAATGCTGTGGCGGCCCTGAGTGATGCTGTGGTGGCCCTGAGTGATGTTTTGGTGGTGCTGAGTGATGATGTGGTGGCGCTGACTGATGCTGTGCTGGCGCTGAGTGATATTGTTGTGACCTTGAGTGATGTAGTGGTGGAGCTGAGTGATGCAGTGGTGGAGCTGAGTGATGCAGTGGTGGAGCTGAGTGATGCAGTGGTGGCACTGAGTGATGCTGTTGTGGAGCTGAGTGATGCTGTGCTGGCTCTGAGTGATGCTGTGGTGGTGCTGAGTGATGCTGTGGTGGCGCTGAGTGATGCCGTGGTGGTGCTGAGTGATGCCGTGGTGGTGCTGAGTGATGCTGTGATGGCACTGAGTGATGCTGTGGTGGCCCTGAGTGATGCTGTGATAGCCCTGAGTGATGCTGTGGTGGTGCTAAGTGATGCGGGGATGGTGCTGACTGATGCTGTGGTGGCGATGAGTGATATTGTTGTGGCCCTGAGTGATGCTGTGGTGGTGTTGAGTGATGCTGTGGTGGCGCTGAGTGATGCTGCGGTGGCGCTGAGTGTTGTTGTGGTGGTGTTGAGTGATGCTGTGATGGCACTGAGTGATGCTGTGGTGGCGCTGACTGATGCTGTGGTGGCGCTGAGTGATGCTGTGGTGGTGCTGAGTGAATCCGTGGTGGCACTGAGTGATGCTTTGATGGCACTGAGTGATGCTGTGGGTGCCCTGAGTGATGCTGTGGTGGTGCTGAGTGATGCGGGGATGGTGCTTACTGATGCTCTGGTGGCGCTGAGTGATATTGTTGTGGCCCTGAGTGATGCTGTGGTGGTGTCGAGTGATGCTGTGGTGGCGCTGAGTGATGCTGCGGTGGCGCTGATTGTTGTTGTGGTGGTGTTGAGTGATGCTGTGGTGGCCCTGAGTGATACTGTGGTGGCCCTGAGTGATGCTGTGGTGTTGCTGAGTGATGCTGTGGTGCTGCTGAGTGATGCTGTGGTGGCATTGAGTGATGCTGTGGTGCGCTGAGTGATGCTGCGGTGGCGCTGAATGTTGTTGTGGTGGTGTTGAGTGATGCTGTGGTGGCGCTGAGTTATGCTGTTGTGGCCCCTGAGTGATATTGTTATGGCCTTTAGTGATGCAGTGGTGGTGCTGAGTGATGCTGTGGTGGCCCTGAGTGATGCTGTGGTGGCCACTGAGTGATATTGTTGTGACTGTGGCCCTGAGTGATGCTGTGGTGGTGCTGAGGGATGCTGTGGTGACCCTGAGTGATGCTGTGGTGGCCCTGAGAGATGCTGTGGTGGCACTGAGTGATGCTGTGGTGGCCCTGAGTAATGCTGTGGCGGCCCTGAGTGATGCTGTGGTGGCCCTGAGTGATGTTTTGGTGGTGCTGAGTGATGATGTGGTGGTGCTGACTGATGCTGTGCTGGCGCTGAGTGATATTGTTGTGACCTTGAGTGATGTAGTGGTGGAGCTGAGTGATGCAGTGGTGGAGCTGAGTGATGCAGTGGTGGCACTGAGTGATGCTGTTGTGGAGCTGAGTGATGCTGTGCTGGCTCTGAGTGATGCTGTGGTGGTGCTGAGTGATGCTGTGGTGGCCCTGAGTGATGCTGTGGTGGCCCTGAGTGATGCTGTGGTTGTGCTGACTGATGCTGTGGTGCCACTGAGTGATGCTGTGGTGGCATTGAGTGTGCTGTGGTGGTGTTGAGTGATGCTGTGGTGACACTGAGTGATGCTGTGGTGGCACTGAGTGATGCTGTGGCGGTGCTAAGTAATGCTGTGGTGGCCCTGAGTGATGCTGTGGTGTTGCTGAGTGATGCTGTGGTGGTGCTGAGTGATGCTGTGGTGGCATTGAGTGATGCTGTGGTGCGCTGAGTGATGCTGTGGTGGCACTAGTGATGCTGTTTTGGCCTTGAGTGATGCTGTGGTGGCACTGAGTGATGCTGTGGTGCGCTGAGTGATGCTGTGGTGGCACTAGTGATGCTGTTGTGGCCTTGAGTGATGCTGTGGTGGCACTGAGTGATGCTGTGGTGCGCTGAGTGATGCTGTGGTGGCGCTGAGTGATGCTGTGGTGGCGCTGAGTGATGCTGTGGTGGTGCTGAGTGATGCCGCGGTGGTGCTGAGTGATGCCGCGGTGGTGCTGAGTGATGCTGTGGTAGTGCTGACTGATGCTGTGGTGGCACTGAGTGATATTATTGTGGCCCTGAGTGATGCTGTGGTGGCCTTGAGTGATGCAGTGGTGGAGCTGAGTGATGCAGTGGTGGAGCTGAGTGATGCAGTGGTAGCACTGAGTGATGCTGTGGTGGCCACTGAGTGATATTGTTGTTGCCTTGAGTGATGCGGTGGTGGCCCTGAGTGATGCTGTGGTGGTGCTGGGTGATGCTGTGGTGGCCCTGAGTGATATTGTTGTGGCCTTTAGTGATGGTGGCGCTGAGTAATGCTGTAGTGGTGCTGAGTGATGCTGTGGAGGCACTGAGTGATGCTGTGGTGGTGCTGAGTGATGATGTGGTGGCGCTGAGTGATGCTGTGATGGCACTGAGTGATGCTGTGGTGGCCCTGAGTTATGCTGTGATGCCCCTGAGTGATGCTGTGGTGGTGCTGAGTGATGCGGGATGGTTCTGACTGATGCTGTTGTGGTGCTGAGTGATATTGTTGTGACCTTGAGTGATGCAGTGGTGGAGCTGAGTGATGCTGTTGTGGAGCTGAGTGATGCTGTGCTGGCGCTGAGTGATGCTGTGGTGGCCCTGAGTGATGCTGTGGTTGTGCTGACTGCTGCTGTGGTGCCCCTGAGTGATGCCGTGGTGACCTTGAGTGATGCTGTGGTGGCACTGAGTGATGCTGTGGTGGCACTGAGTGATGCTGAGGTGGCGCTAAGTGATGCTGTGGTGGCCCTGAGTGATACTGTGGTGGCCCTGAGTGATGCTGTTGTGTTGCTGAGTGATGCTGTGGTGCTGCTGAGTGATGCTGTGGTGGCGTTGAGTGATGCTGTGGTGGCGTTGAGTGATGCTGTGGTGCGCTGAGTGATGCTGTTGTGGCCCTGAGTGATGCTGTGGTGGCATTGAGTGATGCTGTGGTGGCGCTGAGTGATGCAGTGGTTGTGCTGCGTGATGCAGTGGTTGTGCTGCGTGATGCAGTGGTGACGCTGAGTGATGTTGTGGTGGCGCTGAGTGATGCTGTGCTGGCGCTGAGTGATGCTGTGCTGGCTCTGAGTGATGCTGTGCTGGCGCTGAGTGATGCTGTGCTGGCACTGAGAGATGCTGTGGTGGTGCTGAGTGATGCTGTGGTGGTGCTGAGTAATGCTGTCGTGGCGCTGAGTAATGCTGTCGTGGCGCTGAGTGATGCTGTGGTGGCGCTGAGTGATGCTGTGGTGGTGCTGAGTGAATCCGTGGTGGCACTGAGTGATGCTGTGATGGCACTGAGTGATGCTGTGGTGGCCCTGAGTGATGCTGTGATAGCCCTGAGTGATGCTGTGGTGGTGCTGAGTGATGCGGGGATGGTGCTGACTGATGCTCTGGTGGCGCTGAGTGATATTGTTGTGGCCCTGAGTGATGCTGTGGTGGTGTCGAGTGATGCTGTGGTGGCCCTGAGTGATGCTGTGGTGGCCCTGAGTGATGCTGTGGTGGCCCTGAGTGATGCTGTGGTTGTGCTGACTGATGCTGTGGTGGCGCTGAGTTATGCTGTTGTGGCCACTGAGTGATATTGTTATGGCCTTTAGTGATGCAGTTGTGGTGCTGAGTGATGCTGTGGTGGCCCTGAGGGATGCTGTGGTGGCCACTGAGTGATATTGTTGTGGCTGTGGCCCTGAGTGATGCTGTGGCGGTGCTGAGGGATGCTGTGGTGGCCCTGAGTGATGCTGTGGTGCCACTGAGTGATGTTGTGGTGGCCCTGAGTAATGCTGTGGCGGCCCTGAGTGATGCTGTGGTGGCCCTGAGTGATGTTTTGGTGGTGCTGAGTGATGCTGTGGTGGCGCTGACTGATATTGTTGTGACCTTGAGTGATATTGTTGTGACCTTGAGTGATGCAGTGGTGGAGCTGAGTGATGCAGTGGTGGCACTGAGTGATGCTGTTGTGGAGCTGAGTGATGCTGTGCTGGCGCTGAGTGATGCTGTGGTGGCGCTGAGTGATGCTGTGGTGGCTCTGAGTGATGCTGTGGTGGCCCTGAGTGATGCTGTGGTTGTGCTGACTGATGCTGTGGTGCCCCTGAGTGATGCTGTGGTGGCATTGAGTGATGCTGTGGTGGCGTTGAGTGATGCTGTGGTGGCACTGAGTGATGCTGTGGTGGCACTGAGTGATGCTGTGGTGTGGCTGAGTGATGCTGTGGTGCTGCTGAGTGATGCTGTGGTGGCATTGAGTGATGCTGTGGTGCGCTGAGTGATGCTGTGGTGGCACTAGTGATGCTGTTGTGGCCCTGAGTGATGCTCTGGTGGCATTGAGTGATGCTGTGGTGGCATTGAGTGATGCTGTGGTGGCGCTGAGTGATGCTGTGGTGGCGCTGAGTGATGCTGTGGTGGCACTGAGTGACGCTGTGATGGCGCTGAGTGACGCTGTGATGGCACTGAGTGATGCTGTGATGGCACGGAGTGATGCTGTGATGGCACTGAGTGATGCTGTGGTGGCCCTGAGTAATGCTGTGATAGCCCTGGGTGATGCTGTGGTGGTGCTGAGTGATGCGGGGATGGTGCTGACTGATGCTGTGGTGGCCCTGAGTGATGCTGTGATAGCCCTGAGTGATATTGTTGTGGCCCTGAGTGATGCTGTGGTGGTGTTGAGTGATGCTGCGGTGGTGCTGAGTGTTGTTGTCGTGGTGTTGAGTGATGCTGTGGTGGCACTGAGTTATGCTGTTGTGACCACTGAGTGATATGGTTATGGCCTTTAGTGATGCAGTGGTGGTGCTGAGTGATGCTGTGGTGGCCCTGAGTGATGCTGTGGTGGCCATGGAGTGATATTGTTGTGGCTGTGGCCCTGAGTGATGCTGTGGTGGCCCTGAGTGATGCTGTGGTGGCCCAGAGTGATGCTGTGGTGGCCCTCAGTAATGCTGTGGTGGCCCTGAGTGATGCTGTGGTGGCCCTGAGTAATGTTGTGGTGGTGCTGAGTGATGCTGTGTTGGCGCTGACTGATGCTGTGGTGGCGCTGAGTGATATTGTTGTGGCCTTGAGTGATGCAGTGGTGGAGCTGAGTGATGCAGTGGCGGCACTGAGTGATGCTGTGGTGGCGCTGAGTGATGCTGTGGTGGCACTGAGTGATGCTGTGGTGGTGCTGAGTGATGCCGTGGTGGTGCTGAGTGATGCTGTGGTGGTCCTGACTGATGCTGTGGTGGCACTGAGTTATATTATTGTAGCCCTGAGTGATTCTGTGGTGGCCTTGAGTGATGCAGTGGTGGCGCTGAGTGATGTGGTGGCTATGAGTGATGCTGTGCTTGATCTGAGTGATGGTGTGCTGGTGCTGAGTGATGCTGTGCTGGTGCTGAGTGATGCTGTGATGGCACTGAGTGATGCTGTGGTTGCCCTGAGTGATGCTGTGATGCCCCTGAGTGATGCTGTGGTGGTGCTGAGTGATGCAGGGATGGTGCTGACTGATGCTGTGGTGGTGCTGAGTGATATTGTTGTGGCACTGAGTGATGCTGTGGTGGCACTGAGTGATGCTGTGGTGGCGCTGAGTGTTGTTGTTGTGGTGTTGAGTGATTCTGTGGTGGCACTGAGTGATGCTGTGGTGGCCACTGAGTGATATTGTTGTTGCCTTGAGTGATGTGGTGGTAGCCCTGAGTGATGCTGTGGTGGTGCTGAGTGATGCTGTGATGGCCCTGAGTGATATTGTTGTGGCCTTTAGTGTTGGTGGAGCTGAGTAATGCTGTAGTGGTGCTGAATGATGCTGTGGTGGCACTGAGTGATGCTGTGGTGGTGCTGAGTGATGATGTGGTGGCGCTGAGTGATGCTGTTGTGGCCCTGAGTGATGCTGTGGTGGCCCTGAGTGATGCTGTGGTGGCCCTGAGTGATGCAGTGGTTGTGCTGCGTGATGCAGTGGTGGCGCTGAGTGATGTTGTGGTGGCACTAAATGATGCTGTGCTGGCGCTGAGTGATGCTGTGCTGGCGCTGAGTGATGCTGTGCTGGCGCTGAGTGATGCTGTGCTGGCGCTGAGTGATGCTGTGCTGGCGCTGAGTGATGCTGTGGTGGTGCTGAGTGATGCTGTGGTGGTGCTGAGTTATGATGTGGTGGCCGTGAGTGATGCTGTGGTGGCCCTGAGTGATACTGCCGTGGTGCTGAGTGATGCTGTGGTGGCCCTGAGTGATATTGTTGTGGCCTTTAGTGATGGTGGCGCTGAGTAATGCTGTAGTGGCGCTGAGTGATGCTGTGGTGGCGCTGAGTGATGCTGTGGTGGTGCTGAGTGAATCCGTGGTGGCACTGAGTGATGCTGTGATGGCACTGAGTGATGCTGTGGTTGTGCTGACTGATGCTGTAGTGCCCCTGAGTGATGCTGTCGTGGCACTGAGTGATGCTGTGGTGGCGCTGAGTGATATTGTTGTGGCCTTGAGTGATGCAGTGGTGGAGCTGAGTGATGCAGTGGTGGCACTGAGTGATGCTGTTGTGGAGCTGAGTGATGCTGTGCTGGCGCTGAGTGATGCTCTGATGGCACTGAGTGATGCTGTGGTGGCGCTGAGTGATGCTGTGGTGGCCCTGAGTGATGCTGTGGTTGTGCTGACTGATGCTGTAGTGGCCCTAAGTGATGCTGTGGTGGGGTTGAGTGATGCTGTTGTGGCGATGAGTGATGCTGTGGTGGCACTGCGTGATGCTGTGGTGGCGCTGATTGATGCTGTGGTATTGCTGAGTGATGCTGTGGTGGTGCTGAGTGATGCTGTGGTGACGTTGAGTGATGCTGTGGTGCGCTGAGTGATGCTGTGGTGGCACTAGTGATGCTTTTGTGGCCTTGAGTGAAGCTGTGGTAGCACTGAGTGATGCTGCGGTGGCGCTGAGTGATGCTGCGGTGTCACTGAGTGATGCTGTGGTGGTGCTGAGTGATGCTGTGGTGGTGCTGAGTGATGCTGTGGTGGTCCTGACTGATGCTGTGGTGGCACTGAGTGATATTATTGTAGCCCTGAGTGATGCTGTGGTGGCCTTGAGTGATGCAGTGGTGGCGCTGAGTGATGTGGTGGCTATGAGTGATGCTGTGCTTGATCTGAGTGATGGTGTGCTGGTGCTGAGTGATGCTGTGCTGGCGCTGAGTGATGCTGTGCTGGCGCTGAGTGATGCTGTGGTGGTGCTGAGTGATGCTGTGGTGGTGCTGAGTTATGATATGGTGGCCGTGAGTGATGCGGTGGTGGTGCTGGGTGATGCTGTGGTGGCCCTGAGTGATATTGTTGTGGCCTTTAGTGATGGTGGCGCTGCGTAATGCTGTAGTGGTGCTGAGTGATGCTGTGGAGGCACTGAGTGATACTGTGGTGGTGCTGAGTGATGATGTGGTGGCGCTGAGTGATGCTGTGATGGCACTGAGTGATGCTGTGGTGACCCTGAGTTATGCTGTGATGCCCCTGAGTGATGCTGTGGTGGTGCTGAGTGATGCGGGATGGTGCTGACTGATGCTGTTGTGGTGCTGAGTGATATTGTTGTGACCTTGAGTGATGCAGTGGTGGAGCTGAGTGATGCAGTGGTGGCACTGAGTGATGCTGTTGTGGAGCTGAGTGATGCTGTGCTGGCGCTGAGTGATGCTGTGGTGGCCCTGAGTGATGCTGTGGTTGTGCTGACTGCTGCTGTGGTACCCCTGAGTGATGCTGTGGTGGCATTGAGTGATGCTGTGGTGGCGTTGAGTGATGCTGTGGTGGCAGAGTGATGCTGTGGTGGCACTGAGTGATGCTGTGGTGGCGCTAAGTGATGCTGTGGTGGCCCTGAGTGATACTGTGGTGGCCCTGAGTGATGCTGTGGTGTTGCTGAGTGATGCTGTGGTGTTGCTGAGTGATGCTGTGGTGCTGCTGAGTGATGCTGTGGTGGCGTTGAGTGATGCTGTGGTGCGCTGAGTGATGCTGTGGTGGCAATAGTGATGCTGTTGTGGCCCTGAGTGATGCTGTGGTGGCATTGAGTGATGCTGTGGTGGCGCTGAGTGATGCAGTGGTTGTGCTGCGTGATGCAGTGGTGACGCTGAGTGATGTTGTGGTGGCGCTGAGTGATGTTGTGGTGGCGCTGAGTGATGCTGTGCTGGCGCTGAGTGATGCTGTGCTGGCGCTGAGTGATGCTGTGCTGGCGCTGAGTGATGCTGTGCTGGCACTGAGAGATGCTGTGGTGGTGCTGAGTGATGCTGTGGTGGTGCTGAGTTATGATGTGGTGGCCGTGAGTGATGCTGTGGTGGCCCTGAGTGATACTGTGGTGGTGCTGAGTGATACTGTGGTGGTGCTGAGTGATGCTGTGGTGGCCCTGAGTGATATTGTTGTGGCCTTTAGTGATGGTGGCGCTGAGTAATGCTGTAGTGGCGCTGAGTGATGCTGTGGTGGCGCTGAGTGATGCTGTGGTGGTGCTGAGTAATCCGTGGTGGCACTGAGTGATGCTGTGATGGCACTGAGTGATGCTGTGGTGGCCCTGAGTGATGCTGTGATAGCCCTGAGTGATGCTGTGGTGGTGCTGAGTGATGCGGGGATGGTGCTGACTGATGCTCTGGTGGCGCTGAGTGATATTGTTGTGGCCCTGAGTGATGCTGTGGTGGTGTCGAGTGATGCTGTGGTGGCGCTGAGGGATGCTGCGGTGGCACTGAGTGTTGTTGTGGTGGTGTTGAGTGATGCTGTGGTGGCCCTGAGTGATACTGTGGTGGTGCTGAGTGATACTGTGGTGGTGCTGAGTGATGCTGTGGTGGCCCTGAGAGATATTGTTGTGGCCTTTAGTGATGGTGGCGCTGAGTAATGCTGTAGCGGCGCTGAGTGATGCTGTGGTGGTGCTGAGTGAATCCGTGGTGGCACTGAGTGATGCTGTGATGGCACTGAGTGATGCTGTGGTAGCCCTGAGTGATACTGCGGTGGTGCTGAGTGATGCTGTGGTGGCCCTGAGTGATATTGTTGTGGCCTTTAGTGATGGTGGCGCTGAGTAATGCTGTAGTGGCGCTGAGTGATGCTGTGATGGCGCTGAGTGATGCTGTGGTGGTGCTGAGTGATGCTGTGGTGGTGCTGAGTGATGCTGTGATGGCACTGAGTGATGCTGTGATGGCACTGAGTGATGCTGTGGTTGTGCTGACTGATGCTGTGGTGCCCCTGAGTGATGCTGTGGTGGCATTGAGTGATGCTGTGGTGGCTTTGAGTGATGCTGTTGTGGAGCTGAGTGATGCTGTGCTGGCGCTGAGTGATGCTCTGATGGCACTGAGTGATGCTGTGGTGGCCCTGAGTGATGCTGTGGTGGCCCTGAGTGATGCTGTGGTGGCCCTGAGTGATGCTGTGGTGGCCCTGAGTGATGCTGTGGTGGCCCTGAGTGATGCTGTGGTGGCCCTGAGTGATGCTGCAGTGGCCCTGAGTGATGCTGTGGTGGGGTTGAGTGATGCTGTTGTGGCGATGAGTGATGCTGTGGTGGCACTGAGTGATGCTGTGGTGGCCCTGAGTGATGCTGTGGTGGCCCTGAGTGATGCTGCGGTGGCCCTGAGTGATGCTGTGGTGGCCCTGAGTGATGCTGTGGTGTTGCTGACTGATGCTGTGGTGGCGTTGAGTGATGCTGTGGTGCGCTGAGTGATGCTGTGGTGGCACTAGTGATGCTGTGGTGGCCTTGAGTGAAGCTGTGGTAGCGCTGAGTGATGCTGTGGTGGCGCTGAGTGATGCTGTGGTGGCGCTGAGTGATGCTGTGGTGGCGCTGAGTGATGCTGTGGTGGCGCTGAGTGATGCTGTGGTGGCGCTGAGTGATGCTGTGGTGGTGCTGAGTGATGCTGTGGTGGTGCTGAGTGATGCTGTGGTGATCCTGACTGATGCTGTGGTGGCACTGAGTGATATTATTGTAGCCCTGAGTGATGCTGTGGTGGCCTTGAGTGATGCAGTGGTGGCACTGAGTGATGTGGTGGCTATGAGTGATGCTGTGCTTGATCTGAGTGATGGTGTGCTGGTGCTGAGTGATGCTGTGCTGGCGCTGAGTGATGCTGTGGTGGTGCTGAGTGATGCTGTGGTGGTGCTGGGTTGTGATGTGGTGGCCGTGAGTGATGCGGTGGTGGCCCTGAGTGATGCTGTGGTGGTGCTGGGTGATGCTGTGGTGGCTGTGAGTGATATTGTTGTGGCCTTTAGTGATGGTGGCGCTGAGTAATGCTGTAGTGGTGCTGAGTGATGCTGTGGAGGCACTGAGTGATGCTGTGGTGGTGCTGAGTGATGCTGTGGTGGTGCTGAGTGATGATGTGGTGGCGCTGAGTGATGCTGCAGTGGCCCTGAGTAATGCTGTTGTGGCGATGAGTGATGCTGTGGTGGCACTGAGTGATGCTGTGGTGGCCCTGAGTGATGCTGTGGTGGCCCTGAGTGATGCTGTGGTGGCCCTGAGTGATGCTGTGGTGGCCCTGAGTGATGCTGTGGTGGCCCTGAGTGATGCTGTGGTGTTGCTGACTGATGCTGTGGTGGCATTGAGTGATGCTGTGGTGCGCTGAGTGATGCTGTGGTGGCACTAGTGATGCTGTGGTGGCCTTGAGTGAAGCTGTGGTAGCGCTGAGTGATGCTGTGGTGGCGCTGAGTGATGCTGTGGTGGCGCTGAGTGATGCTGTGGTGGCACTGAGTGATGCTGTGGTGGCACTGAGTGATGCTGTGGTGGTGCTGAGTGATGCTGTGGTGGTGCTGAGTGATGCTGTGGTGGCACTGAGTGATGCTGTGGTGGTGCTGAGTGATGCTGTGGTGGTGCTGAGTGATGCTGTGGTGATCCTGACTGATGCTGTGGTGGCACTGAGTGATATTATTGTAGCCCTGAGTGATGCTGTGGTGGCCTTGAGTGATGCTGTGGTGGCGCTGAGTGATGCTGTGGTGGCGCTGAGTGATGCTGTGGTGGCACTGAGTGATGCTGTGGTGGTGCTGAGTGATTCTGTGGTGGTGCTGAGTGATGCTGTGGTGATCCTGACTGATGCTGTGGTGGCACTGAGTGATATTATTGTAGCCCTGAGTGATGCTGTGGTGGCCTTGAGTGATGCAGTGGTGGCACTGAGTGATGTGGTGGCTATGAGTGATGCTGTGCTTGATCTGAGTGATGCTGTGCTGGCGCTGAGTGATGCTGTGCTGGCGCTGAGTGATGCTGTGGTGGTGCTGAGTGATGCTGTGGTGGTGCTGGGTTGTGATGTGGTGGCCGTGAGTGATGCGGTGGTGGCCCTGAGTGATGCTGTGGTGGTGCTGGGTGATGCTGTGGTGGCCCTGAGTGATATTGTTGTGGCCTTTAGTGATGGTGGCGCTGCGTAATGCTGTAGTGGTGCTGAGTGATGCTGTGGAGGCACTGAGTGATACTGTGGTGGTGCTGAGTGATGATGTGGTGGCGCTGAGTGATGCTGTGATGGCACTGAGTGATGCTGTGGTGACCCTGAGTTATGCTGTGATGCCCCTGAGTGATGCTGTGGTGGTGCTGAGTGATGCGGGATGGTGCTGACTGATGCTGTTGTGGTGCTGAGTGATATTGTTGTGACCTTGAGTGATGCAGTGGTGGAGCTGAGTGATGCAGTGGTGGCACTGAGTGATGCTGTTGTGGAGCTGAGTGATGCTGTGCTGGCGCTGAGTGATGCTGTGGTGGCCCTGAGTGATGCTGTGGTGGCATTGAGTGATGCTGTGGTGGCGCTGAGTGATGCAGTGGTTGTGCTGCGTGATGCAGTGGTGACGCTGAGTGATGTTGTGGTGGCGCTGAGTGATGCTGTGCTGGCGCTAAGTGATGCTGTGCTGGCGCTGAGTGATGCTGTGCTGGCGCTGAGTGATGCTGTGCTGGCACTGAGAGATGCTGTGGTGGTGCTGAGTGATGCTGTGGTGGTGCTGAGTTATGATGTGGTGGCCGTGAGTGATGCTGTGGTGGCCCTGAGTGATACTGTGGTGGTGCTGAGTGATACTGTGGTGGTGCTGAGTGATGCTGTGGTGGCCCTGAGTGATATTGTTGTGGCCTTTAGTGATGGTGGCGCTGAGTAATGCTGTAGTGGCGCTGAGTGATGCTGTGGTGGCGCTGAGTGATGCTGTGGTGGTGCTGAGTGAATCCGTGGTGGCACTGAGTGATGCTGTGATGGCAATGAGTGATGCTGTGGTGGCCCTGAGTGATGCTGTGATAGCCCTGAGTGATGCTGTGGTGGTGCTGAGTGATGCGGGGATGGTGCTGACTGATGCTCTGGTGGCGCTGAGTGATATTGTTGTGGCCCTGAGTGATGCTGTGGTGGTGTCGAGTGATGCTGTGGTGGCGCTGAGGGATGCTGCGGTGGCGCTGAGTGTTGTTGTGGTGGTGTTGAGTGATGCTGTGGTGGCCCTGAGTGATACTGTGGTGGTGCTGAGTGATACTGTGGTGGTGCTGAGTGATGCTGTGGTGGCCCTGAGAGATATTGTTGTGGCCTTTAGTGATGGTGGCGCTGAGTAATGCTGTAGCGGCGCTGAGTGATGCTGTGGTGGTGCTGAGTGAATCCGTGGTGGCACTGAGTGATGCTGTGATGGCACTGAGTGATGCTGTGGTAGCCCTGAGTGATACTGCGGTGGTGCTGAGTGATGCTGTGGTGGCCCTGAGTGATATTGTTGTGGCCTTTAGTGATGGTGGCGCTGAGTAATGCTGTAGTGGCGCTGAGTGATGCTGTGGTGGTGCTGAGTGAATCCGTGGTGGCACTGAGTGATGCTGTGATGGCACTGAGTGATGCTGTAGTTGTGCTGACTGATGCTGTGGTGCCCCTGAGTGATGCTGTGGTGGCATTGAGTGATGCTGTGGTGGCTTTGAGTGATGCTGTTGTGGAGCTGAGTGATGATGTGCTGGCGCTGAGTGATGCTCTGATGGCACTGAGTGATGCTGTGGTGGCGCTGAGTGATGCTGTGGTGGCCCTGAGTGATGCTGTGGTGTCCCTGAGTGATGCTGTGTTTGTGCTGACTGATGCTGTGGTGGCCCTGAGTGATGCTGTTGTGGTGTTGAGTGATGCTGTGGTGGCGTTGAGTGATGCTGTGGTGCGCTGAGTGATGCTGTGGTGGCACTGGTGATGCTGTTGTGGCCCTAGTGATGCTGTTGTGGCCTTGAGTGAAGCTGTGGTAGCGCTGAGTGATGCTGTGGTGGCGCTGAGTGATGCTGTGGTGGCACTGAGTGATGCTTTGGTGGTGCTGAGTGATGCCGTGGTGGTGCTGAGTGATGCTGTGGTGGTCCTGACTGATGCTGTGGTGGCACTGAGTGATATTATTGTAGCCCTGAGTGATGCTGTGGTGGCCTTGAGTGATGCAGTGGTGGTGCTGAGTGATGTGGTGGCTATGAGTGATGCTGTGCTTGATCTGAGTGATGCTGTGCTGGCGCTGAGTGATGCTGTGCTGGCGCTGAGTGATGCTGTGATGGCACTGAGTGATGCTGTGGTTGCCCTGAGTGATGCTGTGATGCTCCTGAGTGATGCTGTGGTGGTGCTGAGTGATGCGGGATGGTGCTGACTGATGCTGTGGTGGTGCTGAGTGATGCTGTGGTGGCACTGAGTGATGCTGTGGTGTTGCTGAGTGATGCTGTGGTGTTGCTGAGTGATGCGGTGGTGGTGCTGAGTGATGCTGTGGTGGCGTTGAGTGATGCTGTGGTGCGCTGAGTGATGCTGTGGTGGTGTTGAGTGATGCTGTGGTGGCGCTGAGTGATGCTGTGGTGGCGCTGAGTGTTGTTGTGGTGGTGTTGAGTGATGCTGTGGTGGCACTGAGTGATGCTGTGGTGGCCACTGAGTGATATTGTTGTTGCCTTGAGTGATGCGGTGGTAGCCCTGAGTGATGCTGTGGTGGTGCTGAGTGATGCTGTGATGGCCCTGAGTGATATTGTTGTGGCCTTTAGTGTTGGTGGAGCTGAGTGATGCTGTAGTGGTGCTGAGTGATGCTGTGGTGGCACTGAGTGATGCTGTGGTGGTGCTGAGTGATGATGTGGTGGCGCTGAGTGATGCTGTGGTGGCCCTGAGTGATGCTGTGGTGGCCCTGAGTGATGCTCTGGTGGCCCTGAGTGATGCTGTGGTGGCCCTGAGTGATGCAGTGGTTGTGCTGCGTGATGCAGTGGTGGCGCTGAGTGATGTTGTGGTGGCGCTAAGTGATGCTGTGCTGGCGCTAAGTGATGCTGTGCTGGCGCTGAGTGATGCTGTGCTGGCGCTGAGTGATGCTGTGCTGGCGCTGAGTGATGCTGTGGTGGTGCTGAGTGATGCTGTGTTGGTGCTGAGTTATGATGTGGTGGCCGTGAGTGATGCTGTGGTGGCCCTGAGTGATACTGCGGTGGTGCTGAGTGATGCTGTGGTGGCCCTGAGTGATATTGTTGTGGCCTTTAGTGATGGTGGTGCTGAGTAATGCTGTAGTGGCGCTGAGTGATGCTGTGGTGGTGCTGAGTGATGCTGTGGTGGTGCTGAGTGAATCCGTGGTGGCACTGAGTGATGCTGTGATGGCACTGAGTGATGCTGTGGTCGTGCTGACTGATGCTGTGGTGCCCCTGAGTGATGCTGTGGTGGCATTGAGTGATGCTGTGGTGGCATTGAGTGATGCTGTGGTGGCGTTGAGTGATGCTGTGGTGGCACTGAGTGATGCTGTGGTGGCCCTGAGTGATGCTGTGATAGCCCTGAGTGATGCTGTGGTGGTGCTGAGTGATGCGGGGATGGTGCTGACTGATGCTGTGGTGGCCCTGAGTGATGCTGTGGTGGTGTTGAGTGATGCTGCGGTGGCGCTGAGTGTTGTTGTCGTGGTGTTGAGTGATGCTGTGGTGGTGCTGAGTTATGCTGTTGTGGCCACTGAGTGATATTGTTATGGCCTTTAGTGATGCATTGGTGGTGCTGAGTGATGCTGTGGTGGCCGTGAGTGATGCTGTGGTGGCCACTGAGTGATATTGTTGTGGCTGTGGCCCTGAGTGATGCTGTGGTGGTGCTGAGGGATGCTGTGGTGGCCCTGAGTGATGCTGTGGTGGCCCCGAGTGATGCTGTGGTGGCCCTGAGTGATGCTGTGGTGGCACTGAGTGATGCTGTGGTGGCCCTGAGTAATGCTGTGGTGGCCCTGAGTGATGCTGTGGTGGCCCTGAGTGATGTTGTGGTGGTGCTGAGTGATGCTGTGTTGGCGCTGACTGATGCTGTGGTGGCGCTGATTGATATTGTTGTGGCCTTGAGTGATGCAGTGGTGGAGCTGAGTGATGCAGTGGTGGCACTGAGTGATACTGTTGTGGAGCTGAGTGATGATGTGCTGGCGCTGAGTGATGCTCTGATGGCACTGAGTGATGCTGTGGTGGCGCTGAGTGATGCTGTGGTGGCGCTGAGTGATGCTGTGGTGGCCCTGAGTGATGCTGTGGTGTCCCTGAGTGATGCTGTGTTTGTGCTGACTGATGCTGTGGTGGCCCTGAGTGATGCTGTTGTGGTGTTGAGTGATGCTGTTGTGGCGATGAGTGATGCTGTTGTGGCACTGAGTGATGCTGTGGGGGCGCTGAGTGATACTGTAGTGGCTCTGAGTGATGCTGTGGTGGCCCTGAGTGATGCTGTGGTGTTGCTGAGTGATGCTGTGGTGTTGCTGAGTGATGCTGTGGTGTTGCTGAGTGATGCTGTGGTGGTGCTGAGTGATGCTGTGGTGGCGTTGAGTGATGCTGTGGTGCGCTGAGTGATGCTGTGGTGGCACTAGTGATGCTGTTGTGGCCTTGAGTGAAGCTGTGGTAGCGTTGAGTGATGCTGTGGTGGCGCTGAGTGATGCCGTGGTGGTGCTGAGTGATGCCGTGGTGGTGCTGAGTGATGCCGTGGTGGTGCTGAGTGATGCCGTGGTGGTGCTGAGTGATGCCGTGGTGGTCCTGACTGATGCTGTGGTGGCACTGAGTGATATTATTGTAGCCCTGAGTCATGCTGTGGTGGCCTTGAGTGATGCAGTGGTGGCGCTGAGTGATGTGATGGCTATGAGTGATGCTGTGCTTGATCTGAGTGATGGTGTGCTGGTGCTGAGTGATGCTGTGCTGGCGCTGAGTGATGCTGTGATGGCACTGAGTGATGCTGTGGTTGCCCTGAGTGATGCTGTGATGCCCCTGAGTGATGCTGTGGTGGTGCTGAGTGATGCGGGGATGGTGCTGACTGATGCTGTGGTGGTGCTGAGTGATATTGTTGTGGCACTGAGTGATGCTGTGGTGGTGTTGAGTGATGCTGTGGTGGCACTGAGTGATGCTGTGGTGTTGCTGAGTGATGCGGTGGTGGTGCTGAGTGATGCTGTGGTGGCGTTGAGTGATGCTGTGGTGCGCTGAATGATGCTGTGGTGGCACCAGTGATGCTGTTGTGGCCTTGAGTGAAGCTGTGGTAGCGCTGAGTGATGCCATGGTGGTGCTGAGTGATGCTGTGGTGGTCCTGACTGATGCTGTGGTGGCACTGAGTGATATTATTGTAGCCCTGAGTGATGCTGTGGTGGCCTTGAGTGATGCAGTGGTGGCGCTGAGTGATGTGGTGGCTATGAGTGATGCTGTGCTTGATCTGAGTGATGCTGTGCTGGCGCTGAGTGATGCTGTGCTGGCGCTGAGTGATGCTGTGCTGGCGCTGAGTGATGCTGTGCTGGCGCTGAGTGATGCTGTGATGGCACTGAGTGATGCTGTGATGGCACTGAGTGATGCTGTGGTTGCCCTGAGTGATGCTGTGATGCCCCTGAGTGAGGCTGTGGTGGTGCTGAGTGATGCGGGGATGGTGCTGAGTGATGCTGTGGTGGTGCTGAGTGATATTGTTGTAGCACTGAGTGATGCTGTGGTGGTGTTGAGTGATGCTGTGGTGGCGCTGAGTGATGCTGTGGTGGCGCTGAGTGTTGTTGTGTTGGTGTTGAGTGATGCTGTGGTGGCACTGAGTGATGCTGTGGTGGCCACTGAGTGATATTGTTGTTGCCTTGAGTGATGCGGTGGTAGCCCTGAGTGATGCTGTGGTGGTGCTGACTGATGCTGTGATGGCCCTGAGTGATATTGTTGTGGCCTTTAGTGTTGGTGGAGCTGAGTAATGCTGTAGTGGTGCTGAGTGATGATGTGGTGGCCCTGAGTGATGCTGTTGTGGCCCTGAGTGATGCTGTGGTGGCCCTGAGTGATGCTGTGGTGGCCCTGAGTGATGCAGTGGTTGTGCGCGTGATGCAGTGGTGGCGCTGAGTGATGTTGTGGTGGCGCTAAGTGATGCTGTGCTGGCGCTAAGTGATGCTGTGCTGGCGCTGAGTGATGCTGTGCTGGCGCTGAGTGATGCTGTGCTGGCGCTGAGTGATGCTGTGCTGGCGCTGAGTGATGCTGTGCTGGCGCTGAGTGATGCTGTGGTGGTGCTGAGTGATGCTGTGTTGGTGCTGAGTTATGATGTGGTGGCCGTGAGTGATGCTGTGGTGGCCCTGAGTGATACTGCGGTGGTGCTGAGTGATGCTGTGGTGGCCCTGAGTGATATTGTTGTGGCCTTTAGTGATGGTGGCGCTGAGTGATGCTGTAGTGGCGCTGAGTGATGCTGTGGTGGTGCTGAGTGAATCCGTGGTGGCACTGAGTGATGCTGTGGTCGTGCTGACTGATGCTGTGGTGTTGCTGACTGATGCTGTGGTGGTGCTGAGTGATGCTGTGGTGGCGTTGAGTGATGCTGTGGTGCGCTGAGTGATGCTGTGGTGGCACTAGTGATGCTGTTGTGGCCTTGAGTGAAGCTGTGGTGGCACTGAGTGATGCTGTGGTGGCACTGAGTGATGCTGTGGTGGCACTGAGTGATGCTGTGGTAGTGCTGAGTGATGCCGTGGTGGTGCTGAGTGATGCTGTGGTGGTCCTGACTGATGCTGTGGTGGCACTGAGTGATATTATTGTAGCCCTGAGTGATGCTGTGGTGGCCTTCAGTGATGCAGTGGTGGCGCTGAGTGATGTGGTGGCTATGAGTGATGCTGTGCTTGATCTGAGTGATGGTGTGCTGGTGCTGAGTGATGCTGTGCTGGCGCTGAGTGATGCTGTGCTGGCGCTGAGTGATGCTGTGATGGCACTGAGTGATGCTGTGGTTGCCCTGAGTGATGCTGTGATGCCCCTGAGTGATGCTGTGGTGGTGCTGAGTGATGCGGGGATGGTGCTGACTGATACTGTGGTGGTGCTGAGTGATATTGTTGTGGCACTGAGTGATGCTGTGGTGGTGTTGAGTGATGCTGTGGTGGCACTGAGTGATGCTGTGGTGGCCACTGAGGGATATTGTTGTTGCCTTGAGTGATGCGGTGGTAGCCCTGAGTGATGTTGTGGTGGTGCTGAGTGATGCTGTGATGGCCCTGAGTGATATTGTTGTGGCCTTTAGTGTTGATGGAGCTGAGTAATGCTGTAGTGGTGCTGGGTGATGCTGTGGTGGCACTGAGTGATGCTGTGGTGGTGCTGAGTGATGATGTGGTGGCGCTGAGTGATGCTGTTGTGGCCCTGAGTGATGCTGTGGTGGCCCTGAGTGATGCTGTGGTGGCCCTGAGTGATGCATTGGTTGTGCTGCGTGATGCAGTGGTGGCGCTGAGTGATGTTGTGATGGCGCTAAGTGATGCTGTGCTGGCGCTGAGTGATGCTGTGCTGGCGCTGAGTGATGCTGTGGTGGTGCTGAGTGATGCTGTGGTGGTGCTGAGTTATGATGTGGTGGCCGTGAGTGATGCTGTGGTGGCCCTGAGTGTTGTTGTGGTGGTGTTGAGTGATGCTGTGGTGGCCCTGAGTGATACTGTGGTGGTGCTGAGTGATACTGTGGTGGTGCTGAGTGATGCTGTGGTGGCCCTGAGAGATATTGTTGTGGCCTTTAGTGATGGTGGCGCTGAGTAATGCTGTAGTGGTGCTGGGTGATGCTGTGGTGGCACTGAGTGATGCTGTGGTGGTGCTGAGTGATGCTGTGGTGGCCCTGAGTGATGCTGTTGTGGCCCTGAGTGATGCTGTTGTGGCCCTGAGTGATGCTGTGGTGGCCCTGAGTGATGCTGTGGTGGCCCTGAGTGATGCATTGGTTGTGCTGCGTGATGCAGTGGTGGCGCTGAGTGATGTTGTGATGGCGCTAAGTGATGCTGTGCTGGCGCTGAGTGATGCTGTGCTGGCGCTGAGTGATGCTGTGGTGGTGCTGAGTGATGCTGTGGTGGTGCTGAGTTATGATGTGGTGGCCGTGAGTGATGCTGTGGTGGCCCTGAGTGATACTGCGGTGGTGCTGAGTGATGCTGTGGTGGCCCTGAGTGATATTGTTGTGGCCTTTAGAGATGGTGGCGCTGAGTAATGCTGTAGTGGCGCTGAGTGATGCTGTGGTGGCGCTGAGTGATGCTGTGGTGGTGCTGAGTGAATCCGTGGTGGCACTGAGTGATGGTGTGATGGCACTGAGTGATGCTGTGGTGGCGCTGAGTGATGCTGTGGTGGCGCTGAGTGATGCTGTGGTGGTGCTGAGTGAATCCGTGGTGGCACTGAGTGATGCTGTGATGGCACTGAGTGATGCTGTGGTGGCCCTGAGTGATGCTGTGATAGCCCTGAGTGATGCTGTGGTGGTGCTGAGTGATGCGGGGATGGTGCTTACTGATGCTCTGGTGGCGCTGAGTGATATTGTTGTGGCCCTGAGTGATGCTGTGGTGGTGTTGAGTGATGCTGTGGTGGCGCTGAGTTATGCTGTTGTGGCCACTGAGTGATATTGTTATGGCCTTTAGTGATGCAGTGGTGGTGCTGAGTGATGCTGTGGTGGACATGAGTGATGCTGTGGTGGCCACTGAGTGATATTGGTGTGACTGTGGCCCTGAGTGATGCTGTGGTGGTGCTGAGGGATGCTGTGGTGACCCTGAGTGATGCTGTGGTGGCCCTGAGAGATGCTGTGGTGGCACTGAGTGATGCTGTGGTGGCCCTGAGTAATGCTGTGGCGGCCCTGAGTGATGCTGTGGTGGCCCTGAGTTATGTTTTGGTGGTGCTGAGTGATGATGTGGTGGCGCTGACTGATGCTGTGGTGGCGCTGAGTGATATTGTTGTGACCTTGAGTGATGCAGTGGTGGAGCTGAGTGATGCTGTTGTGGAGCTGAGTGATGCTGTGCTGGCTCTGAGTGATGCTGTGGTGGTGCTGAGTGATGCTGTGGTGGCCCTGAGTGATGCTGTGGTGGCCCTGAGTGATGCTGTGGTTGTGCTGACTGATGCTGTGGTGCCCCTGAGTGATGCTGTGGTGGCATTGAGTGATGCTGTGGTGGCGTTGAGTGATGCTGTGGTGACACTGAGTGATGCTGTGGTGGCACTGAGTGATGCTGTGGTGGCGCTAAGTAATGCTGTGGTGGCCCTGAGTGATGCTGTGGTGTCCCTGAGTGATGCTGTGGTGTTGCTGAGTGATATTGTTGTGACCTTGAGTGATGCAGTGGTGGAGCTGAGTGATGCAGTGGTGGAGCTGAGTGATGCAGTGGTGGCACTGAGTGATGCTGTTGTGGAGCTGAGTGATGCTGTGCTGGCTCTGAGTGATGCTGTGGTGGTGCTGAGTGATGCTGTGGTGGCCCTGAGTGATGCTGTGGTGGCCCTGAGTGATGCTGTGGTGGCCCTGAGTGATGCTGTGGTTGTGCTGACTGATGCTGTGGTGCCCCTGAGTGATGCTGTGGTGGCATTGAGTGATGCTGTGGTGGCGTTGAGTGATGCTGTGGTGGCACTGAGTGATGCTGTGGTGGCGCTAAGTAATGCTGTGGTGGCCCTGAGTGATGCTGTGGTGTCCCTGAGTGATGCTGTGGTGGTGCTGAGTGATGCTGTGGTGGCGTTGAGTGATGCTGTGGTGCGCTGAGTGATGCTGTGGTGGCACGAGTGATGCTGTGATGGCACTGAGTGATGCTGTGGTGGCGCTGAGTGATGCTGTGGTGGCGCTGAGTGATGCTGTGGTGGTGCTGAGTGAATCCGTGGTGGCACTGAGTGATGCTGTGGTGGCCCTGAGTGATGCTGTGATAGCCCTGAGTGATGCTGTGGTGGTGCTGAGTGATGCTGTGGTGGTGCTGAGTGATGCTGTGGTGGCCCTGAGTGATGCTGTGGTGGCCCTGAGTGATGCTGTGGTGGCCCTGAGTGATGCTGTGGTGTTGCTGAGTGATGCTGTGGTGTTGCTGAGTGATGCTGTGGTGGTGCTGAGTGATGCTGTGGTGGCGTTGAGTGATGCTGTGGTGCGCTGAGTGATGCTGTGGTGGCACGAGTGATGCTGTGATGGCACTGAGTGATGCTGTGGTGGCGCTGAGTGATGCTGTGGTGGCGCTGAGTGATGCTGTGGTGGCCCTGAGTGATGCTGTGATAGCCCTGAGTGATGCTGTGGTGGTGCTGAGTGATGAGGGGATGGTGCTTACTGATGCTCTGGTGGCGCTGAGTGATATTGTTGTGGCCCTGAGTGATGCTGTGGTGGTGTTGAGTGATGCTGTGGTGGCGCTGAGCGATGCTGCGGTGGCGCTGAGTGTTGTTGTGGTGGTGTTGAGTGATGCTGTGGTGGCGCTGAGTTATGCTGTTGTGGCCACTGAGTGATATTGTTATGGCCTTTAGTGATGCAGTGGTGGTGCTGAGTGATGCTGTGGTGGCCCTGAGTGATGCTGTGGTGGCCACTGAGTGATACTGTTGTGACTGTGGCCCTGAGTGATGCTGTGGTGGTGCTGAGAGATGCTGTGGTGACCCTGAGTGATGCTGTGGTGCCCTGAGAGATGCTGTGGTGGCACTGAGTGATGCTGTGGTGGCCCTGAGTAATGCTGTGGCGGCCCTGAGTGATGCTGTGGTGGCCCTGAGTTATGTTTTGGTGGTGCTGAGTGATGATGTGGTGGCGCTGACTGATGCTGTGGTGGCGCTGAGTGATATTGTTGTGACCTTGAGTGATGCAGTGGTGGAGCTGAGTGATGCAGTGGTGGAGCTGAGTGATGCAGTGGTGGCACTGAGTGATGCTGTTGTGGAGCTGAGTGATGCTGTGCTGGCTCTGAGTGATGCTGTTGTGGTGCTGAGTGATGCTGTGGTGGCCCTGAGTGATGCTGTGGTGGCCCTGAGTGATGCTGTGGTGGCGCTAAGTAATGCTGTTGTGGCCCTGAGTGATGCTGTGGTGTCCCTGAGTGATGCTCTGGTGTTGCTGAGTGATGCTGTGGTGGTGCTGAGTGATGCTGTGGTGCGCTGAGTGATGCTGTGGTGCGCTGAGTGATGCTGTGGTGGCACTAGTGATGCTGTTGTGGCCTTGAGTGATGCTGTGGTGGCGCTGAGTGATGCTGTGGTGCGCTGAGTGATGCTGTGGTGGCACTAGTGATGCTGTTGTGGCCTTGAGTGATGCTGTGGTGGCGCTGAGTGATGCTGTGGTACGCTGAGTGATGCTGTGGTGGCACTAGTGATGCTGTTGTGGCCTTGAGTGATGCTGTGGTGGCGCTGAGTGATGCTGTGGTGGTGCTGAGTGATGCTGTGGTGGTGCTGAGTGATGCCGTGGTGGTGCTGAGTGATGCTGTGGTGGTGCTGAGTGATGCTGTGGTGGCACTGAGTGATATTATTGTGGCCCTGAGTGATGCTGTGGTGGCCTTGAGTGATGCAGTGGTGGAGCTGAGTGATGCAGTAGTGGAGCTGAGTGATGCAGTAGTGGAGCTGAGTGATGCAGTGGTGGAGCTGAGTGATGCAGTGGTGGCACTGAGTGATGCTGTGGTGGCCACTGAGTGATATTGTTGTTGCCTTGAGTGATGCGGTGGTGGCCCTGAGTGATGCTGTGGTGGTGCTGGGTGATGCTGTGGTGGCCCTGAGTGATATTGTTGTGGCATTTAGTGATGGTGGCGCTGAGTAATGCTGTAGTGGTGCTGAGTGATGCTGTGGAGGCACTGAGTGATGCTGTGGTGGTGCTGAGTGATGATGTGGTGGCGCTGAGTTATGCTGTTGTGGCCACTGAGTGATATTGTTATGGCCTTTAGTGATGCAGTGGTGGTGCTGAGTGATGCTGTGGTGGCTGTGAGAAGTTGGCCTGGCATATGCTGTTCCTAGTTATAGGGACACCTTGCACCAGTCCAATTCGACTCTTATTGATGATAGGTTTAAGACAACCTTTAAAGAAAGCTATCCTAGTGGTAGCTGTGGA
This sequence comes from Triturus cristatus, assembly GCF_964204655.1. NCBI lineage: Eukaryota > Metazoa > Chordata > Amphibia > Caudata > Salamandridae > Triturus > Triturus cristatus. The sequence goes on from NW_028187318.1 coordinate 502,531, forward strand.
GAGCAGCCTTCAGGCTAAGTCTTGAAGGAGTGTTAAGCTTATTGTTTTACCATAATAACCTCTTGAATATCCAAATGAAAGAGTAGCCCACACAGGTATATATAAAATATATGTATTTATTCTAGACAGAATCCCACAGTCACTTTATGTGGCTAGTGGCAAAGTTACACTTCAAACAAGCATTTATAAACACAATAAATAGCACAGAAATCAATGGGCCCCAGGGGGGGACCAAACCATATACTAAAATAGTGGTATAAGAACCACGACAATTCTACAGGCAATGCCTAGGGCATTCAGGATCGCTTGCCCCTTCAGAATCCACCCACAGTTAAGAGGAAGGGGACCCACGGGAGGCGTGTGCAGTGCGAGAAGTTGCTATCGGGATCGCAATGTTAGCCTATGGAGAATGTCGCGGTTGAATAATTAAGGTTTAAGGACACTTCTAACAACAGTACAAAGTTAAGGCTTGAGACTTAAGGCTTTGGAGAGCCCACCACCACGGGAGTACCGAAGTACCACTGTTAACTGCCCCAGGGAAGCCGGGTGCATAGGTCGATTCTGGTGTCGGGTCGCGGGCTGATTTTCTATGGAAAAGTAGTCCAAACTGCTGCTAGCTGAAAGCGTCGTTGAAGTCGTGAAGATTAAAGTTGAAGAGAAGATAAAGGTGAACCTGAAAGCAGAGGGGACAGAGTCTGGGTCACAGCACAGTGACCAGGGAGCTCACAGGAAGGAGCTCGTGGATGTCGGGTGCTTCAGGTGTGGAAGGTACAGCTGGGCTCTGCAGTCACGGGCTCCGGGAGGCTTCAAGGAAGGCCAGCTTCGGGAGGGCGACTGTCCCACGTCGGATGAGGGTCGCTGCGGTGTTAGTGTCCCGATTGGATCCACTAAGCATTGGCAACCGCAACCCACGCGAGATGTACAAAGCAGCTGCTGGTGCAGACCCACGAGGTCTGAGGGTGCTCTCCTTTGCAGGGAGCGTAGAGCAGGCCTGGAGCAACCAGGGGAACTCTTGGAAAGATAGGTTTTCCTCCGTCAGGGCCCACAAGTCGAGAGACAAGGGACCGCGGAGGGCAGCAAAATGGAGTGCGTAAAAGGGCTCCCACGGGCCACCGGAGTGGACTAGGGGGCTGAGCTTTGGCACGGATGCTGCTTGAAGGTTGGCTCAGAAATGGGCCAAAGCACAACTTCCCCACTGGTCGGGGTCGTGTGCTATGCAAGAGGTGGCCGGGGTCTCGGGGTATGCAGGGATCTCGGCACCCACGTGGTCCACGGTGCTCAGACTTGCTGGGCACGCTCACAGGACTCTGGGATGCACTGGAGACCCACCTCAAGGTTGATGGAAGGCGTTGAAGTTCGTGAGAGCAGCGAAGTTCCAACCGGGTATCTTGCAGTCTTTTAGGTGCCTGCCAAGCAGGGGGATAACTCCTTTATCCCAAGGGAGATTTCTTCAGTCAGCTGGGCAGCAGCTCGTCGAAGGTCAGTTCTGTGAAGTCCTGTACGAATCTAAGGCTCTAGGGCAAAGTTATTCCCATATATCCCCAAGATTAGGGGATGGTCCAAAATAGAGCCTACCAATCAGAGTAGAGGCGGGAAAGGGTGGCTACACCCACTCCCCTTTGTGTGTTTCCCGCCTGGGCGAGGGGCAGGATGCCCCTGAACCGGTTCCAGGCGGTGTATGCAGAATTGGGGCTCTGCAGCTGCCTACGTGCAACTCTGAAAGGACATTTGGTGCACCCACCCTGTTCCAATCCACATATCCTGTCTGGGGAGGTGCTGGCACCTCCCTGCCACAGGAGCCCTATTGTCCAGATGGCGAGGCTGGGGTTTTCCCCAGCAACAGCCAGCCAGAGTCGTGTAGGTGGCGGACAGTAGCCATTTTGTGGTACATGTGCACTTTTAAATTGGTGTCTAAATTCTACCGCTTTTCCCATATCACCCTCCTAGCAAGGGGGAATCGTGCCCCCATGCCCATGGCTGGACTGGGGGGTATGATTCCTTCATGTTTGACACCAAACACGATATGGTTCTGTGTAGCCATTCCCAAGTTACAGCGATGACGCAATAACTTATAATGCGGTGAAGAGTATATGGTATGGCTACACTACAAACAACCCAGTAACGATTTTACGAAGGTTGCAGAGAGGTCCTACTCACGTAGGGGTCCCCCCTCACACATACCTCAGCACCCAGCCCTGTAGGATTACCAGGGCCTGCCATGGGGGTGACCTATGAGAGTATATGTGTTGTAATGGTATGGGACATAGGGTACCTACATCCCTGTAAGGGGTGCTAGCACCACCTTACCCAGGCTACAGTAGTGGCCTGGTGGTGTCAGTTTGGGTGGCTGTCCCAGGGTGGCACAATAAGTGCTGCAGCCCTGGTAGGCCTACTGGGGGACCCATGCCCTGGGTACCTAGGGTACCATCTACAAGGGACTGGTAGGGCATGCCCAGCATCCAATTGGTTGGTACCTAGGGTACTCACATAGTTTACCAGAGGAAGCAGATAGGCTGGGGTCCTGGATAGCAGGGCCACAGCCTGGCTAAAGTCATAAAAACAGTCAAAACATCAGCAAAAAGTTGGGGGCAACTATGCAGTCGATGCCACTCTCCTACAGTGGCCCTGAGTGATGCTGTGGTGGCCACTGAGTGATATTGTTGTGACTGTGGCCCTGAGTGATGCTGTGGTGGTGCTGAGGGATGCTGTGGTGACCCTGAGTGATGCTGTGGTGGCCCTGAGAGATGCTGTGGTGGCACTGAGTGATGCTGTGGTGTCCCTGAGTAATGCTGTGGTGGCCCTGAGTGATGCTGTGGTGGCCCTGAGTTATGTTTTGGTGGGCTGAGTGATGATGTGGTGGCGCTGACTGATGCTGTGGTGGCGCTGAGTGATATTGTTGTGACCTTGAGTGATGCAGTGGTGGAGCTGAGTGATGCAGTGGTGGGGCTGAGTGATGCAGTGGTGGCACTGAGTGATGCTGTTGTGGAGCTGAGTGATGCTGTGCTGGCTCTGAGTGATGCTGTGGTGGCCCTGAGTGATGCTGTGGTGGCCCTGAGTGATGCTGTGGTTGTGCTGACTGATGCTGTGGTGCCCCTGAGTTATGCTGTGGTGGCATTGAGTGATGCTGTGGTGGCGTTGAGTGATGCTGTGGTGGCGCTGAGTTATGCTGTTGTGGCCACTGAGTGATATTGTTATGGCCTTTAGTGATGCAGTGGTGGTGCTGAGTGATGCTGTGGTGGCCCTGAGTGATGCTGTGGTGGCCACTGAGTGATATTGTTGTGACTGTGGCTCTGAGTGATGCTGTGGTGGTGCTGAGGGATGCTGTGGTGAACCTGAGTGATGCAGTGGTGGCGCTGAGTGATGTTGTGGTGGCGCTAAGTGATGCTGTGCTGGCGCTAAGTGATGCTGTGCTGGCGCTGAGTGATGCTGTGCTGGCGCTGAGTGATGCTGTGCTGGCGCTGAGTGATGCTGTGGTGGTGCTGAGTGATGCTGTGTTGGTGCTGAGTTATGATGTGGTGGCCGTGAGTGATGCTGTGGTGGCCCTGAGTGATACTGCGGTGGTGCTGAGTGATGCTGTGGTGGCCCTGAGTGATATTGTTGTGGCCTTTAGTGTTGATGGAGCTGAGTAATGCTGTAGTGGTGCTGGGTGATGCTGTGGTGGCACTGAGTAATGCTGTGGTGGTGCTGAGTGAATCCGTGGTGGCACTGAGTGATGCTGTGGTGGCCCTGAGTGATGCTGTGGTGGCCCTGAGTGATGCTGTGGTTGTGCTGACTGATGCTGTGGTGCCCCTGAGTTATGCTGTGGTGGCATTGAGTGATGCTGTGGTGGCGTTGAGTGATGCTGTGGTGGCGCTGAGTTATGCTGTTGTGGCCACTGAGTGATATTGTTATGGCCTTTAGTGATGCAGTGGTGGTGCTGAGTGATGCTGTGGTGGCCCTGAGTGATGCTGTGGTGGCCACTGAGTGATATTGTTGTGACTGTGGCTCTGAGTGATGCTGTGGTGGTGCTGAGGGATGCTGTGGTGAACCTGAGTGATGCTGTGGTGGCCCTGAGAGATGCTGTGGTGGCACTGAGTGATGCTGTGGTGCCCCTGAGTAATGCTGTGGCAGCCCTGAGTGATGCTGTGGTGGCCCTGAGTTATGTTTTGGTGGTGGTGCTGAGTGATGATGTGGTGGCGCTGACTGATGCTGTGGTGGCGCTGAGTGATATTGTTGTGATCTTGAGTGATGCAGTGGTGGAGCTGAGTGATGCAGTGGTGGAGCTGAGTGATGCAGTGGTGGCACTGAGTGATGCTGTTGTGGAGCTGAGTGATGCTGTGCTGGCTCTGAGTGATGCTGTGGTGGTGCTGAGTAATGCTGTGGTTGTGCTGACTGATGCTGTGGTGCCCCTGAGTGATGCTGTGGTGACACTGAGTGATGCTGTGGTGGCACTGAGTGATGCTGTGGTGGCGCTAAGTAATGCTGTGGTGGCCCTGAGTGATGCTGTGGTGTCCCTGAGTGATGCTGTGGTGTCCCTGAGTGATACTGTGGTGTTGCTGAGTGATGCTGTGGTGCGCTGAGTGATGCTGTGGTGGCCTTGAGTGATGCTGTGGTGCGCTGAGTGATGCTGTGGTGGCACTAGTGATGCTGTTGTGGCCTTGAGTGATGCTGTGGTGGTGCTGAGTGATGCTGTGGTGCGCTGAGTGATGCTGTGGTGGCACTAGTGATGCTGTTGTGGCCTTGAGTGATGCTGTGGTGGCGCTGAGTGATGCTGTGGTGCGCTGAGTGATGCTGTGGTGGCACTAGTGATGCTGTTGTGGCCTTGAGTGATGCTGTGGTGGCGCTGAGTGATGCTGTGTTGGCGCTGAGTTATGCAGTGGTGGAGCTGAGTGATGCAGTGGTGGAGCTGAGTGATGCAGTGGTGGCACTGAGTGATGCTGTGGTGGCGCTGAGTGTTGTTGTGGTGGTGTTGAGTGATGCTGTGGTGGCACTGAGTGATGCTGTGGTGGCCACTGAGTTATATTGTTGTTGCCTTGAGTGATGCGGTGGTGGCCCTGAGTGATGCTGTGGTGGCCCTGAGTGATGCTGTGGTGGCCACTGAGTGATATTGTTGTGACTGTGGCCCTGAGTGATGCTGTGGTGGTGCTGAGGGATGCTGTGGTGACCCTGAGTGATGCTGTGGTGGCCCTGAGTGATGCTGTTGTGGCCCTGAGTTATGTTTTGGTGGTGCTGAGTGATGATGTGGTGGCGCTGAGTTATGCTGTTGTGGCCACTGAGTGATATTGTTATGGCCTTTAGTGATGCAGTGGTGGTGCTGAGTGATGCTGTGGTGGCCCTGAGTGATGCTGTGGTGGCCACTGAGTGATATTGTTGTGACTGTGGCCCTGAGTGATGCTGTGGTGGTGCTGAGGGATGCTGTGGTGACCCTGAGTGATGCTGTGGTGGCCCTGAGTGATGCTGTTGTGGCCCTGAGTTATGTTTTGGTGGTGCTGAGTGATGATGTGGTGGCGCTGACTGATGCTGTGGTGGCACTGAGTGATATTGTTGTGACCTTGAGTGATGCAGTGGTGGAGCTGAGTGATGCAGTGGTGGAGCTGAGTGATGCAGTGGTGGCACTGAGTGATGCTGTTGTGGAGCTGAGTGATGCTGTGCTGGCTCTGAGTGATGCTGTGGTGGTGCTGAGTGATGCTGTGGGGGCCCTGAGTGATGCTGTGGTGGCCCTGAGTGATGCTGTGGTTATGCTGACTGATGCTGTGGTGCCCCTGAGTGATGCTGTGGTGGCATTGAGTGATGCTGTGGTGGGGTTGAGTGATGCTGTGGTGACACTGAGTGATGCTGTGGTGGCGCTGAGTGATGCTGTGGCGGCGCTGAGTGATATTGTTGTGGCCCTGAGTGATGCTGTGGTGGTGTTGAGTGATGCTGCGGTGGCGCTGACTGTTGTTGTCGTGGTGTTGAGTGATGCTGTTGTGGCGCTGAGTTATGCTGTTGTGGCCACTGAGTGATAGTGTTATGGCCTTTAGTGATGCAGTGGTGGTGCTGAGTGATGCTGTGGTGGCCCTGAGTGATGCTGTGGTGGCCACTGAGTGATATTGTTGTGGCTGTGGCCCTGAGTGATGCTGTGGTGGTGCTGAGGGATGCTGTGGTGGCCCTGAGTGATGCTGTGGTGGCCCTGAGTGATGCTGTGGTAGCCCTGAGGGATGCTGTGGTGGCCACTGAGTGATATTGTTGTGGCTGTGGCCCTGAGTGATGCTGTGGTGGCACTGAGTGATGCTGTGGTGGCCCTGAGTAATGCTGTGGTGGCCCTGAGTGATGCTGTGGTGGCCCTGAGTGATGTTGTGGTGGTGCTGAGTGATGCTGTGTTGGCGCTGACTGATGCTGTGGTGGCGCTGAGTGATATTGTTGTGGCCTTGAGTGATGCAGTGGTGGCGCTGAGTGATGCAGTGGTGGCGCTGAGTGATGCAGTGGTGGCACTGAGTGATGCTGTTGTGGAGCTGAGTGATGGTGTGCTGGCGCTGAGTGATGCTCTGATGGCGCTGAGTGATGCTGTGGTGGTGCTGAGTGATGCTGTGGTGGCCCTGAGTGATGCTGTCGTGGCCCTGAGTGATGCTGTGTTTGTGCTGACTGATGCTGTGGTGGTGTTGAGTGATGCTGTTGTGGCGATGAGTGATGCTGTGGTGGCACTGAGTGATGCTGTGGGGGCGCTGAGTGATGCTGTGGTGGCCCTGAGTGATGCTGTGGTGTTGCTGAGTGATGCTGTGGTGTTGCTGAGTGATGCTGTGGTGGTGCTGAGTGATGCTGTGGTGGCATTGAGTGATGCTGTGGTGCGCTGAGTGATGCTGTGGTGGCACTAGTGATGCTGTTGTGGCCTTGAGTGAAGATGTGGTAGCGCTGAGTGATGCTGTGGTGGCGCTGAGTGATGCTGTGGTGGCATTAAGTGATGCTGTGGTGGTGCTGAGTGATGCCGTGGTGGTACTGAGTGATGCTGTGGTGGTCCTGACTGATGCTGTGGTGGCACTGAGTGATATTATTGTAGCCCTGAGTGATGCTGTGGTGGCCTTGAGTGATGCAGTGGTGGCGCTGAGTGATGTGGTGGCTATGAGTGATGCTGTGCTTGATCTGAGTGATGGTGTGCTGGTGCTGAGTGATGCTGTGCTGGCGCTGAGTGATGCTGTGATGGCACTGAGTGATGCTGTGGTTGCCCTGAGTGATGCTGTGATGCCCCTGAGTGATGCTGTGGTGGTGCTGAGTGATGCGGGGATGGTGCTGACTGATGCTGTGGTGGTGCTGAGTGATATTGTTGTGGCACTGAGTGATGCTGTGGTGGTGTTGAGTGATGCTGTGGTGGCACTGAGTGATGCTGTGGTGGCACTGAGTGTTGTTGTGGTGGTGTTGAATGATGCTGTGGTGGCACTGAGTGATGCTGTGGTGGCCACTGAGTGATATTGTTGTTGCCTTGAGTGATGCGGTGGTAGCCCTGAGTGATGTTGTGGTGGTGCTGAGTGATGCTGTGATGGCCCTGAGTGATATTGTTTTGGCCTTTAGTGTTGGTGGAGCTGAGTAATGCTGTGGTGGCACTGAGTGATGCTGTGGTGGCGCTGAGTGATGCTGTGGTGGCGCTGAGTGATGCTGTGGTGGCGCTGAGTGATGCTGTGGTGGTGCTGAGTGAATCCGTGGTGGCACTGAGTGATGCTGTGATGGCACTGAGTGATGCTGTGGTGGCCCTGAGTGATGCTGTGATAGCCCTGAGTGATGCTGTGGTGGTGCTGAGTGATGCGGGGATGGTGCTTACTGATGCTCTGGTGGCGCTGAGTGATATTGTTGTGGCCCTGAGTGATGCTCTGGTGGTGTTGAGTGATGCTGTGGTGGCGCTGAGTGATGCTGCGGTGGCACTGAGTGTTGTTGTGGTGGTGTTGAGTGATGCTGTGGTGGCCCTGAGTGATGCTGTGGTGGCCCTGAGTGATGCTGTGTTTGTGCTGACTGATGCTGTGGTGGTGTTGAGTGATGCTGTTGTGGCGATGAGTGATGCTGTGGTGGCACTGAGTGATGCTGTGGTGGCACTGAGTGATGCTGTGGGGGCGCTGAGTGATGCTGTGGTGGCCCTGAGTGATGCTGTGGTGGCCACTGAGTGATATTGTTGTGACTGTGGCCCTGAGTGATGCTGTGGTGGTGCTGAGGGATGCTGTGGTTACCCTGAGTGATGCTGTGGTTGCCCTGAGAGATGCTGTGGTGGCACTGAGTGATGCTGTGGTGGCCCTGAGTGATGCTGTGGTGGCCCTGAGTGATGCTGTGGTGGCCCTGAGTGATGCTGTGGCGGCCCTGAGTGATGTTTTGGTGGTGCTGAGTGATGATGTGGTGGTGCTGAGTGATGATGTGGTGGCGCTGACTGATGCTGTGGTGGCGCTGAGTGATGCTGTGCTGGTTCTGAGTAATGCTGTAGTGGTGCTGAGTGATGCTGTGCTGGCTCTGAGTGATGCTGTGCTGGCTCTGAGTGATGCTGTGGTGGTGCTGAGTGATGCTGTGGTGGCCCTGAGTGATGCTGTGGTGGCCCTGAGTGATGCTGTGGTTGTGCTGATTGATGCTGTGGTGGCATTGAGTGATGCTGTGGTGGCGTTGAGTGATGCTGTGGTGGTGTTGAGTGATGCTGTGGTGGCGCTGAGTTATGCTGTTGTGGCCACTGAGTGATATTGTTATGGCCTTTAGTGATGCACTGGTGGTGCTGAGTGATGCTGTGGTGGCCCTGAGTGATCCTGTGGTGGCCACTGAGTGATATTGTTGTGACTGTGGCCCTGAGTGATGCTGTGGTGGTGCTGAGGGATGCTGTGGTGACCCTGAGTGATGCTGTGGTGGCCCTGAGAGATGCTGTGGTGGCACTGAGTGATGCTGTGGTGGCCCTGAGTAATGCTGTGGCGGCCCTGAGTGATGCTGTGGTGGCCCTGAGTTATGTTTTGGTGGTGCTGAGTGATGATGTGGTGGCGCTGACTGATGCTGTGGTGTCGCTGAGTGATATTGTTGTGACCTTGAGTGATGCAGTGGTGGAGCTGAGTGATGCTGTTGTGGAGCTGAGTGATGCTGTGCTGGCTCTGAGTGATGCTGTGGTGGTGCTGAGTGATGCTGTGGTGGTGCTGAGTGATGCTGTGGTGGTGCTGAGTGATGCTGTGGTGGCCCTGAGTGATGCTGTGGTGGCCCTGAGTGATGCTATGGTTGTGCTGACTGATGCTGTGGTACCCCTGAGTGATGCTGTGGTGGCATTGAGTGATGCTGTGGTGGCATTGAGTGATGCTGTGGTGACACTGAGTTATGCTGTGGTGGCACTGAGTGATGCTGTGGTGGTGCTAAGTAATGCTGTGGTGGCCCTGAGTGATGCTGTGGTGTCCCTGAGTGATGCTGTGGTGTCCCTGAGTGATGCTGTGGTGTCCCTGAGTGATGCTGTGGTGTCCCTGAGTGATGCTGTGGTGTCCCTGAGTGATGCTGTGGTGTCCCTGAGTGATGCTGTGGTGGTGCTGAGTGATGCTGTGGTGGCGTTGAGTGATGCTGTGGTGCGCTGAGTGATGCTGTGGTGGCACTAGTGATGCTGTTGTGGCCTTGAGTGATGCTGTGGTGGCGCTGAGTGATGCTGTGGTGCGCTGAGTGATGCTGTGGTGGCACTAGTGATGCTGTTGTGGCCTTGAGTGATGCTGTGGTGGCGCTGAGTGATGCTGTGGTGCGCTGAGTGATGCTGTGGTGGCACTATTGATGCTGTTGTGGCCTTGAGTGATGCTGTGGTGACGCTGAGTGATGCTGTGGTGGCGCTGAGTGATGCTGTGGTGGTGCTGAGTGATGCCGTGGTGGTGCTGAGTGATGCTGTGGTGGCACTGAGTGATGCTGTGGTGGCTACTGAGTGATATTGTTGTTGCCTTGAGTGATGCGGTGGTGGCCCTGAGTGATGCTGTGGTGGTGCTGGGTGATGCTGTGTGTGAGAAGTTGGCCTGGCATATGCTGTTCCTAGTTATAGGGACACCTTGCACCAGTCCAATTCGACTCCTATTGATGATAGGTTTAAGACAACCTTTAAAGAAAGCTATCCTAGTGGTAGCTGTGGAGAGCAGCCTTCAGGCTAAGTCTTGAAGGAGTGTTAAGCTTATTGTTTTACCATAATAACCTCTTGAATAACCAAATGAAAGAGTAGTCCACACAGGTATATATATAAAATATATGTATTTATTCTAGACAGAATCCCACAGTCACTTTATGCGGCTAGTGGCAAAGTTACACTTCAAACAAGCATTTATAAACACAATAAATAGCACAGAAATCAATGGGCCCCAGGGGGGGACCAAACCATATACTAAAATAGTGGTATAAGAACCACGACAATTCTACAGGCAATGCCTAGGGCATTCAGGATCGCTGGCCCCTTAAGAATCCACCCACAGTTAAGAGGAAGGGGACCCACGGGAGGCGTGTGCAGTGCGAGAAGTTGCTATCGGGATCGCAATGTTAGCCTATGGAGAATGTCGCGGTTGAATAATTAAGGTTTAAGGACACTTCTAACAACAGTACAAAGTTAAGGCTTGAGACTTAAGGCTTTGGAGAGCCCACCACCACGGAAGTACCGAAGTACCACTGTTACCTGCCCCAGGGAAGCCGGGTGCATAGGTCGATTCTGGTGTCGGGTCGCGGGCTGATTTTCTTTGGAAAAGGAGACCAAACTGCTGCTAGCTGGAAGTGTCGTTGAAGTCGTGAAGATTAAAGTTGAAGAGAAGACAAAGATGAACCTGAAAGCAGAGGGGACAGAGTCTGGGTCACAGCACAGTGACCAGGGAGCTCACAGGAAGGAGCTCGTGGATGTCGGGTGCTTCAGGTGTGGAAGGTACAGCTGGGCTCTGCAGTCACGGGCTCCGGGAGGCTTCAAGGAAGGCCAGCTTCTGGAGGGCGACTGTCCCAAGTCGGCTGAGGGTCGCTGCGGTGTTAGTGTCCCGATTGGATCCACTAAGCATTGGCAACCGCAACCCACGCAAGATGAACAAAGCAGCTGCTGGTGCAGACCCACGAGGTCTGAGGGTGCTCTCCTTTGCAGGGAGCGTAGAGCAGGCCTGGAGCAACCAGGGGAACTCTTGGAAAAGAAGATTGTCCTCCGTCAGGGCCCACAAGTTGAGAGACAAGGGACCGTGGAAGGCAGCAAAATGGAGTGCGTAAAAGGGCTCCCACGGGCCACCGGAGCGGGCCAGGGAGCTGAGAGTCGGCACAAATGCTGCTTGAAGGTTGGCTCAAGAATGGGCCAAAGCACAACTTCCCCACTGGTCGGGGTCGTGTGCTGGACAAGAGGTGGCCGGTGTCTCGGGGTATGCGGGGATCTCGACACCCACGTGGTCCAGGGTGCTCAGACTTGCTGGGCACACTCACAGGACGCTGGGATGCACTGGAGACCCACCTCGAGGTTGCTGGAAGGCGTCGAAGGTCGTGAGAGCAACGAAGTTCCAACCGGGTATCTTGTAGTCTTTTAGGTGCCTGCCAAGCAGGGGGATAACTCCTTTATCCCAAGGGAGATTTCTTCAGTCAGCTGGGCAGCAGCTCGTCGAAGGTCAGTTCTGTGAAGTCCTGTACGAATCTAAGGCTCTAGGGCAAAGTTATTCCCATATATCCCCAAGATTAGGGGATGGTCCAAGAGAGAGCCTACCAATCAGAGTAGAGGCGGGAAAGGGTGGCTACACCCACTCCCCTTTGTGTGTTTCCCGCCTGGGCGAGGGGCAGGACGCCCGTGAACCGGTTCCAGGCGGTGTATGCAGAATTGGGGCTCTGCAGCTGCCTACGTGCAACTCTGAAAGGACATTTGGTGCACCCACCCTGTTCCAATCCACATATCCTGTCTGGGGAGGTGCTGGCACCTCCCTGCCACAGGAGCCCTATTGTCCAGATGGCGAGGCTGGGGTTTTTCCCAGCAACAGCCATCCAGAGGCGTGTAGGTGGCGAACAGTAGCCATTTTGTGGTACATGTGCACTTTTAAATTGGTTTCCAAATTCTACCGCTTTTCCCATATCACCCTCCTAGCAAGGGGGAATCGTGCCCCCATGCCCATGGCTGGACTGGGGGTATGATTCCTTCATGTTTGACACCAAACACGATATGGTTCTGTGTAGCCATTCCTAAGTTACAGCGATGACGCAATAACTTATAATGCGGTTAAGAGTATATGGTATGGCTACACTACAAACAACCCAGTAACGATTTTACGAAGGTTGCAGAGAGGTCCTACTCACGTAGGGGTCCCCCCTCACACATACCTCAGCACCCAGCCCTGTAGGATTACCAGGGCCTGCCATAGGGGTGACCTATGAGAGTATATGTGTTGTATGGTATGGGGCATAGGGTACCTACGTCCCTGTAAGGGGTGCTAGCACCACCTTACCCAGGCTACAGTAGTGGCCTGGTGGTGTCAGTTGGGGTGGCTGTCCCAGGGTGGCACAATAAGTGCTGCAGCCCTGGTAGGCCTACTGGGGGACCCATGCCCTGGGTACCTAGGGTACCATCTACAAGGGACTGGTAGGGCATGCCCAGCATCCAATTGGTTGGTACCTAGGGTACTCACATAGTTTACCAGAGGAAGCAGATAGGCTGGGGTCCTGGATAGCAGGATCCCAGCCAGACTAGTCAAAAACCACTTAAATACCAGGCAAAAAGTTGGGGGCAACCATTAGTCAGATTCCACTCTCCTACACTGTGGTGGCCCTGAGTGATATTGTTGTGGCCTTTAGTGATGGTGGCGCTGAGTAATGCTGTAGTGGTGCTGAGTGATGCTGTGGAGGCACTGAGTGATGCTGTGGTGGTGCTGATTGATGATGTGGTGGCGCTGAGTTATGCTGTTGTGGCCACTGAGTGATATTGTTATGGCCTTTAGTGATGCAGTGGTGGTGCTGAGTGATGCTGTGGTGGCCCTGAGTGATGCTGTGGTGGCCACTGAGTGATATTGTTGTGACTGTGGCCCTGAGTGATGCTGTGGTGGTGCTGAGGGATGCTGTGGTGACCCTGAGTGATGCTGTGGTGGCCCTGAGAGATGCTGTGGTGGCACTGAGTGATGCTGTGGTGGCCCTGAGTAATGCTGTGGCGGCCCTTAGTGATGCCGTGGTGGCCCTGAGTTATGTTTTGGTGGTGCTGAGTGATGATGTGGTGGCGCTGACTGATGCTGTGGTGGCGCTGAGTGATATTGTTGTGACCTTGAGTGATGCAGTGGTGGAGCTGAGTGATGCAGTGGTGGAGCTGAGTGATGCAGTGGTGGCACTGAGTGATGCTGTTGTGGAGCTGAGTGATGCTGTGCTGGCTCTGAGTGATGCTGTGGTGGTGCTGAGTGATGCTGTGGTGGTGCTGAGTGATGCTGTGGTGGCCCTGAGTGATGCTGTTGTGGCCCTGAGTGATGCTGTGGTTGTGCTGACTGATGCTGTGGTGCCCCTGAGTGATGCTGTGGTGGCATTGAGTGATGCTGTGGTGGCGTTGAGTGATGCTGTGGTGACACTGAGTGATGCTGTGGTGGCGCTGAGTGATATTGTTGTGGCCCTGAGTGATGCTGTGGTGGCCACTGAGTGATATTGTTGTGGTTGTGGCCCTGAGTGATGCTGTGGTGGTGCTGAGGGATGCTGTGGTGGCCCCGAGTGATGCTGTGGTGGCCCTGAGTGATGCTGTTGTGGCACTGAGTGATGCTGTGGTGGCCCTGAGTAATGCTGTGGTGACCGTGAGTGATGCTGTGGTGGCCCTGAGTGATGTTGTGGTGGTGCTGTGTGATGCTGTGTTGGCGCTGACTGATGCTGTGGTGGCGCTGAGTGATGCTGTGCTGGCGCTGAGTGATGCTCTGATGGCATTGAGTGATGCTGTGGTGGTGCTGAGTGATGCTGTGGTGGCCCTGAGTGATGCTGTGGTGGCCCTGAGTGATGCTGTGGTTGTGCTGAGTGATGCTGTGGTGGTGCTGATTGATGGTGTGGTGGTGTTGAGTTATGCTGTGCTGGCCCTGAGTGATGCTGTGGTGGCGCTGAGTGATGCTGTGGTCACACTGAGTGATGCTGTGGTGACGCCGAGTGATGTTGTGGTGGCCCTGAGTGATGCTGATGTGGCCCTGAGTGATGTTGTCGTGGTGTTGAGTGATGCTGTGTTGGCCGTGAGTGATGCTGTGGGAGTGCTGAGTGATGCTGTTGTGGTGCTGACTGATGCTGTGGTGGCCCTGAGTGATATTGTTGTGGCCTTGAGTGATGCTGTGGTGGTACTCAGTGTTGCTGTGGTGCCGCTGAGTGATGCTGTGGTGACCCTGAGTGATGCTGTGGTGGCCCTGAGTGATGCTGTGGTGGTGCTGTGTGATGCTGTGCTGGCTCTGAGTGATGCTGTGCTGGCTCTGAGTGATGCTGTGCTGGCTCTGAGTGATGCTGTGGTGGTGCTGAGTGATGCTGTGATGGTGCTGAGTGATGCTGTGGTGGTGCCTAGAGTTGCTGTGGTGGCCCTGAGTGATGCTGTTGTGGCCCTGAGTGATGCTGTCGTTGTGCTGAGTGATGATGTGGTTGTTCTGAGTAATGTTGTGCTGGTGCTGAGTTATGCTGTGTTGGCGCTGAGTGATGCTGTGGTGGCGCTGAGTATTGCTGTGGTGGTGTTGAGTGATGCTGTGGGGGCCCTAAGTGATGCTGTGGTGACCCTGAATGATGCGTTGGTGGCCCTGAGTGATGCTGTGGTGGCCCTGAGTGATGCTGTGGTGGCGCCGAGTGGTGCTGTGGTGGCCCTGAGTGGTGCTGTGGTGGCCCTGAGTGATGCTGTGGTGGCCCTGAGTGATGCTGTGGTGGTGGTGCTGACTGATGCTGTGATGGCAATGACTGATACTGTTATGGCGCTGAATGATATTGTTGTGGCCCTGAGTGATACTGTGGTGGTGCTGAGTGGTGGCCCTGAGTGATGTTGTTGTGGTGTTGAGTGATGCTGTGGTGGTGTTGAGTGATGCCGTGGTGGCCCTTAGTTATGCTGTGGTGGCCCTGAGTGATGCTGTGGTTGTGCTGAGTGATGCTGTGGTTTTGCTGAATGATGCTGTGGTGGTGCTGAGTGATGCTGTGTTGGCCCTAAGTGATGTTGTGGTGGCGCTGAGTGATGCTGTGGTAGTGCTGAGTGTTGCTGTGGTGGCCCTCAGCGATGCTGTGGTGGCGCTCAGCGATGCAGCGGTGGCGCTGAGTGATGCTGTGGTGACCCTGAGTGATGCTGTGGTTGTACTGAGTGATGATGTGGTAGTGCTGCTGAGTGATGCTGTGGTGGCCCTGAGTGATGCTGTGTTGGCCCTAAGTGATGTTGTGGTGGCGCTGAGTGATGCTGTGGTAGTGCTGAGTGTTGCTGTGGTGGCCCTCAGCGATGCTGTGGTGGCGCTCAGCGATGCAGCGGTGGCGCTGAGTGATGCTGTGGTGGCCCTGAGTGATGCTGTGGTTGTACTGAGTGATGATGTGGTAGTGCTGCTGAGTGATGCTGTGGTGGTGCTGAGTGACGCTGTGGTGGTGTTGATGTAGGAGAGTGGCATTGACTGCATAGTTGCCCCCAACTTTTTGCTGATGTTTTTGCTGTTTTATGACTCTAGCAAGGCTGTGGCCCTGCTATCCAGGACCCCAGCCTATCTGCTTCCTCTGTTAAACGATGTGAGTACCCTAGGTACCAACCAATTGGATGCTGAGGATGCCCTGACAGTCCCTTGTAGATGGTACCCTAGATACCCAGGGCATGGGTCCCTCAGTAGGCCTACCAGGGCTGCAGCACTTATTGTGCCACCCTGGGACAGCCATACAAACTGACACCACCAGACCACTACTGTAGTCTGGGTAAGGTGGGGCTAGCACCCCTTACAGGGATATAGGTACCCTATATCCCACCCCATTACAACACATGTACTCTCATAGGTCACCCCTATAGCAGGCCTTGGTAATCCTACAAGGCAGGGTGCTGAGGTATGTGTGAGGGGGGACCCCTACATGAGTAGGGCCTCTCTGCAACCCTCGTAAAATCATTGCTGGGTTGTTTGTAGTGTAGCCATACCATATACTCTTAACCGCATTATAAGTCTATCGCGATAGCGTGATAACTTGAGAATGGCTACACAGAACCATATCGTGTTTGGTGTCAAACATGTAGGAATCATACCCCCAGTCCAGCCATGGGCATGAGGGTACGATTCCCCCCTGCTAGAGGGGCGATATGGGAAAAGCGGCAGAATTTAGACACCAATTTAAAAGTCCACAAGCAGTACAAAATGGCTACTACCCGCCACCTACACGACCCTGGCTGGCTGTTGCTGGGGAAAACCCCAGCCTCGCCAGCTGGACAATAGGGGTCCTGTGGCAGGGAGGTGCTAGCATCTCCCCAGACAGGATAATGTGGATTGGAACAGGGTAGGTGCACCAAATGTCCTTTCAGAGTTGCACGTAGGCAGCTGCAAAAGCCTCATTCTGCATACACCGCTTGGAACCGGTTCAGGGGCATCCTGCCCCTCGCCCAGGTGGGAAATACACAAAGGGGAGAGGGTGTAGCCACCCTTTCCCGCCTCACCTCTCATTGGTGGACACTACTCTGGACACTCCCCTAATCTTGGGGATAAAGGTGAATAACGTGGCCCCAGAGCCTCAGATTAATCTTGAACTTTACAGTCTTGACCTTCGACTTGCTGCTGCCCAGCTGACGGATGAAATCTCCCTTGGGATAAAGGAGTTATCCCCCTGCTTGGCAGGCACCTGAAACACTGCAAGTGACCCGGTCGGAACTTCGCTGCTCTCACGAACTTCGACGACTTCCAGAAACCTTGAGGTGGGTTTCCAGCGCATCCCAGAGTCCAGTGAGTGTGCTCAACGAGTTTGGGCACCGTGGACCGCGTGGGTGCCGAGATCCCCAATACCCCAGGACACCGGCCACCTCTTGCGTAGCAAACGACCCTGACCAGTGGGGAAGTTGTGCTTTGGCCCGTTTTCGAGCCAATCACTCTACAGCAATTGTGCCAAAGACCATCACCCTAGCCCCCTCCGGTGGCCCGTGGGTGCCCATTTACGCACGCCAAATTGCCGCCTCCCGCGGTCCCTTGTCTCTCAACTTGTGGGCCCTAGCGGAGGTCTATCTTTACAATCAAGAGTTCCCCTGGTTGCTCCAGGCCTGCTCTACAGTCTCTCGAAGGAGACCTCTCCCAAACCTCGTGGGTCTGCACTGTAGCCGATTTGTTTATTCTTCGTGGGTTGCGGTTGCCAAGGCTTAGTGGATCCAATCCGGACACTAACACCGCAGCGACCCTCATCCGACGTGGGACAGTTGCCCTCCTGAAGCTGGCCTTCCTTGAAGCCTCCCGGAGCCCGTGGCTGCAGATCCAAGCTACACCACTTTCCACCTGAAGCACCCGACATCGAAGGGCTCTTTGCTTTGAGCCTCGTGGTCACTTTGCCGTGACCCAGACTCTGTCCCCTCTGCTTTCAGGTTCTTCTCTACAATCTTCACATCTTTGATCTTCACGGAATCATCGACGCTTTTGGCTAGCAGAACTTTTGACTATTTTCCCAGCCCGCGACCCGACAGCAGAAACGACCTATGCACCCGGCTTCCCTGGGGCAGGTAACAGTGGTACCTCGGTACTCTCGTGGTAGTGGGTTCTTCAAAAGCTTAAGTCTGAAGTTTTAACTTTGTACTCCTGCTAGAAGTATTTTTAAACTGTTTATTTCCAACCGCGACATTCTCCATAGGCTGTAATAGAGATCCCAATAGCAGCTACTTGCACTGCACGCGGCTCCCGTGGGTCCCCTTCCTCATAACCTGGGGTGGATTCTTAAGGGGCCAGCGATCCTGAATGCCCTAGGCATTGCCTGTAGAATTGTCGTGGTTCTTATACCACTTTTTTAGTATATGGTTTGGTCCCCCCCTGGGGCCCAATGTTAATAGTGCTATTTATTGTGTCTATCAATGCTTGTTTGATATTGTAACTTTGCCACAGCTTCATAAAGAGACTGTGGGATTCTGTCTAGAATAAATACATATATTTTATATATATACCTGTGTGGGCTACTCTTTCATTTGGTTATTCAAGAGGTTATTATGGTAAAACAATAAGCTTAACACTCCTTCAAGACTTAGCCTGAAGGCTGCTCTCCACAGCTACCACTAGGATAGCTTTCTTTAAAGGTTGTCTTAAACCTATCATCAATGAGAGTCGAATTGGACTGGTGCAAGGTGTCCCTATAACTAGGAGACAGCATATGCCAGGCCAACTTCTCACATTGGTGTGCAGCGGTTGGATTCAAGCTTGCCATTGTTTTACCAGATAACAAATTGAATTTCTAAAGTGAAAGCCACTTGGTACCAAAGGTACATAAAAATTCAAGCTTAGAATACAATAAGTTCTACTGAACTTAGGAGTTGTGTGTAGAGGGTTTAGCACACCTTGACATTCAACTCAAGAAAGGGTTCAGTAGGCCACACTTAGTGTAGGTAGATACACCACTAGCACTACACTAGAAATGTCTTTAGGTTCAGGTGCCCATCAGGCTCTGGAAGGACCCCAAAGGGTCCCAGTCGACAAATATGATCATCTCTCCTTTGCTGATCTCAGGGAGATGTGCACCTTCAGGAAACTTAAGACAAACAAAGGTGCCAATACCCAACGTCTCAGGGAAATCCTGCTCATAGCAGACTTTAAGCAGACTTTAGGGTCTGATGGGGTAGACAGGTTGGGTGGGAACCCTTCAGAAGAGGACCCTCCTAGAGAGGACTCTGATGAGGACCAGGGAGAGGATGAAGATCCTGACCTGGAAGAAGAAGACCACTCACAACATGGAGATGATGGCCCAAAAGGCACTCTCTCCATCCCTAAAAGGAGAGGGGTGGATCCAAGAAGGAACAGATCCCCCTCAGTGGGATCCAACCATTCTGGGAGATCCAAAGGGACCTCTGCCTCTTCTCAGAGAAGAGAATCCTCTCATGAGAGGAAATGCAGACTGATCAAATTTGAGCAGGCTAAGCTACAGCTTAAGAGAGAACAGTTAGCATTGGACAGGGAAGCCCAGGAGCTTCAGAAAGCTTCAAGAAAGTGGGGTCTAGAGACCCCTGGTGGCAGTAATGAAACCCCTAGAGTTAGAGAGAAAGTCCCGGACAATAGGAACCTCCAGAAGATTGTGCCCCCCTATCATACAGGGGATGATATCCACAAATGGATCTCTGCTCTTGAGAGGGCCTGTAAAGTACAAAGGGTCCCAGTAAAGCAGTGGGCAGCAATCCTGTGGCTCTCCTTTGCAGACAAAGGTAGAGACAAGCTCCTCTCTGTAAGAGAAGAGGATGCAGATGATTACTATATCTTGAGAGATGCTTTAATAGATGGGTTTGGCTTAACCACTGATCAATACAGACTTAAGTTCAGAGATACCCAAAAAGCACAGGATCAAGATTGGGTAGACTTTGTTGATTGTGCTACCAAGTAATTGGAAGGTTGGTTAAATGGCAGTAAAGTTAATGATTACAAAGGATTGTACAATCTCATAATGAGGGAGCAGATTCTTAATAATTGTCATAACCAACTCTTACACCAGCACCTGGTGGACTCTGATCTAACCTCTCCCCAAGAATTGGGAAAGGAGGCAGACAAATGGGTCAGAACCAGGATCAGGCCCAAGAACCAAGGTGGTGACCAGAAGAAAGATTCTACCAAGCCCAAAGAGAAAGGTGGGGATAATAAAACAGAAAAGTCCCCTGAAGAGCCCCAAAAACCCAGTGCTGGGGGTGGGTCCCAAAATCCTTCCTCTTCTAAAAAGAAACCATATTGCCATGTGTGTCAGAAACCAGGCCACTGAAAAACTGACTCCAGTTGTCCAAAGAATGGCAATAAAGAAAATGTTCCTCCAGTTGCAGCTCCAACACCTCCTGTTGCTACTAGTAGTAATCCCCCAGGTGGTGGGAGTGCACCCAAAAACTTAGTTGGGTTTTCTTGGGGAACTCAGGTGGACTCTGGCCTAACCAGGTCCCCTGCACAAGCAACTCTAGTCTGTGATGGTGGCATGGGGTTTGCCAACTTTACCATGAGCCCCAGTATCCTGGGCAGGTACAGACAAGAGCCTATGATCAATGGTCAGAAGGCTGTGGCCTATAAGGACACAGGGGCTAGTGTCACCATGGTGACCCAGAAACTAGTGCCCCTAGAACAGCTTTTACCTGGGTTTAGCTACCAGGTGACCAATATAGATGGAATTAGGAAAGACCATCCCATGGCAGCGGTAAATCTCAGCTGGGGAGGGGTCACTGGCCCAAAGAGAGTGGCAGTGTCCCCAAACTTGCCTGTAGATTGTCTACTGGGGAATGATCTAGAAATCTCAGCCTGGGCTAAGGTGGACCACAAAGCCCATTTAAAAATGGTAGGAATTGCTGAGAGAGTGGATGAGACCTTAAAGGACTCCCCTCCACCCCAGGAGCAAGTAAAAGGAGTGAAGCCTGAAACTATGGATCACTCCACCCAAACAGAGAGCATAGGGGGTGAGGAACAGCCCTCCCCCCACCAGACTAAAGGTAAGGGTCAAGTTTCTCGGGGAACTGATCCTGCCCCTTGTGAAGTAACTGCCCCAGAAGTGGACAGGCCTGGCCTGGCCACCTCTCTGATGGCAGGGGAGCCTTCCAAGGTGGTACCCAGTCTGGAGCAGGTATCCTGTCCCTCTCTACCCTGCCTCAATCAGCCCAGGGCTGCAGAGGTCAGGGAGGTCAGTGGACCCTTAACGGGCCCCTGTCCAGAGGAACCCCCTCATCAGCAGATTAGGGACACCCAGCAGAGTAGTTTCAGCCAGGTGAATATTCCTCTACAAACTGAGGGATCCCCCTTACCCCTAGGTATAGGTACCCCTCAAATGAATGATGTTGAGCACAGGGAAACCTGGGGCATAGTTGCCCCAAACCTTCCAGTGCCCTCCACTATTCCAACCAAAGGGATCCAACCCCCAGCTGTAGGCAGCCAGAGGTTGACCCTTAGGGCCAGATATGACACAGTCATGGGCAGAAAGGCTTCCCTAGTGGTCAGTGATCTAAGGAGGTTGAGACCAACCCAAATAGGGCCTCACTTCCAGACACCCCACCAGCCCACCTCTGTCCCAAAAACCAATACAGGTAATTTCCCTAGACTTTGGAGAAACTCTAGAACCCCTTGGGGTAGGATTTCCCAAGTGGACCATGAGACAGAGAGCAACCATGCTAGTGCAGGTTCTTCCTTATATGGCCACTCAGGAAATAAAGGCTTATCTGGACAAGGTTAGACTTATCTCCTTTCGTTTGGGGGGGGGGGGTTATGTAGGAAGATGGAATCTGACTATATGGTTGCCCCCAACTTTTTGCCTGGTATTTGAATGGTTTTTGACTTGTCTGGCTGGGATCCTGCTATCCAGGACCCCAGCCTATCTGCTTTCTCCCTAAAACTAATGTGAAGTACCCTAGGTACAAACTAATTGGATGCTGAGGATGCCCTGACAGTCCCTTGTAGATGGTACCCTAGGTACCCAGGGCATGGGTGCCTCAGTAGGCCTACCAGGGCTGCAGCACTTATTGTGCCACCCTGGGACAGCCATACAAACTGACACCACCAGACCACTACTGTAGTCTGGGTAAGGTGGTGCTGGCACCCCTTACAGGGATATAGGTACCCTATATCCCACCCCATTACAACACATAGGGAAACAGCGTTTACAACGCTGGTAATACCACGCGGGTAGGTTACAACGCGGACGTTACATCGTCCACGTTGTTACCACGCATGGCATTACATCGCAAGTCGTTTCTACGACTTGCGCTAGATGGCGCACAACACCAGGGAATATGTTGGATTTTAAATCCAACACATTCCCTGCTGTTGCGCTAACTGGAGTAGGAATAGTAATTTATACTATTCCTAAGTCCAGCGCGCCACCTAGCGCAAGTCGTAGAAACGACTTGCGATGTAAAGCCCTCCGTGGTAACAATGCAGACGATGTAACGTCCGCGTTGTAACCTACTGCGGGGTAATGGATGGCGTAGTAACGTCATACATCCCAACACATATGCTCTCATAGGTCACCCCTATAGCATGCCCTGCTAATCCTACAGGGCAGGGTGCTGAGGTATGTGTGAGGGGGGACCCCTACATGAGTAGGGCCTCTCTGCAACCTTCGTAAAATCGTTACTGGGTTGTTTGTAGTGTAGCCATACCATATACTCTTAACCGCATTATAAGTCTATCGCGATACTGCGATTCTCTACACAGAACCATATCGTGTTTGGTGTCAAACATGTAGGAATCATACCCCCAGTCCAGCCATGGGCATGAGGGTACGACTCCCCCCTGCTAGAGGGGCGATATGGGAAAAGCTGTAGAACTTAGACACCAATTTAAAAGTGCACAAGTTTCACAAAATGGCTACTGCCCGCCACCTACACGACCCTGGCTGGCTGTTGCTGGGGAAAACCCCAGCCTCGCCAGCTGGACAATAGGGCTCCTGTGGCAGGGAGATGCTAGCATCTCCCCAGACAGGATAATGTGGATTGGAACAGGGTGGGTGCACCAGATGTCCTTTCAGAGTTGCAAGTAGGCAGCTGCATAGACCTAATTCTGCGTACACCACTTGGAACCGGTTCAGGGGCATCCTGCCCCTCGCCCAGGTGGGAAACACACAAAGGGGAGAGGGTGTAGCCACCCTTTCCCGCCTCACCACTCATTGGTGGACAGTACTCTGGACACTCCCCTAATCTTGGGGATAAAGGTGAATAACGTGGCCCCAGAGCCTGAGATTAACCTTGAACTTTACAGTCTTGACCTTCCACTTGCTGCTGCCCAGCTGACGGAAGAAATCTCCCTTGGGATAAAGGAGTTATCCCCCTGCTTGGCAGGCACCTGACACACTGCAAGTGACCCGGTTGGAACCTCGCTGCTCCTACGGACTTCGACAACTTCCAGCACCCTTGAGGTGGGTTTCCATTGCATCCTAGAGGCCAGTGAGTGTGCTCAACGAGTTTGGGCACCGTGGACCCCGTGGGTGCCGAGATCCCTAATACCTCAGGACACCGGCCACCTCTTGCATAGCACACGACCCTGACCAGTGGGGAAGTTGGGCTTTGGCCCGTTTTTGAGCCAACCACTCTACAGCAATTGTACCAAAGACCAGCGCCCTAGCCCCCTCCGGTGGCCCGTGGGTACCCTTTTACGCACGCCAAATTGCCGCCTCCTGAGGTCCATTGTCTCTCAACTTGTGGGCCCTAGCGGAGGTCTATTTCTACAAACAAGAGTTCTCCTGGTTGCTCCAGGCCTGCTCTTCCAGTTTCTCCAAAGGAGACTTCTCCCAGACCTCGTGGGTCTGCACTGTAGCTGATTTGTTTATTCTTCGTGGGTTGCGGTTGCCAAGGCTTAGTGGATCCAATCCGGACACTAACACCGCAGCGACCCTCATCCGACGTGGGACAGTCGCCCTCCAGAAGCTGGCCTTCCTTGAAGCCTCCCGGAGCCAGTGGCTGCAAATCCAAGCGACAGCACCTCTCACCTAAAGCACCCAACATCGAAGGGCTCCTTGCTTTGAGCCTCCTGGTCACTGTGCCGTGACCCAGACTCTGTCCCTTCTGCTTTCAGGTTCTTCTCAACAATCTTCACATCTTTGATCTTCACGACATCATCGCCGCTTTTGGCTAGCAGCACTTTTGAACATTTTCCTATAGAAAATCAGCCGGCGACCCGACACCAGAATCGACCTATGCACCCGGCTTCCCTGGGGCAGGTAACAGTGGTACCTCGGTACTCTCGTGGTAGTGGGCTCCTCAAAAGCTTAAGTCTAAAGTTTTAACTTTGTACTCCTGCTAGAAGTGACTTTAATCTGTGTAATTTAAACCGCGACATTCTCCATAGGCTAACATTGAGATCCCGATAGCAGCTCTTTGCACTGTACGCGTCTCCCGTGGGTCCCCTTCCTCATAACTGTGGGTGGATTCAAAAGGCGCAAGCGATCCTGAATGCCCTAGGCATTGTCTGTAGAATTGTCGTGGTTCTTATACCACTTTTTTGATATATGGTTTGGTCCCCCCCCCCGGGGCCCATTGATTTCTGTGCTATTTATTGTGTTTATAAATGCTTGTTTAAAGTGTAACTTTGCCACTAGTCACATAAAGCGACTGTGGGATTCTGTCTAGAATAAATACATATATTTTATATATATACCTGTGTGGGCTACTCTTTCATTTGGTTATTCAAGAGGTTATTATGGTAAAACAATAAGCTTAACACTCCTTCAAGACTTAGCCTGAAGGCTGCTCTCCACAGCTACCACTAGGATAGCTTTCTTTAAAGGTTGTCTTAAACCTATCATCAATAAGAGTCGAATTGGACTGGTGCAAGGTGTCCCTATAACTAGGAACAGCATATGCCAGGCCAACTTCTCACAGTTGAGTTATGCTGTGTTGGCCCTGAGTGATGCTGTGGTGGCCCTGAGTGATGCTGTGGTGACGCTGAATGATGCTGTGGTGGTGCTGAGTGATGCTGTGGTGGTGTTGAGTGATGCTGTGGTGGTCCTGAGTGATGCTGTGGTGGCCCTGAGTGATGTTGTAGTTATGCTGTGTAATGCTGTGGTTGTGATGAGTGAAACAAACAAAGGTGCCAATACCCAACGTCTCAGGGAAATCCTGCTCATAGCAGACTTTAAGCAGACTTTAGGGTCTGATGGGGTAGACAGGTTGGGTGGGCACCCTTCAGAAGAGGACCCTCCTAGAGAGGACTCTGATGAGGACCAGGGAGAGGATGAAGATCCTGACCTGGAAGAAGAAGACCACTCACAACATGGAGAGGATGGCCCAAAAGGCACTCTCTCCATCCCTAAAGGGAGAGGGGTGGATCCAAGAAGGAACAGATCCCCCTCAGTGGGATCCAACCATTCTGGGAGATCCAAAGGGACCTCTGCCTCTTCTCAGAGAAGAGAATCCTCTCATGAGAGGAAATGCAGACTGATCAAATTTGAGCAGGCTAAGCTGCAGCTTAAGAGAGAACAGTTAGTGTTGGACAGAGAAGCCCAGGAGCTTCAGAAAGCTTCAAGAAAGTGGGGTCTAGAGACCCCTGGTGGCAGTAATGAAACCCCTGGAGTTAGAGAGAAAGTCCCTGACAATAGGAACCTCCACAAGATTGTGCCCCCCTATAAGACAGGGGATGATATCCACAAATGGATCTCTGCTCTTGAGAGGGCCTGTAAAGTACAAAGGGTCCCAGTAAAGCAGTGGGCAGCAATCCTGTGGCTCTCCTTTGCAGACAAAGGTAGAGACAAGCTCCTCTCTGTAAGAGAAGAGGATGCAAATGATTACTATATCTTGAGAGATGCTTTAATAGATGGGTTTGGCTTAACCACTGATCAATACAGACTTAAGTTCAGAGATACCCAAAAAGCACAGGATCAAGATTGGGTAGACTTTGTTGATTGTGCTACCAAGTAATTGGAAGGTTGGTTAAATGGCAGTAAAGTTAATGATTACAAAGGATTGTACAATCTCATAATGAGGGAGCAGATTCTTAATAATTGTCATAACCAACTCTTACACCAGCACCTGGTGGACTCTGATCTGACCTCTCCCCAAGAATTGGGAAAGAAGGCAGACACATGGGTCAGAACCAGGATCAGGCCCAAGAACCAAGGTGGTGACCAGAAGAAAGATTCTACCAAGCCCAAAGAGAAAGGTGGGGATAATAAAACAGAAAAGTCCCCTGAAGAGCCCCAAAAACCCAGTGCTGGGGGTGGGTCCCAAAATCCTTCCTCTTCTAAAAAGAAACCATATTGCCATGTGTGTCAGAAACCTGGCCACTGGAAAACTGACTCCAGTTGTCCAAAGAATGGCAATAAAGAAAATGTTCCTCCAGTTGCAGCTCCAACACCTCCTGTTGCTACTAGTAGTAATCCCCCAGGTGGTGGGAGTGCACCCAAAAACTTAGTTGGGTTTTCTTGGGGAACTCAGGTGGACTCTGGCCTAACCAGGTCCCCTGCACAAGCAACTCTAGTCTGTGATGGTGGCATGGGGTTTGCCAACTTTACCATGAGCCCCAGTATCCTGGGCAGGTACAGACAAGAGCCTATGATCAATGGTCAGAAGGCTGTGGCCTATAAGGACACAGGGGCTAGTGTCACCATGGTGGCCCAGAAACTAGTGCCCCTAGAACAGCTTTTACCTGGGTTTAGCTACCAGGTGACCAATATAGATGGAATTAGGAAAGACCATCCCATGGCAGCGGTAAATCTCAGCTGGGGAGGGGTCACTGGCCCAAAGAGAGTGGCAGTGTCCCCAAACTTGCCTGTAGATTGTCTACTGGGGAATGATCTAGAAATCTCAGCCTGGGCTAAGGTGGACCACAAAGCCCATTTAAAAATGGTAGGAATTGCTGAGAGAGTTGATGAGACCTTAAAGGCCTCCCCTCCACCCCAGGAGCAAGTAAAAGGAGTGAAGCCTGAAACTATGGATCACTCCACCCAAACAGAGAGCACAGGGGGTGAGGAACAGCCCTCCCCCCACCAGACTAAAGGTAAGGGTCAAGTTTCTCGGGGAACTGATCCTGCCCCTTGTGAAGTAACTGCCCCAGAAGTGGACAGGCCTGGCCTGGCCACCTCTCTGATAGCAGGGGAGCCTTCCAAGGTGGTACCCAGTCTGGAGCAGGTATCCTGTCCCTCTCTACCCTGCCTCAATCAGCCCAGGGCTGCAGAGGTCAGGGAGGTCAGTGGACCCTTAATGGGCCCCTGTCCAGAGGAACCCCCTCATCAGCAGATTAGGGACACCCAGCAGAGTAGTTTCAGCCAGGTGAATATTCCTCTACAAACTGAGGGATCCCCCTTACCCCTAGGTATAGGTACCCCTCAAATGGATGATGTTGAGCACAGGGAAACCTGGGGCATAGTTGCCCCAAACCTTCCAGTGCCCTCCACTATTCCAACCAAAGGGATCCAACCCCAGCTGTAGGCAGCCAGAGGTTGACCCTTAGGGCCAGATATGAAACAGTCATGGGCAGAAAGGCTTCCATAGTGGTCAGTGATCTAAGGAGGTTGAGACCAACCCAAATAGGGCCTCACTTCCAGACACCCCACCAGCCCACCTCTGTCCCAAAAACCAATACAGGTAATTTCCCTAGACTTTGGAGAAACTCTAGAACCCCTTGGTGTAGGATTTCCCAAGTGGACCATGAGACAGGGAGCAACCATGCTAGTGCAGGTTCTTCCTTATATGGCCACTCAGGAAATAAAGGCTTATCTGGACAAGGTTAGACTTATCTCCTTTCGTTTGGGGGGGGGGGGGGGTTATGTAGGAAGGTGGAATCTGACTAATGGTTGCCCCCAACTTTTTGCCTGGTATTTGAATGGTTTTTGACTAGTCTGGCTGGGATCCTGCTATCCAGGACCCCAGCCTATCTGCTTTCTCCCTAAAACTAATGTGAAGTACCCTAGGTACAAACTAATTGGATGCTGAGGATGCCCTGACAGTCCCTTGTAGATGGTACCTGTAGGAGAGTGGCATCGACTGCATAGTTGCCCCCAACTTTTTGCTGATGTTTTGACTGTTTTTATGACTTTAGCCAGGCTGTGGCCCTGCTATCCAGGACCCCAGCCTATCTGCTTCCTCTGGTAAACTATGTGAGTACTCTAGGTACCAACCAATTGGATGCTGGGCATGCCCTACCAGTCCCTTGTAGATGGTACCCTAGGTACCCAGGGCATGGGTCCCCCAGTAGGCCTACCAGCGCTGCAGCACTTATTGTGCCACCCTGGGACAGCCACCCAAACTGACACCACCAGACCACTACTGTAGTCTGGGTAAGGTGGTGCTAGCACCCCTTACAGGGATGTAGGTACCCTATATCCCACACCCTTACAACACATATACTCTCATAGGTCACCCCTATGGCAGGCCCTGGTAATCCTACAGGGCTGGGTGCTGAGGTATGTGTGAGGGGGGACCCCTACGTGAGTAGGACCTCTCTGCAACCTTCGTAAAATCGTTACTGGGTTGTTTGTAGTGTAGCCATACCATATACTCTTAACCGCATTATAAGTTATTGCGTCATCGCTGTAACTTGGGAATGGCTACACAGAACCATATCGTGTTTGGTGTCAAACATGAAGGAATCATACCCCCAGTCCAGCCATGGGCATGAGGGTACGATTCCCCCTTGCTAGGAGGGTGATATGGGAAAAGCGGTAGAATTTAGACACCAATTTAAAAGTGCACATGTACCACAAAATGGCTACTGTCCGCCACCTACACGACTCTGGCTGGCTGTTGCTGGGGAAAACCCCAGCCTCGCCATCTGGACAATAGGGCTCCTGTGGCAGGGAGGTGCCAGCACCTCCCCAGACAGGATATGTGGATTGGAACAGGGTGGGTGCACCAAATGTCCTTTCAGAGTTGCACGTAGGCAGCTGCAGAGCCCCAATTCTGCATACACCGCCTGGAACCGGTTCAGGGGTATCCTGCCCTCGCCCAGGTGGGAAACACACAAAGAGGAGTGGGTGTAGCCACCCTTTCCCGCCTCCACTCTGATTGGTAGGCTCTATTTTGGACCAACCCCTAATCTTGGGTGTTGGAAAACCACTCCCACACTAGAAGGGGTGGTGGTGGTCTTCCGGACACACTGTGGTAGCTTGGCTCGAGTGGTCAGGAATCAGGCTCCGTGCTAAGCATACAACATACCCAAACAATAACCATGCGTGCATCCGTTCCAAAAACGACTCTACACCGTAAAAATTATGAAAATAACTTTCTTTATCTTCTTTTTCTCTTAGTTGCTGATTGGAGAAAATAAATAACAATCACAATATACAAACTTTTTAGAAAGTGCAGGACAAATAAATACTGGCTTAATGATTCAATAAATAGGGGTGATCATAAATACTGAAGGCATAAATAAAAGTGCAATACAGACAGGCAATTAAATATTCTGAGGCAATAAATACTGTAACCAATAAATATTGTGCATCAATAAATACTGTGGACCAATAAATACAGTGGAACAATAAATAGGTTAAATACAATAAATACAGTGCCCCTAATAAATACTTAAAAGCTGACAGTGACACTCCTGGAATCAGATCACTTTTGAATTCCTAAGGGCTGATTTGGCCCAGGCACAGCTTGTGGGGATGTGGAAGGCTTGGGGGTGTCTACTCCCTGGCTTGGTCAAGGCTGAGGCCTAAACTGAGGTAGATAAAGGGGGGAAATACCAGAGACCTGGCTCTCTCTCTCCACACAACTTCTCTAGATTAGTCCCAGTTCACCCCTGGCACAGTCAGGTTGGTTCCAGCACCTCCCTAGCCCCTTAGAGCAGTCTCTCAGGTCTCCACAGGGCCTTAGGCGCCCTCTACTCCACTTACTGCCCTTTTTCTGATGCTCCGACGCCGCTGGAGTCGGGTCGATGCCGTGAGGCGGTTCCAGCTCGATGTCGGCGGCCTCGGCACAATGTCAGTTCTTTGACGACGCCGGCGGCGGCTCCGGTCTCGACGTCAGCGGCCTCGGTTCGATCTCGGCCTCCGATTCGATGGCGTCGGGCAGTCTTACTCGATGTCGACTTCGGGCGGCTTCGGTCCGATGGCGACCTCGGCTTCGATGACGTCGGCCGGCCTTGCCTCGATGTCGACTTCCGGCGGCTCCGGAGTGCGATCCTCACTCCCGACCTCCGGTGCTCCTCACAGGTTTCCGGCGACTCCGGAGTGCGACCTCCACTCCCGACCTCCGGCACGATTCTCACAGGTTCCGGCGACTCCGGAGTGCGATCCTCACTCCCGACCTCCGTTACCCTTCACCTCGGTCTCCGACGACTCCGGAGGGCGGACTTCACTCCTCCGATGACGCCGCTCACTCGACCTCGGGTGACTTCCTCCTCGACCTCTGGTATTCCTCACGACCTCTGACGGCGCCCTCTCTCGACCTCTGGCGGCTCCGGGTACGACGTCTGCTTTTCCAGTCAGCGCAGCTTCTCCACCTCGGGCTCCAGGTCTTAGGCTACTCGACGTCGGACTTCAGGGAAACCAGCTTCCAGGTCAGGATCTTGCTGTTCTCTTGTTTCTAAGGCCTGTTCCTGCTGTTCAGGTCCTCAGGATGGTTTTTCTGACTTCTTCCCACACAGGGCTCTAGGCTGGGCTCCGTCAGTAGGGACTAGTATCAAGGGTGGGTTTATGGACCCCACTCCAGGCACAAGTTTCCACCCCTGCTGCTTCACTCCTTCCTCCTTCACGTTTGTGCTGCTCACTCTTCACCAGTCAGGTGCCAACTGCCAGCTCCAACTGCCAACTCTCTCTCTTAGCTTCCCAACATTCTAAACCGCCTCCAACTGTCACAGGGTTCTGGAATGTTCTGGAAGGTGCTAGCAGGTTCCAGTGGATGCTGGTGATGTCACAGGTGGCCACCATTTTGTGCTTCAGGCCCTCAGACAGAAGTTTCAGGGGTAGGTAAAATGGCTCCCTGAATCTGCCTCAACATGAAAAATGAAAACAAATGAGGGAAAAAGGGCAAAGTCCTACACAACGCCCTTCCAGCCAAAAGCCAGGGTAGACCGATCAATGCCTTGATGGTCTTCCCTGCTTGGGGCGAGAAAAGGTGGACGCAGGCCCGCAACGGCAGGAGCACCCCCAAGTTCTCCTCCGCTCTGGAACCCAATGGTTCCCTAACAAGCCTCCCTGGACCAACAAAACCACCCCACTGGGGCTCCCTAGCTAGTTGTGGCCAGGACCGGCCCCTGGGCCGTCCAGATGTCTCTGGCCCGGGTGATCTCGCGGAGTGGGGGGCAGTAGCCCCAGGCCTGTAGTGCCCGTTGACCACTCCGGTCCTCCTCCTTGCAGTCCTAAACTGCCTCTGGTCCTTCCTCCTGGGGTTCACACCCTTAGGCTGACCAGCCTTCAGGGGCGAGGCTCTCCTCCCCCTAACTCTCCTTCTGGGGTTCCTCACCCTACCCTGCGAGGCACCCTCAGACCAACACTTCCTCCTCAGTCTAGGGCCTTGACCCCTCAACTGATCCTTCAACCTAGGGTCTAAACCCTTAGGCTGAGTCGGTGCCCGAGGCGAGACCTTCCTCCCTCTGCACCCCCTTCCAGATTTCAGCACCCTCCTAACGGGAAAAGTACCCCTGGAAGTCAATTTCGGGGGGACCCGGTTAACAGAGGCCCCACCCGCCAGGTCAGGCAACCCCTGAGCCTGGCATCCCAGCCCAGGACCTAAACCCTGAAACTGGACCAACCCCAGAACCTCAGGCGCGCTGGTTACAGACGCCCTGGGTCCTCCTGACACTAGGGGCTCCCCTGCACTGGAGGGCACATCGGGACAGCCTAGGCTCCCAACCTGGGGCTCCCTTGCGGAACTCTCCAGGCCCTGAGACTTCGGTTGGGGCACCTCGGGACACCTCCCCGTCTCACGCCTTCCTACAGATAGGTCGTGAGGCCCTACAACCCTCTCTCCCTGGGACCTAGCTGGGCTATCTGCCACTTCTCCCACCTCGCTGGGTTGGGAGATCCCTGCACTACCCCCTTCAGGTTCCCACCCCAATGCCTCCTCAGACACCCTGGTGATGTCATCCTGGGGTAAATAAACTTCTAGCTCCTGTGGAGCTTCCGGTATGCTGCCACCAGTGTCCTCGCTGGACACACTCATCTGGAGGGCATGCAGCTCCAACTCCCTCATCTGAAGCTCGTGCGCCATCCTTCTCTCCTCCATCTCTTTCTCCAGCCTTGCTAAGTCCCATGTGAGCTGTCTTTTCTCCCTCCGGTCTGTTAACTCCACTTTAGACAAGCCACCACTAGAGGCACTGCTGCCCTTCCTAGAAATGGTTCTGGGCCCTGCTGACAGGTTCCCCACCTCAGGTTGGTACATCTCAGCCCCCTCGGTGTCAGGCTCTCTATCCCTGTCCTCCTCCTCAGCCTGGCTTTCTCGGCGTGCCTCCCCCCAAGCCCTTAAGCTGGTTTGGAGTGCACCCTTCTTTGCTC
Organism: Triturus cristatus; assembly: GCF_964204655.1. Lineage (NCBI taxonomy): Eukaryota > Metazoa > Chordata > Amphibia > Caudata > Salamandridae > Triturus > Triturus cristatus. The sequence goes on from NW_028187318.1 coordinate 534,442, forward strand.
CTGGGGGACAATACACCCCCTCCCGCTGGCAAAACTCCCTGAGTTGGGCCACAGTGTACGTTTCTAGATTTTCTAGGACAAACTCCATCTTGCCCACTCAGGTTAGAGGACAGGTTTTTGTGCAGTAACTATGCAGGGGGGTACCTTTAATAATACCTCCTCCCACCACCAGAGTAAATTTGGAAAAAACAAAAACCCACAATTAGGAAGGCCGCTCTTGAGAAAACTCCCGGTGTAGGCCTATGGACTACCCACAGTTATTGTTGAGTATGCGTAGGCACAGCTCTATCCCACCACTGAACACCAATTTATGTTGGAAAACCACTCCCACACTAGAAGGGGTGGTGGTGGTCTTCCGGACACACTGTGGTAGCTTGGCTCGAGTGGTCAGGAATCAGGCTCCGTGCTAAGCATACAACATACCCAAACAATAACCATGCGTGCATCCGTTCCAAAAACGACTCTACACCGTAAAAATTATGAAAATAACTTTCTTTATCTTCTTTTTCTCTTAGTTGCTGATTGGAGAAAATAAATAACAATCACAATATACAAACTTTTTAGAAAGTGCAGGACAAATAAATACTGGCTTAATGATTCAATAAATAGGGGTGATCATAAATACTGAAGGCATAAATAAAAGTGCAATACAGACAGGCAATTAAATATTCTGAGGCAATAAATACTGTAACCAATAAATATTGTGCATCAATAAATACTGTGGACCAATAAATACAGTGGAACAATAAATAGGTTAAATACAATAAATACAGTGCCCCTAATAAATACTTAAAAGCTGACAGTGACACTCCTGGAATCAGATCACTTTTGAATTCCTAAGGGCTGATTTGGCCCAGGCACAGCTTGTGGGGATGTGGAAGGCTTGGGGGTGTCTACTCCCTGGCTTGGTCAAGGCTGAGGCCTAAACTGAGGTAGATAAAGGGGGGAAATACCAGAGACCTGGCTCTCTCTCTCCACACAACTTCTCTAGATTAGTCCCAGTTCACCCCTGGCACAGTCAGGTTGGTTCCAGCACCTCCCTAGCCCCTTAGAGCAGTCTCTCAGGTCTCCACAGGGCCTTAGGCGCCCTCTACTCCACTTACTGCCCTTTTTCTGATGCTCCGACGCCGCTGGAGTCGGGTCGATGCCGTGAGGCGGTTCCAGCTCGATGTCGGCGGCCTCGGCACAATGTCAGTTCTTTGACGACGCCGGCGGCGGCTCCGGTCTCGACGTCAGCGGCCTCGGTTCGATCTCGGCCTCCGATTCGATGGCGTCGGGCAGTCTTACTCGATGTCGACTTCGGGCGGCTTCGGTCCGATGGCGACCTCGGCTTCGATGACGTCGGCCGGCCTTGCCTCGATGTCGACTTCCGGCGGCTCCGGAGTGCGACCTCCACTCCCGACCTCCGGCACGATTCTCACAGGTTCCGGCGACTCCGGAGTGCGATCCTCACTCCCGACCTCCGTTACCCTTCACCTCGGTCTCCGACGACTCCGGAGGGCGGACTTCACTCCTCCGATGACGCCGCTCACTCGACCTCGGGTGACTTCCTCCTCGACCTCTGGTATTCCTCACGACCTCTGACGGCGCCCTCTCTCGACCTCTGGCGGCTCCGGGTACGACGTCTGCTTTTCCAGTCAGCGCCGCTTCTCCACCTCGGGCTCCAGGTCTTAGGCTACTCGACGTCGGACTTCAGGGAAACCAGCTTCCAGGTCAGGATCTTGCTGTTCTCTTGTTTCTAAGGCCTGTTCCTGCTGTCCAGGTCCTCAGGATGGTTTTTCTGACTTCTTCCCACACAGGGCTCTAGGCTGGGCTCCGTCAGTAGGGACTAGTATCAAGGGTGGGTTTATGGACCCCACTCCAGGCACAAGTTTCCACCCCTGCTGCTTCACTCCTTCCTCCTTCACGTTTGTGCTGCTCACTCTTCACCAGTCAGGTGCCAACTGCCAGCTCCAACTGCCAACTCTCTCTCTTAGCTTCCCAACATTCTAAACCGCCTCCAACTGTCACAGGGTTCTGGAATGTTCTGGAAGGTGCTAGCAGGTTCCAGTGGATGCTGGTGATGTCACAGGTGGCCACCATTTTGTGCTTCAGGCCCTCAGACAGAAGTTTCAGGGGTAGGTAAAATGGCTCCCTGAATCTGCCTCAACATGAAAAATGAAAACAAATGAGGGAAAAAGGGCCAAGTCCTACATTGGGGATATATGGGAATAACTTTGCCCTAGAGCCTTAGATTCGTACAGGACTTCACAGAACTGACCTTCGACGAGCTGCTGCCCAGCTGACTGAAGAAATCTCCCTTGGGATAAAGGATTTATCCCCCTGCTTGGCAGGCACCTAAAAGACTGCAAGATACCCGGTTGGAACTTCGCTGCTCTCACGAACTTCAACGCCTTCCATCAACCTTGAGGTGGGTCTCCAGTGCATCCCAGAGTCCTGTGAGCGTGCCCAGCAAGTCTGAGCACCGTGGACCACGTGGGTGCCGAGATCCCTGCATACCCCGAGACCCCGGCCACCTCTTGCATAGCACATGACCCCGACCAGTGGGGAAGTTGTGCTTTGGCCCATTTCTGAGCCAACCTTCAAGTAGCATCCGTGCCAAAGCTCAGCCCCCTAGTCCACTCCGGTGGCCCGTGGGAGCCCTTTTACGCACTCCATTTTGCTGCCTTCCGCGGTCCCTTGTCTCTTGACTTGTGGGCCCTGGCGGAGGACAATCTACTTTTCCAAGAGTTCCCCTGGTTGCTCCAGGCCTGCTCTACGCTCCCTGCAAAGGAGAGCACCCTCAGACCTCGTGGGTCTGCACCAGCAGCTGCTTTGTACATCTCGCGTGGGTTGCGGTTGCCAATGCTTAGTGGATCCAATCGGGACACTAACACCGCAGCGACCCTCATCCGATGTGGGACAGTCGCCCTCCAGAAGCTGGCCTTCCTTGAAGCCTCCCGGAGCCCGTGACTACAGAGCCCAGCTGTACCTTCCACACCTGAAGCACCTGACATCCACGAGCTCCTTCCTGTGAGCTCCCTGGTCACTGTGCTGTGACCCAGACTCTGTCCCCTCTGCTTTCAGGTTCATCTTTATCTTCTCTTCAACTTTAATCTTCACGACTTCAACGACGCTTTCAGCTAGCAGCAGTTTGGACTACTTTTCCATAGAAAATCAGCCCGCGACCCGACACCAGAATCGACCTATGCACCCGGCTTCCCTGGGGCAGGTAACAGTGGTACTTCGGTACTCCCGTGGTGGTGGGCTCTCCAAAGCCTTACGTCTCAAGCCTTAACTTTGTACTGTTGCTAGAAGTGTCCTTAACCTTTAATTATTCAACCGCGACATTCTCCATAGGCTAACATTGCGATCCCGATAGCAGCTTCTCGCACTGCACACGCCTCCCGTGGGTCCCCTTCCTCTTAACTGTGGGTGGATTCTGAAGGGGCAAGCGATCCTGAATGCCCTAGGCATTGCCTGTAGAATTGTCGTGGTTCTTATACCACTATTTTAGTATATGGTTTGGTCCCCCCCTGGGGCCCATTGATTTCTGTGCTATTTATTGTGTTTAGAAATGCTTGTTTGAATTGTAACTTTGCCACTAGCCACATAAAGTGACTGTGGGATTCTGTCTAGAATAAATACATATATTTTATATATATATACCTGTGTGGGCTACTCTTTCATTTGGATATTCAAGAGGTTATTATGGTAAAACAATAAGCTTAACACATCTTCAAGACTTAGCCTGAAGGCTGCTCTCCACAGCTACCACTAGGATAGCTTTCTTTAAAGGTTGTCTTAAACCTATCATCAATAAGAGTCGAATTGGACTGGTGCAAGGTGTCCCTATAACTAGGAACAGCATATGCCAGGCCAACTTCTCACATTGGTGTGCAGCGGTTGGATTCAAGCTTGCCATTGTTTTACCAGATAACAAATTGAATTTCTAAAGTGAAAGCCACAAGGTACCAAAGGTACATATAAATTCAAGCTAGAATACAATAAGTTCTACTGAACTTAGAGTTGTGTGTAGAGGGTTTAGCACACCTTGACTACAACTCAAGAGAGGGTTCAGTAGGCCACACTTAGTGTAGGTAGATACACCACTATCACTACACTAAACATGTCTTCAGGTGCAGGTGCCACTAAGGCTATGGAAGGACCCCAGAGGGTCCCAGTTGATAAGTATGATCATCTCTCCTTTGCAGAGCTCTGGGAGATGTGCACCCTCAGAAAACTGAAGACAAACAAGGGTGCTAACACCCAACGCCTTAGGGAAATCCTGCTCATTGCAGACTTTATGGAAAGCATAGGGTCTAGTGGGACTGACAGGCGGGGTGGGCATCCATCAGAAGAGGACCCTCCAGTGGGGGACTCTGATGAGGACCAGGAAGAGGATGAAAGTCCTGACCTGGAAGAAACAAACCACTCACAAACTGGAGGTGATGGCCCAAGAGGCACTCCCTCCATCCTTAAAAGGAGAGTGCTGGATCCCAGAAGGAACAGATCCCCCTCAGTGGGATTCAACCATTCTGAGAGATCCAAAGGGTCTTCTGCCTCTTCTCAGAGAAGAGAATCCTCTCATGAGAGGAAATGCAGACTGATCAAATTTGAGCAGGCCAAGCTTCAGCTTAAAAGAGAACAGTTAGCTTTGGACAGGGAAGCCCTGGAGCTTCAGAAAGCTTCAATGAAGTGGGGTCTAGAGACCCCTGGTGGCAGTAAGGAAACCCCTAGAGTTAGAGAGAAAGTCCCTGACAATAGGAACCTCCACAAGATTGTGCCCCCCTATCAGAATGGGGATGATATCCACAAATGGATATCTGCTCTTGAGAGGGCCTGTAGAGTACAGAGGGTCCCAGTAGAGCAGTGGGCAGCAATCCTGTGGCTCTCCTTTTCAGATAAAGGAAGAGACAAGCTCCTCTCTGTAAGGGAAGAGGATGCTGATGACTATTATATCTTGAAAGCTGCTTTAATTGATGGGTTTGGCTTAACCACTGATCAGTACAGACTTAAGTTCAGAGACACCCAGAAAGCACAGAATCAAGATTGGGTAGACTTTGTGGATTGTGCAACCAAGGCACTGGAAGGTTGGTTAACTGGCAGCAAAGTAAATGATTATACAGGATTATACAATCTCATAATGAGGGAGCAGATCCTTAATAATTGTTAGAATCAGCTCTTACATCAGCACCTGGTTGACTCTGATCTGACCTCTCCCCAAGAATTGGGCAAGAAGGCAGACAAATGGGTCAGAACCAGGATTAAGCAAAAGGTCCAGCCCTTGGGAGGTGCAACTAAAAAGGAAGATGCCAAGAACTCTGACAAGGGTGGGGAAAAGGGAAAAGACAAGCAGTCTTCAACAGGCCCCCAAAAAGCAGCATCTGAAAATACAAAGAATAGCAAACCCAAACAACCAAGGAAGCCATGGTGTAAGTACTGTAAACAGACTACCCATTGGACTTCAGACTGTAATAAGGCCAAAGACTCCAAAAGCACCACACCTGCCCCTAAGGCTCCTGTTCCCCCTAGTACAGTTATAGGTGTTGGTGCACAGAACAAGGGCATAGTAGGGTTGACCCTGGGATCTGGAGAGGACTCTGGCCTAGTCAGAACTCCTACTCAGGCTGTTCTAGTTTGTGATGGGGACTTGTCCCTGTTTGTGAGCCCCAGTGGTCTGGGCAAATACAGACAACAGCCAACCATAAATGGAAGGGAGTCACTAGCTTACAGGGATACAGGGGCTAGTGTCACTATGGTGACTAAGGACCTTGTAGACCCTAGCCAGATCATACTTGGAGAGATATACCAAGTGACCAATGCTAGCAACGTTAGTACAGACCATGCTCTAGCTGTTGTGAACTTCTCCTGGGGAGGGGTAACTGGCCTCAAGAAAGTTGTGGTGAGTGCAGACCTACCTGTTGAATGTTTACTAGGGAATGATTTGGAGACCTCAGCATGGGCTGAGGTGGAGCTAAGTACCCATGCAGCAATGTTGGGTATACCAGCAGAAGTATTTGCCCTGACAAGGTCAAAAGCAAAGCTGACAGGAACTGAACAGGCCTTGGATCCTGGAAAAATGGACCAAGGGCCTTCCAAGAGGAGGAGTAGCAGGGGTAAGGCAGAGCCTTCCCCCCAGGATCAGTCTGTAGAGACTCTTTTAGCAGAAGAGGATCTAGCTCCTGAGGAAGGAACTGCCCCAGGGGAACTGGAACCTGATCAGGTTGAGTTCTTGGGGGCAGGGGGACCTTCTAGGGCAGACTTGAGCCTGGAGCAGCAGAGCTGCCCCACTCTTGAACCCCTCAGACAGCAAGCTGCTGCTTAGGCTGCAGGGGATGCCAGTGGGACCCATAAGATTTATTGGGATGAAGGGCTCCTTTACTCTGAGGGTCGAGACCCCAAGCCTGGTGCAGCCAGGAGGTTGGTCATACCTCAGAAGTTCAGGGGCTTCCTGCTCACACTGGCCCATGATATTCCCTTAGCAGGACACCTGGGCCAAAATAAGACTTGGGACAGAATTGTCCCTCACTTTCATTGGCCCCACATGAGTGAAGACTGTAAGAGCTTTTGCAGCTCTTGCACTACCTGCCAGGCAAGTGGCAAGGCAGGTAAATCCACAAAGGCCCCCCTGATACCATTGCCTGTGGTGGGGGTGCCCTTTGAGCGGGTGGGGATTGACATTGTTGGTCCCCTGGACCCACCAACAGCATCTGGGCACAGGTTCATTTTAGTGGTAGTGGATCATGCCACTAGATACCCAGAAGCTATTCCCCTTAGGACCATCACAGCACCTGTGGTGGCAAGGGCCCTCCTTGGAGTCTTCTCCAGGGTGGGGTTTCCTAAGGAGGTATTGTCTGACAGAGGTACAAACTTTATGAGTAGTTACCTGAAGGCAATGTGGAAGGAGTGTGGTGTCAACTACAAGTTCACCACCCCTTACCATCCTCAATGCAGTGGTTTTGTTGAAAGGTTCAACAAGACCTTAAAGGGTATGATTAAAGGACTACCAGAAAAGCTTAGGCGAAAATGGGATGTTCTTCTGCCCTGCCTTCTCTTTGCATACAGAGAGGTGCCACAGAAGGGGGTTGGCTACAGCCCTTTTGAACTTTTGTTTGGCCATCCTGTTAGAGGGCCACTTTGTCTAGTGAAGGAGGGATGGGAGCAACCTCTCAAACCCCCTAAACAGGACATAGTGGACTACGTACTTGGTCTCCGCTCCCGGATGGCTGAGTATATGAAGAAGGCAACTAAAAACCTGGAGGCAAGTCAGGAATTACAGAAAGCCTGGCATGACCAAAAGGCTGTCCTGGTGGTGTACCAGCCAGGACAGAAGGTATGGGTGTTGGAGCCAGTGGCCCCAGCAGCTCTCCAAGATAAGTGGAGTGGACCCCATACCATTTTGGAGAAAAAGGGAGAGGTTACCTACCTGGTAGACCTTGGCACTCCCAGAAGTCCCCACAGGGTACTTCATGTGAATAGATTGAAAGCATATGTGGACAGGGCTGACATGGGCTTGCTCATGGCAACTGATGAGGGACAGGAGGAAGAGAGTGACCCTCTCCCAGACCTGCTCTCTCAGAACCCTGACGATGGGTCAGTTGATGGAGTAGCCTTGGCAGGCAGCCTCACTGACCAGCAGCAAGCAGACTGTAGACAGGTTCTACAAGCTTACAGACATATGTTTTCTCTGACTCCTAGTCAGACCACCTGGTGCACTCACGAAGTGGACACTGGGGACAGTCTGCCTGTCAAGAATAAGATCTACAGGCAACCTGATCATGTCAGGGACTGCATAAGGACTGAAGTCCAAAAGATGTTGGAGTTGGGAGTAATTGAGCCCTCAGATAGCCCTTGGGCTAGCCCAGTAGTCCTAGTACCAAAACCTCACACCCAGGGTGGTAAGAGAGAGATGAGGTTCTGTGTAGACTACAGGGGTCTCAATGCAGTCACTAAGACTGATGCTCATCCAATTCCCAGAGCAGATGAGCTCATAGATAAGTTGGCCTCAGCCAAATATCTGAGCACATTTGATCTGACAGCTGGCTACTGGCAGATAAGGTTAGCTGAGTCTGCAAAAGCCCAAACTGCATTTTCTACCCCTAGTGGGCATTATCAATATATTGTGATGCCCTTTGGTTTGAAAAATGCACCTGCCACTTTTCAAAGGTTGGTGAACCAAGTCCTCTCAGGCCTGGAAGACTTTAGTGCAGCATATCTAGATGATATTGCTGTCTTTAGCTCCACCTGGGAAGATCACCTGATCCACCTGAGGAAAGTTTTAGAAGCCCTGCAAAAGGCTGGGCTCACTATCAAGGCTACTAAGTGCCAGATAGGGCAGAGTCAGGTTGTATACCTGGGACACCTTGTAGGTGGAGGCCAGGTTCAACCTTTACAGAGCAAAATCCAGACCATCATGGACTGGGTTGCTCCCACCACCCAGACTCAGGTTCGAGCTTTCTTGGGCCTGACTGGTTATTATAGGAGATTTGTAAAGGGATATGGATCCATAGTGACCCCCTTGAATGATCTCACCTCCAAGAGGATGCCCAAAAAGGTTCAGTGGACTGTCAGCTGTCAGAAAGCTTTTGATGACCTTAAACAGGCAATGTGCTCTGCTCCAGTGCTCCAAAGCCCCAACTACTCCAAAGAATTCATAGTTCAAACTGATGCTTCAGAGGTGGGGGTAGGTGCTGTGTTATCACAACTGAATGAGGAGGGCCAGGATCAACCAGTAGCTTTTATTAGCAGAAGGTTGACCCCCAGAGAGAAACGTTGGTCAGCCATAGAGAGGGAGGCCTTTGCTGTGGTCTGGGCCCTGAAGAAGCTGAGGCCATACTTGTTTGGCACTCACTTCATTGTTCAGACAGACCATAAGCCCCTCCTATGGCTAAAACAGATGAAGGGTGAAAACCCCAAACTACTCAGGTGGTCCATTTCCCTACAGGAGATGGACTATACAGTGGAACATAGACCTGGGAGCAACCATGCCAATGCAGATGGCCTCTCCAGATATTTCCACTTAGAACATGAAGACTCAACTGGTCAAGGTTAGTTTAATGTCCCTGCGTTTGGGGGGGGGGGGGGTTGTGTAGGAGAGTGGCATCGACTGCATAGTTGCCCTCAACTTTTTGCTGATGTTTTGACTGTTTTTATGACTTTAGCCAGGCTGTGGCCCTGCTATCCAGGACCCCAGCCTATCTGCTTCCTCTGGTAAACTATGTGAGTACTCTAGGTACCAACCAATTGGATGCTGGGCATGCCCTACCAGTCCCTTGTAGATGGTACCCTAGGTACCCAGGGCATGGGTCCCCCAGTAGGCCTACCAGGGCTGCAGCACTTATTGTGCCACCCTGGGACAGCCACCCAAACTGACACCACCAGACCACTACTGTAGTCTGGGTAAGGTGGTGCTAGCACCCCTTACAGGGATATAGGTACCCTATATCCCACACCCTTACAACACATATACTCTCATAGGTCACCCCTATGGCAGGCCCTGGTAATCCTACAGGGCTGGGTGCTGAGGTGTGTGTGAGGGGGGACCCCTACGTGAGTAGGACCTCTCTGCAACCTTCGTAAAATCGTTACTGGGTTGTTTGTAGTGTAGCCATACCATATACTCTTAACCGCATTATAAGTTATTGCGTCATCGCTGTAACTTGGGAATGGCTACACAGAACCATATCATGTTTGGTGTCAAACATGAAGGAATCATACCCCCAGTCCAGCCATGGGCATGAGGGTACGATTCCCCCTTGCTAGGAGGGTGATATGGGAAAAGCGGTAGAATTTAGACACCAATTTAAAAGTGCACATGTACCACAAAATGGCTACTGTCCGCCACCTACACGACTCTGGCTGGCTGTTGCTGGGGAAAACCCCAGCCTCGCCATCTGGACAATAGGGCTCCTGTGGCAGGGAGGTGCCAGCACCTCCCCAGACAGGATATGTGGATTGGAACAGGGTGGGTGCACCAAATGTCCTTTTAGAGTTGCACGTAGGCAGCTGCAGAGCCCCAATTCTGCATACACCACCTTGAACCGGTTCAGGGGCATCCTGGCCCTCGCCCAGGCGGGAAACACACAAAGGGGAGTGGGTGTAGCCACCCTTTCCCGCCTCCACTCTGATTGGTAGGCTCTATTTTGGACCATCCCCTAATCTTGGGGATATATGGGAATAACTTTGCCCTAGAGCCTTAGATTCGTACAGGACTTCACAGAACTGACCTTCGACAAGCTGCTGCCCAGCTGACTGAAGAAATCTCCCTTGGGATAAAGGAGTTATCCCCCTGCTTGGCAGGCACCTAAAAGACTGCAAGATACCCGGTTGGAACTTCGCTGCTCTCACGAACTTCGACGCCTTCCATCAACCTTGAGGTGGGTCTCCAGTGCATCCCAGAGTCCTGTGAGCGTGCCCAGCAAGTCTGAGCACCGTGGACCACGTGGGTGCCGAGATCCCTGCATACCCCGAGACCCTGGCTACCTCTAGCATAGCATATGACCCCGACAAGTGGGGAAGTTGTGCTTTGGCCCATTTTTGAGCCAACCTTCAAGCAGCATCCGTGCCAAAGCTCAGCCCCCTAGTCCACTCCGGTGGCCCGTGGGAGCCCTTTTATGCACTCCATTTTGCTGCCTTCCGCAGTCCCTTGTCTCTCGACTTGTGGGCCCTGGCGGAGGACAATCTACTTTTCCAAGAGTTCCCCTGGTTGCTCCAGGCCTGCTCTACGCTCCCTGCAAAGGAGAGCACCCTCAGACCTCGTGGGTCTGCACCAGCAGCTGCTTTGTACATCTCGCGTGGGTTGCGGTTGCCAATGCTTAGTGGATCCAATCGGGACACTAACACCGCAGCGACCCTCATCCGACGTGGGACAGTCGCCCTCCAGAAGCTGGCCTTCCTTGAAGCCTCCCGGAGCCCGTGACTACAGAGCCCAGCTGTACCTTCCACACCTGAAGCACCCGACATCCACGAGCTCCTTCCTGTGAGCTCCCTGGTCACTGTGCTGTGACCCAGACTCTGTCCCCTCTGCTTTCAGGTTCATCTTTATCTTCTCTTCAACTTTAATCTTCACGACTTCAACGACGCTTTCAGCTAGCAGCAGTTTGGACTACTTTTCCATAGAAAATCAGCCCGCGACCCGACACCAGAATCGACCTATGCACCCGGCTTCCCTGGGGCAGGTAACAGTGGTACTTCGGTACTCCCGTGGTGGTGGGCTCTCCAAAGCCTTAAGTCTCAAGCCTTAACTTTGTACTGTTGCTAGAAGTGTCCTTAACCTTTAATTATTCAACCGCGACATTCTCCATAGGCTAACATTGCGATCCCGATAGCAGCTTCTCGCACTGCACACGCCTCCCGTGGGTCTCCTTCCTCTTAACTGTGGGTGGATTCTGAAGGGGCAAGCGATCCTGAATGCCCTAGGCATTGCCTGTAGAATTGTCGTGGTTCTTATACCACTATTTTAGTATATGGTTTGGTCCCCCCCTGGGGCCCATTGATTTCTGTGCTATTTATTGTGTTTAGAAATGCTTGTTTGAATTGTAACTTTGCCACTAGCCACATAAAGTGACTGTGGGATTCTGTCTAGAATAAATACATATATTATATATATATATACCTGTGTGGGCTACTCTTTCATTTGGATATTCAAGAGGTTATTATGGTAAAACAATAAGCTTAACACTCCTTCAAGACTTAGCCTGAAGGCTGCTCTCCACAGCTACCACTAGGATAGCTTTCTTTAAAGATTGTCTTAAACCTATCATCAATAAGAGTCGAATTGGACTGGTGCAAGGTGTCCCTATAACTAGGAACAGCATATGCCAGGCCAACTTCTCACAGTACCCTAGGTACCCAGGGCATGGGTGCCTCAGTAGGCCTACCAGGGCTGCAGCACTTATTGTGCCACCCTGGGACAGCCATACAAACTGACACCACCAGACCACTACTGTAGTCTGGGTAAGGTGGTGCTGGCACCCCTTACAGGGATATAGGTACCCTATATCCCACCCCATTACAACACATAGGGAAACAGCGTTTACAATGCTGGTAATACCACGCGGGTAGGTTACAACGCGGACGTTACATCGTCCACGTTGTTACCACGCATGGCATTACATCGCAAGTCGTTTCTACGACTTGCGCTAGATGGCGCACAACACCAGGGAATATGTTGGATTTTAAATCCAACACATTCCCTGCTGTTGCGCTAACTGGAGTAGGAATAGTAATTTATACTATTCCTAAGTCCAGCGCGCCACCTAGCGCAAGTCGTAGAAACGACTTGCGATGTAAAGCACTCCGTGGTAACAATGCAGACGATGTAACGTCCGTGTTGTAACCTACTGCGGGGTAATGGATGGCGTAGTAACGTCAAACATCCCAACACATATGCTCTCATAGGTCACCCCTATAGCAGGCCCTGCTAATCCTACAGGGCAGGGTGCTGAGGTATGTGTGAGGGGGGACCCCTACATGAGTAGGGCCTCTCTGCAACCTTCGTAAAATCGTTACTGGGTTGTTTGTAGTGTAGCCATACCATATACTCTTAACCGCATTATAAGTCTATCGCGATACCACGATTCTCTACACAGAACCATATCGTGTTTGGTGTCAAACATGTAGGAATCATACCCCCAGTCCAGCCATGGGCATGCGGGTACGACTCCCCCCTGCTAGAGGGGCGATATGGGAAAAGCGGTAGAATTTAGACACCAATTTAAAAGTGCACAAGTTTCACAAAATGGCTACTCCCCGCCACCTACACGACCCTGGCTGGCTGTTGCTGGGGAAAACCCCAGCCTCGCCAGCTGGACAATAGGGCTCCTGTGGCAGGGAGGTGCTAGCATCTCCCCAGACAGGATAATGTGGATTGGAACAGGGTGGGTGCACCAGATGTCCTTTCAGAGTTGCAAGTAGGCAGCTGCAGAGAACTAATTCTGCGTACACCACTTGGAACCGGTTCAGGGGCATCCTGCCCCTCGCCCAGGTGGGAAACACACAAAGGGGAGAGGGTGTAGCCACCCTTTCCCGCCTCACCACTCATTGGTGGACAGTACTCTGGACACTCCCCTAATCTTGGGGATAAAGGTGAATAACGTGGCCCCAGAGCCTGAGATTAACCTTGAACTTTACAGTCTTGACCTTCCACTTGCTGCTGCCCAGCTGACGGAAGAAATCTCCCTTGGGATAAAGGAGTTATCCCCCTGCTTGGCAGGCACCTGACACACTGCAAGTGACCCGGTTGGAACCTCGCTGCTCCTACGGACTTCGACGACTTCCAGCACCCTTGAGGTGGGTTTCCAGCGCATCCTAGAGGCCAGTGAGTGTGCTCAACGAGTTTGGGCACCGTGGACCGCGTGGGTGCCGAGATCCCTAATACCCCAGGACACAGGCCACCTCTTGCATAGCACACGACCCTGACCAGTGGGGAAGTTGGGCTTTGGCCCGTTTTCGAGCCAACCACTCTATAGCAATTGTGCCAAGGACCAGCGCCCTAGCCCCCTCCGGTGGCCCGTGGGTACCCTTTTACGCACGCCAAATTGCCGCCTCCTGAGGTCCCTTGTCTCTCGACTTGTGGGCCCTAGCGGAGGTCTATTTCTACAAACAAGAGTTCTCCTGGTTGCTACAGGCCTGCTCTCCAGTCTCTCCAAAGGAGTCTTCTCCCAGACCTCGTGGGTCTGCACTGTAGCTGATTTGTTTATTCTTCGTGGGTTGCGGTTGCCAAGGCTTAGTAGATCCAATCCGGACACTAACACCGCAGCGACCCTCATCCGACATGGGACAGTCGCCCTCCAGAAGCTGGCCTTCCTTGAAGCCTCCCGGAGCCAGTGGCTGCAAATCCAAGCGACAGCACCTCTCACCTGAGGCACCCGACATCGAAGGGCTCCTTGCTTTGAGCCTCCTGGTCACTGTGCCGTGACCCAGACTCTGTCACCTCTGCTTTCAGGTTCTTCTCAACAATCTTCACATCTTTGATCTTCACGACATCATCGCCGCTTTTGGCTAGCAGCACTTTTGAACATTTTCCTATAGAAAATCAGCCCGCTACCCGACACCAGAATCGACCTATGCACCCGGCTTCCATGGGGCAGGTAACAGTGGTACCTCGGTACTCTCGTGGTAGTGGGCTCCTCAAAAGCTTAAGTCTAAAGGTTTAACTTTGTACTCCTGCTAGAAGTGACTTTAATCTGTGTAATTTAAACCGCGACATTCTCCATGGGCTAACATTGAGATCCCGATAGCAGCTCTTTGCACTGTACGCGTCTCCCGTGGGTCCCCTTCCTCATAACTGTGGGTGGATTCAAAAGGCGCAAGCGATCCTGAATGCCCTAGGCATTGTCTGTAGAATTGTCGTGGTTCTTATACCACTTTTTTGATATATGGTTTGGTCCCCCCCCTGGGGCCAATTGATTTCTGTGCTATTTATTGTGTTTATAAATGCTTGTTTAAAGTGTAACTCTGCCACTAGTCACATAAAGCGACTGTGGGATTCTGTCTAGAATAAATACATATATTTTATATATATACCTGTGTGGGCTACTCTTTCATTTGGTTATTCAAGAGGTTATTATGGTAAAACAATAAGCTTAACACTCCTTCAAGACTTAGCCTGAAGGCTGCTCTCCACAGCTACCACTAGGATAGCTTTCTTTAAAGGTTGTCTTAAACCTATCATCAATAAGAGTCGAATTGGACTGGTGCAAGGTGTCCCTATAACTAGGAACAGCATATGCCAGGCCAACTTCTCACATATACCTGTGTGGGCTACTCTTTCATTTGGTTATTCAAGGGGATTATGGTAAAACAATAAGCTTAACACTCCTTCAAGACTTAGCCTGAAGGCTGCTCTCCACAGCTACCACTAGGATAGCTTTCTTTAAAGGTTGTCTTAAACCTATCATCAATAAGAGTCGAATTGGACTGGTGCAAGGTGTCCCTATAACTAGGAGACAGCATATGCCAGGCGAACTTCTCACAGTTGAGTTATGCTGCGTTGGCCCTGAGTGATGCTGTGGTGGCCCTGAGTGATGCTGTGGTGACGCTGAGTGATGCTGTGGTGACGCTGAGTGATGCTGTGGTGGTGTTGAGTGATGCTGTGGTGGTCCTGAGTGATGCTGTGGTGGCCCTGAGTGATATTGTAGTTATGCTGTGTAATGCTGTGGTTGTGCTGAGTGATGCTGTGGTGGTGCTGAGTGATGTTGTGGTGGTCCTAAGTGATGCTGTGGTGACCCTGAGTGATGCTGTGTTGGCTGTGAGTGATGCTGTGGTGTTGCGGAGTGATGCTGTGGTGGCACTGAGTGATGCTGTGGTGGCCCTGAGTGATGCTGTTGTGGCCTTGAGTGATGCTGTGGTGGTACTCAGTGTTGCTGTGGTGACGCTGAGTGATGCTGTGGTGGCCCTGAGTGATGCTGTAGTGGCCCTGAGTGATGCTGTGGTTGTGCTGTGTGATGCTGTGCCGGCTCTGAGTGATGCTGGGGTGGTGCTGAGTGATGCTGTGATGGTGCTGAGTGATGCTGTTGTGGTGCCTAGAGTTGCTGTGGTGGCCCTGATTGATGCTGTTGTGGCCCTGAGTGATGCTGTGGTTGTGCTGAGTGATAATGTGGTTGTGCTGAGTGATGTTGTGGTGGTGCTGAGTGATGCTGTGGTGGTGTTGAGTTATGCTGTGTTGGCCCTGATTGATGCTGTGGTGGCGCTGAGTGATGCTGTTGTGGTGCTGAGTTATGCTGTGTTGGCGCTGAGTGATGCTGTGGTGGCGCTGAGTATTGCTGTGGTGGTGTTGAGTGATGCTGTGGGGGCCCTGAGTGACGCTTTGGTGGCCCTGAGTGATGCTGTGGTCGCTCTGAGTGATGCTGTGGTGGCCCTGAGTGATGCTGTGGTGGTGCTGAGTGATGCTGTGGTGGCAATGACTGATGCTGTTATGGCACTGAATGATATTGTTGTGGCCCTGAGTGATACTGTGGTGGTGCTGAGTGGTGGCCCTGAGTGATGCTGTGGTGGCGCTGAGTGATGCTGTGGTGGCGCTGAGTGATGCTATGGTGGCCCTGAGTGATGCTTTGGTGGCCCTGAGTGATGCTGTGGTGATGCTGACTGATGCTGTGATGGCCTTGAGTGATGCTGTGGTGGCCCAGAGTGATGCTGTGGTTATGCTGAGTGCTGCTGTGGTTGTGCTGAGTGATGCTGTGGTGGTGCTGAGTGATGCTGTGGTGGCCCTGAGTGATGCTGTGGTGGCCCTGAGTGATGCTGTGGTGGCACTGAGTGTTGCTGTGGTAGCATTTAGTGATGCTGTGTTGGCGCTGAGTGATGGTTTGGTGGCCCTGAGTGATGCTTTGGTGGCCCTGAGTGATGCTGTTATGGTGCTGACTGATGCTGTGGTGGCGCTGACTGATTCTGTGGTGGCGCTATGTGATATTGTTGTGGTACCGAGTGATGCTGTGGTGATGCTGACTGATGCTGTGATGGCCCTGAGTGATGCTGTGGTGGCCTTTGAGTGATGCTATGGTGGCCCTGAGTGATGCTGTGGTTATGCTGAGTGATGCTGTGGTTGTGCTGAGTGATGCTGTGGTGGTGCTGAGTGATGCTGTGGTGGTGTTGAGTTATGCTGTGTTGGCCCTGAGTGATGCTGTGGTGGCATTGAGTGATGCTGAGGTGGTGCTGAGTGATGCTGTGGTGGCCCTGAGTGATATTGTTGTGGCCTTGAGTGATGCTGTGGTGGTTCTGAGTGATGCTGTGGTGGTAGTGAGTGTTGCTGTTGTGGCCCAGAGGGATGCTGTGGTGGTGCTGTGTGATGCTGTGTTGGCTCTGAGTGATGCTGTGGTGTCGCTGAGTGATGCTGTGCTGGCACTGACTGATGCTGTGGTGACCTGAGTGATGCTGTGGTTGCTCTGATTGATGCTGTTGTGGCACTGAGTGATGCTGTGGTGGCGCTGAGTGATGCTGTGCTGGCGCTGAGTGATGCTTTGGTGGCCCTGAGTGATGCTGTGGTGGCGCTGAGTGATGCTGTGGTGGCGCTGAGTGATGCTGTGGTGGCGCTGAGTGATGCTGTGGTGGCGCTGAGTGATGCTGTGGTGGCGCTGAGTGATGCTGTGGTGGCCCTGAGTGATGCTTTGGTGGCCCTGAGTGATGCTGTGGTGATGCTGACTGATGCTGTGATGGCGCTGAGTGTTGCTGTGGTGGGCCTGAGTGATGCTGTGGGGGTGCTGAGTGATGTTGTTGTGGTGCTGACTGATGCTGTGGTGGCACTGAGTGATGCTGTGGTGGCCCTGAGTGATATTGTTGTGGCCTTGAGTGAGGCTGTGGTGGTACTCAGTGTTGCTGTGGTGACGCTGAGTGATGCTGTGGTGGCCCTGAGTGATGCTGTAGTGGCCCTGAGTGATGCTGTGGTTCTGCTGTGTGATGCTGTGCTGGCTCTGAGTGATGCTGGGGTGGTGCTGAGTGATGCTGTGGTGGCCCTGAGTGATGCTGTTGTGGCACTGAGTGATGCTGTGGTTGTGCTGAGTGATGCTGTGGTTGTGCTGAGTGATGCTGTGGTTGTGCTGAGTGATGATGTGGTTGTGCTGAGTGATGTTGTGGTGGTGCTGAGTGATGCTGTGGTGGTGTTGAGTTATGCTGTGTTGGCCCTGATTGATGCTGTGGTGGCCCTGAGTGATGCTGTGGTGGCCCTGAGTGATGCTGTGGTGGCCCTGAGTGATGCTGTGGTGGTGCCGAGTGATGCTATGGTGGCCCTGAGTGATGCTGTGGTGGCCCTGAGTGATGTTGTAGTTATGCTGTGTAATGCTGTGGTTGTGCTGAGTGATGCTGTGGTGGTGCTGAGTGATGTTGTGGTGGTCCTAAGTGATGCTGCGGTGACCCTGAGTGATGCTGTGTTGGCTGTGAGTGACGCTGTGGTGTTGCGGAGTGATGCTGTGATGGCGCTGAGTGTTGCTGTGGTGGGCCTGAGTGATGCTGTGGTGGTGCTGACTGATGCTGTGGTGGCACTGAGTGATGCTGTGGTGGCTCTGAGTGATATTGTCGTGGCCTTGAGTGATGCTGTGGTGGTACTCAGTGTTGCTGTGGTGACGCTGAGTGATGCTGTGGTGGCCCTGAGTGATGCTGTAGTGGCCCTGAGTGATGCTGTGGTTGTGCTGTGTGATGCTGTGCTGGCTCTGAGTGATGCTGGGGTGGTGCTGAGTGATGCTGTGATGGTGCTGAGTGATGCTGTTGTGGTGCCTAGAGTTGCTGTGGTGGCCCTGAGTGATGCTGTGGTGGTGTTGAGTTATGCTGTGTTGGCCCTGATTGATGCTGTGGTGGCGCTGAGTGATGCTGTTGTGGTGCTGAGTTATGCTGTGTTGGCGCTGAGTGATGCTGGGGTGGCGCTGAGTATTGCTGTGGTGGTGTTGAGTGATGCTGTGGGGGCCCTGAGTGATGCTGTGGTCGCTCTGAGTGATGCTGTGGTGGTGCTGAGTGATGCTGTGGTGGTGCTGAGTGATGCTGTGGTGGCCCTGAGTGATGCTGTGGTGGCCCTGAGTGATGCCGTGGTGGTGGTGCTGACTGATGCTGTGGTGGCAATGACTGATGCTGTTATGGCACTGAATTATATTGTTGTGGCCTTGAGTGATACTGTGGTGGTGCTGAGTGGTGGCCCTGAGTGATGCTGTGGTGGCGCTGAGTGATGCTGTGGTGGCGCTGAGTGATGCTGTGGTGGCCCTGAGTGATGCTTTGGTGGCCCTGAGTGATGCTGTGGTGATGCTGACTGATGATGTGATGGCCTTGAGTGATGCTGTGGTGGCCCAGAGTGATGCTGTGGTTATGCTGAGTGTTGCTGTGGTTGTGCTGAGTGATGCTGTGGTGGTGCTGAGTGATGCTGTGGTGGCCCTGAGTGATGCTGTGGTGGCCCTGAGTGATGCTGTGGTGGCCCTGAGTGATGCTGTGGTGACACTGAGTGTTGCTGTGGTAGCATTTAGTGATGCTGTGTTGGCGCTGAGTGATGCTTTGGTGGCCCTGAGTGATGCTTTGGTGGCCCTGAGTGATGCTGTTATGGTGCTGACTGATGCTGTGGTGGCGCTGACTGATTCTGTGGTGGCGCTGACTGATTCTGTGGTGGCGCTATGTGATATTGTTGTGGTCCTGAGTGATGCTGACTGATGCTGTGATGGCCCTGAGTGATGCTGTGGTGGCCTTGAGTGATGCTATGGTGGCCCTGAGTGATGCTGTGGTTATGCTGAGTGATGCTGTGGTGGTGCTGAGTGATGCTGTGGTGGTGTTGAGTTATGCTGTGTTGGCCCTGAGTGATGCTGTGGTGGCATTGAGTGATGTTTTGGTGGCCCTGAGTGATGCTGTGGTGTCCCTGAGTGATGCTGTGGTGTCCCTGAGTGATGCTGTGGTGTCCCTGAGTGATGCTGTGGTGGTGCTGAGTGATGCTGTGGTGGCCCTGAGTGATGCTGTGGTGGTGGTGCTGACTGATGCTGTGGTGGCAATGACTGATGCTGTTATGGCACTGAATGATATTGTTGTGGCCCTGAGTGATACTCTGGTGGTGCTGAGTGGTGGCCCTGAGTGATGCTGTGGTGGCGCTGAGTGATGATGTGGTGGCGCTGAGTGATGCTGTGGTGGCGCTGAGTGATGCTGTGGTGGCCCTGAGTGATGCTTTGGTGGCCCTGAGTGATGCTGTGGTGATGCTGACTGATCCTGTGATGGCCTTGAGTGATGCTGTGGTGGCCCAGAGTGATGCTGTGGTTATGCTGAGTGCTGCTGTGGTTGTGCTGAGTGATACTGTGGTGGCGCTGAGTGATGCTGTGGTGGCCCTGAGTGATGCTGTGGTGGCCCTGAGTGATGCTGTGGTGGCACTGAGTGTTGCTGTGGTAGCATTTAGTGATGCTGTGTTGGCGCTGAGTGATGCTTTGGTGGCCCTGAGTGATGCTTTGGTGGCCTTGAGTGATGCTGTTATGGTGCTGACTGATGCGGTGGTGGCGCTGACTGATTCTGTGGTGGCGCTATGTGATATTGTTGTGGTCCTGAGTGATGCTGTGGTGATGCTGACTGATGCTGTGATGGCCCTGAGTGATGCTGTGGTGGCCTTGAGTGATGCTATGGTGGCCCTGAGTGATGCTGTGGTTATGCTGAGTGATGCTGTGGTTGTGCTGAGTGATGCTGTGGTGGTGCTGAGTGATGCCAGAAGTGTCAGAGCTCCGCTGGCAGACGCCGGGAGACTCGTGTTCTCGTGTTCTTAAAAATTGTATAAAGTGATTTTAGCTGTGTAAAACTTACCAGAAGCCTGTTGCTTCACTTTCCCTCAGTTTGAAATCCAAACAGCGCCCTTGCGACGACTGCAACGACCCCCAGCTCGCCTCCCCGGCGTCGCACAGGCCACGCCCACTTTCGAGGCCACGCCCACTTCGGGATCACTTATAAGAGCGCGCGCTTTGTGTTGACGCCGCCAGAAGTGTCAGAGCTCCGCTGGCAGACGCCGGGAGACTCGTGTTCTTAAATATTGTATAAAGTGATTTTAGCTGTGTAAAACTTACCAGAAGCCTGTTGCTTCACTTTCCCTCAGTTTGAAATCCAAACAGCGCCCTTGCGACGACTGCAACGACCCCCAGCTCGCCTCCCCGGCGACGCACAGGCCACGCCCACTTTCGAGGCCACGCCCACTTCGGGATCACTTATAAGAGCGCGCGCTTTGTGTTGACGCCGCCAGAAGTGTCAGAGCTCCGCTGGCAGACGCCGGGAGACTCGTGTTCTTAAAAATTGTATAAAGTGATTTTAGCTGTGTAAAACTTACCAGAAGCCTGTTGCTTCACTTTCCCTCAGTTTGAAATCCAAACAGCGCCCTTGCGACGACTGCAACGACCCCCAGCTCGCCTCCCCGGCGTCGCACAGGCCACGCCCACTTTCGAGGCCACGCCCACTTCGGGATCACTTATAAGAGCGCGCGCTTTGTGTTGACGCCGCCAGAAGTGTCAGAGCTCCGCTGGCAGACGCCGGGAGACTCGTGTTCTTAAAAATTGTATAAAGTGATTTTAGCTGTGTAAAACTTACCAGAAGCCTGTTGCTTCACTTTCCCTCAGTTTGAAATCCAAACAGCGCCCTTGCGACGACTGCAACGACCCCCAGCTCGCCTCCCCGGCGACGCACAGGCCACGCCCACTTTCGAGGCCACGCCCTCCCCCGCCCATATCATGTGTTGCCAGTGGAAGCGCAGCGGACGAGCGCAGCGGGAGCGCCGTCTGCGCGCCGAAGGCGCGCCTAAGGCAAGCCCGTCTGCGCCCGTCCGCGGCAGACCGGGGCACGGGGCTAGACCCCCTGGTCCTCACCTCCCAGATAACCGCTACGACAAAGAGGAACTCCTCACCCTTCGCACCAACTCCCTAAAGGTATGTGAGCACAGCATGGATCTCAGTAGACCTACTAATTCCTGCGGTAACTGTGGCTTCACCCTCAATAAACATCCCAAAGCTAGCACGCCATACGGCAATGTCCAACCAGAGCACAGTAGAAAAATCAGTGGCGCTCTACTTAACTGTCGCTCCCTCAAAAAGCATAAACTCGAAGTATTCGACCTTATAATCGACAACAAATGGGACTTACTATGCCTTACTGAAACTTGGCTGGATGAAGACTCAGACCCTGAAGTCAGGGAGGCCCTGCCCCCTGGATATGCAATTTGCAGGCAGGATAGACCTAAGGGAAGGGGAGGTGGCATTGCCATAATCTATAGAATGAATATGACATGCTCCCTCGAACCTGTTACTATAACAGATAGCGAAACTGGAGCTTTCTCCATCGGCATCGACAAAAATACGGTCATCAAAGGTCTACTGATCTATAGACCCCCTGGAGGTAGTAGAAACTTTACGGAAAGTCTTATCCAGAACGTCACCCCATTGGCTATGAGATACAGGAAGTTCCTTGTATTAGGGGATCTTAATCTCCACATTGAAGACCTTAACAACTCAGCTGCTCAAGAATTATGCCAAGAGCTGCTAACCTTACAATTAGTCACTGCCTCCCACCTCCCGACTCATCGTCAGGGGCACCTTCTTGACCCCATTTTTAATAACTTAGAGGATCTGACACAGGATACTCCCATTCCTTTGCTGTGGACAGATCACTTCCTAGTCCCTTTCCACTTCCTAGTCATGACTCATCACATAAAAACTCACCATTGCGCCAATAAACTACAAAGGAAATGGGCCCGGTTTTCCATGGACTCTTTCGAGCATCACTTCCGACTAAACGGTTCCCCAGCAGACTTAGGAGTGGACGTGGACAGAGCTTGCATAGCCCTGGACGGACACATCACTAAGGCCCTGGACATCACTGCCCCTTGGGCCAATAAGGGCCCAGAGCGACTAACTAAAACTGCACCTTGGTTCAGCACAACTCTTAGAGAAACCAAGGCAGCCTGTAAGAGACTTGAACGAGCCTGGAGGAAGAACTATTCACTAGAGGCAAGAGATGTATACAGAGCTAGCATTAAAGAATACCACCTCCAAATTAGGAAAGCCAAAGCGACCTTCTATGCGGATCGAATAGATAGTGCTAACTGCTCATCCAAGGAACTCTTTAGGATTTATAAAGAGATTACTTCACCTCCCCCTGCTTTAGAGCAGGCCGACACATCAGCTCAATCATGTAACGCTATCGCGGAATTTTTCCACAAAAAAGTACGCGACATTTACAACAGTTTCCCGGATGATGCAAGAACTGGCTCTAACCTTCTTCCTCCTCATGAAGAAGCAACCTGGGAGGCAAAGATCGAAGACTGCCTCACAGTATATCAAGTTCCGTCAGAAGCACTCCTGATAGCCACTGCTAAAGGCATTAAATCAGGCTCCCCGCACGATCCTGCCCCTGCCAAACTCCTGGCCAGTGCCATGAGTCATCTGGCACCTTATGTTGGCCACATACTATCTACCTCTTTCAACACTGGCAAAGTCCCTCACCGGTGGAAACAGGCAGTCGTACTGCCTCTGAAAAAAAAACCCAACATCAGTGCGTCCCAGCTTAGCAATCTCCGCCCCATTTCGCTTTTACCCTTCTTCTCTAAACTGGCGGAAAAGCTGGTGAACCAACAACTATCCGCGCACATAGAGTCCAGAGGCCTCCTGCATACCAACCAATCGGGATTCCGAGCACGCCACTCCACGGAATCAGCCCTCCTTTTTTCGACTGAGGCACTGAGGAAGCACGTAGATGCAGGACATGTGGCAGCTCTAGTGCTCCTGGACCTCAGTGCAGCCTTCGACACTGTAGCACATCATACGCTGCTGCAGTGTCTGAAGAAAGGAGGGGTGACAGGCATGGCCTGGTTATGGTTGGAATCTTTTCTCACCAACCGTAGCTTCTCGGTAGAGCAAGGAGGAGCACGCTCCGATACCTTTGACCTTGGTCAAGGAGTGCCGCAGGGCTCAAGCCTCAGTCCAACCCTTTTTAATTTATATGTCACCCCCGTGGCTACCACTGCGGAACGATACGGGGTGGAAGTAGTGACATACGCAGACGACACACAGTTGGTGGTCGCTCTGACCCAACCTGCTGAACAAGCCGCCGCTAACTTCTCAGCATGCCTCCAGGATATGGCGGGATGGATGGCGAAGAATTGCCTCCGTCTTAATGGTGACAAGACTGAGGTGCTGATTGTTGGAAACCCCCCCTCAGTCTGGTCATCTGCTTGGTGGCCGCAGACCCTGGGGCCCCTTCCTACCCCTAGTGATCAGGTCAAGAATCTGGGAGTATGGGTGGACTCAAAGATGGACTTCGACTACCATACTAGACGGGTAGCCGGTTCGTGCTTCTCGATTCTACGGAAACTCCGCAAAACCATCGACCTGCTCCCAGAATCATCTAGGAAGACCCTGGTCCACGCCCTTGTCACGTCAAGACTGGACTACGGCAATGCCCTTTATCTGGGAGCCAATGCCACTAGCCGGCGGCGACTGCAGACAATTCAGAATGCTGCCGCTCGTCTGGTCCTCCGGCTGCCCAGAAGAGCCCCTTCAAAAAAATCCCTACGAACTCTGCATTGGCTGCCGATCAATGAGAGAATTGATTTCAAAGTCCTTTGCATTGGTCACAGGATCGTACATGGCAAGGGCCCGGCTTTCCTTCGGAACCTTCTTTGCCCCTATACGCCCACTCGACAACTCCGCTCGTTAGGAGCAGGCCTCCTCGCTGTCCCCAGACACAAGAAAGCCAGAATGGGAGGTAAATCCTTTCGTATTTTGGCGGCACATAAATGGAACTCTCTCCCCCTGAGCTTAAGAGTGGAAACCTCGGAGCTCATCTTCCGGAGAAAGCTCAAAACATTCCTCTTCCCTAAAGACTAACCCGTCTTGTCTGACTGACGGAGTAGATGGCTCTTCTGACAGCGCGGGGACACACTGTAAGTGTAACCATGCGCTTTACAAATTCAGAAATAAATAAATAAATAAAATAAATGCTGTGGTGGTGTTGAGTTATGCTGTGTTGGCCCTGAGTGATGCTGTGGTGGCATTGAGTGATGCTGAGGTGGTGCTGAGTGATACTGTGGTGGCCCTGAGTGATATTGTTGTTGCCTTGAGTGATGCTGTGGTGGTTCTGATTGATGCTGTGGTGGTACTGAGTGTTGCTGTTGTGGCCCTGAGTGATGCTGTGGTGGTGCTGTGTGATGCTGTGTTGGCTCTGAGTGATGCTGTGGTGTCGCTGAGTGATGCTGTGCTGGCACTGACTGATGCTGTGGTGACCTGAGTGATGCTGTGGTTGCTCTGATTGATGCTGTTGTGGCACTGAGTGATGCTGTGGTGGCGCTGAGTGATGCTGTGGTGGCGCTGAGTTATGCTTTGGTGGCCCTGAGTGATGCTGTGGTGGCGCTGAGTGATGCTGTGGTGGTGCTGAGTGATGCTGTGGTGGCGCTGAGTTATGCTGTGGTGGCCCTGAGTGATGCTTTGGTGGCCCTGAGTGATGCTGTGGTGATGCTGACTGATGCTGTGATGGCGCTGAGTGTTGCTGTGGTGGGCCTGAGTGATGCTGTGGGGGTGCTGAGTGATGTTGTTGTGGTGCTGACTGATGCTGTGGTGGCACTGAGTGATGCTGTGGTGGCCCTGAGTGATAATGTTGTGGCCTTGAGTGATGCTGTGGTGGTACTCAGTGTTGCTGTGGTGACGCTGAGTGATGCTGTGGTGTCTCTGAGTGATGCTGTGGTTGTGCTAAGTGATGCTGTGGTTGTGCTAAGTGATGATGTGGTTGTGCTGAGTGATGTTGTGGTGGTGCTGAGTGATGCTGTGGTAATGTTGAGTTATGCTGTGTTGGCCCTGATTGATGCTGTTGTGGCACTGAGTGATGCTGTGGTTGTGCTAAGTGATGATGTGGTTGTGCTGAGTGATGTTGTGGTGGTGCTGAGTGATGCTGTGGTAATGTTGAGTTATGCTGTGTTGGCCCTGATTGATGCTGTGGTCGCTCTGAGTGATGCTGTGGTGGCCCTGAGTGATGCTGTGGTCGCTCTGAGTGATGCTGTGGTGGCCCTGAGTGATGCTGTGGTGGTGCTGAGTGATGCTATGGTGCCCCTGAGTGATGCTGTGGTGGTGGTGCTGACTGATGCTGTGGTGGCAATGACTGATGCTGTTATGGCACTGAATGATATTGTTGTGGCCGTGAGTGATACTGTGGTCGCTCTGAGTGATGCTGTGGTGGCCCTGAGTGATGCTGTGGTGGTGCTGAGTGATGCTATGGTGCCCCTGAGTGATGCTGTGGTGGTGGCACTGAGTGATGCTGTGGTGGCCCTGAGTGATGCTGTGGTCGCTCTGAGTGATGCTGTGGTGGCCCTGAGTGATGCTGTGGTCGCTCTGAGTGATGCTGTGGTGGCCCTGAGTGATGCTGTGGTGGTGCTGAGTGATGCTATGGTGCCCCTGAGTGATGCTGTGGTGGTGGTGCTGACTGATGCTGTGGTGGCAATGACTGATGCTGTTATGGCACTGAATGATATTGTTGTGGCCGTGAGTGATACTGTGGTGGTGCTGAGTGGTGGCCCTGAGTGATGTTGTGGTGGTGCTGACTGATGGTGTGGTGATGTTGACTGATGGTGTTGTGGTGCTGGCTGATGCTGTGGTGACAATAAGTGATATTGTTGTGGCCCTGAGTGATGCTGTTGTGGTGCTGAGTAATGCTGTGGTGGTGTTGAGTGATGCTGTGGTAGCCCTTAGTTATGCTGTGGTGGCCCTGAGTGATACTGTGGTGGTGCTGAGTGGTGGCCCTGAGTGATGCTGTGGTGGCGCTGAGTGATGCTGTGGTGGCGCTGAGTGATGCTGTGGTGGCCCTGAGTGATGCTTTGGTGGCCCTGAGTGATGCTGTGGTGATGCTGACTGATCCTGTGATGGCCTTGAGTGATGCTGTGGTGGCCCAGAGTGATGCTGTGGTTATGCTGAGTGCTGCTGTGGTTGTGCTGAGTGATGCTGTGGTGGCCCTGAGTGATGCTGTGGTGGCCCTGAGTGATGCTGTGGTGGCCCTGAGTGATGCTGTGGTGGCACTGAGTGTTGCTGTGGTAGCATTTAGTGATGCTGTGTTGGCGCTGAGTGATGCTTTGGTGGCCCTGAGTGATGCTTTGGTGGCCTTGAGTGATGCTGTTATGGTGCTGACTGATGCGGTGGTGGCGCTGACTGATTCTGTGGTGGCGCTATGTGATATTGTTGTGGTCCTGAGTGATGCTGTGGTGATGCTGACTGATGCTGTGATGGCCCTGAGTGATGCTGTGGTGGCCTTGAGTGATGCTATGGTGGCCCTGAGTGATGCTGTGGTTATGCTGAGTTATGCTGTGTTGGCCCTGAGTGATGCTGTGGTGGCATTGAGTGATGCTGAGGTGGTGCTGAGTGATACTGTGGTGGCCCTGAGTGATATTGTTGTTGCCTTGAGTGATGCTGTGGTGGTTCTGAGTGATGCTGTGGTGGTACTGAGTGTTGCTGTTGTGGCCCTGAGTGATGCTGTGGTGGTGCTGTGTGATGCTGTGTTGGCTCTGAGTGATGCTGTGGTGTCGCTGAGTGATGCTGTGCTGGCACTGACTGATGCTGTGGTGACCTGAGTGATGCTGTGGTTGCTCTGATTGATGCTGTTGTGGCACTGAGTGATGCTGTGGTGGCGCTGAGTGATGCTGTGGTGGCGCGGAGTTATGCTTTGGTGGCCCTGAGTGATGCTGTGGTGGCGCTGAGTGATGCTGTGGTGGCGCTGAGTGATGCTGTGGTGGCGCTGAGTGATGCTGTGGTGGCGCTGAGTGATGCTTTGGTGGCCCTGAGTGATGCTGTGGTGATGCTGACTGATGCTGTGATGGCGCTGAGTGTTGCTGTGGTGGGCCTGAGTGATGCTGTGGGGGTGCTGAGTGATGTTGTGGTGCTGTGTAGGAGAGTGGAATCTGACTAATGGTTGCCCCCAACTTTTTGCCTGGTATTTAAGTGGTTTTTGACTAGTCTGGCTGGGATCCTGCTATCCAGGACCCCAGCCTATCTGCTTTCTCCCTAAAACTGTTGTGAGTACTCTAGGTACAAACATAATTGGATGCTGGGCATGCCCTACCAGTCCCTTGTAGATGGTACCCTAGGTACCCAGGGCATGGGTCCCCCAGTAGGCCTACCAGGGCTGCAGCACTTATTGTGCCACCCTGGGACAGCCACCCAAACTGACACCACCAGGCCACTACTGTAGTCTGGGTAAGGTGGTGCTAGCACCCCTTACAGGGATGTAGGTACCCTATGTCCCATACCATTACAACACATATACTCTCATAGGTCACCCCTATGGCAGGCATTGGTAATCCTACAGGGCTGGGTGCTGAGGTATGTGTGAGGGGGGACCCCTACGTGAGTAGGACCTCTCTGCAACCTTCGTAAAATCGTTACTGGGTTGTTTGTAGTGTAGCCATACCATATACTCTTAACCGCATTATAAGTTATTGCGTCATCGCTGCAACTTGGGAATGGCTACACAGAACCATATCGTGTTTGGTGTCAAACATGAAGGAATCATACCCCCAGTCCAGCCATGGGCATGGGGGCACGATTCCCCCTTGCTAGGAGGGTGATATGGGAAAAGCGGTAGATTTTAGACACCAATTTAAAAGTGCACATGTACCACAAAATGGCTACTGTCCACCACCTACACGACTCTGGCTGGCTGTTGCTGGGGAAAACCCCAGCCTCGCCAGCTGGACAATAGGGCTTCTGTGGCAGGGAGGTGCCAGCACCTCCCCAGACAGGATAATGTGGATTGGAACAGGGTGGGTGCACCAAATGTCCTTTCAGAGTTGCACGTAGGCAGCTGCAGAGCCCCAATTCTGCATACACCGCCTGGAACCGGTTCAGGGGCATCCTGCCCCTCGCCCAGGCGGGAAACACACAAAGGGGAGTGGGTGTAGCCACCCTTTCCCGCCTCTACTCTGATTGGTAGGCTCTATTTTGGACAATCCCCTAATCTTGGGGATATATGGGAATAACTTTGCCCTAGAGCCTTGGATTCATACAGGACTTCACAGAACTGACCTTCGACGAGCTGCTGCCCAGCTGACTGAAGAAATCTCCCTTGGGATAAAGGAGTTATCCCCCTGCTTGGCAGGCACCTAAAAGACTACAAGATACCCGGTTGGAACTTCCTTGCTCTCACGACCTTCGACGCCTTCCAGCAACCTCGAGGTGGGTCTCCAGTGCATCCCAGCGTCCTGTGAGTGTGCCCAGCAAGTCTGAGCACCCTGGACCACGTGGGTGTCGAGATCCCCGCATACCCCGAGACACCGGCCACCTCTTGTCCACCACACGACCCCGACCAGTGGGGAAGTTGTGCTTTGGCCCATTTCTGAGCCAACCATCCAGCAGCATTTGTGCCGACTCTCAGCTCCCTGGCCCGCTCCGGTGGCCCGTGGGAGCCCTTTTACGCACTCCATTTTGCTGCCTTCTGCGGTCCCTTGTCTCTCGACTTGTGGGCCCTGACGGAGGACAATCTTCTTTTCCAAGAGTTCCCCTGGTTGCTCCAGGCCTGCTCTACGCTCCTTGCAAAGGAGAGCACCCTCAGACCTGGTGGGTCTGCACCAGCAGCTGCTTTGTTCATCTTGCGTGGGTTGCGGTTGCCAATGCTTAGTGGATCCAATCGGGACACTAACACCGCAGCGACCCTCAGCCGACGTGGGACAGTCGCCCTCCAGAAGCTGGCCTTCCTTGAAGCCTCCCGGAGCCCGTGACTGCAGAGCCCAGCTGTACCTTCCACACCTGAAGCACCCGACATCCACGAGTTCCTTCCTGTGAGCTCCCTGGTCACTGTGCTGTGACCCAGACTCTGTCCCCTCTGCTTTCAGGTTCACCTTTATCTTCTCTTCAACTTTAATCTTCACGACTTCAACGACGCTTTCAGCTAGCAGCAGTTTGGACTACTTTTCCATAGAAAATCAGCCCGCGACCCGACACCAGAATCGACCTATGCACCCGGCTTCCCTGGGGCAGGTAACAGTGGTACTTCGGTACTTCCGTGGTGGTGGGCTCTCCAAAGCCTTAAGTCTCAAGCCTTAACTTTGTACTGTTGTTAGAAGTGTCCTTAAACCTTAATTATTCAACCGCGACATTCTCCATAGGCTAACATTGCGATCCCGATAGCAACTTCTCGCACTGCACACGCCTCCCGTGGGTCCCCTTCCTCTTAACTGTGGGTGGATTCTGAAGGGGCCAGCGATCCAGAATGCCCTAGGCATTGCCTGTAGAATTGTCGTGGTTCTTATACCACTATTTTAGTATATGGTTTGGTCCCCCCCTGTGGCCCATTGATTTCTGTGCTATTTATTGTGTTTATAAATGCTTGTTTGAAGTGTAACTTTGCCACTAGCCACATAAAGTGACTGTGGGATTCTGTCTAGAATAAATACATATATTTTATATATATACCTGTGTGGGCTACTCTTTCATTTGGTTATTCAAGAGGTTATTATGGTAAAACAATAAGCTTAACACTCCTTCAAGACTTAGCCTGAAGGCTGCTCTCCACAGCTACCACTAGGATAGCTTTCTTTAAAGGTTGTCTTAAACCTATCATCAATAGGAGTCGAATTGGACTGGTGCAAGGTGTCCCTATAACTAGGAACAGCATATGCCAGGCCAACTTCTCACATGCTGACTGATGCTGTGGTGGCACTGAGTGATGCTGTGGTGGCCCTGAGTGATGCTGTAGTGGCCCTGAGTGATGCTGTGGTTGTGCTGTGTGATGCTGTGCTGGCTCTGAGTGATGCTGGGGTGGTGCTGAGTGATGCTGTGATGGTGCTGAGTGATGCTTTGTGGTGCCTAGAGTTGCTGTGGTGGCCCTGAGTGATGCTGTTGTGGCACTGAGTGATGCTGGGGTTGTGCTAAGTGATGATGTGGTTGTGCTGAGTGATGTTGTGGTGGTGCTGAGTGATGCTGTGGTAATGTTGAGTTATGCTGTGTTGGCCCTGATTGATGCTGTGGTGGCGCTGAGAGATGCTGTGGTGGCCCTGAGTGATGCTGTGGTCGCTCTGAGTGATGCTGTGGTGGCCCTGAGTGATGCTGTGGTGGTGCTGAGTGATGCTATGGTGGCCCTGAGTGATGCTGTGGTGGTGGTGCTGACTGATGCTGTGGTGGCAATGACTGATGCTGTTATGGCACTGAATGATATTGTTGTGGCCCTGAGTGATACTGTGGTGGTGCTGAGTGGTGGCCCTGAGTGATGTTGTGGTGGTGCTGACTGATGGTGTGGTGATGTTGACTGATGGTGTTGTGGTGCTGGCTGATGCTGTGGTGACACTAAGTGATATTGTTGTGGCCCTGAGTGATGCTGTTGTGGTGCTGAGTAATGCTGTGGTGGTGTTGAGTGATGCTGTGGTAGCCCTTAGTTATGCTGTGGTGGCCCTGAGTGATGCTGTGGTTGTGCTGAGTGATGATGTGGTGGTGCTTAATGATGTTGTGGTTGTGCTGAGAAATGCTGTGGTGGTGTTGAGTGATTTTTTGGTGGCGCTGAGTGATGCTGTGGTAGTGCTGAGTGTTGCTGTGGCGCCCCTGAGCGATGCTGTGGTGGCGCTGAGCGATGCAGTGGTGGCGCTGAGTGATGGTGTGGTGACCCTGAGTGATGCTGTGGTTATACTGAGTGATGATGTGGTGGTGCTGAGTGAGGCTGTGGTGGTGCTGAGTGATGCTGCGGTGGTGTTGAGTTATGCTGTGTTGGCCCTGAGTGATGCTGTGGTGGCCCTGAGTGATGCTGTGGTGACGCTGAATGATGCTGTGGAGGTGCTGAGTGATGCTGTGGCAGTGTTGAGTGATGGTGTGGTGGTGTTGAGTGATGCTGTTGTGGCCCTGAGTGATGCTGTGGTGGCCCTGAGTGATGCTGTGGTGGCACTGAGTGTTGCTGTGGTAGCATTTAGTGATGCTGTGTTGGCGCTGAGTGATGCTTTGGTGGCCCTGAGTGATGCTTTGGTGGCCCTGAGTGATGCTGTTATGGTGCTGACTGATGCGGTGGTGGCGCTGACTGATTCTGTGGTGGCGCTATGTGATATTGTTGTGGTCCTGAGTGATGCTGTGGTGATGCTGACTGATGCTGTGATGGCCCTGAGTGATGCTGTGGTGGCCTTGAGTGATGCTATGGTGGCCCTGAGTGATGCTGTGGTTATGCTGAGTGATGCTGTGGTTGTGCTGAGTGATGCTGTGGTGGTGCTGAGTGATGCTGTGGTGGTGCTGAGTGATGCTGTGGTGGTGCTGAGTTATGCTGTGTTGGCCCTGAGTGATGCTGTGGTGGCATTGAGTGAGTGATATTGTTGTGGCCTTGAGTGATGCTGTGGTGGTTCTGAGTGATGCTGTGGTGGTACTGAGTGTTGCTGTTGTGGCCCTGAGTGATGCTGTTATGGTGCTGACTGATGCTGTGGTGGCGCTGACTGATGCTGTGGTGGCGCTATGTGATATTGTTGTGGTCCTGAGTGATGCTGTGGTGATGCTGACTGATGCTGTGATGGCCCTGAGTGATGCTGTGGTGGCCTTGAGTGATGCTATGGTGGCCCTGAGGGATGCTCTGGTTATGCTGAGTGATGCTGTGGTTGTGCTGAGTGATGCTGTGGTGGTGCTGAGGGATGCTGTGGTGGTGTTAAGTTATGCTGTGTTGGCCCTGAGTGATGCTGTGGTGGCATTTGTGGCCTTGAGTGATGCTGTGGTGGTTCTGAGTGATGCTGTGGTGGTACTGAGTGTTGCTGTTGTGGCCCTGAGTGATGCTGTGGTGTCGCTGAGTGATGCTGTGCTGGCACTGAGTGATCCTGTGGTGACCTGAGTGATGCTGTGGTTGCTCTGATTGATGCTGTGGTGGCACTGAGTGATGCTGTGGTGGCACTGAGTGATGCTGTGGTGGCACTGAGTGATGCTGTGGTGGTGCTGAGTGATGCTGTGATGGTGCTGATTGATGCTGTGGTGTCACTGAGTGATGCTGTGGTGGTGCTGAGTGATGCTGTGGTGGTTTTGAGTGATGCTGTGGTAGCACTAAGTGATGCTGTGGTGGCACTGAGTGATGTTGTGGTGGCACTGAGTGATGCTGTGGTGGTGCTGAGTGATGCTGCGATGGTGCTGATTGATGCTGTGGTGTCACTGAGTGATGCTGTGGTGGTGCTGAGTGATGCTGTGTTGGTGTTGAGTGATGCTGTGCTGGCACTGTGTGATGCTGTGGTGACCTGAGTGATGCTGTTGTTGCTCTGATTGATGCTGTTGTGGCACTGAGTGATGCTGTTGTGGCACTGAATGATGCTGTGGTGGCACTGAGTGATGCTGTGGTGGCACTGAGTGATGCTGTGGTAGCACTAAGTGATGCTGTGGTGGCACTGAGTGATGCTGTGGTGGCACTGAGTGATGCTGTGGTGGTGCTGAGTGATGCTGTGATGGTGCTGATTGATGCTGTGGTGTCACTGAGTGATGCTGTGGTGGTGCTGAGTGATGCTGTGGTGGTGTTGAGTGATGCTGTGGTGACGCTGACTGATGCTGTGGTCGAGCTGAGTGATATGTTTTTGGTCCTGAGTGATGCTGTGGTGGTGCTGAGTGATGCTGTGGTGGTGTTGAGTGATGCTGTGTTGGCCCTGAGTGATGCTGTGGTGTCACTGAGTGATGCTGTGGTGGTGCTGAGTGATGCTGTGGTCGTGTTGAGTGATGCTGTGGTGGCGCTGAGTGATGCTGTGGTGGTGCTGAGTGTAGGAGAGTGGCATCGACTGCATAGTTGCCCCCAACTTTTTGCTGATGTTTGGACTGTTTTATGACTCTATCCAGGCTGTGGCCCTGCTATCCAGGACCCCAGCCTATCTGCTTCTTCTCTAAACTGAAGTGAGTACCCTAGGTACAACCCAATTGGATACTGAGGATACCCTGTCAGCCCTTGTAGATGGTACCCTAGGTACCCAGGGCATGGGTCCATCAGAGGCCTACCAGGGCTGCAGCACTTATTGTGTCACCCTGGGACAGCCATAGCAAATGACACCACCAGACCACTACTGTAGTCTGGGTAAGGTGGTGCTTGCACCCCCTTACAGGGATACAGGTACCCTGTATCCCATCTATGTACAACACATGTATTCTCATTGGTCACCCCTCAAGCAGGCCTTGCTAATCCTACAAGGCAGGGTGCTGAGATATGTGTGAGGGGGGACCTACCTGAGTAGGGCCCCTCTGCAACTCTCGTAAAAATCATTGCTGGGTTGTTTGTACTGTAGGCATACCATATACTCTTAACGGCATTATAAGTATATCGCAATAGCGTGATAACTTGAGAATGGCTTCACAGAACCATATCGTGTTTGGTTTCAAACATGCCGGAATCATAACCCCAGTCCAGCCATGGGCATGAGGGCATGATTCCCCCCTGCTAGAGGGGCGATATGGGAAAAGCGGCAGAATTTAGACACCAATTTAAAAGTGCACACGTATCACAAAATGGATGCTACTCGCCACCCACACGACTCTGGCTGCATGTTGCTGGGCAAAACCCCAGCCTCGGCAGCTGGACAATAGTGATCCTGTTGCAGGGAGGTGCCAGCACCTTCCCAGACAGGCTATGTGGATTGGAACTGGGTGGGTGCACCATAGGATGCCTTTCAGAGTTGCACATAGGCTGCTACAGCGCCTACATTCTGCATACACCGCCTGGAACCGGTTCAGGGGCATCCTGCTCCTCGCCCAGGCGGGAAACACACAAAGGGGAGAGGGTGTAGCCACCCTTTCCCGCCTCAACTCTCATTGGTGGGCACTGATCTGGACCCTCCCCTAATCTCCTGGATAAAGGTGAATACTGTGTCCCCAGAGCCTCAGATTAATCTTGGACTTCACAGACCTGACCTTCGACGAGCTGCTGCCCAGCTGACTGAAGAAATCTCCCTTGGGGTAAAGGAGTTACCCCCCTACTTGGCAGGCACCTGAAACACAGCAAGTGACCCGGTTGGAACATCACTGCTCCTTCGGACATCGACGACTCCTCTCAACCTTGAGGTGGGTTTCCGAGCATCCCAGAGGCCAGAGAGCGTGCCCAGCACCGTGGACTGCGTGGGTACTGAGACTCCCAATACCCCAGGACACCGACCACCTCTTGCGTAGCACACGACCCTGACCAGTGGGGAATTTGTGCTTTAGCCCAATATTGAGCCAACCTCTCAGCAGCAACTGTGCCAAAGATCAGCGCCCTAGCCCCCTCCGGTGGCCTGTGGGCACCCTTTTATGCACTCCAAATTTCTGCCTCCCGCGGTCCCTTGTCTCTCAACTTGTGGGCCCTAGCGGAGGCCTATTTCAACGACCAAGAGTTCCCCTGGTTGCTCCAGGCCTGCTCTACAGTCTCCTTGAAGGAAACCTCACTCGGACCTCGTGGGTCTGCACCAGTAGCTGATTTGTTCATCTTTTGTGGGTTGCGGTTGCCAAGGCTTAGTGGATCCAATCCGGACACTAACACTGCAGCAACCCTCATCCTTTGTGGGACAGTCATCCACCAGAAGCTGGCCTTCATTGAAGCCTCCCGGAGCCCGTGGCTGCAGATCCAAGCTACACCTTTTCCACTTGAAGCACCCGACATTGAAGGGCTCTTTTCCTTGAGTTCCCTGGTCACTGTGCCGTGACCCAGACTCTGTCCCCTCTGCTTTCAGGTTCTCCTCTACAAGATCTACAACTTCATTCTTCACGACATCGACGCTTTTGGCTAGCAGCAGTTTTGTACATTTTCCCATTGAAAATCAGCCCGCGACCCGACATCGAAAACGACCTATGCACCCGGCTTCCCTGGGGCAGGCAACAGTAGTACCTCGGTACTCTTGTGGTAGTGGGCTCCTCAAAAGCTTAACTCTAAGTTTTTAACTTTGAACTCCTGCTAGAAATGTCTTTAATCTTTTAAAATCAAACCGCAACATTCTACATAGGCTTTAATAGAGATCCCGATAGCAGCCATTACCACTGCACGCGCCTCCTGTGGGTTCCCTTCCTCATCACCTGGGGTGGATTCTCAAGGGGCCAGCGATCCTAAATGCCCTAGGCATTGTCTGTAGAATTTTGTGGTTCTTATACCACTTTTTTAATACATGGTTTGGTCCCCGCCTGGGGCCCTGTGATTCCAGTGCTATTTATTGTATCAATAAATGCTTGTTTGAATTGTAACTTTACCTCTAGCCTCATTAAGAGACTTGTGGGATTCTGTTTAGAATAAATACATATATTTTATATATATATACCTGTGTGGACTACTCTTTCATTTGGTCATTCAAGAGGTTATCTATGGTAAAACAATCAGCTTAACACTCCTTCAAGACTTAGCCTGAAGGCTGCTCTCCACAGCTACCACTAGGATAGCTTTCTTTAAAGGTTGTCTTTAACCTATCACCTTAAGAGTCGAATTGGACTGGTGCAAGGTGGCCACTATAACTAGTGACCAGCATATGCCAGGCCAACTTCTCACACTGAGTGATGCTGTGGTGGCACTGAGTGATATTGTTGTGGCCCTGAGTGATGCTGTGGTGGTGTTGAGTGATGCTGTGTTGGCCCTGAGTGATGCTGTGGTGGTGCTGAGTGATGCTGTGGTGGTGTTGAGTTATGCTGTGTTGGCCCTGAGTGATGCTGTGGTGGCGCTGAGAGATGCTGTGGTGGCATTGAGTGATGCTGTGGTGGCGCTGAGTGATGCTGTGGTGGCCCTGAGTGATATTGTTGTGGCCTTGAGTGATGCTGTGGTGGTGCTGAGTGATGCTGTGGTGGTACTGAGTGATGCTGTGGTGGTGCTGAGTGATGCTGTGGTGGTGTTGAGTGATGCTGTGTTGGCCCTGAGTGATGCTGTGGTATCACTGAGTGATGCTGTGGTGTTGCTGAGTGTTGCTGTGGTGGCGTTGAGTGATGCTGTGGTGGCCCTGAGTGATATTGTTGTGACTTTGAGTGATGCTGTGGTGCCGCTGAGTGTTGCTGTGGTGCCACTGAGTGATGCTGTGGTGCCACTGAGTGATGCTGTGGTGGCCCTGAGTGATGCTGTGGTGGTGCTGTGTGATGCTGTGATGGCTCTGAGTGATGCTGTGGTGACGCTGAGTGATGCTGTGGTGGTGCCTAGTGTTGCTGTGGTGGCCCTGAGTGAAGCTGTTGTGGCCCTGAGTGATTCTATGGTGATGCTGAGTGATACTATGGTGGTGCTGAGTAGGCCTGGGCTAAAATTTCGTTCCGTTCGCGGAAATTGCGATAATTTGACATTTTCGCGTTCCGCAGAAAGCGCGAAAATGTCAAAATTTCCACATTCCGCAGCTTGGCGATAATTTGTTTCTTGCTCGCGCTGTAAAATAATACATTCTCGCACGCGCGCGATTGCCTTACCTGAATCCCTGCGTTCGCCGACAAGTTTTCTTGATTCGGTCGCGTTCTCCATGAGATGTTGTATTGTTTTTAGCCATTTGCGCTGTCTCGCGACAGTTCGCGCCCGCAGTGACGTCATGCGTCGCGCGATCACGTCTTTCTCGCGAACATGCGGGAAAAAAACTTCTGCATCTTCACGATATTTCCGCGTGTTTGCAATAATTTTTAACATTTTCGCGATAATTTGCGAAAGTGGATTTCGAAAATTCCGCCCACCCCTAGTGCTGAGTGATGCTGTCTGTGTGTTGATTGATGCGGTGGTGGTGTCGAGTGATAGTGTTGTGGTACAGAGTGATGCTGTGGTGGTGCAGAGTGATGAAGGGGAGTGAAAAGAGAGAGAAATAAGGTGATAGGGAGGGTAAATGAAGGGGAGAGAAAGAGAGAGAGAAAGGGAGAGAAAGAGAGAGAGAGAATGAAGGGGGGGAAGAGAGAGAAGATGCAATAAAAAATGAATACATTAATACATTAATACATTGCTAAATATCTCTCCTTATGTCGGCTTGCCCTGTATCAGCTATGTTATGTTATGTTATGTTAATTAATTTATAAAGCGCAACGGTTACCCTGGGGTGTCCTGGCGCTGATTACCAATTCCTCCTAGCCAATTACCAAGGAGTCGGACTATAGTTGAGCAACTTTAATGAATAAACAACCAGGTTTTTAACAACCAGGTTTTTAATGCCCTTCTAAAGGACAACAGATCTGGCATATTTCTGAGCTGAGCCGGGAGATCATTCCACGCCTTAGCTGCCCCAAAAACAAATCTTCGGCCTCCCCAGGAAACCTTTTTTATCTTCAGGACCATTACAATTTTAGCACCTAACGAACATAGATTTCTTGTAGGTGTATACCCTTTTAACTGCTTCTGCAGATAATCTGGCCCGGTCCCATGAAGTGCTTTAGAAACACTACTCAACGCAGCTTTTTTTCTGGGAAAAAAAAACAGTGCACGGGTGTGAGAAATTGGCCTGGCATATGCTGTCCTCTAGTTATAGGGGACACCTTGTACCAGTCCAATTTGACTCTTATGGTGATAGGTTAAAGACAACCTTTAAAGAAAGCTATCCTAGTGGTAGCTGTGGAGAGCAGCCTTCAGGCTAAGTCTTGAATTAGTGTTAACCTTATTGTTTTACCATAGATAACCTATTGAATAACCAAATGAAAGAGTAGTCCACACAGGTATATATATAAAATATATGTATTTATTCTAGGAATAACCCCACTAGTCTCTTTATGAGGCTAGTGGTGAAGATACAATTCAAACAAGCATTGATAGTTACAATAAATAGCACTGGAATCACAGGGCCCCGGGGGGGACCAAACCATATATAAAAAAAAGGTATAAGAACCACGACAATTCTACAGACAATGCCTAGGGCATTTAGGGTCGCTGGCCCTTTCTGAAACCACCCAAGGTAGTGAGGAAGGGGACCCACGGGAGACGCGTGCAGTGGCTAAAGCTACTGTCGGGATCTGTATTAAAGCCTATGGAGAATGTCGCGGTTGAATTTTACAAGATTAAAAACACTTCTAGCTGGAGTTCAAGTTCAATACTTTAGAGTTAAGCTTTTGAAGGGCCCACACCCACGAGAGTACCGAGGTACCACTGTTACCTGCCCCAGGGAAGCCGGGTGCATAGGTCGTTTTCGATGTCAGGTCGCGGGCTGATTTTCAATGGCAAAACGTCAAGAACAGCTGCTAACAAGAAGCGTTGTCGTTGTCGTGAAGAATGAAAATGTAGATCTCGTAGAGAAGAACCTGAAAGCAGAGGGGACAGAGTCTGGGTCACGGGACAGTGACCAGGGGGCTCAAGAGAAGGAGCCCTTCAATGTCGGGTGCTTCCAGGTAGAAGAGGTGTAGCTTGGATCGTCAGCCATGGGGTCCAGGAGGCATTAAGGAAGACCAGCTTCTGGAAGGCGACTGTCCCACAAAGGATGAGGGTCGCTGCAGTGTTAGTGGGTCCACTAAGCCTTGGCAACCGCAACCCATGCAAGCAACACAAAACTGCTACTGGTGCAGACCCACGAGATCTGAGCAAGGTCTCCAGCAAGGAGACTGACGAACTGGCCTGGAGCAACCTGGAGAACTCTTGGAATTGAAGATTTACCTCCGCTAGGGCCCACAAGTTGAGAGACAAGGGAATGCGGGAGGCAGCAATTTGGCGTGCGTAAAGATGCGCCCACGGGTCCCTGGAGCGGGATAGGGTGTCGATCTTTGGCACAGATGATGCTGAGAGGTTGGCTAAATAATGGGCCAAAGCACAACTTCCCGACTTGTCAGGGTCGGGTGCTGTGCAAGAGGTGGCCGGTGTCCTGGGGTATTGGGGATCTCAACACCCACGGGGTCCACGGTGCTGAGCTTTGCTGTGCACACACACTGGCCTCAGGGATGCTTGGAAACCTACCTCAAGGTAGGAAAGAGTCGTCGATGTCCGTAGGAGCAGCGAGGTTCCAACTGGCTCACTTGCAGTGCCTCAGGTGCCTGCCAAGCAGGGGGGTAACTCCTTTTGCCCAAGGGAGATTTCTTCAGTCAGATGTGTGGCAGCAAGTCGAAGTTCAAGTCTGTGAAGTTCAAGAATAATCTGAGGCTCTGCGGACCCAGTATTCACCTTTTTCCAAAGATTAGGGGAGTGTCCAGATCAGAGCCCACCAATGAGAGGTCAGGTGGGAAAAGGGTGGCTACACCCTCTCCCCTATGGTGTGTTTCCTTCCAGGGCAGGGGACAGGGTGCCCCTGAACCGGTTCCAGGTGGTGTATGCAGAATGTAGGCACTGGGGAAGCCTACGTGCTACTCTGAAAGGCATCCTATGGTGCACCCACCCAGTTCCAATCCACATAGTCTGTCTGGGGAGGTGGGAACACCTCCCTGCAACAGGATCCCTATTGTCCAGCTGCCGTGGCTGG
Organism: Triturus cristatus; assembly: GCF_964204655.1. NCBI lineage: Eukaryota > Metazoa > Chordata > Amphibia > Caudata > Salamandridae > Triturus > Triturus cristatus. Next base: position 574,136 of record NW_028187318.1, read on the forward strand.
AGTTCTGCCCAGCAACAGGCAGCCAGAGTCGTGTGGGTGGCGGGTAGTATCCATTTTGTACTACGTGTGCACTTTTAAATTGGTGTCTAAATTCTGCCGCTTTTCCCATATTGCCCCTCTAGCAGGGGGGAATCATGCCCTCAGTCGCATGGCTGGATTGGGGGTATGATTCCTACATGTTTGACACCAAACACGATATGGTTCTGTGTAGCCATTCTCAAGTTATCACGCTATCGCGATATACTTATAATGCGGTTAAAGAGTATATGGTATGGCTACACTACAAACAACCCAGCAATGATTTTATGAAGGTTTCAGAGGGGTTCTACTCAGGTAGGGCCCCCCCTCACACATATCTCAGCACCCTGCCTTGTAGGATTAGCAAGGCCTGCTTTAGGGGTGACCTATGAGGATATATGTGTTGTATTAAGTGGGATACGGGATACCTATATCCCTGTAAGGAGTGCAAGCACCACCTTACCCAGACTACAGTAGTGGTCTGGTGGTGTCATTTGGTATGGCTGTCCCAGGGGTGGCAGAATAAGTGCTGCAGCCCCTGGTAGGCCTCTGAGGGACCCATGCCCTGGGTACCTAGGGTACCATCTATAAGGGGCTGATAGGGTGTCCTCAGAATCCAATTGGAAGGTACCTACGGTACTCACATCAGTTTAGAGAAGAAGCAGATAGGCTGGGGTCCTGGATAGCAGGGCCACAGCCTGGCTAGTGTCATAAAACAGTCAAAACATCAGCAAGAAGTTGGGGGCAACTATGCAGTCGATGCCACTCTCCTACAACGAGGGAATAACAAATGCTATCGTTTTAAAAAACATCCATGGAACATAGCTTGTGTCACAATAGATAGGTAATAATAATATTTTAAAGCACAAGCAAAATAAAAGCCGTGCAGGAGTGAATAATGCTAATTTGCCATTTTCTGGCGCTGTAAAGCACACGCAAAATAAGAGCCGTGAAGGAGTGATTAACTAATGCTGATGTGCGCGCGCAGTAAGGCTGCCCTCCAGCAATGCACTTAGTTTGGAAGACAGAGGAAAGCCAGATGGTGGCTCTGCGCGTAACTGTGCGCGTGACCGCACGCTCTAGGCCACACAAAAAGCATGTGGTCAGATTTTTCAATGCCCACTTACTAAAAGTCTCGTCAGTGCAGTGCATGCGCTGGCTCAGGCGAGACCTAAAAAGATCATTTATATATCTGACCCAGAACCTGATGTTTTCTTCCCATCCTCTTCCAAACTTCCACAATTGGGTTCAGTCCAGGTGTGCTCCACTGCGGGTTCCGGCGAAGGGCTGAACCCTGGAGCCCAGAAATAATTTTAACATACAAATACACCACACTCAGTAAATCCTTCTTCTTTTCCTTTATTTTGGAACAGCACTACTCCACCAATGCGTTTCGACCTCACAGGGTCTTTTTCACGGTAGGTTGGTCTTTTTTTATTAACTATTTATAACTTCACCATCGTCTGCTCATTATTATGCATGATGGGAGTTGTAGTTGCAACTATTATTACACATTCATCAGCTTGGAGATTTATGTAAAAAGTCAACTTATAATAAAGACAAGGACAGTGTTTTACATGCTGCAGGTATTCAAATTATAGTTAGTACTAAGAGTATGTGTATAATACATTGAATGGTGTAGTACCATATAAAAAAATTCAAAGACCACATTTATTGTCAATTATTACATGAACTGTTTTGGTGTCTTTTCATGTAGTGTACGGATTTATAAGCTATAGTTAGCTTAATATGCTTGTTGGTATAGTACCAGTGGTTCTAGATACCCTTTTAGGTAAATTGTTTTGCAGACTGTACCCTGGATGGATTCATGTATATATATATTCAGTGAAAAAAACCATAGGTTTCACACATGTTATAGTTAACTGGACATTTTACTCGTAAAAAACCATTGAAATTGCCCCGTTATAGTTAGTTCAGCTAACTATAACTCGCGCGCCCGCAATGCACTGCTGATGACGTCACATATTACATCACTCATGACATGGTCAGTGACATCACTCATGACATCACTGATGACATCTCAAATGACATCACTGATGACATCACTGATGACATCATCCAGTGAATGTGTGTTTTTCTGAAAATTAAATATGTTTTATATATGTATATCTCAAGGTCGATGGAAGAATAAATGGGTATATAAGTGTCTAAATGGATGAATTGTTTTTGAAAAATTGATTGTATTACTGACTGATTAAGTGTATCTTAGTGAATACATGGCTTAGTGAGTAATGTTTAAATATGTAAATATCTGTATCAGTCTCTCACTTTGTGTATAAGTGGCTGCATGGGTTGGTGTGTAGCTACATGAGTGTCTAAATAGGTTATTAGTTGGTTTTTTGAGTATCAGTATGAGTGTGAGTGTCTGGTTCGGTGAGGGGTATTACGTAGTGCATGGGTGCATGAATGAGTGACTCATTGTTTGTATGTGTTGAAGACAGCATGTGTGCAGGACTGTATGGGTGGATGAGTGTATGTATGGGTGTGTTAGTGAGTGAATGACTGTCTCAATAGTGTCTTTATGTGTAACTACATATGTTTTAAACTAGTATATGTGACTATTGGTGTATATATGTGAGTATATGTGAGAGTGAGAGATTGAAAGAGTTCCTGTATGAATAAGTATGTGTTTCTATAAGTGATTGTTTAAAAGACTAAGTATGTGTAAGTTTCCGTAAAAGTAAGTGTGGTGGTGTGTGTATAACTGTATATGCAAGTAAATGTATGTTTGATTCTTTATTAGCATGACTAACTATGTGTGTGAGTACCTCTATGGATGAGTGGCATTGTGTAACAGGATGTATACGTGTATGAGTACATATGATGAGTGAGTACATGTATGAGTGACTGTATAGGACTGTTGGTGAATGAGTGGATGTGTATTTGGATCTTAGAATTACTGTATAGGTTGTTGTAACTGGTATTGGTATGTCCATTGTTTTTAAAATTTTAATTTCTATTTTTGATTGTGTGTATCAAAGGTTATATTAGGGGAAGAGGAGGTCTGCCACTCTATCACAAGGATGATGTCATCAGTGATGTCATCAGTGATGTCATTTGAGATGTCATCAGTGATGTCATGAGTGATGTCACTGACCATGTCATGAGTGATGTAATATGTGACGTCATCAGCAGTGCATTGCGGGCGCGCGAGTTATAGTTAGCTGAACTAACTATAACGGGGCAATTTCAATGGTTTTTTACGAGTAAAATGTCCAGTTAACTATAACCTGTGTGAAACCTATGGTTTTTTTCACTGAATTTCTAAGGTTTTTTAAATGCTAATTCCTAACTATAACGTGTGTGAAACCTATGGTTTTTTCACTGAATTTCTAAGGTTTTTTAAATGCTAAGTCCTAACTATAACGTGTGTGAAACCCATGGTTTTTTCAGTGAATTTGCAAGGTTTTTTAAATGCTAATTTTGTTTTTTTTCTTCTATTTTTTTAAACATATTTTTATTTTAATTTTCTATCCTTTTTTAAAGACTATGGTTAAATTTTTAAAATTCTATAATATGTTTTTTTTAATATATTTTATAATATAAACATGTAAAATGTATTAGCAATACATTTTTTCCTTTTTTTAAAATTTTTTTTTAGTACGCGTACCGTAAGCTTACGGTAAGCGTACGGTTTACGCAACGTCCGTAATTTATCTACGCTGTTTGCGTATAGTTACGCAATTTGCGTAGCCGCGCGTCCTCCGCGTGGGACGCGTACGCGTGTACGCTACACGCGCACGTTACGCGGAAGTGTCGGGTAGTGACTGTTATGCGCATGCGCGCAAGCGCGTGTCTTTTTTACGCGCATGCGCACTTTTGCCGTAAGCGTACCGTAAGCGTACCGTAAGTGTGCGGTAGGTCATGTGATCATGAAACACAACTTTTGATTGGTTGAAACTACTTTCAGTTCTAGAACTCTCCTACACCACACCCATTCCCCTCATTTCTGCTTGTGATCCCTTGGGAGAAGGAGCTGGTTTGTCTTTGGGATACGATGGCAGAACAGCAGAGCTCTTCTGAGAGTGAGGCTAGCACTAGCAGCACTGTCTTGAGGCAGAGATCGAGGAAACAAAAGCCCTCTTATGTATGGGATTATTTTACTTTTCCTGAAGGCCAGCAAAAGGTGAATGCACCCTTAGTAACTTGCAGGCTGTGTCAGCGTGTACTTTCTAGAGGTAATCCTGACAGGAAGTATTCCTTTGGGAATCACACCATGAAGAGACACCTCCAGGATGTACACAGAAGGACACATGGTCATCTTTTTGGAGGTAACTCTTCAGAAAGACAAGCAAGTACATCCACAGCAGCTCAGCCTGGACCATCATCTGCAGGGCTGACTCCTTCTTCTGCAGGTCAGGTGAGCCCTTCATCTGTGGGGGGAGCATCTCCTTCTGCTGGCCCTCTGGAAATTAACCCTCGTTTTCTGAGGGTTGATATTCGATGTGCCTCTTGTCATGATCTAATTTGTCATAGGGAGACCAGTGTTTCCCTAGTGAACAACAAAATAGATCAGCACACTTGTCACAGAGACTAATTTTTCCATGCTTTCTTTCCTCTGTCCCTGCATGAACACAACGGTTCTTTTAAGAGCCAACCTTATCTTTCATCTTTTTTTTACATATGTTTTTAAAAACTTTTTTTTTTTTTTTTTACCGTACGCGTACGGTGCGCGTACTTTTTTTTTTTTTTTTAAAAAAACACTAAAAATCAATTATCACATTACAAGGTCCTTGAGAGACTACAATTATTATTATTGACTTACCATACTCACTCAAAAAAATATTTTTTCATTTGTTTTTTTAAAAAATAGTTTTAAAAATGGTTCTAGTTTTCGAAAATTTTCTATATCAATCTGAAAAAAAAGAAAAAAGTATTAATATTTTTAAAACAATTTATAATACAGTACACATATTTACAATTTTTTCCCAAAAATATTTTTGCCTTATTTTTGCTGTTTTCAGAATATATTGCATTTCACTATAAATTGTGAAAGCAATTGCATTCATCATTTTACAGCGGGCAAAAAAAAATAACAATCACAAAGATTGTAATAAAAAAGCCCAGAATCTCTTTTTACTTAAACTTAACATTATAGAAATGCATAATATTCTAAAAAAAATATCATCTAATACCAATAGTTATTTCTTTAAAATACCGTCTATGTTTGTTTCAGAAGTATAATCACAATATTATATCTCAAATAACTCCAAAATACATCTGATTCCATTTCCTTTAGGCAAAATAGTAATTTAAAATTTTTTTTGGGAATAAATTTCAAACGGTAATCCAATAAAATTCTAAAGTTTAATTTGTCCAGATCTCACCGATTCTCTGTAACATTTTGGTTCACGAAAATTTTTTGAATAATTTATTAAGTCCACAATAGAATTGGTTACTTTTCCGCATGGCCAAATAGTAATTTTTAAAATCTTTTTTGAAAAAATTTCCAATGGCAGTCCAATAACATTCCAAAATTTAAATTGTGCAGATGTTACCGATTATCTCTAAATTATTGGTTTTTCAAAGTTTCATTTAAAATTAAAAAAGTCCACATTACAATTGGTTATCTTTCCATTAGGCCAAATGATAATTTAAAAAATCTTTTTTCTATAAAATTGCAATGGTAATCCAGTAAAATGGTAAAATTATTTTGTCGAGATCTTGCCAAATCTGTCTAAAATTTAGGTTTCAGGAAGATTAGATAGGAATTTGCTAAATCAAAAGGCAAACGTTGCTTGAAAATCAATTGGGAATCATTACACAGTGTCCAGCCTTTTTCACATTTAAGATAAACTGTGTAATGTCCAGAAGTAACAGTAGGTCCATCATGGAAAATTATTGCAACAGTTACAAAAGTTTTTCCTGAAATTGATAATTGCTGTCCTGTAAACTTCTTTATTAAAGTATCCAATTTTGAACCATCAGCTCTACATCGTTGCATCATTAAAATTTCATACTGTCCGTATTCCTTTAAAATTAATGTTGAAAACATGTCAGATTTACACTCACCACATTTCATGCTATGATTAGCATCTTTAACTAATTTTGCAAAAGTAACTGTTTTACTCTCTGGCAATGTCAAATAAATAAACCTTTCATTATCAACATTAGAGCCACATATATTATAACAATTTTCACAACTATGTTCCCATTTATAAGAGAGACCAAAAAAAATTTCAATGGGAACTCCTTCTTCTTCCACTACCTGAAGAAAATACAACAAGAATTCCTGTGCGTCTTGCTGTACATTTTGAGAAAACTGTGTTCGTCCTGAACATACATCTAAAAGTTTTCTAATTTCAGTAGCACTTTCTATTTGAGTTTTATCTTTACTTAGCTTTTGAAAAAGGAGAGTCAGCTCTGAACAGAATCTTTTTCCCTGATTTACTATTATCTGCTCTTGCAAACTTTCCAGATAAAATGCAACATTCAGCACTACATTTGCGTAGCAGTTGACACCAGAGCTATTTTCAAAATGACATCCTACAACCTGTTCTTCATTTTCCTTTTTCTTTTTGCTTACAATTACATCACTCCTCTTTTTTTTCCTCTTCTCTACATCTTCATTACAGATATTCTCATTTTTTCTTTTACGAGAAACTACACGTTTCTCTAACACAGGATACTGACCTAAATGAGGAGCATAGCTTCTTCTTAATCTATTATACTCCTTTACACAGTTTGTATCAGCACTAACTTTTGAGTCATCAAAGTCTATCATGAATAAACCTGATAATGTTTTCACTCGTGACAAAGCAACATATGCCATACCCTCTTTGAACACAGTTGAACCAATGTTCACAAATGCACAATCTACAGTCAATCCTTGAGACTTGTGAATAGTTACAGCATATGCTAGAGAAAACGGAAACTGCTTCCTACGTACATATAAGTCTTTCACAAGCTTTAACTTCTTCTAACTGATCAAATTTTATTTTTAAACATTCAACTCCTTCTTTTTTCTGATAATTAATAAAACCCACAACTCTTCCCATCGCTCCATTAACTAAACCTTTTTCAACATCCAAATTTCTTCTTAAAAATACTCTACAGTTCATGCAAACATATAGATTTTTTTCTAATCCAGCTGTTTTGGAGATGTTCTTCTCTAGTGAGTCCAATTTATTTTTCATTTTGCCTGTTACTGTGACAGTAATTCTTCCATCCTCAATTTTGTCCACTGCTTCCAATTTCCTGATCTCTTCCTTTTCCAATTTCAAAAGCTCCTCATTGAATATTGAGCATTCACGTAGAGTTGGCATTAAGCAGATGACACTTTTGTTTTCTGCAATGTTCTTGTATATCTTCTCTGCAACTATTTCTTCCTTTGGAAATAAATTATGTAGCAGCCGACTCTGTAATGCTTTTTTGCCAACTTCTGTGAGTAGTCCAATCCTGATATCTTTCAGAATACTTCCATATTCTTCATCGTTTGCTTGCCTCATATTAGTAGTAAGTTCCTTGTACTCAAAGAAGGACCAAATATTTGTATTTCCGATGCTTCCCAATGACTTCTTCGTGTCTTCATGTGTGACAGTATTAAACACTGGTTGTCCTTTAACTGGAGTAAGTTGCAAAAGATCTCCAAAAACTATGACGTGTTTTCCACCAAATAACATGTCATAGTCTGTCTTCAAAATTTGCTGCATTCTTAAATGCACAAAGGCAAGCATTAAGTTTGATACCATGCTCACCTCATCAATAATGAGAACTTGCATCTTCTTCAATACTCTTGAAACTTCCAAGGATGCTTCTCCAGTTAGCTTGTTGAATTGTATTTTGTTCTCATGCTCCACTGCTAACATTAGCAAACGATGTAAAGTGATTCCTTTTATGTTATATGCTGCTAACCCAGTTGGAGCAGTAACCACACAAGACAAAGTAGAATCCGTTTTTTGCTTTAGGTAGCTTCTGATGACTTTTATTAGGAAACTTTTTCCAGTTCCAGCTTGTCCGCTTACATACATCCTGATTGGATGAAATGATGTGCATGAGCACTCTTTTTTTTCATGTAGAAATCCGTGATCAATTTTGTTTTTGATCTCTTCATAAATTTGTTGCTGCTCTTGATTCAGTTGTCTTTCCAAATTTTCTAAGTCTATAAATTCTTCTTGAGCTTGATTCATAGCCGTTTCCACTTCATTCATGGCTATTGATGCTTCATTTTCAACGATTGGTTGTCCTAGGGGATCTTGACTGAGTGTTCCTGAACTTTGGCTGTCCTGAGAACTATCTCTAGCTATTTCTGCTGCAATTGTAGTTTCCTGTTCAATTTCTTCATTTAACATTTGCAGATAAGTTGAGAATGTACTGCATTGTATGCTGTCTTTGCAAGCATTAAAAGAATCTTCATAGCTCTGGAATTCTCCCAGTAGTTCATCCTCTGTACGCCATGGTTTAAACAACTGTAAAAGAGCCAAGTAGTAAAATTCCTTCTTGTCAGTAGTGTCGCAACTCAGCTTCCGGTGATTTATCAAACTTCCTTTTGTTTGCTTCACCAAACATCCTTCTTCACCAACGACTTTATATTTTCCATTGTTGATGTCTTCTGCAGCTTTCCGTGAATAAATGTAGTTCTGCAGCACTTCATAGAGACACATGTTCTCCAGATGATGACTTCTCTTGGGATAATATGTGTCCAACATGTTTGATTTCAAAATATCTGTACTTTCTGGGTCATTCTCGGCCAAATATTCAATTTCTCCTACAGATTTCAGTACCCGATTTCTCATTGCTGCAAGGCCTAAACTTGCCCAAATTATTCTTCTTGACTTCGAGTAGAGACTTGCAGAAGATAACCTATCTGAACATTCGTAGGATCCAATTTCTCGATGCGATAACATCTTCAAACTGAAACTGTACAGCTTCTTACTGACAGTCTTCTCGTGAGAAATCTCTTCCCACATTTCCTTCAATTCTGTTTTTTCTGATTTTGTAATGTAAGACGTTACATATCGAGCAACAGCAATGGAATTGTCAGCAACATACTGTATATCCATGTTAGCGTTCCACATGGATAAAATGACTGGGTTGTAGTCATTTATATTTTTTGATTCTTCTTTTCTTTTAAGGTTGTAGGTATTCTTAGGTGATTTTCTTGTGATAGTATGTCTCACAGCTGACATAAAACTGTTTACTCTTCCATTTGAAAGAACAGGTCTAGGAAATCCAAATCGACATTTAGTGTAGTATTTTTCTTTGCTCTTGTATTTCCGTCGACAGTATTTTCCACACCGATGACTTTGGAAACGTAAAACTTGCTCCTTTAACTTGTTCTCTTCTGTGCTTTTTGGTATAGCACATGTTGCATATTCTTCAATGTAAGATAACACTGCTTCATCAGTATCTGTTCCAAACTTTGGGGCATCCTTGATCCACAACAGCATATGAATATGAGGAGCACCTCTTGCCTGGTACTCTTTTCTCCAAAAGAAATCCACTACTTCTCCAAGGGGTGGATTTTTTTTATTGCAGATGAAGGACATCATAGCCTCAAATCTATGATTGAAATATCTGCAAACATTAACCGGATCCAATGAGCACAGTTCTCCTGCTGTCTTGTATTCGATGTTTTTAATGTTTGAATTGGCCTCTCGTAGAAAATCCAGTAAATCATCCCAAGCGTACTCGGCACAGCTTAGGGTAAGGAACCATGTTGGTGTTCCTAAATTCCGTAACATGCATTTTAGTTCACCATGGCGTCTGTACCAATATTCATTTGTCCCACGCTGACAAGCCATCAGATTGATCAGTTGTGTTTCCAAATGATCATCTCGGTGCTGCACTTTCTCCATAAAATCCTTAGCAGACACATTTTGTAAATGTACTCCACTTTTTAAAATGTGATTTACTGCATAAGACAGTGCAGACAAGTCGCTTTCAAATAAAAGATGGAACAAATAAGGAATACTTTGTCGAAATCTGGGATCTTCAGCATATAGTCTTGTAGTCCGATACTCAGAAGCTGGAGTCTGTTCTGGACGTTCATCGTATCGTCCTCCTTTTCCTTTAGGAAACAGCTGGGGAAAACATCGAGCTTCCAAGCTCTCCTCCCATACACTCACGGGAGTTCCTTTTGCTTTCTTCATCTGAAAGAGATCAATATTGTCTCCCATAACTTCTTTCGAATGAAGAGGATGTATGCTAAAATGTTCATAAATTTCTTCTTCCTTTGACTTGTCCACTTTTTCAATTTGTCCAGTTGGTGTTTCTGTGTCTTCTTGTAAATCTTCTTCTTCTTCTTCTTCTATATAAATTGATTCATACCATTTTTTATTCTTTTTCAAATACAAATTTGCTCTTTGTACTTTCCGCACATCTACCAGCTCCTGCCAAATCTTCTTATTCTTTGTAGGTACACCATTAACCAGAATAATTAATGGTTCAGTTTCCAAAGTATCCGCATCAATAGTTTCCATATTTTTTTTCAAATCCAAGGGCAAATACACCACTCTACCTTTTAAACCTCTCAGTAAATCTGAAGGAGGTAATTTACCAGTTTTCGGCTCCATACGTACTATGGTCTGGAACGGATGAACACATTGAATGAGTATAGACTCATATGTATTTAATTCAGAAAGTTCAGCAGGAATAGCATCCAATTCTAAATTATTATGTACAGCTCTGGTCGGCATTCTATTTTCCTCTAACTTGTTGTAACAGTATTTACAAATACGCTGATCTTCACCCAATTCAAAACAATTTTCTAGAAATATATATGTGGCAAAATCCTTCCACTTATAATTATCTTCATTTTCACTCTTTCTGTAGAGATCAACATTCCTAGTTTGTTTTCTATAATGAGTTCTGCGGCAACAAATACAAGTAAAATTTGGTCTTTCATTAGAGACTATTGCAAATTTTGTTATGTGATCATTAAATGTGTTACTTACAGAGGGTTCTACATTCTCTTCCACTTCTTCCTCATTTACTGTGTCCTTCTCTGCACTGTTTTGTTCAGGACCAAAGTAACAAAACTGAATTTCATCAACAACCTTCTCTACATCTGATACCGTTCCTCGGAACAGAGCCCTATTCAATTCATTTAACTTTATTGCTGGACTTTTGGCAAAATACAACCGTCTCACAAACTTTCTCATTTCAGTATGATGAACAACCAGCATCCTAAAATGATGGAAAACACTATTGCACACTTTTCTAGATAGACAAGCCAGAGAATGACCCTGCAAACCAGTATTCTCTCTCACTCTGCATGGATCCAGACTTTGAAGCACCTTAATCTTCTGTTTTACACTTTTTTTACTATATTCTCTTAGAAACTCTCGAAATTTGTCAATAGATTCCTGACGCACAGTGCAAATACTACTACAATTCCAAGTGTACACTGGGGCTTTAGGACGTCTCCCCATTGCCTCATCTGCCATCACTTGTACCTCATCTCTTGGAACCATTATCTCCTTCTCCATTATGCAACCATTTTTTACTTCGTATGAACGACCTCTGGTGTCAACTGCATGCAGCAAACTATTACTTTGAAAATAGCTCTCTTCATTAAAAAAAGGTTCACTACTTGAACTATGCATCCACTTTCCTAAAAACACTTTACAAAAGTTTGTTCTGTTCACTACTCTTTTCCTTTTGCTATGTGATTTCAGTACATTAACCATTTTGTCTAATGTACGCATCCTATTCAAAATTAAAATGAATAGTTTCCTTTTTAATTCTAATGCCTTTGCTGCAATGGCTTCAATTTCTTTTTTTCTCTTAAAAAACTTAGCCTTTTGCTTATATTTCTTCACATCCTTTATCAAATTGGACATAACTCTTCTCTGAAACATTTTTCTACGTATCTCTTTAAACGCTGTTTTTCTGTTTAAGTTTAACTTTTTAGTTGCAGAAGGTATATTTGCATTAACTAAATTCTCAATTTTTTCTTGTCCTTTTTGTTTGAAATCATTCTTTCCTGTACAGACATTTTGTACATTTTTCCTTTTTTTGAATATATTCCTTAGAAAATCTTTTTTTTGCTTACCAGAAGATTTTTTCTTCCTTCCAACATCAGCATCTTTGACTAACTTTGATCCTCTAGTTGTCTTCAAATATAGTTTTTTTTTTTGCGTTTTTTGAACTCTGGATTTTGTAGGCATCTTTAATTTTGTTCACTGCTCTTCAGCAATACCTGAAAAAAACTAAAAAAAAATTCCTTTATTTTATTTAAATATATTACTACATTTCTTTTCACAATAGTCACAAAACGAAATTTCTTTGCCAATTTGAATGCACACTAACTGCTCTTTTTTTTGGGCAAGTGAAAATCACTTTTACAAACTGTCACATTATGAAACCACTTTTCAGATTTTTTAAAAAGCCCATGTCCAGACTGCTACACTCCAGCAAGGGCAACCAGCCTTAGTGATGCTGAATGTATTTGCATTACAGACTGAAACCTGAAAACCCCACTCGCTTGTAAATACTGTGCATGATTATACATGGCAAGCACATGGGTGTGTGCTAAGAGTCTGCTTCTTCCCCCAAAAAATCGCTCCCCCTTTCCATCTAATGCAACTGTGAAATCACCAGAGCAATACGCAATAAATCTCTGCCTATAATTCCTCTCTGCACACAGAGTCATGTTTTCACATTAGTCCCAAAACGAAATTTCTTTGCCAATTTGAAAGCACACTTACTGCTCTTTTTTTTTTGGGCAAGTGAAAATCACTTTTACAGACTGACACATTATGAAACCACTTTTTTCGATTTTCTTAAATGCACATGTCCAAACTTCTTTTTCAGACCACCTCCATGTGTAACCTGGGTGGCTGCCTACACTCCAGCAAGGGCAACCAGCCTTAGTGATGCTGAATGTATTTGCATTACAGACTGAAACCTGAAAACCCCACTCGCTTGTAAATACTGTGCATGATTATACATGGCAAGCACATGGGTGTGTGCTAAGAGTCTGCTTCTTCCCCCCAAAAAATCGCTCCCCCTTTCCATCTAATGCAACTGTGAAATCACCAGAGCAATACGCAATAAATCTCTGCCTATAATTCCTCTCTGCACACAGAGTCATGTTTTCACATTAGTCCCAAAACGAAATTTCTTTGCCAATTTGAAAGCACACTTACTGCTCTTTTTTTTTTGGGCAAGTGAAAATCACTTTTACAGACTGACACATTATGAAACCACTTTTTTGATTTTCTTAAATGCACATGTCCAAACTTCTTTTTCAGACCACCTCCATGTGTAACCTGGGTGGCTGCCTACACTCCAGCAAGGGCAACCAGCCTTAGTGATGCTGAATGTATTTGCATTACAGACTGAAACCTGAAAACCCCACTCGCTTGTAAATACTGTGCATGATTATACATGGCAAGCACATGGGTGTGTGCTAAGAGTCTGCTTCTTCCCCCAAAAAATCGCTCCCCCTTTCCATCTAATGCAACTGTGAATTCACCAGAGCAATACGCAATAAATCTCTGCCTATAATTCCTCTCTGCACACAGAGTCATGTTTTCACATTAGTCCCAAAACGAAATTTCTTTGCCAATTTGAAAGCACACTTACTGCTCTTTTTTTTTGGGCAAGTGAAAATCACTTTTACAGACTGACACATTATGAAACCACTTTTTTCGATTTTCTTAAATGCACATGTCCAAACTTCTTTTTCAGACCACCTCCATGTGTAACCTGGGTGGCTGCCTACACTCCAGCAAGGGCAACCAGCCTTAGTGATGCTGAATGTATTTGCATTACTGAGTCCAACCTCAAACCCTTAAACTATTCTTTTTTTTTCCAGTACACCTTAATTTATTGTGAAAACATACTCCATATTATTTTACATGTTCCTCACATTTAAATTTCTCCCAAAACAGAAAATGATAAACGCAACTACAACAAAAAGAATTTCCATTTCTATTATTCATTTCTTAAGTTACCACATACATCCCCTCTCAAACTCTAAACTCACCTTTAAAATTAGTTAGTTGTGAAAGAAATGTGACACTCAAACAGCAGATTATCAGAGCCAGGATCTCTGTTGTGTTCACCTCTCTCCTCTCAGCAGAACCAGATAATGGCAAACTTTCCCTCTATTTTTCCACACATATACATGTAAGTTTCAAATCTCAGTGCTTCCCCCTTTTTTTCAAATGTAATCACACATTTCTATTGGTTGAAAACCAACCCTTTTCCAAAAGTACCCTGCCCCCAACTTGACTTCTGCCTAGTACCCTTCCCCCAACTTGACTTCTGCCTGCTACCATAGCAACAGCTCATGGAACACTGCTGTGTGGAGTTAGGTCAGAAGTTCGCCACACCATGTTTCAATTCCACAGAGCAAGAGTGCTTGACTTTTCAAACCTAACAGCAAATCCATAGTACTGTTCTTTGGTAACACATTTTTTTGTACCAATACAAAACATGCTTCTATTAGTTTACACATACAGCCTAGTTTTTATTCTAGAATGGTATGAAACAGCCAATCAGTTCTTTTTGTTTTGAAAAAAATATGTATGCCTCCATTTCCAAACTGTCTTTCTTTTCATATTGCCATTCTACTGAAAGACACCTCCTGAGTGCATCCAGTTCTCCTTTGAAGATGTTCACAGTGTGGATTGTAGGGCACAGCTATGTCTTCTGGAGTGAAAAGTTTGCAGAGAAAATAGATATGGTGAGAGACCTTGCTTTGCCAAATGTAGACATTAAATGGATTGGTCAGAGAGGGTTAAAGTGGCACCAATTGATGCCATTGGTGAAATCCTTCATGCAAATCCAACACCCTGACCTCATAATAGTGCACTGTGGTGGCAATGACCTAGGCACTTTGACTGGGGTAGGTCTGGAAATGCTTATGAAGGACACCTTTGCACAACTGTTTTCACTTTTCCCTAAAACTGCCTTTGTGTTTTCCAACATATGCCAAAGGCAAAAATGGAACTGGTCCAATCATTTCTGTCCGCAGATTGACAAAGCAAGAAAGCACGTCAACAAATCTGTTTCTGCTTTCCTCCGTGACTATGGTATGGGTGCCATTTACCACAACAACTTGCGTTTTGACATGCAAGACATTTATAGAGGAGATGGTGTGCACTTCAATGATAAAGGGAACAGAGTCTTCCTCTTGAACCTTAGACTCTGCATCGGTACTTACTTGTAGGTACCACTAAAAAATCATTTCATAAACACAACGGCTCTTTTTAGAGCCCCCTAATATCTAAACACTTAAATCTGAATTTCATTTATTTTTTTATTTTTTTTTCTACCGTACGCTTACCGTAAGCTTACCGTACGCGTACCCCGTGATTTTTTAAAAAAATCAATAAATGTTTTCTTTGTACTTTACAGTCCTTCTTTGACCCCCTCACAAATGTAAGGGGGTCTGTAACTCTCCTCATTGCCCCCTTTTCTTGTTTTCACTCTTTTTTTTCTGAGTGAAACACACAAAATGGCGGCCGCCGCTTCCTGGTTTCGGCCGATTCGAATGTTTACTAAGATCTAACAGCCAATCAGAATCGCGATCGCGCACGCCACCGTACGCGTACCGTAAGCTTACCGTAAGCGTACGGTAAGCGTACCGTAAGCGGGCTCAGATATATATATTGATTTAAAGGCTATTTTCTCAGAATCTACTGAACAGATTTACACCAAACCTACAAAAGGCACTTCCTTGACATAGGGACTACCTCTCTGCCAAATTTCTAGTAATTCTGTTCAGCCGTTCGGGCTGTAGCTCGTTCTAAAGGTCCTATGGAAAAATGCATGGGAAAAACGCGTTTTGGGACCCCCCTTTTATCTCAGCCCCCGCTTGACGTATCCCCCCGAGACTTTCAGGGTAGGAGCGGAGCGGAGCGCCCCACCTATTTTGAGAAATTCGCGAGGATTCATCGACCGGCGCCAAAGTTATTCAAAATAGAATGTTGCGGATTTCCTATGGAAAAGGGGTCCTAACTATAACTACCTACTGGCGACCGCCAGTAGGTAATATATATATATATATATATATATATATATTACCTACTGGCGGTCGCCAGTAGGTAGTTATAGTTAGGACCACGTTTCCATAGGAAAACCGCAACATTCTATTTTGAATAACTTTGGCGCCGGTCGACGAATCCTCGCGAAATTTTCAAAACTAATGGGGCGCTCCGCTCCGCTCCTACCCTGAAAGTCTCGGGGGGATTCATCAAGCGGGGGCTGAGATAAAAGGGGGGTCCCAAAACGCGTTTTTCCCATGCATTTTTCCATAGGACCTTTAGACACAGCTACAGCCCGAACGGCTGAACAGAGTTCCTTGAAATTTGGCAGAGAGGTAGTCTACAGGTCAAGGAAGTGCCTTTTGTAGGTTTGGTGTAAATCTGTTCAGTAGATTCTGAGAAAATAGCCTTTAAATCAATATATATATCTGAGCCAGCTTACGGTGCACTTACGGTGCGCTTACCGTACGCGTACGGTGACGTGCGCGAGCGCGATTCTGATTGGCTGTTAAATCTTAGTAAACATTCGAATCGGTCGAAACCAGGAAGCGGCGGCCGCCATTTTCTCTCTTGCACTCTGAGTGGGGCAGCATAAACAAAGACAAAAAACATCTAAAGGGGCAGTATATTCAGTTCTTAACCACCCAGCATTGATATTGGTGTCCCCAAACAACCCCCAAGGCCAAAAAAACAATTTTATTTTTTTTCGAAAAATCGCCGATTACGCTTACCGTACGCGTACGGTAAAAATTATTGAAAAAAAAAACAATTATCCACACTCTCTCCACCCCGTGTGCAAATGGTGCCCGAAGGCATATAACATTTAGGAAATGACTAAAGAAAACCTTTCACAACAAAGCGCATAATATGTCCCCCATGTGCGCACGGTGCGCGAAGCGCATCGTGCGTACATGGCCCATCCCGCGTAACTTAGCATTTAAAAAAACCATACAAATTCACTGAAAAAACCATAGGTTTCACACACGTTATAGTTAGGAAATAGCATTTAAAAAACCTTGCAAATTCACTGAAAAAACCATAGGTTTCACACATGTTATAGTTAGCTGGACATTTTACTGATAAAAAACCAATGAAATTCCCCCGTTCTAGTTAGTGCAGGCAACTATAACTCACGCGACCGCAATCCTCTGCTGATGACATATGTGTCTTTATGAAAAAAAAATATTTGTAATATATGTATAGCTAAAATTTAATGGAAGAAGACATGGGCAAATAAGTGTCTAAATACAGTATTAGCATCAGCAGAGGATTGCGGTCGCGTGAGTTATAGTTGCCTGCACTAACTAGAACGGGGGAATTTCATTGGTTTTTTATCAGTAAAATGTCCAGCTAACTATAACATGTGTGAAACCTATGGTTTTTTCAGTGAATATATATATAGGTAGTTATAGTTAGGACCTATTTTCCATAGGAAATCCACAACATTCTATTCCCAATAAGTCTGGCACCGGTTGTCGAATCCTCATGAAATTTTCCAAAATGTTGGCCAGCTCCGCTCCGGTGCTACCCTGAAAGTTTCGTGGTGATTCGTCAAGCGGGGGCCGAGAAAAAAGGGGGGTCCCAAAACGAGTTCTCCCCATGCAATTTCCCTTAGGTTCTGTTGTCGCAGCTACATCCCGAACCGCTGAACGGAATGACACCAAATTTGGCAAAGAGGTAGTCCTCAGTTCAGACTCGTGCCTTTTGCATAAATGGTGTGAATCCGTTCAGTAGTTCCTGAGAAAATTAGAATTAAAAGTACATAAATATCTATGGCCGGGGAGGATCCGCGCACCCTCCCTAAACCGAGCGCGCACCCTCCCGATCGCGCGCTGAATGCTAATTGGCTGTCGAGTGTCTGTCTACATTCGAAACCAGGAACTGTTGGTGGCCATTTTCTGCCTCGGTAGAAGCGAGGCTGAAGAAGCAAGGGGAATAAGTGTGTAAAACATATAAAGGGGGCAGAGTGGAAATACTCTGACCCTCTAGAGGTGCTTAGGGGGTCCCATTTATATATTTTTTTAAACGGCAGAATGCGCGCACGGTGCGCGCATCCTATCGCGTTGGGTGCACGGATTCACTCGCGTTGGGTGCGTGGATCCACAAAAATATTTTTTGATAAAAGACAAGAAATCATTGGTTGTAAGACTACTTTCTACACTGAAAGGTTGGGTGTATATTTCTGTTTTTTAAAGGTATGATTCTTATTGGTTGACAAAAACAGATTGTAAGGAACATTATATATGATAAGCTGATATGTTGAAAAGTCAAGCACACTTCCTGTCTTGTTTAGCAACATTGTGTGCTGAACTTGTGACCTGTGTGCTCAGTGCAGTGTTCCATGAGCTGTTTCTATGGTAACAGGTAGAAGGCAGATTGGGGGAAGGGTTGAAATGTATTTCAGTTGGAAAGGGTTGAAATGTTTAACCAATAGAAATGTGTGTTTGCTTTTGAGTTTGTGTGAAGGATTGTGATTTGATGTTTACATGTATATGTGTGGAAAATGAAAGGGAAACTTTTCCATTCTTTTTTTATTTATGCTGAGAGGTGCACAGTGCAGAGATTCTGTAAAAGAAAATATGGCGAGTGACTGATATACGTTTTAATCTACAAAACAAATTGAAAGGTGAGTTATTTAATTGTGAGGGGATGTATGTAGACTATTTTCATTTTAATCAGACTAATGTATTTCTCCTGCTAAAGTGTAGGGAGTACTTTGTTTCTCTACAATTTTATTGACAGTGTGTGTGCATGTAGAAACCATTCTGTGATAAGCATTTGTGTTTTTCATGTGTTTGTAGACAGATAACTGTGCTGTTTTTATATTTTGGTAGAATTAGAAACCAGTCATTGTTTATGAATTTGTGAAATGAGTTATATTATGTATCTATACTAAAATGTAGTACTTCTTCTAGATGAAGAAATGGGTTTTGGTATAGTGCAAGGGATAGTGTTGTTTGTCTAGAATCACACAGTGAGTATGTGTGCATTCGGGAACCACTGTGAGAGAAGCATTTGGTAACATCGTGTATTTGCTGACAGATAACTGTTTTAAAGCCTGTCATGTTGTCAAGTTTTAGTAGCATTAGAAGGCAGTTTTTGTTTATGCTTTGATTAAATGAGGCAGGCTTTGACACAAAAGTGCAGTCCTGAAATATGTAGATTGTGTGCAGTTCCCTTACCTCTTGCACTGTAGTGAATGAGAGAAGTATGTGGTAATATCGTGTATTTGCTGACAGATAACTGTTTTAAAACCTGTCTTGTTGTCAAGTTTTAGTAGCATTAGAAGGCAGTTTTTGCTTATGCTTCGATTAAATGAGTCAGGCTTTGACACAAAAGTGCAGTCCTGAAATATGTAGATTGTGTGCAGTTCCCTTACCACTTCCACAGTAGTGAATGATTTTTGGTAAACTCCTAGGGATAGTGTTTGTCTAGAATCACACTGTGAGTCTGTGTGCATTTGGGAACCACTGTGAGGGAAGTATGTGGTAATATCGTGTATTTGCTGACAGATAACTGTTTTAAAACTTGTCTTGTTGTCAAGTTTTAGTAGCATTAGAAGGCAGTTTTTGTTTATGCTTTGATTAAATGAGGCAGGCTTTGACACAAAAGTGCAGTCCTGAAATATGTAGATTGTGTGCAGTTCCCTTACCTCTTGCACTGTAGTGAATGAGAGAAGTATGTGGTAATATCGTGTATTTGCTGACAGATAACTGTTTTAAAACCTGTATTGTTGTCAAGTTTTAGTAGCATTAGAAGGCAGTTTTTGCTTATGCTTTGATTAAATGAGTCAGGCTTTGACACAAAAGTGCAGTCCTGAAATATGTAGATTGTGTGCAGTTCCCTTACCACTTGCACTGTAGTGAATGAGTTTTGGTAAACTCCTAGGGATGGTGGTGCTTGTCTAGAATCATTCTGTGAGTTAGTGTGTATTTGGGAACCACTGTGAGAGAAGCATTTGGTAACATCGTGTATTTTCTGACAGATAACTTTTTTAAAACCAATCAATCAATCAATCAATCAGTGACACTTGTAAAGCGCGCTACATACCCGTAGGGTCTCAAGGCGCTGGGGGGGGGGGAGGGGGGTGCCGCTACTGCTCGAACAGCCAGGTCTTCAGCTTCTTCCTGAAGGAGAGGTGGTCTTGGGTCAGGCGCAGGTCGGTAGGGAGGGAGTTCCAGGTCTTGGCGGCCAGGTAGGAGAAGGACCTTCCTCCTGTAGTCGCTCTTCGGATGCGGGGGACGGCGGCGAGGGCGTGGTTGGCTGAACGGAGGTGGCGTTTGGGAGCGTGGAAGTTGACTCGGCTGTTGAGGTAGCTCGGGCCTTGGTCGTGTAGGGCTTTGTGTGCGTGGGTGAGGAGGCGGAAGGTGATTCTTTTGTTGACGGGGAGCCAGTGAAGGTCTCTCAGATGTCCGGAGATGTGGCTGGTTCGTGGGATGTCGAGGATGAGTCTGGCTGAGGCGTTCTGGATCCGCTGGAGTCTCTTCTGGAGCTTGGCGGTGGTACCGGCGTAGAGGGCGTTGCCGTAGTCCAGTCGGCTGGTGACGAGGGCCTGGGTGACGGTCTTCCTGGTCTCGGTGGGGATCCACCAGAAGATCTTCCGTAGCATGCGTAGGATGTTGAAGCACGCCGAGGAGACGTTGTTGACTTGCCTGGTCATGGAGAGGGAGGAGTCCAGGAGGAAGCCCAGGTTGCGTGCATGGTCTGTCGGTTTGGGTGCGGTGCCCAGGGCGGGAGGCCACCAGGAGTCGTCCCAGGCGGAGGGTGAGGAGCCCAGGATGAGGACCTCCGTCTTGTCCGAGTTCAGTTTCAGGCGGCTGGTCGTCATCCACTCGGCTACCTCTTTCATCCCTTCGTGCAGGTTGGATCTGGCGGCGGCGGGGTCGTTGGTCAGGGAGAGGATCAGTTGGGTGTCGTCGGCGTAGGAGATTATGCTGAGGTTGTGTTTGCGTACGATGGCCGCGAGGGGGCTCATGTAGACGTTGAAGAGGGTGGGGCTCAGAGATGATCCTTGAGGGACGCCGCAGGTGACTTCGGAGGCCTCTGACTTGTACGGTGGTAGGCGGACTCTCTGTGTTCTTCCGTCGAGGAAGGAGATGATCCAGTCCAGCGCCTTGTCCTGGATTCCGATGTTGCTGAGGCGCCGTACTAGGGTGCGGTGGCAGACCGTGTCGAATGCCGCAGAGAGGTCTAGGAGGATGAGGGCCGCTGTTTCTCCATTGTCCATCAGGGCTCGGATGTCATCGGTGGCGGCGATGAGGGCGGTCTCGGTGCTGTGATTGGCTCGGAAGCCGGACTGTGAGGGGTCGAGGGATCCGTTTGTCTCGAGGAAGGCGGCCATCTGCTTGTTGACGGTCTTCTCGATGACTTTGGCTGGAAACGGGAGGAGCGAGATGGGGCGGTAATTCTTGAGGTCGGTGGGGTCCGCTGTAGGTTTCTTTAGTAGGGCGCTGAGTTCGGCGTGCTTCCAGCTCTCAGGGAAGATGGTGGTGTCGAAGGAAGTGTTGATGATGTCTCGCAGGTGGGGTGCGATGACAGCGTCGGCCTTGTTGAAGACGTGGTGAGGGCAGGGGTCGGTCGGTGATCCGGAGTGGATGGAGTTCATCGTGCGGATGGTGTCTTCGGTGCTGATCGGGGTCCAGGCGTGGAGGGTGGTGGTGGGGGGTGGTTGTTCGGTCATGGTGTGCGTTGGTTGGTTGTTGAAGCTGTTATGTATGTCCGCGATCTTGTTGTGGAAGTATGAAGCGAGGGAGTTGCAGAGGTCTTGCGATGGGGTGATGTCGTTGTTTCCTGCGCTGGGGTTGGAAAGCTCTTTCACGATGTTGAAGAGTTCCTTGCAGTTGTGTGCGTTGTTGTCCAACCGGTCTTTGAATGCTGTTTTCTTGGCGGCGCGGATCAGCTGGTGGTGTTTCCGGGTGGCAAGTTTGAAGGAGGTCCTGTTGTCTGGTGTCGGTTCCCTTCTCCAGACTTTCTCGAGGGCTCGGCAGTTCTTCTTGGAGCTCTTGAGTTCGTCGGTGAACCATGGGGCCTTCTTGCTGCCGGGTCTGCTAGGCGGGGTCCTCAGTGGGGCGAGTTCGTCCGCGCAGTTGCTGATCCACTTCGTGAGGTTGTCGGCGGCTTGGCTGGGGTTCGCTGAGCTGGCAGGAGGGTGCTGGTTCAGGGAGGTGGCGAGCTGGTCTGCTGTGATCTTGTTCCAGCTTCTGCGGGCTGCCTGTTGCTGGTGTTGGTGGGTCGTCGTTCTCTTGAAGGTGAAGTGGACGCAGCTGTGGTCCGTCCATTGAAGCTCTGTGGCGTGGCTGAAGTCTATGTCTGTGCTGGATGAGAAGACTGCGTCGAGTGTGTGTCCGGCGAGGTGGGTGGGGGTGGACACCAGTTGCTTGAGTCCCAGGTTGGCGAGGTTGTCGAGCAGGGTGCTGGTGTTGCGGTCGTTGTTGTTCTCCAGATGGAAGTTGAGGTCTCCCAGGAGGATGTAGTCGGCGGAGGGGAGGGCATGCGGGCTGACGAAGTCGGCGATGTCCTCGCTGAATTGTGTGCGTGGTCCAGGGGGTCGGTAGATCAGGGTGCCTCTGAGGGTGGTGTTCGGGTTGGTGTGGATCTGGAAATGCCGGTGTTCGGCGCTGGTCAGGGTGTTGTCGGTGCTGGTCGTGAGACGGATGGTGTTCCTGTGGATGATGGCGATGCCTCCTCCCATCTGGTTGGCGTTTCGGTCCCTCCGGACGACCTTGTAGCCCTCTGGGATAGCGATAGCGATGTCGGGAGCTGAAGAGGCGTTCATCCAGGTCTCCGTGAGGAAGGCGACGTCAGGGGCTGTGGCGTCTAGAAGGTTCCAGAGTTCGATGGCGTGTCTGTGGACGGAGCGGGTGTTGAGCAGGATGCACTTGAGGTGGGTGCTGCTGGTGTTCGACTTGGTGGGTGCTGGTGCGAGGCTGGTCCGGATGCAGGTGAACTTGCAGGCGTGGCAGCTGAAAGGTCCGTGGGTACGTCGTGGAGTGGCTTGATGGCATTCTGGGAGTCGGCCGGTGTTGAGTGCGGTGAGGGTGGCGGCGGAGTACGTCAGGCGGGTCGGTCGGGATCTTCGTTGGCCAGGGGTCCTGGCGCGGTCCGGTCGCGGACGGGCGCAGACGGGCTTACCTTTGGCGCGCCTTCGGCGCACAATCGGCGCGCCCGCTGCGCGTGACCGCTGCGCGTTCGCACGGTCGCCATATAAGGCGAAGTGCGCGGGTGGGCGGGGCAGCTGGGAGGCGGGAGCGGGGAGGGAACAGAAAGGAAAAAGGGGCGTGGTCAGCGGTGGTGGCGGGAAGCGGGGAGCGGGGAGGGAAGGCGGAGGGCGGCGAGGTAGGCGGGCAGACAGGCAGGAGAACGCAAAGGGCTGAAACTGACTAGAAAAAAAATACAGGCACAAAAGTCAGACAAAAGCTGCTAACACGGGAGGAAATTGCAGTTCAAACAAGCACAAATGCTAGACAAAACAAGCACAAAAGTCAGACAAAAGCTGCTAACACGGGAGGAAAATGCAGAAACTGACTAGAAAAAATACAGGCACAAAAGTCAGACAAAAGCTGCTAACACGGGAGGAAAATGCAGTTCAAACAAGCACAAATGCTAGACAAAACAAGCAAAAACAGACGCCAGCGGCGTCAGCCGGCAGCGAGGCAGGCAGCGAGGCAGAGGGCAAGGCGAGGGGGCACACACAGCAGCTGGTGGCCGTGCGGCGCGGGGGTGTCCCACAAGTGGGTCACACTCACCTGCGTCGCACGGTCGCCATATAAGGCCAAGTGCGCGGGTGGGCGGGGCAGCTGGGAGGCGGGAGCGGGGAGGGAACAGAAAGGAAAAAGGGGCGTGGTCAGCGGTGGTGGCGGGAAGCGGGGAGGGAAGGCGGAGGGCGGCGAGGTAGGCGGGCAGACAGGCAGGAGAACGCAAAGGGCTGAAACTGACTAGACAAAAATACAGGCACAAAAGTCAGACAAAAGCTGCTAACACGGGAGGAAAATGCAGTTCAAACAAGCACAAATGCTAGACAAAACAAGCACAAAAGTCAGACAAAAGCTGCTAACACGGGAGGAAAATGCAGAAACTGACTAGAAAAAATACAGGCACAAAAGTCAGACAAAAGCTGCTAACACGGGAGGAAAATGCAGTTCAAACAAGCACAAATGCTAGACAAAACAAGCAAAAACAGACGCCAGCGGCGTCAGCCGGCAGCGAGGCAGGCAGCGAGGCAGAGGGCAAGGCGAGGGGGCACACACAGCAGCTGGTGGCCGTGCGGCGCGGGGGTGTCCCACAAGTGTCAAGTTTTAGTAGAATTAGAAGCCAGTTTTTGATTATGCTTTTATTAAATGAGTCAGACTTTGACAGAAAGGTGCAGTCCTGAAATGTGTAGATTGTGTGCAGTTCCCTTACCACTTGCACTGTAGTGAATGAGTTTTGGTAAACTCCTAGGGATGGTGGTGCTTGTCTAGAATCACTCTGTGAGTTAGTGTCTATTTGGGAACCACTGTGAGAGAAGCATTTGGTAACATCGTGTATTTTCTGACAGATAACTTTTTTAAAACCTGTCATGTTGTCAAGTTTTAGTAGAATTAGAAGCCAGTTTTTGATTATGCTTTTATTAAATGAGTCAGACTTTGACAGAAAGGTGCAGTCCTGAAATGTGTAGATTGTGTGCAGTTCCCTTATCAGTTCCTCAGTAGTGAATGATTTTTGGTAAAGTGCTAGGTATAGTGGTTGTTTTCTAGAATCTCACTGTGAGTCTGTGTGCATTTGGGAACCACTGTGAGAGAAGCATTTGGTAACATCGTGTATTTTTTAGCAGATAACTCTTTTAAAACCTGTCATGTTGTCAAGTTTTAGTAGCATTAGAAGCCAGTCTTTGCTTATGCGTTGATTAAATGAGTCATTCTTTGACACTAATGGGCTGTACTTAAATATGTAGATTGTGTGCAGTGCCATTACCTCTTCTAGACTAGTGAATGAGTTTTGGTAAACTGCTAGGGATATAGTTGCTTGTCTAAAATCACACTGTGAGTCTGTGTACATTTGGGTAATTGTGAGAGAAGCATTTGGTAACATAGTGTATTTGATGACAGATAACTGTTTTAAAATCGGTCATATTGTCAAGTTTTAGTAGGTTTAGAAGCTATTCTTTGCTTATGCATTGATACAATGAGTCAGGGTTTGACACTAAATTGCAGTACCATGTACTATTCTCTTCACTGTGCCAGAACTGAACATTTAAAAGTTTTACCCAGGCACTAAGCTAGCAGTAGTCTGATGATTTAGTCAGTTTCCAAGTACTCATGTTGTGAACCATACATTACCACATAGATTGTTTGAAATGTCTATGTAGTATGCATGTAGTCTTCTAACATACTATACACTTGTCTTTCGCATTTTCAATTCGCTAGTCAGTATCCATACACTTCCAGGAAACACCCTGTAACTCCCTTTGCAGTCCTCTGGTGACCCATTCAGCATCATGTACTAATCCATTCACTGTGCCAAAACCCAAACACTTATAAATTTACCAAGATACTATCTTTGGAGTACTCTAATCATTCCGTCAGTGCCTAAGTATTCATGCACTGAGCCAGGCCTTAGCACATGGACTGCTTCAAACCCCTATCCACTATGTATGCAGCCTTCTAACCACCTAGACACTTGTCTTCCATACTTTCAATTCCCTAGTCGGTATCCATACAGTCCAGCAAACATCCTGTCACTCCCTTTGCACTCCTCTAGTGACCCATTCAGTACCAAGTACTAATCCATTCCCTGTGCGAAAAGCCTACGACTTATAAATTCATCTAGGCACTCTCCTTGCTGTACTCTAATTATTCAGTCAGTACCCAAGTAGTCATGCAGTGAGCCAGGCCTTAGCACATGGACTGCTTTAAATGCCTATGCAGTATGGATGCAGTCCTCTAATCACCTACACAGTTGTCTTTCACACCTTCAATTCCCTAGTTAGTATTCATACACTTCTAGCAAACACCCTGTCACTCACCCAGTGTGTCTCCTTATAGTACTGTAATCATTTAGTCAGTAGCATGTAGTCTTTTAGTGAGGTAGGCTTTAGGGCATGAACTGCTTCAAAGTAGTATGCACTATGCATGTAGTGTTTTAACCATCGTCACACTTGTGGTTCAGGGCTATAGTTTCTTAGTCAGTTTTTATATAAAATGTGTTTGTACAGTAATGCAATAGTATAAATTTGAAAGTTATTAATATACATTTATTTATGATTCTTTTTTACAGATACAGAACAGGAGTGTTTCTCATCTGTTTGCATTCTTCTCGTGCAAGATTGTTTGGATGAAGGGTCCTTAGGTGTTTCATCATACTTGCTGTGCCGCACAAGTATTTTTTTGTTAGGATCCCCTTCGTAACAGAACTCTTTTGCAAATCTTGCGCGTGACGAAGGTGGCATTGGTCTTTGTTTGCCCCTCGAGAAAAGTAGAAAATTTCCACATCACTGAAGGAAAACGTTGCGGGCGTGGTGCATCCTCCAAAAAGTCATCGTTAGATTCGGTGAATATTTTAAAGTGACAACATTTATACTTTTTGTAAGTTAAACTTATAAAATGTTGTTAGCTGTATGCATTTTATATATCTGTGATTTGTATCTTGTTCTTTTTTTTTTGAGAATAGCATGTTGGGTTTTTTTTAACAATCTTTGAGATTGTTTTTTTTTTTGCCCTCTGTTAAGTGATGAGTACGATTGAAATCACTATTTTTAGTGAAATTTAATATATTCTGAGAACAGCAAAAAAGGCAAAAAAATTACGTTGTGGAAATTATGCTGTGTTGTAAAAAATGTATTATTACATGTTATAATTTTTTTTTCCTTTTCTTTCACAGATCCAAATTTTAAAATAAGCAATTTTTATAAATTTAGATTGGAATGAAAATGTGAAAAAAATGTGTACCATTTTTTGTTCCTATTACTGTGAAGGTAAGTTTAACTAAGTCTCAATATGCAGAATGAGGAGGTCTGCAAGAAGCTACAAAGTTGAAACATGTTTCTAAAAACACTCAGTTTATACCTTTGTAGTTTTGAAATCTGACCATAATCAGATATCATGTGACCTGCTAAAAAAGAGATTTGAGGGGTTCATAATATTTCCTATTTTAGCTATTGAAGGACCGCTATTATTTCAATCATTCTTCTTTGAACATCTTTGCAGACAAAACTCTGTGCTTACCTTTTATCATTCGCAAGGAATTTAAAAACTGGAAATATGTCACTTTTTGTAACATAGTTATTGTGTAAGATACTCTTTCATATTTACAAAGAGAGGAAAAGGCACTCTGTGCACTTTTTATACTCCATGTAAATACAACCTCATCATGCAGACCACTTTGTGTTGAAAGGGTGTTCTATAAGTGTTGTTGTGCATGATTGCACTTAATACTCATAGAACAAGACACATGTCTAGATTTATCAGAAATCATAAATCTCGATATGTGTGTGAATGGTGCACCATTCTAAAATTGGTGTAGGAAAGCACAACAAGGAGAATTGTTTTAATTTCTCCACATTTTTATATCTTCAATGCATGCTGAAATGTTCAGCATACATTGAAGTAGACAAATGCATTTTCTCATTGTTTTTGTGCAGGAAGGTGTGTCTTCCTGTAGAAAAACAAAGAGCACATGACACAGATATCCTTGCACTATGGTGCAAGGGTGCCTTTGTCACCACATGGCTGCAGCTTAAGTAGCCGTGCAGACAGAAGCATAGATTTGCAACCTATTTATGTACATATGTTGCATCCCTGTGCTTCGGAAGTACTACAGCACACTGCAGTTAAAGAGGTTACTGTGTGATGCTGCAGCACTTCCTCATAGTTCTGCACTTATACATTCACCATACGCTACTAATGCATTCATTCAGTCAATTACGTACTACACATACATTCATCTAAACTAACACTAACAAAGAAATTTAGCTCTTGTTTTTAACCAGGAAAGTTAGTTCTTACAAGAACTTTTTTTTTTCTTCTTTCTCCCTTTATAATTTTTTTTGAGTTTTCTGAACAATTTTTTTTTTTTTTTTTCATTTTTCTGCACAAAAAAAAAAACAGGACAAACCAAACAATGAACTTCAAGGAACAATAAAAAAATAAAAATAAAAAAAAACTAGCAAATGTGACTTTCTTGCCGGCGGCAGATCAGATCGATCAACTGCTCACCATAGCACAAAGCCGCATTGCACTTAGTGCAGAGCACTTTTAAAAATTGAAATTGAGGACGGATTTCCAAGGTTTGGGCTGATGGATGCACTCTTGAGGTGCTCGGCTGCGATGAGGTGGATGGCACAGGAGCAGGAGTGTTTCTCATCCGTCGGCACTCTTCTCATGCAAGATTGTTTGGATGAAGAGTCCTCATGTGCTTCATTATACTTGCCGTGCCGCACGAGTATTTCTTGTTAGGATCCCCTCGCGACAGGACTCTTTTGCAAATCTTGCACGTGACCAAGGTGGCATTGGTCTTATTCTGCCCCTCGGGAAAAGTAAAACATTTCCACACCACTGAAGAAAAACGTTCTTTGAGTGGTGCCTCCGCCAAAAATTCATCCTCAGAAGTATGAGGTGATGCACGTGATGCCTGCTGCCCTGAAGCCATTTTTGGTTGAAAAAAGTTAGAGCTAAGTGTAAACTTAGTCTAAAAAATCTTCTTCTCTACAAAGAGATGGTGCTCTAAAGAAGGTCAAAGAAGAATGATTGAAATGGGTGGGGTCTTTCAATAGTTAGAAGAGGAAGTGTAATGAACCAATCAAATCTCTTTTTTGCAGGTCGCATGGGATTCGCGCACCCTGCGTTGACGCAGCACGCACCCAGCGCGCATATGCAAAATTGAATTAAAAAAAATTATAGGATTAGATGTAAAAATATATTCGTTTTCAGACTAGTTTAGAGTTTGTCTTCAATTAATATTCACATGAAATACATATATATATGTTTTTTTAAATGTTAAATATTTTGCGGGATCCGCGTACCTACCGCATCATAGACGCAGATGACGCATCGCGGAAGCGCGTAAATGTCGCGTTACGTACATCGAACGTGTCGCGTATAGGCTGGGAGTCACGTACCGGTCGCATTGCAATCGCGCACTAAACACGTACCCAATGCTTACCATGCGTGGATGCTATCGTGTAGGGATCGAGAACGGTGTGCTTAGGGTGCGCGGATCCAAAAACATTGAAAAAATATATATAAAATAAAGATTTGAACATATAGTTAAAAAAATGTTTGAAAAAACGATTACGTTCAAATAATATTTTTTAATTTTTAAAAGAATTAATTGAAAAAATAATTTTAAAAAATGGTGATGAAAAAGTATTTTTAAAAAAACTTAATTAATGAAATTGACACACTGAATTTGAAAAATATACAAATCCAATGAAAATCATTAAACATGATATCTTCAGAGATAAATTATAGATAGGAATTAGCATTTAAAAAACCTTTGAAATTCACTGAAAAAACCATAGGTTTCATGCACGCTATAGTTAGAAATTGGCATTTAAAAAACCTTTGAAATTCACTGAAAAAACCAAAGGTTTCAGGGGCGTTATAGTTAGGAATTGGCATTTAAAAAACCTTAGAAATTCACTGAAAAAACCATAGGTTTCAGGGGTGTTATAGTTAGGGGAATTTCTAGGGTTTTGTACGAGGGAAATGTCCAGCTGTTATAGTTAGTTCAGCTAACTATAACTCGCGCCCCCGCAATGCACTGCTGATGACGTCACATATTACATCACTCATGACATGGTCAGTGACATCACTCATGACATCACTGATGACATCTCAAATTACATTATAGGTACCCTATATCCCACCCCATTACAACACATGTACTCTCATAGGTCACCCCTATAGCAGGCCCTGCAAATCCTACAGGGCAGGGTGCTGAGGTATGTGTGAGGGGGGACCCCTACATGAGTAGGGCCTCTCTGCAACCTTCGTAAAACCGTTACTGGGTTGTTTGTAGTGTAGCCATACCATATACTCTTAACCGCATTATAAGTCTATTGCGATATCGCGATAACTTGAGAATGGCTACACAGAACCATATCGTGTTTGGTGTCAAACATGTAGGAATCATACCCCAAGTCCAGCCATGGGCATGAGGGTATGATTCCCCCTTGCTAGAAGGGCGATATGGGAAAAGCGGTAGAATTTAGACACCAATTTAAAAGTGCACAAGTTTCACAAAATGGCTACTGCCCGCCACCTACACAACCCTGGCTGGCTGTTGCTGGGGAAAACCCCAGCCTCGCCAGCTGGACAATAGGGCTCCTGTGGCAGGGAGGTGCTAGCATCTCCCCAGACAGGATAATGTGGATTGGAACAGGGTGGGTGCACCAAATGTCCTTTCAGAGTTGCACGTAGGCAGCTGCAGAGACCTAATTCTGCATACACCGCTTGGAACCGGTTCAGGGGCATCCTGCCCCTCGCCCAGGTGGGAAACACACAAAGGGGAGAGGGTGTAGCCACCCTTTCCCTCCTCACCAGCCATTGGTGGACACTACTCTGGACACTCCCCTAATCTTGGGGATAAAGGTGAATAACGTGGCCCCAGAGCCTCAGATTAATTTGGAACTTTACGGAACTGACCTTCGACGAGCTGCTGCCCAGCTGACTGAAGAAATCTCCCTTGGGATAAAGGAGTTATCCCCCTGCTTGGCAGGCACCTGAAACACTGCAAGTGACCCGGTTGGAACTTTGCTGCTCTCACGAACTTCAACGACTTCCAGAAACCTTAAGGTGGGTTTCCAGCGCATCCCAGAGGACAGTGAGTGTGCTCAACGAGTTTGGGCACCGTAGACCGCGTGGGTGCCGAGATCCCCAATACCCCAAGACCCCGGCCACCTCTTGCATAGCACACGACCCTGACAAGTGGGGAAGTTGTGCTTTGGCCCGATTATGAGCCAATCACTCTACAGCAATTGTGCCAAAGACCAGCGCCCTAGCCCTCTCCGGTGGCCCGTGGGTGCCCTTTTACGCACGCCAAATTGCCGCCTCCCGCGGTCCCTTGTCTCTCGACTTGTGGGCCCTAGCGGAGGTCTATCTTTGAAAACAAGAGTTACCGTGGTTGCTCCAGGCCTGCTCTCCAGTCTCCTTGAAGGAGACCTCTCCCAGACCTCGTGGGTCTGTACTGTAGCAGATTTGTTCATTCTTCGTGGGTTGCGGTTACCAAGGCTTAGTGGATCCATTCCGGACACTAACACTGCAGCGACCCTCATCCGACGTGGGACAGTCGCCCACCTGAAGCTGGCCTTCCTTGAAGCCTCCCGGAACCCGTGGCTGCAGATCCAAGCTACACCACTTTCCACCTGAAGCACCCGACATCGAAGGGCTCTTTGCTTTGAGCCTCCTGGTCACTTTGCCGTGACCCAGACTCTGTCCCCTCTGCTTTCAGGTTCTTCTCTACATTCTTCACATCTTTGATCTTCACGGCATCATCGACGCTTTTGGCTAGCAGAACTTTTGACTATTTTCTCATTGAAAATCAGCCCGCGACCCGACAGCAGAAACGACCTATGCACCCGGCTTCCCTGGGGCAGGTAACAGTGGTACCTCGGTACTCCCGTGGTTGTGGGCATCTCAAAAGCTTAAGTCTAAAGTTTTAACTTTGTACTCCTGCTAGAAGTATTTTTAAACTGTTTATTTCAAACCGCGACATTCTCCATAGGCTAACATTGCGATCCCGATAGCAGCTCTTTGCACTGCACGCGTCTCCCGTGGGTCCCCTTCCTCTTAACTGTAGGTGGATTCTGAAGGGGCAAGCGATCCTGAATGCCCTAGGCATTGCCTGTAGAATTGTCGTGGTTCTTATACCACTATTTAAGTATATGGTTTGGTCCCCCCCTGGGGCCCATTGATTTCTGTGCTATTTATTGTGTTTATGAATGCTTGTTTGAAGTGTAACTTTGCCACTAGTCACATAAAGCGACTGTGGGATTCTGTCTAGAATAAATACATATATTTTATATATATACCTGTGTGGGCTACTCTTTCATTTGGTTATTCTAGAGGTTATTATGGTAAAACAATAAGCTTAACACTCCTTCAAGACTTATCCTGTAAGCTGCTCTCCACAGCTACCACTAGGATAGCTTTCTTTAAAGGTTGTCTTAAACCTATCATCAATAAGAGTCGAATTGGACTGGTGCAAGGTGTCCCTATAACTAGGAACAGCATATGCCAGGCCAACTTCTCACATTGGTGTGCAGCGGTTGGATTCAAGATTGCCATTGTTTTACCAGAAAACAAATTGAATTTCTAAAGTGAAAACCACTTGGTACCAAAGGTACATATAAATTCAAGCTAGAATACAATATGTTCTACTGAACTTAGAGTTGTGTGTAGAGGGTTTAGCACACCTTGACTACAACTCAAGAGAGGGTTCAGTAGGCCACACTTAGGTGCCGATCACAATCCGGTAAAAAATTCCCCCGTGCGACTCGTATCGGGTCTTTTTACCGTACGAATCGTACAAGTGCCGTACGAACTGGCAATCACGATTCGCATGGTAAAAAGTCCATACGAACCGCACTGGGAATCATTCCCCACACGTCCTCGGGTCGGAAAATGTGTCCGACACGTCCTCGGACGATTTACCTTACAAACGTGAAAAGCCAAGTCCGACCGAGGAATCACGATCCATCCCGTGCGTCCGACCGTACAACCGTATGGAAAAAACACCGTCCGCACCGAACACCCATAGCAACCATGGAGACATGTGCCCGCATACGCGCCCAACACTCCCCCCAGCCCCCGTACGTCCGACACGTACCCCCCGTGTATGTATACCCCCACCCGTCTAGGTACACCCCAGTACGTTCCAGTCGAACCCCCACCCCAGTACGTGTCATACCCCCGTCAATGTACACCCCCCCACCCCTGTACGTGTCGTACCCCCGTGTACCCCCACCCCAGTACGTTCCAGTCGTACCCCCACCCCTGGACGTGTCGTACCCCCCGTGTACCTACACCCAAGTACGTTCCAGTCGTACCCCCACCCCAGGACGTGTCGTACCACCGTCAATGTACACCCCCCCACCCCTGTACGTGTCGTACCACCGTCTATGTACACCCCAGTACATTCCAGTCATACCCCCACCCCAGTACGTGTCATACCCCCCGTGTACCTACACCCCAGTACGTTCCAGTCGTACCCCCACCCCAGTACGTGTCGTACCACCGTCAATGTACACCCCCCACCCCTGTACGTGTCGTACCCCCCGTGTACCTACACCCCAGTACGTTCCAGTCGTACCCCCACCCCAGTACGTGTCGTACCACCGTCAATGTACACCCCCCCACCCCTGTACGTGTCGTACCCCCGTGTACCCCCACCCCAGTATGTTCCAGTCGTACCCCCACCCCTGGACGTGTCGTACCCCCGTGTACCTACACCCAAGTACGTTCCAGTCGTACCCCCACCCCAGGACGTGTCGTACCACCGTCAATGTACACCCCCCCACCCCTGTACGTGTCGTACCACCGTCTATGTACACCCCAGTACATTCCAGTCGTACCCCCACCCCAGTACGTGTCATACCCCCCGTGTACCTACACCCCAGTACGTTCCAGTCGTACCCCCACCCCAGTACGTGTCGTACCCCCCGTGTACCTACACCCCAGTACGTTCCAGTCGTACCCCCACCCCAGTACGTGTCGTACCACCGTCAATGTACACCCCCCCACCCCTGTACGTGTCGTACCACCGTCTATGTACACCCCAGTACATTCCAGTCGTACCCCCACCCCAGTACGTGTCATACCCCCCGTGTACCTACACCCCAGTACGTTCCAGTCGTACCCCCACCCCAGTACGTGTCGTACCCCCCGTGTACCTACACCCCAGTACGTTCCAGTCGTACCCCCACCCCAGTACGTGTCGTACCACCGTCAATGTACACCCCCCCACCCCAGTACGTGTCGTACCCCCCGTGTACCTACACCCCAGTACGTTCCAGTCGTACCCCCACCCCAGTACGTGTCGTACCACCGTCAATGTACACCCCCCCACCCCTGTACGTGTCGTACCACCGTCTATGTACACCCCAGTACATTCCAGTCGTACCCCCACCCCAGTACGTGTCATACCCCCCGTGTACCTACACCCCAGTACGTTCCAGTCGTACCCCCACCCCAGTACGTGTCGTACCCCCCGTGTACCTACACCCCAGTACGTTCCAGTCGTACCCCCACCCCAGTACGTGTCGTACCACCGTCAATGTACACCCCCCCACCCCAGTACGTGTCGTACCCCCCGTGTACCTACACCCCAGTACGTTCCAGTCGTACCCCCACCCCAGTACGTGTCATACCCCCCGTGTACCTACACCCAAGTACGTTCCAGTCGTACCCCCACCCCAGTACGTGTCATACCCCCCGTGTACCTACACCCAAGTACATTCGAGTCGTACCCCCACCCCAGGACGTGTCGTACCCCCCGTGTACCTACACCCCAGTACGTTCCAGTCGTACCCCCACCCCAGTACGTGTCGTACCACCGTCAATGTACACCCCCCACCCCTGTACGTGTCGTACCCCCCGTGTACCTACACCCCAGTACGTTCCAGTCGTACCCCCACCCCAGTACGTGTCGTACCACCGTCAATGTACACCCCCCACCCCTGTACGTGTCGTACCCCCCGTGTACCTACACCCCAGTACGTTCCAGTCGTACCCCCACCCCTGGACGTGTCGTACCCCCCGTGTACCGACACCCCAGTACGTTCCAGTCGTACCCCCACCCCAGTACGTGTCGTACCACCGTCAATGTACACCCCCCACCCCTGTACGTGTCGTACCCCCCGTGTACCTACACCCCAGTACGTTCCAGTCGTACCCCCACCCCAGTACGTGTCGTACCACCGTCAATGTACACCCCCCACCCCTGCACGTGTCGTACCCCCCGTGTACCTACACCCCAGTACGTTCCAGTCGTACCCCCACCCCAGTACGTGTCGTACCACCGTCAATGTACACCCCCCACCCCTGTACGTGTCGTACCCCCCGTGTACCTACACCCCAGTACGTTCCAGTCGTACCCCCACCCCAGTACGTTCCTGGTGCACCCCCAACACAACCTCCTAAGTACGGAGCGCACCCCATGCCCCAACATCACAACCGCATGTACGAGTCTTACAAAGCCACACACAAGGACAAAATCGTACAACCAAATGGCCCATGTACACACCGTACACACGCTCAAAACGCACGTACACAACCAGGACAAAATAAAACAACACAAGAATACACCAGTCGAAAGGCACACAGCCACTAAACATGGCCAACAACCACTTAAATAACACAACACTGACCTGCAACTGCCAAAAACAAACAGAGGCCCAATACACCACCACTCCTTATAACACACCCACCCAAAATTCAAAAACTGCCACACCCACCCATGGACCAATAAAAAGGGCCCACACACACAAACCATGAGCCTTTCCAACAGACTCACTGCTGCCAGACACCACAGAACCAGACTACAAGCTACACCACACCTTACACTTGCACACCTTCAAACGACCACCCTCACAAACACCCTCTCATCACATTCACACACACACACACAACCATCCACACCCCCCCCCAACATCCACACCCCCCCCCACACCCACACCATCCCCACCCACACCCCTCACCATGCCCACTACCAAGAATCCAAAGTTCAGTCACCGAGAGTTGGAGGTCCTTGTTGATCAAATCCTCAGAGTCGAGCCACAGATCTTTGGAACATTGGTCAGAAGCACCAGCCAGGCAGCCAAAACAGCCATGTGGCAGACCATCGTCGATGCTGTGAATGCTGTTGCGGACACCAGGAGGACCAAGCAGGATTGCCAGAACAGGTGGTACGATCTGCGGAGGAGGGTCAGAGCCAAGAGGCAGGAGGAACACGAACAGGCCAACGCCACCGGAGGAGGGCCCTCCCGCAGAGCCGTACAGTACCATCCCTGGGAGGAGAGGGTGATGGCCATACTGCCGGTGGAGGCAGTTGAAGGAGTAGAAGGACTCCGAGACCCGGGTGAGTACACAAACAACGCACCTCACATGGGGGGAACTGCAACCACAACCAAAATCAATAACAGGCACGCAACCACCACAAGCCATCGCATTACTCAACCACACTCCATGAGCAGGCACATGCCACTGCTGCCACCATGCCCCATGCACCCAGCTGGACAATGTCAAGTCACAGGCCACAGAAGACAACAACACATGACACGGTAACCCGGATGGCGGGAGGCTGGGCACCAAGAATCACATAGTGCGACTCCAAAGCAGACAACAATGCCCTCTGCCCATATGGCCTAGGTCACAGCCAGACAAACACTGTGTCCCAACACAGGAATGACTTGCCAGCAAATGGCGGACGCCTTGCATCAACACATGGGGGTGAAGGCACTGTTTTGCACATGCCAGCAGCTAATGAACAGCCAACAGTGTGAAAGAGTGGCAGCACACACCACCACAGCAGCAGCGCACAGACACACAGCAGACAAAATGGGTGCCTGGAGATCAGAAACAAACTCACATCAACAGGCCAAGGGCCACTCAAAGATCTGCTAACAGTGTGTGCCCAGGAAGCTGGGCCAAGGTGACAGAGGGTGACACACGGAGGGAGGGAGAGGGGGACACAGAGGGAGGGAGAGGGGGACAGAGAGGGAGGGAGAGGGGGACTGAGAGGGAGGGAGACGGACAGAGGGAGGAGGCTGACACATGGAGGGAGGCAGAGGGGGACACAGAGGGTGGGAGAGGGGGACAGGGAGGGAGGGAGAGGGGGACTGAGAGGGAGGGAGACGGACAGAGGGAGGAGGCTGACACACGGAGGGAGGGAGAGGGGGACACAGAGGGAGGGAGAGGGGGACAGAGAGGGAGGGAGAGGGGAACTGAGAGGGAGGGAGACGGACAGAGGGAGGAGGCTGACACACGGAGGGAGGGAGAGGGGGACACAGAGGGTGGGAGAGGGGGACAGGGAGGGAGGGAGAGGGGGACTGAGAGGGAGGGAGACGGACAGAGGGAGGAGGCTGACACACGGAGGGAGGGAGAGGGGGACACAGAGGGTGGGAGAGGGGGACAGGGAGGGAGGGAGAGGGGGACTGAGAGGGAGGTAGACGGACAGAGGGAGGAGGCTGACACACGGAGGGAGGGAGAGGGGGACACAGAGGGTGGGAGAGGGGGACAGAGAGGGAGGGAGAGGGGGACTGAGAGGGAGGGAGACGGACAGAGGGAGGAGGCTGACACACGGAGGGAGGGAGAGGGGGACACAGAGGGAGGGAGAGGGGGACAGAGAGGGAGGGAGAGGGGGACAGAGAGGGAGGGAGAGGGGGACAGAGAGGGAGGGAGACGGACAGAGGGAGGAGGCTGACACACGGAGGGAGGGAGAGGGGGACAGAGAGGGAGGGAGAGGGGGACAGAGAAGGAGGGAGACACAGGGAGAGCAAATCAGTCCTTTGGTGTGTGGGAATGTCTGCTCGTCAGCAGGTGGACTGCGTGCATGTAGACAAGGGTGCCCAGTGCCAGAACCCCCCCTCTTCATCATGGCAAAACGCAGGGCCATGTTACAACCTGTACACGAGCACAAGGACAGCCACCTGCATCATATGAGTGTGTGGATCCACTCCATGTGCACATGTACAGTGCTACAAGGAAGGCGCAAACGCATAGCTCGGCACACATGCACACTCCACTGCTGACTGCAGTCACACTTGACGCAGCAAGTAAGACTGTGCCACACATAGTTAAAGGGGCCAAATTGGTGCCCAAGGGACACACACATGCACAAGTGCACTGTGAGTGGAATGCAAGACAGATCCTAATTCCAAGAGGAAATGTGCCAACTTTGTAACGGATGAAACATGGATGTTGCATGGATCAAAATTAACATTGTCTCTCTCACACACAGGTCAACGTCGTGCTGCACCCCCCAACACTGGGGGGGAACACTCACAGGACCCGGATCTGCAGGAGACCGATCCCACCGGCAGCGACCACTCTCACCACTCTGCGGACGACCCCGACCGACCTGGCCCCTCTGGTGTCCAACCACCTGCAGCACCTGCGTCAGGTACAACCGTGCCAACCACCACCCCCACTCCTGCCACATCCCAGGAGACACCCAGGATCCCTGCCCCAACACCACAATGCAGCCAGGCTCGCCAGGAGGGACACGGTGTCCCGGGCACCCAGGAGGAGGCAGGCGACAACGCCAATGCCACCCCTCAGGGGTCCCGGAGACCCCATGTGCCCACAAGTGCAGGCCAGACGCAAGTGGGCAGGGGTGGTGGGAGTGGAGAGCGGCGGAGGCGCGAGCCTGACCAGTTGGCTGGGGATCCGGTATTTTCCCATGTCCGTAACATCCTGGACTCATACCGGCAGGACACCACGGGCATGGCCCAGGTTGTGTCCGTCCTCGAGGGGATCAAGGTCCAGCAGGCCCAGCAACATGCGGAGCTAATAGCCTGTCTACAGCTACACCAACGGAGGATGGAGGACAGACAGGCTCAGCAAGTGACGGCGTCCCAGGGGATTCACGCTGAACTCCGTCGGATGGCCGACACCATGGCCGACCCTCCCTGTGCCAGAAGGCGGAGAACATCACCACCCACAGGGAGGGATCATGAGGAGGAGGAGGAAACATCCGACGGAGCATCCCAGACGTCGTCACGGCCTGCTGCTGAGGTTCCCCGCAGGAAGCCGGGTCGTCCACGGAAAGGACCGTGAGGGTGGCTGCTACATCACCATCTCCCAGGACACCTGGCCTGGCACCTGGCCCACTGGAGCAACAGCATCACAGCATCAAGAGACATTCTCTGCCACATGGCCCTGCTGGTCACTGGCTGACCAATGTTGACAAAGACTGTGGCATGGACTCTGAGGATTTCCAATGGCAAGGACACCAACTCCCCTACTGAACTTTGGATTCCCTAATCCCGGAAAGGCCCTCACTTGGCCCCCCCCCCCCCAATAATAAATCACACTATTAAGAGTAGATGCCTGCTGGTAGCATTATTACCTAACATGTGTCTTGTACAGTCTAAACATGCCTGAGTCATCTGTTCACTTCAACCATCCACACCCTGGGGCCTGAGTCTGGCACAGGACACATGGGTCACAGTTTTCTAGGCAAGACAGACATGGAGCACCATACACACCCGTGATGGTCAGAACCAGCTGAGGGGGTGGCCGAACAACCGTGCTGACAGACACATTGAGTACAGCAACAGTCATGCGCAGAGGTCAGGGATCCTGGCCCGTGTCCTGGGGGGCACCCAGGTACGTGTAGACAGGTGGCAGAACCATGTCCTGCAAGCTTGAGTCCGGTGGATGCAGAGAATGGGGTCATGGACAACGTTGGATGCATGGGGATGGCACATGTCACAATACCCACACAGTCATGGACATCATGCCCATTACACAGTCTCAGCACACACACACAGCTTGCATCTTGCCACTCGACACATTGACACATAGCCACAATCAGGGAATACCATGCCAGACATGCAGGATGCACCGTGCCAACACACCAGCATTGACTGAGAAGAGGCACCTTGGAGGCATAGGGACACCTTTAATAGTCATGTGTTTGGGATTGCAGAGGCAACTTGAAGTACACATGAACACATCATGTGGAGTAACATGTGGCTCCAACACTGGCACCCCCCTTCTGCAGCACAAATGCGTGATAGCCATGGAACTGGCACACAAGTGTCGGATAATAGCTAAATACCCACAGCTGCTCACGGAGAGCCTGCCATACACCATACATCCGCTGATGTGGAAGTCCCACGCCATGTCAAGACAATGTTAACCGTATGTGTCCGAGGGCAGTGTCACACACATTGATGCCTTCATCACAATCCACCATCCCATCACTGATGACTGACAATCAGGCAGCCCATCTATTCAGGTGTACCCAGCTGCATGTCGTGTCCCATGGGGATGCCACATGTCTGCAGAGGACCCAAACCCCGACCGGGGCAGTGTGCACACATCGTGAACAACTGCCACACCCAATACACCCCAGATGCATCCCTTACCCCATGGAGACTTCCAAACGTGTCCGTGCCTGTAACGCTGAGTCAGCCCACGATGCCATGTCCATGAGGAATAGCAGTGCCACAACAATGCAACCAGCAAACGGCATGCGCAGGTACCTGGGGAAGAGAGACACACAAGAAGTCAGCCACAAGAAGCACAGCCACTTGCATGTGCATTTACTCGACACATGTATGTATGACAACATGCTAGGTCACAATTATGCCTGGAGAAATACTACCATCACTGCCACCATCACTCCAGTGACACACCCACACACACCTCTGACCCACGTGCCATACATGCAGGTGGAGACACACATCACAACGCATGCCACACGGGGACCAATGCGTGCACACTCAGACCCTGGTACTCACCACTAAGCAAAGAAGTCGCGTATGAGCCGAGTCCGGATGTCCTCTTGCGGCTCCACATCCTCCACATCACTAGCCCCATTGCCAAGCCCTTCGTCCTCCACGGGTGGATGGTCCTCGTCATCTTGATCCAGGATGAGGGGCACAGCTCTTTCAACTGCCATTTTGTGCAGCATGCAGCAGACCATGAAGATCTTGCAGACCTTCGCCGGGGCATATGGGAGTGCGCCGCCGGTCTTGTGGAGGCACCGGAATCGGCTCTTCAGCATGCCAAACGTCCTCTCTATCACTCGCCTTGTCCGGCCATGGGCGGTGCGGTAGCGGAGCTGG
This sequence comes from Triturus cristatus, assembly GCF_964204655.1. NCBI lineage: Eukaryota > Metazoa > Chordata > Amphibia > Caudata > Salamandridae > Triturus > Triturus cristatus. Next base: position 614,882 of record NW_028187318.1, read on the forward strand.
GCCGGCGTGATGGGGTTGCGGAGAGGTGTCAGCAGCCAAGGCATGTTGGGATAGCCAGCGTCCCCTAAATGGAAAGCACATGGATATCGTTAGAACTGGCGAAGCGGTAGTGCTGCTCGGCCAAACAGAATACAGGACAGACAGACTGTACCCACCAACAACACATGCACGTTCGTTGCGCAGCTGCATCATCATATCAGGCATCCCGCTACGCCTCATGATGTAGGCATCGTGTGCTGATCCTGGAAAACGAGCACAGACATGTGAAATCACCATGTTGGACAGACACACCACAAGGGCATTGATGGAGTGGTAGTGCTTCCGATTGCGGTACGCCACCTCCCGTGCGTGTGGTGGTACCAAACCTACATGTGTCCCATCTATGGACCCAATGACATGGGGCATCCCTCCCAGGGCATAGAAACCACGTTTGACCTCAGTCATCTGTTCAGGGGTTGGGAACTTGATGAAGTCATCCAGGTGAATCAACATGGCCTCCAAGAAATCATGCAGCACACCGCTGAACATGCTCTGGGACATGCCACCAACATGAGCTATGGTATATTGGAAGGTACCCGTGGAAAGGAAATGTAGGGCAGCCATTACCTTCAGCTGGGGTGTCAGTGCCGTAGGATACCTGTGCTGCGGTTGCAGGTGTGGTGCCAGTCTCGCCGTCAGCTCCAGAATCAACGGTTGGGTGAAGCGGTAGAGCCGGATCCTGTCATTCTCCTGCATGGTGGCCAAGTCTGGAATTCTTCGGGCAACAGGAGGCGCTCTGCAGTAATTTGGAAGTGACAAGGAAGAGTGAGTGCACTACGAGAACAACTCATGTCTACTGAGCACATGTAAATCTGCCAATACACACATGCCACATAGGGAGTCAGGCATGTGCTACATGCCCAGGACACGTATGGATGCAAGGTGACACTCCTTCCAAGACCCAGCTACACACGGTGATTGAGAACCTCCCCATGCCACGCCATGGAAATAGCTGTGTCCCAGTGCAAGTGCACTGCCCGACGCAAGACAGGAGTGACATACACCCACACATCAGCAGAAGTGTGATGCTGATTGCAGAGACTGGCAGCGGAACACTTGAGCCACAGGTCACATGACATTACACTAGTCCAGCCCACACACCTTGCCATGAAGGTGCACATGTCATGACTCCCCACACATTCCTTGTGAGTTTGCTGACATGGTCTTGTCACGCTACTCCGTGTCCCTTGCATACATGTGCACCTCACATCCGGTAACACATGTGGCATGGTGTTGGGAACAGTGTGCAATGACAATCTACACACAGCCACATGTCGGTTGCTGCAACGGCTGCAGCTTTTGAGGGTGCAACAACATCAACCCGATGTAAATCCCGGACACATATATGGCATAGTCACATTGTGCACTGTGGGTAGTGATGAGTCATGTGTCATGACCCCTGTACCGGGCATCATGGGACACTTCCGTGTGTTGGTGTCCGTGCCATGCCAGTGACGCTCACCCCAAGTGCGCAGTCCCACATGCACACATGTCAAAGGAGTCAAGGGCATGCCTGGCACACATTGCACCCTCACACAGTACACATGTACACATCTCATCATACATCTGGTGCCTTCTCCACTCAGGAGGCATGTTCCACATCACAGCCTGTGACACCTGTGCCCAACACATGTGGTAATGCACAGACGATGCCTTGGTGTCCATTCCTGGACAAGTATGTCCATCCATGGACAAGTATGTCCGCCCTATTCCGACATGTGTGTCGCCTATCACCACAGTGATGTGTAAAATCCGCCGTACTGCTGCTGAGAGGGCCTGTGCATGTTCCCAAATCACTGTGGGAGTGCTGCCGTATGTGTACCCATCGTGATGGCGAGCGTAGATGCGAGTGTACGGTTCGTACCACTACGGGTACGCATACGCGTGCAGACCCATAGTGATAGTGAGCGTAGATGCGAGTGTACGGTCCGTACCACTACGGGTACGCATACGCGTGCAGACCCATAGTGATAGTGAGCGTAGATGCGAGTGTACGGTTCGTACCACTACGGGTACGCATACGCGTGCAGACCCATAGTGATAGTGAGCGTAGATGCGAGTGTACGGTCCGTACCACTACGGGTACGCATACGCGTGCAGACCCATAGTGATAGTGAGCGTAGATGCGAGTGTACGGTCCGTACCACTATGGGTCTGCACGCGTATGCGTACCCGTAGTGGTACGGACCGTACACTCGCATCTACGCTCACTATCACTATGGGTCTGCACGCGTATGCGTACCCGTAGTGGTACGGACCGTACACTCGCATCTACGCTCACTATCACTATGGGTCTGCACGCGTATGCGTACCCGTAGTGGTACGGACCGTACACTCGCATCTACGCTCACTATCACTATGGGTCTGCACGCGTATGCGTACCCGTAGTGGTACGGACCGTACACTCGCATCTACGCTCACTATCACTATGGGTCTGCACGCGTATGCGTACCCGTAGTGATAGTGAGCGTAGATGCGAGTGTTCGGTCCGTACCATTACGAGTACGCATACGCGTGCAGACCAAAAGTGATGGAGAGCGTAGGCATGCATGTACGGGCCGTTGCCATGCATTTGGGGTGCCCTAGGGCCCCCACACGCACCGTACCTGTGTGTTATGCTCCAAATTACATGGGGGACAAGTATTAAGGCCTACATGCATGCTGGTTGTCATGGAGACCAAGTTCAAAATTGGAAATTGTTCTGGAAGGTGCACAGCAGAAGTCAGTTGGGATTTGTCTACTTTGTTGCAATGTGTTTGTGGGGCTGACATCATGCAGGAGAATGAAACCGATAGAGAACCCACAGACTGCTAGGTTTGAAGGGATTGGTGGAAACATAGGATGCAAATGTGAGTGACCAATCTCTCTGTACTCCTGTGCATGAGACTGGGCAGAAGGGCACATATAAGGCAGCCAGGTCCCATGAGGGAGCACTTGCCTGCACTTCTTTGCATTCGTCGACCCAGCTGCTGCTACTGATTCCCTGGAACCATGTCAAGGGCTGTGGAGAGGACACAGCCATTCACCCTGGAGGAGAACATGGCTCTGCTGGATGTGATCCTCCCACAGTACTCCATGCTGTATGGGCGACCAGGTTATCAGGTGAGTGCATAGGCCACTGCCACAGACTGTCCCTATGTTGTGACTGTGACTTCTGCCATTGCGTCCAGGTGTAACACACATGCCATGTACTGTCGGGGGGGTCCCAGGGGGGGGGTGCCTGATGTCTCCCAGCAGTGCCCTGAGACAGGAGGGGTGGGTGCCCATCACTCCCAGCAGTGCCCAGAGACAGGAGGGGTGGGTGTGGAGTCCTCCCAGCAGTGCCCAGACACAGGAGGGGTGGGTGCAGAGTCCTCCCAGCAGTGCCCTGAGACAGGAGGGGTGGGTGTGGAGTCCTCACAGCAGTGCCCTGAGCCAGGAGGGGTGGGTGTGATGCACAGTGTGAGCCTAGATCATTGATTGTGACATTGCCATCATTCCACCTGTGTACCCACTGTGGCACGTACTGCTTTTTCCCTCACCAGGGGATGATGTCCCTATGACAAAGCTGCAATGCGTTGGCTGCATGACATGCCTTGTTGTTACCAGCTAATTTGTACCCATATGTCTCTCTGTGACATGTGGCTGGTGTATTGATGTGGTGTCACTTGTTCCTCCTCACAGGTAGGCGCCACTGCCAAGGAGCAGATCTGGCTGACCGCCGTCAGTGCCGTGAGGGGTGTGGATGGTCGGAGGCGGCGCCTGGCCCAGGTGAGGAAACGCTGGCAGGATATCCGGTGCTGGACGCGGAGGATTGCACGGCTCCTGCTGGGGGACTCACCTGAGAGCCACAAGAACCGCGGCCGCCGCCGTCTGAGCCACCTCCACAGGCGTGTGCTGCCGGTGGTCTTTCCAGACCTGGAGAGGCGCTTACAGGCGATGCAGCAGCCGGAAGGGGGTAGGTACATGTGTGTTTGTTGTGTGTCACCGGCATTTGTAAGGGCACAGTAGCATGAAACCACTGGCAGGGTTTAAAGGTGCTGTGCAGATCCTGTTTGGCCCAGTATAGCGCTGTGCCCCTGCCACCCTTCCCCTCCTTGCAATGTGTTCCCTGGTCTGTGTGTAGTCACTCCTTCCCAGGGTAATGTCGGCTGGCGCTTTGTCCACGGGAACAATGTCTGTAGCATCATGTGTGGGGGTGGTGTGTAACAGGTTGTGGGACCTTGCCTGTGCACTGTCAAGTTCACTGCATGTGGGTTCCATGTCAGTTGGCACTGATGCTGACTCCAGACATGGGAGTTGGTCTCTCATGTGTCATGCCTTACAGCGCGCATGTCCTATGTAGTGGCCTGTGACATGATGTGCATGACTGTGCGATACACATAGTGCAGGGATGGTGACGTGTGTTGCTGTCATTACCATTCAGTAGCATGTAGTTGCGTGCCCACTACTGTCCCCTGGGGCACCTTTTCCTCAGTGGTGTATGTGTCATCATGAACGTGGCCACTGTCAGTGTCTACAGCGTAAGTTGTGCTCTGTGCCATTGTCCCCTGTCACCATGTATATAGACGTGCTAATTTGTACAGGTGTCCACTGTGCAGCCTGACCTGATTGTCCTTCTTCATACTCACAGTTGCCAGTGCCTGTGTGTCTTGTTATACTCATCTGAGGATGGGCACTGGTACCTCATTATTTGTACAGGCGCACCTTGGCTGTTTGGCATCAAATCTTGCTTTTTGCCTGCCCCTGTGTGTATCACCCAGACCATGAGATGTTGGTGCCACCTGTGTCTCCACAATTTGCCTCGTGTAGGGTCTTGTTGGGGCGGGCAATGCCTATGTGTTAAATCCTGATTACCACTTGCTGGGTCTGGGCAGTGTGTGATGTGCCTGGACACACACGCAATGTGCAGTGACCGAGTCATGTTGTGCATGTTTTCAGCATTACCTATGCAGCATGTGTCTCAAGTTCATGGATATGGTCCCTGGTCATCGGTATTTTCGCAAACGCTGTGTGGTGCAGATGCAGTGCTGGATTGTCCCCAGGACCTGGGTGCTATGTCAGACTCCTTTTCCTGTGTTTAGCTATTGTCTCATGCTCTCCATGGTATTTCAGTGGCATGGTGGCTCAACCAACTGTGTGTTGCATGCCCTACATCGGTACCCTGTTCAGTAGATGTTAGGGATCTTCCTTTTCAGGCCATGCAATGTTACCTATGTAGATTGGACTCATGTGACAGATGTGTACAGGTGTCTGAATAATTTCTGTCTCTCCACCCTGCCCACAGCATCGTCGGGGGACACAGAGGGAGACATGGACACAGACCAGGCGGAGGGACCGAGCACCAGTGCCAGCCGTGACATCGGGGCTGGCACATCGAGTGGGACAGAGGCGGAGGAGAGTGTGGCCGAGGACCTGTCGACTGGCACATCAGACTACGAAGCTGACAGGTCCGGGGACGATGTCTCCGAGTGGGCGGAGGCTGCACCAGCAGCTGACAGCGGAACAACACCTCGCACCGCCCCCTCAGTTTCCACCAGCCGCCTCCCACTTGCTCGTGTCCCTTCCCAGCGTGCCCGGTCACAGCATGTCTCCTTCCTGCCAGGCACCGCGCCCCCTGCCCCTGTCTCCACTGCTGCCGCCAATGCAGAGTCTGTGGACATCCAGCGGCAACTGCAGGTTGGTCAGGCTGCGATCCTTAATGTCCTCCATGCCCACGGCAAAACCCTCACCAACATCGAGGCTTTCTTGGAGGGCATTCATTCATCGCAGGCTGACCAACGCAACTTGCTGAGGTCCATCGACTCCACACTGACTGCAGCAGTGGGTCTCCTGCAGCGCGACCTCCCCCCACCTACCCCTGCCCCATCCACACTTCCCACTCCCATGCCTGTCACACGTACACCCAGACGTCGGCATGCACCCACATCAACGGACACGGGCACCACACCAGCAGGGAAGGTCCACCGCACTCCTCCTGACACGCACACACAGGGTGAGGTAGGCACACCCACTGGGTCGGGGGGCAAACGTGTGACACGCAGCCATAGTGGGAGTCCGCATTCCACCCAGTCCACTCCCTCCAAATCCCCTCCCCTCAGCTCTCCTGGCCACATCTCCCCCAAGGACTCCTTCATGGCCGCTCTGTCCCTGAGCCCCACAGTTACACCACCACGCAAGCGGTCACGGAGGTCCCCGGTCAGGGTGGTTGAGTCTCCCCCCCCTGTCTCCACCCTCCCCCGGTGGCGCTGCGACCCATCCCTCTGACCCCCCCCCCTCCTTGGGGCCTGAGGTCCCTTCGGGTGCAGGGGACTCCCTGGATGACCTTGCAAAGGTGTGTAGTGCCATCCTGGCCTCCGCCTTTGGCACTGACCCACCCCCTGTGGTGGACTCCTCCATCCCTGCACCCACAACGCCGCCCCTTTGCCCTGATGTCCCTGCGGTGCCTGTTGCTCCCCCCCCCCCTGATGCCCTCACCAGTGTGGAAGACGATGCCATTTGACTGTGCAGGCAAGGTAGGGGACACGCATCCCACTGTGTCCCCCATCCAGCTGAGAATCATTGACTGCCCTATGGGCTTTGTGAAGATTGAACTGCCTGCGATCCACGGACATTGTGCTCCTGCAGAATAAAGCTTAATTTTGTTTTCATTATCACACTACTGCTATGCTGGTATTGGTGTTGGTGGGGCTGCTACATGGTTTTGGGTGGTGTGTAAGGGTTTGGGTGTGTGGGATATGTAGTAGTGTACTGCTCATTGGTGGGACCCTGTGATCTGTGTGCCATCACAAGGTGTTGGCTAACTTTCTTTGTTCATGTAGGCAGTTACTGCATGGTGCACTTGTCCAAGGGTGTATTCCTTCCTCTGTGTACCCAGCTTTCTTCCCTGCAGGGTGTTCCCAATGTTTAGCGCAGAGCTGTGTCTACATGAGCTGTGTGTGTGACGGAGCCCTTCTACTTTGGCCATGCATGCAGGGCCATGTCTCCACCTGCGACAATCGTGGCATCCTTGGTGATCACTGTACTTGTGTGTGGAGTCTGTTGACATGAGTTCATGGGGACATGTTCCCTTGTAGCCAGTATGCATGTGGATAATTCTGGCCTCACACACATGTGTTACACCCCTCCAGTCTCAGGGCACTGCTGGGAGGACTCTGCACCCACCCCTCCTGTCTCAGGGCACTGCTGGGAGGACTCCACACCCACCCCTCCTGTCTCTGGGCACTGCTGGGAGTGATGGGCACCCACCCCTCCTGTCTCAGGGCACTGCTGGGAGGACTCTGCACCCACCCCTCCTGTCTCAGGGCACTGCTGGGAGGACTCCACACCCACCCCTCCTGTGTCTGGGCACTGCTGGGAGGACTCTGCACCCACCCCTCCTGTCTCAGGGCACTGCTGGGAGTGATGGGCACCCACCCCTCCTGTCTCAGGGCACTGCTGGGAGGACTCCACACCCACCCCTCCTGTGTCTGGGCACTGCTGGGAGGACTCTGCACCCACCCCTCCTGTCTCAGGGCACTGCTGGGAGGACTCTGCACACACCCCTCCTGTCTCTGGGCACTGCTGGGAGTGATGGGCACCCACCCCTCCTGTCTCAGGGCACTGCTGGGAGGACTCTGCACCCACCCCTCCTGTCTCAGGGCACTGCTGGGAGGACTCCACACCCACCCCTCCTGTGTCTGGGCACTGCTGGGAGGACTCTGCACCCACCCCTCCTGTCTCAGGGCACTGCTGGGAGGACTCCACACCCACCCCTCCTGTGTCTGGGCACTGCTGGGAGGACTCTGCACCCACCCCTCCTGTCTCAGGGCACTGCTGGGAGGACTCTGCACACACCCCTCCTGTCTCTGGGCACTGCTGGGAGTGATGGGCACCCACCCCTCCTGTCTCAGGGCACTGCTGGGAGGACTCTGCACCCACCCCTCCTGTCTCAGGGCACTGCTGGGAGGACTCCACACCCACCCCTCCTGTGTCTGGGCACTGCTGGGAGGACTCTGCACCCACCCCTCCTGTCTCAGGGCACTGCTGGGAGGACTCCACACCCACCCCTCCTGTGTCTGGGCACTGCTGGGAGGACTCTGCACCCACCCCTCCTGTCTCAGGGCACTGCTGGGAGGACTCTGCACACACCCCTCCTGTCTCTGGGCACTGCTGGGAGTGATGGGCACCCACCCCTCCTGTCTCAGGGCACTGCTGGGAGGACTCTGCACCCACCCCTCCTGTCTCAGGGCACTGCTGGGAGGACTCCACACCCACCCCTCCTGTGTCTGGGCACTGCTGGGAGGACTCTGCACCCACCCCTCCTGTCTCAGGGCACTGCTGGGAGGACTCCACACCCACCCCTCCTGTGTCTGGGCACTGCTGGGAGGACTCTGCACCCACCCCTCCTGTCTCAGGGCACTGCTGGGAGTGATGGGCACCCACCCCTCCTGTCTCAGGGCACTGCTGGGAGGACTCTGCACCCACCCCTCCTGTCTCAGGGCACTGCTGGGAGGACTCCACACCCACCCCTCCTGTGTCTGGGCACTGCTGGGAGGACTCTGCACCCACCCCTCCTGTCTCAGGGCACTGCTGGGAGGACTCCACACCCACCCCTCCTGTGTCTGGGCACTGCTGGGAGGACTCTGCACCCACCCCTCCTGTCTCAGGGCACTGCTGGGAGGACTCTGCACACACCCCTCCTGTCTCTGGGCACTGCTGGGAGTGATGGGCACCCACCCCTCCTGTCTCAGGGCACTGCTGGGAGGACTCTGCACCCACCCCTCCTGTCTCAGGGCACTGCTGGGAGGACTCCACACCCACCCCTCCTGTGTCTGGGCACTGCTGGGAGGACTCTGCACCCACCCCTCCTGTCTCAGGGCACTGCTGGGAGGACTCCACACCCACCCCTCCTGTGTCTGGGCACTGCTGGGAGGACTCTGCACCCACCCCTCCTGTCTCAGGGCACTGCTGGGAGTGATGGGCACCCACCCCTCCTGTCTCAGGGCACTGCTGGGAGGACTCTGCACCCACCCCTCCTGTCTCAGGGCACTGCTGGGAGGACTCCACACCCACCCCTCCTGTGTCTGGGCACTGCTGGGAGGACTCTGCACCCACCCCTCCTGTCTCAGGGCACTGCTGGGAGGACTCCACACCCACCCCTCCTGTGTCTGGGCACTGCTGGGAGGACTCTGCACCCACCCCTCCTGTCTCAGGGCACTGCTGGGAGGACTCTGCACACACCCCTCCTGTCTCTGGGCACTGCTGGGAGTGATGGGCACCCACCCCTCCTGTCTCAGGGCACTGCTGGGAGGACTCTGCACCCACCCCTCCTGTCTCAGGGCACTGCTGGGAGGACTCCACACCCACCCCTCCTGTGTCTGGGCACTGCTGGGAGGACTCTGCACCCACCCCTCCTGTCTCAGGGCACTGCTGGGAGGACTCCACACCCACCCCTCCTGTGTCTGGGCACTGCTGGGAGGACTCTGCACCCACCCCTCCTGTCTCAGGGCACTGCTGGGAGTGATGGGTACCCACCCCTCCTGTCTCAGGGCACTGCTGGGAGGACTCTGCACCCACCCCTCCTGTCTCAGGGCACTGCTGGGAGGACTCTGCACACACACCGCCGATTTCTGGATATGTGCGCTTGGCACATACACGGTGGGGTTACGCACACTGCATTAGAGGTGAGGGTACGAGTCTACTGACACTGGTGTGGTGGGGGTACGCTCCGTACGTCCGCGGGTGTGGGTACGGGTCGTACTTACACTGTTGGGCAGGGGGGTACGCTCCTTGCATTCGTGGGTGGGGGTTCGAGTCGTACTTACACTGTTGGCATGGGGGGTACGCTCCATGCATACGCGGGTGGGGGTACGGGTCGTACTTACACTGTTGGGCAGGGGGGTACGCTCCTTGCATTCGCGGGTGGGGGTACGGGTCGTACTTACACTGTTGGGCTGGGGGTACGCTCCGTACGTCCGCGGGTGGGGGTACGGGTCGTACTTACACTGTTGGGCTGGGGGTACGCTCCGTACGTCCGCGGGTGGGGGTACGGGTCGTACTTACACTGTTGGGCTGGGGGTACGCTCCGTACGTCCGCGGGTGGGGGTACGGGTCGTACTTACACTGTTGGGCTGTGGGTACGCTCCGTACGTCCGCGGGTGGGGGTACGGGTCGTACTTACACTGTTGGGCTGGGGGTACGCTCCGTACGTCCGCGGGTGGGGGTACGGGTCGTACTTACTCTGTTGGGCTGGGGGTACGCTCCGTACGTCCGCGGGTGGGGGTACGGGTCGTACTTACACTGTTGGGCTGGGGGTACGCTCCGTACGTCCGCGGGTGGGGGTACGGGTCGTACTTACACTGTTGGGCTGGGGGTACGCTCCGTACGTCCGCGGGTGGGGGTACGGGACGTACTTACACTGTTGGGCTGGGGGTACGCTCCGTACGTCCGCGGGTGGGGGTACGGGTCGTACTTACACTGTTGGGCTGGGGGTACGCTCCGTACGTCCGCGGGTGGGGGTACGGGTCGTACTTACACTGTTGGGCTGGGGGTACGCTCCGTACGTCCGCGGGTGTGGGTACGGGTCGTACTTACACTGTTGGGCAGGGGGGTACGCTCCTTGCATTCGCGGGTGGGGGTACGGGTCGTACTTACACTGTTGGGCTGGGGGTACGCTCCGTACGTCCGCGGGTGGGGGTACGGGTCGTACTTACACTGTTGGGCTGGGGGTACGCTCCGTGCGTCCGCGGGTGGGGGTACGGGTCGTACTTACACTGTTGGGCTGGGGGTACGCTCCGTACGTCCGCGGGTGGGGGTACGGGTCGTACTTACACTGTTGGGCAGGGGGGTACGCTCCTTGCATTCGCGGGTGGGGGTACGGGTCGTACTTACACTGTTGGGCAGGGGGGTACGCTCCTTGCATTCGTGGGTGGGGGTACGGGTCGTACTTACACTGTTGGGCAGGGGGGTACGCTCCTTGCATACGGGGTGGGGGTAGGGTCCGTACATATCCGTCCCCACGCTATGTGATGTTTGTGCGGCCCGTACCCAGGCCTTTGCCACGTGGGTGCGATCCGTCCCGCCATTGTTGGGGTGACGTGTGTGGGCGTGGTCCGACTCGTACCCACGCTCTTCAGGCGTGGGTACGGGACGTACCTGTCTGGTTGTGTTGCCGGTTCGCGTGGTGACGGACTTCCGTTGTGGCGGTCGCTGGATTATCAGGACACGCCCCCACCCCCTCGTGGTGACCAGGGCATGGGAGTCAGGTATGTCCAGGCCATGTGTAGTGTGTCACTCATGTGGTTGTTATGTGGCCTGCCCTGGTCGTGCCACCCCCACCCCACCCCACTTTCCCCCCTCCCTTAGTTATTCTGACCTTCTGCGGCGTCTGCGTCGTAACCTGTAGAGGAGGTGTACTGCTATGAGGGCAGGGATGACTCGTAGGTTCGGGTCCATGTCTGTCCGTCGCGTACTGGTACTCCTTGCTCGCGTCGTCCTGTCGCGTACGGGTCCTCCTTGATCGCGTCGTCCTGTCGCGTACGGGTCCTCCTTGGTGGCGTCGTCCTGTGTGTCCGTCACGTACTGGTCCTCCTTGTTCGCGTCGTCGTCTGTCCGTCGCGTACTGGTGGTCCTTGTTTGCGTCGTCCTGATTTCCCGGCAGTTTTTGGCTGCCGCAAAATATTCACCGTGCGGGGTGACGTCGGTGCGAATCGTGATTCCTGGGTCGTGAATGGCTGGCTGCGTGCGTCCCGACGTCAGGTCGGCGCTTTCCCGGATCGCATTGGTAGGTGTTTTTTGTTCGGTCGGTCTTTTTTACGATTCGTACGGTAATGGTGTACCCGTGCGAATCGTAATTCCATGTTTGTATATTTTGACGACCGGGTACGCGTCGGACGGAGAATATGCTCCGTCCGACGGTTCGTACCCGGTTTTTACCGGATTGTGATCGGCACCTTAGTGTAGGTAGATACACCACTATCACTACACTAGAAATGTTTTTAGGTTCAGGTGCCCATAAGGCTCTGGAAGGACCCCAAAGGGTCCCAGTCGACAAGTATGATCATCTCTCCTTTGCTGATCTCAGGGAGATGTGCACCCTTAGGAAACTTAAGACAAACAAAGGTGCCAATACCCAACGTCTCAGGGAAATCCTGCTCATAGCAGACTTTATGCAGACTTTAGGGTCTGGTGGGGTAGACAGGTTGGGTGGGCATCCATCAGAAGAGGACACTCCCAGAGTGGACTCTGATGAGGACCAGGAAGAGGATGAAGATCCTGACCTGGAAGAAACAAACCACTCACAACATGGAGGTGATGGCCCAGGTGGCACTCCCTCCATCCCTAAAGGGAGAGTGGTGGATCCAAGAAGGAACAGATCCCCCTCAGTGGGATCCAACCATTCTGGGAGATCCAAAGGGTCCTCTGCCTCTTCTCAGAGAAGAGAATCCTCTCATGAGAGAAAATGCAGACTGATCAAATTTGAGCAGGCTAAGCTACAGATTAAAAGAGAACAGTTAGCATTGGACAGGGAAGCCCTGGAGCTTCAGAAAGCTTCAAGAAAGTGGGGTCTAGAGACCCCTGGTGGCAGTAATGAAACCCCTAGAGTTAGAGAGAAAGTCCCTGACAATAGGAACCTCCACAAGATTGTGCCCCCCTATAAGACAGGGGATGATATCCACAAATGGATCTCTGCTCTTGAGAGGGCCTGTAAAGTACAAAGGGTCCCAGTAGAGCAGTGGGCAGCAATCCTGTGGCTCTCCTTTGCCGACAAAGGAAGAGACAAGCTCCTCACTGTAAGAGAAGAGGATGCTGATGATTACTATATCCTGAGAGATGCTTTAATAGATGGGTTTGGCTTAACCACTGATCAATACAGACTTAAGTTCAGAGACACCCAAAAAGCACAGGATCAGGATTGGGTAGACTTTGTTGATTGTGCTACCAAGGCATTGGAAGGTTGGTTAAATGGCAGTAAAGTTAATGATTATAAAGGATTGTATAATCTCATAATGAGGGAGCAGATTCTTAATAATTGTCATAACCAACTCTTACACCAGCACCTGGTGGACTCTGATCTGACCTCTCCCCAAGAATTGGGAAAGAAGGCAGACAAATGGGTCAGAACCAGGATCAGGCCCAAGAACCAAGGTGGTGACCAGAAGAAAGATTCTACCAAACCCAAAGAGAAAGGTGGGGATAATAAAACAGAAAAGTCCCCTGAAGAGCCACAAAAACCCAGTGCTGGGGGTGGGTCCCAAAATCCTTCCTCTTCAAAAAAGAAACCATATTGCCATGTGTGTCAGAAGCCTGGCCACTGGAAAACTGACTCCAGTTGTCCAAAGAATGGCAATAAAGAAAATGTTCCTCCAGTTACAGCTCCAACACCTCCTGTTGCTACTCTTAGTAACCCCCCGGGTGGTGGGAGTGCACCCAAAAACTTAGTTGGGTTTTCTTGGGGAACGCAGGTGGACCCTGGCCTAACCAGGTCCCCTGCACAAGCAACTCTAGTCTGTGATGGTGGCATGGGGTTTGCCAACTTTACCATGAGCCCCAGTATCCTGGGCAGGTACAGACAAGAGCCCATAATCAATGGTCAGAAGGCTGTGGCATATAAGGACACAGGGGCCAGTGTCACCATGGTGACCAAGAGGCTAGTGCCCCTAGAACAGCTTTTACCTGGGTTTAGCTACCAGGTGACCAATATAGATGGAATCAGGACAGACCATCCCATGGCAGTGGTAAATCTCAGCTGGGGAGGGGTCACTGGCCCAAAGAGAGTGGCAGTGTCCCCAAACTTGCCTGTAGATTGTCTACTGGGGAATGATCTGGAAATCTCAGCCTGGCTGAGGTTGACCACAAGGCCCATTTGAAAATGGTAGGAATCCCTGAGAGAGTGGATGAGACCCTGAGGGCCTCACCTCCACCCCAGGAGAAAGTAGAAAGGGTGAAGCCTGAAACTATGGATCACTCTACCCAAACAGAGAGCATAGGGGAAGAGGAACAGTCCTCCCCCCACCAGACTACAGGTAAGGGTCAAGTTTCTCAGGGAACTGATCCTGCCCCTTGTGAAGTAACTGCCCCAGAAGTGGACAGGCCGGGCCTGCCCACCTCTCTGATGGCAGGGGACCCTTCCAAGGTGGTACCCAGTCTGGAGCAGGTATCCTGCCCCTCTCTACCCTGCCTCAGTCAGCCCAGGGCTTCAGAGGTCAGGGAGGTCAGTGGATCCTTAATGGGCCCCTGTCCAGAGGAACCCCCTCATCAGCAGATTAGGGACACCCAGCAGAGTAGTTTCAGCCAGGTGAATATTCCTCTACAAACTGAGGGATCCCCCTTACCCCTAGGTATGGGTACCCCTCAAATGGATGTTGTGGAGCACAGGGAAACCTGGGGCATAGTTGCCCCAAACCTTCCAGTGCCCTCCACTATTCCAGCCAAAGGGATCCAACCCCCAGCTGTAGGCAGCCAGAGGTTGACCCTTAGGGCCAGATATGACACAGTCATGGGCAGAAAGGCTTCCATAGTGTCCAGTGATCTGAGGCGGTTGAGACCAACCCAAGTAGAGCCTCACTTGCAGACTCAGACACCCCACCAGCCCACCTCTGACCCAAAAACCAATACAGGTAATTTCCCTAGACTTTTAGAGAAACTCTAGAACCCCTTGGGGTAGGATTTCCCAAGTGGACCATGAGACAGGGAGCAACCATGCTAGTGCAGGTTCTTCCTTATATGGCCACTCAGGAAATAAAGGCTTATCTGGACAAGGTTAGCCTTATCTCCTTTCGTTTGGGGGGGGGGGGGTTTATGTAGGAGAGTGGAATCTGACTAATGGTTGCCCCCAACTTTTTGCCTGGTATTTGAGTGGTTTTTGACTAGTCTGGATGGGATCCTGCTATCCAGGACCCCAGCCTATCTGCTTTCTCCCTAAAACTGACGTGAGTACCCTAGGTACAAACCTAATTGGATGCTGGGCATGCCCTACCAGTCCCTTGTAGATGGTACCCTAGGTACCCAGGGCATGGGTCCCCCAGTAGGCCTACCAGGGCTGCAGCACTTATTGTGCCACCCTGGGACAGCCATACAAACTGACACCACCAGACCACTACTGTAGTCTGGGTAAGGTGGTGCTAGCACCCCTTACAGGGATATAGGTACCCTATATCCCACCCCATTACAACACATGTACTCTCATAGGTCACCCCTATAGCAGGCCCTGCTAATCCTACAGGGCAGGGTGCTGAGGTATGTGTGAGGGGGACCCCTACATGAGTAGGGCCTCTCTGCAACCTTCATAAAATTGTTACTGGGTTGTTTGTAGTGTAGCCATACCATATACTCTTAACCGCATTATAAGTCTATTGCGATATCACGATAACTTGAGAATGGCTGCATAGAACCATATTGTGTTTGGTTTCAAACATGTAGGAATCATACCCCCAGTCCAGCCATGGGCATGAGGGTACGATTCCCCCTTGCTAGAAGGGCGATATGGGAAAAGCGGTAGAATTTAGACACCAATTTAAAAGTGCACAAGTTTCACAAAATGGCTACTGCCCACCACCTACACGACCCTGGCTGGTTGTTGCTGGGGAAAACCCCAGCCTCGCCAGCTGGACAATAGGGCTCCTGTGGCAGGGAGGTGCTAGCATCTCCCCAGACAGAATAATGTGGATTGGAACAGGGTGGGTGCACCAAATGTCCTTTCAGAGTTGCACGTAGGCAGCTGCAGAGACCTAATTCTGCATACACCGCTTGGAACCGGTTCAGGGGCATCCTGCCCCTCGCCCAGGCGGGAAACACACAAAGGGGAGAGGGTGTAGCCACCCTTTCCCGCCTCACCAGCCATTGGTGGACACTACTCTGGACACTCCCCTAATCTTGGGGATAAAGGTGAATAACGTGGCCCCAGAGCCTCAGATTTATTTGGAACTTTACAGAACCGAACTTCGACAAGCTGCTGCCCAGCTGACTGAAGAAATCTCCCTTGGGATAGAGGAGTTATCCCCCTGCTTGGCAGGCACCTGAAACACTGCAAGTGACCCGGTTGGAACTTCGCTGCTCTCACAAACTTTGACGACTTCCAGAAACCTTGAGGTGGGTTTCCAGCGCATCCCAGAGGCCAGTGAGTGTGCTCAACAAGTTTGGGCACCGTGGACCGCGTGGGTGCCGAGATCCCAAATACCCCGAGACCCCGGCCACCTCTTGCATAGCACACGACCCTGACCAGTGGGGAAGTTGTGTTTTGGCCCGTTTACGAGCCAACCACTCTACAGCAATTGTGCCAAAGACCAGCGCCCTAGCCCCCTCCGGTGGCCCGTGGGTGCCCTTTTTGCACGCCAAATTGCCGCCTCCTGCGGTCCCTTGTCTCTCGACTTGTGGGCCCTAGCGGAGGTCTATCTTTGAAAACAAGAGTTACCCTGGTTGCTCCAGGCCTGCTCTCCAGTCTCCTTGAAGGAGACCTCTCCCAGACCTCGTGGGTCTGTACTGTAGCAGATTTATTCATTCTTCGTGGGTTGCGGTTGACAAGGCTTAGTGGATCCATTCCGGACACTAACACCGCAGCGACCCTCGTCCAACGTGGGACAGTTGCCCTCCTGAAGCTGGCCTTCCTTGAAGCCTCCCGGAGCCCGTGGCTGCAGATCCAAGCTACACCACTTTCCACCTGAAGCACCCGACATCGAAGGGCTCTTTGCTTTGAGCCTCCTGGTCACTTTGCCGTGACCCAGACTCTGTCCCCTCTGCTTTCAGGTTCTTCTCTACATTCTTCACATCTTTGATCTTCACGGCATCATCGACGCTTTTGGCTAGCAGAACTTTTGACTATTTTCCCATTGAAAACCAGCCCGCGACCCGACAGCAGAAACGACCTATGCACCCGGCTTCCCTGGGGCAGGTAACAGTGGTACCTTGGTACTCCCGTGGTTGTGGGCATCTCAAAAGCTTAAGTCTAAAGTTTTAACTTTGTACTCCTGCTAGAAGTATTTTTAAACTGTTTATTTCAAACCGCGACTTTCTCCATAGGCTAACATTGCGATCCCGATAGCAGCTCTTTGCACTGCACGCGTCTTCCGTGGGTCCCCTTCCTCATAACTGTGGGTGGATTCTGAAGGGGCAAGCGATCCTGAATGCCCTAGGCATTGCCTGTAGAATTGTCGTGGTTCTTATACCACTATTTTAGTATATGGTTTGGTCCCCCCCTGGGGCCCATTGATTTCTGTGCTATTTATTATGTTTATAACTGCTTGTTTGTAGTGTACCTTTGCCACTAGTCACATAAAGCGACTGTGGGATTCGGTCTAGAATAAATACATATATTTTATATATATACCTGTGTGGGCTACTCTTTCATTTGGTTATTCAAGAGGTTATTATGGTAAAACAATAAGCTTAACACTCCTTCAAGACTTAGCCTGAAGGCTGCTCTCCACATCTACCACTAGGATAGCTTTCTTTAAAGGTTGTCTTAAACCTTTCATCAATAAGAGTCGAATTGGACTGGTGCAAGGTGTCCCTATAACTAGGAACAGCATATGCCAGGTCAACTTCTCACAGGAATCTTGGGGAGGTGCTGGAGATGAAGGCTGCCTTGGTGTCTGGTCTTGTTGGTGGCTGTTTAAGCTGTCTTCATTTCCTGCAATAAATCTACTTATCGGATCCACTGCTGTCTTCCTGTTCACTACATAAATTTAGCGACGATCGGGAGAAGGTGAAAAGAAGGCAGCACTCACCAAGATTTTGCACTTGCCTGCATTGTGCTGAAGACCCGTTTTCTTGGTGAATCTGTTTCTACTCATCCCAGGGTTGTCGGCTGATCTAACTATTTGATCCTACCTCTGGTAGTATTTATATTTTTTGATTTTGGGCTTCCTCTGCCTCTTCACTACACTCTGGTTGCTGTACCACACGTGTGCAAGTAGTGTTGGTATGCGTTTATACTAATTCTGTAGTTATGCATTAAACAAAGCATCATGGTCCCATGGAGCGCCACCTCCCAGGCGCAGGTCAAACAATGTCCCGGGGTGTGCAAGCACGGGACATTTATGTTTGCTATTACAGGGCAGGATCATTGCTTTCACCCTGTGATAGTAAATTATGGTTTGCCTCGTTGAAGCGAGAGGAGGAAAACCTCGTATCGTTTCAATAAAGCGGAACCAGATGGTAAAAATGGAGAAAAAAAAATGAAGCGGGGTCTCACCCGTTCATTTAAATGAGCCCACTGGTGGGTAATGTTCCGGGGCCAATCCGATTATTATATTGCGGGGTCTCTGCAGAACTGGGGATCTTAATATCACATGTAAATTAGGCGCGGGAGGGCACAGAGACGTTTCGCAGACTAGGGGATCGACACCTCCCCGGGTATTGTTTACGAATTGTTCGGGGGGCTTCGCGGCCAACTCCAGACCGGGGATCGGAAACCTCCGGGGCTTTATTTAAATATGCAGGGTGGGCCTCGCCAGTCCTTGAAGCCTCGGTGGCCCTAGGCAGTGCCTTATTGGTTCTGTAATCACACGGGCAGTACTCATGGTGTTATAAAGTGATACACTCATAGAACCCTTGCCATTGTAGAATTACCAAGGCTTAATTTATGTAATAGTCTGTTGGTTTATATTTGGGAGGTGCACCGGAAAATTAAACAAAATTTCCCTTATAACCTACTATCAACACAATAAACTACAGACAAGTGTTGTCAGAAAAAGAAGGCCCATACACTCAGTTATTTATTGGTAAAAAAAATAACTTTCATTAACACAACACAAATAAATGGAAATGTAACTTTATTCGTACAACAGTAAAACATGAAAGAAGTGGGTGGGACTCCTCCGGAAGCAGCGTACAAAACCTGCAAAACAAAAATGAAACATAAGTATGTGTGCCATGTCTAAGAGAAAAAGAAAGGTAGTGAGAATGAACGGAGGAAAGTGAGAATGGGACAGAGAGCGAGTGGGTGAAAGGGAGAAGGGGAGGGAGAGTGAAAAGAACAGAGGGAGGAGGAGACAAAGTGCCGGCCTACTGCACCCAGCCCTCACTGTTCACCTCCCGTCACCCGTGTGTCTGGGACGCTGGGGTCCCCGAGAAAGAGTGCGGTCCAACAAGTCTTTAAAATGAAACAGAGATATGAATGAGGCCAGAGATTACATTATTATCTATGGCAACATCGCTTGCCTGCACCTGTGCACGCAGGCTGCTGCGCCCCAGCCCCTTTCTCCTCTCTGTGCTCAATTGCAGCTCCTGCGCGCCAAGGCTTGACTGCTCACCTGCGACAACCGGTGTGTCCAAGGACGTGCTGGTGCGAGCTCCAACTCTGGGGTGCCACTATCAGGATGGCCCAGCAGGTCTCCAGTCGGGGACGGTGTCTTGATACCACGGTGGAAGGCATCAGAATGCCCAGGGCATCATCACGGGGTGAGCACCCGCTCTGCCCATTTTGGCTCCACTAACCCAGTGTCTGAAAAGAGAGACAAAATATAATGTTGGAAACGTCTTGAGGTAAATTAAGGTTTCTTTCAACGTTAATAGAGAACACCAGTTGAATGCATCCTTCCTTCTTGAAGTACAATCTTCGAACTGTTAGTGGTAATCGTGGTTCAAAGAGGAGTTGGAGTGCACGGGAATACAGAAGGTTAAATAATAATATGTTATGCCAACGTTCATATTCAAAGGAGCAGAGCGCATGGTAGAAGCATAATGTGCGTGTAATGCAGTGGTGCAAGCCTGTGTGCATGTACACTTAGTAATCAGCTCACTACAGTGCCGCAAAAGCCAACGCCACGTGTCTGTAGGACAGCGCTGCCTGCTGGCTCAGGCCTACAGTACGGTCCAGCAGGTCCTTAAAATGAGACAGAGATGTGACTGAATGAGGTCAGAGAGCACATTGGTACGCAGGGTAACATTGGTTGTTTGCACCTTTGCATACAGGCTGATGCACCCCACCCCTCCCGCAGCACTGCACTCAACACGTGTCTGTAGGGCAGCGCTGCCCGCTGGCTCAAGCCTACAGTACGGTCCAGCAGGTCCTTAAAATGAGACAGACATGTGACTGAATGAGGACAGAGAACACATTATTAAGCAGGGCAATATCGCTTGTCTGTACCTGCGCACCCAGGCTGATGCACCCCACCCCTCC